>NW_018164444.1:72435459-72467947 GCF_001263595.1 Phalaenopsis equestris | reverse complement strand
GTCTGTCACAGAAGAAGAGATCGAGGCTTCCATTGCCTTCACTATTGATGGGGAAGGTGCAAGCGAGATGGCAGAGCTGAGGGAACGAATTACTGTTGAGATAGTAGGCCTATGAATGAAGAATTTGAGATGAAAAGTAATTCTTATGTGCCATGTATGTTGAGACAGAGTTCATCCACCTGCGTTGTTGGGACAATGAAATTGATAAAATGAAATCTAAATATTACTTTCTATACAACTTCATATTAAAGATGCATTTGAAATTTTAAAGTTTACACTTCCTGTTGTTTTTCCTGGCAAACACGAAGATTTTAGGGACATTTACATGCATAATTTCCAATTCCTATGTATTTATATATTTGAGTGGTTTGTATGTACATCTTCCAGATTGTAATGTTTTTTTTTTAATTTTGGCATAGTTATGGTCTGTTTTGAGACCTGACCTCCATTCTCTGCTTATATGCACAAATAATGTTTCTTAACTTGTGTTAGATAGATTTAATCGAAGTCGACAAAAGGCTTCCCATGGATTAAAATAAAAAAGAAGGATTACTTCTGGATTCTAATCTGTTCTTAGGATGAACAATGGCCATCATCAGATTTTTGTTTGCGATTTGGGCTTACCTGTTCTCAGCACTTTGGTTTCTGTTAATTTGTGTTTGTATTTTGGAAGATTTACATGCATATCACACAATGCTTATGTATTTACATATCTGACATGTAAGTTTTGACTATTATCTTTATAGAACTTTATCTATCTATGCATGAAAAGGTGCATTTCATCTTTTAGAAGTTAGTAGTAGTGGTATTTTTTATGTGATAGGAAAGATTTGAGTTTTAAAACCATAAAAATGCAAGTTTTGGTGTTAGATATGTAAATACATCGGAATTTTTGTGTGTGTAGGTAAATGTTATCTTTTTTTATATGAAATTTATCTGTTAACTCTGATATTACTGAAAGAATCATTCAATTTTACTTGTTGCAGGTGGTTTAGGCGAGTTCAGCCTTACACTTGTAATTTTTTCTGATTTACAATAAGAATGTGATGATTTTGGAACTTAACTAGAACTCAACGAGGACATTGTGTGAATTCTCATGAGCCAGGTATAAAATGAATGTCATGGTTTGAAATAATATTTGGTTCCATAAACGCCGCCATAACTTTCTTTGCGGTTAGTGGAGAAAAGGTTGCTTTTGCCAGAACTCTGATGTTGAATAAAGTTCCATAAGTTCCATAAGTTCCATAAATTCATAAATCTTATTCGACAGGACATACTTCTTATTGCTGCCCCAAGAATTATTTATCTGTAGATGATGTGCTGTATCTTTGGGAGCTATGCAAATATTCATAAAACTTCAAAATTTATGTATTAGATATGTAAATACATAAGATTGTGTTGCATATTGGTCTTTTTTTCAGTTTGTGTTAGATATGTAAATACAAAGTTCTTATTCATAAACAGATGGTTGTTATATTATTCTTTTAAACAATTTTACAAAACAGGGGTATTATTGTCTTTTTTCATAAACAGCTGTCTGACAGCTGGTTTCACGCAGCTGCACCAAACAGACAATCAGCTTCCCCGCAACAGCTTCCTCACAGCTGCTTCCTGGGACAGCGCAGCTGCAGCTGAAAAGCTGAGAAGCTGCAGCCGCGCCAAACAGACCCGAACGAAGGTTATTTTAGTTTGTTCATCTTTAATTATAAAGAAAGTCATACTATATATTTAATGTG
Organism: Phalaenopsis equestris; assembly: GCF_001263595.1. Lineage (NCBI taxonomy): Eukaryota > Viridiplantae > Streptophyta > Magnoliopsida > Asparagales > Orchidaceae > Phalaenopsis > Phalaenopsis equestris. The sequence continues at coordinate 72,466,211 of NW_018164444.1, read as the reverse complement.
TAATAAAAAGTTTTTCTTATAATTAAAGAGAATCATGATGTTGTTTTTTTATTTTAGATGGTGAAATTATTTTATAAAAAAATGAGACATGCATATTTCATGTATCAATGCTCCTTACCTTGGAGTTCAAGGACATCTTATAAAGTTGAATTTTTTTATAACCATTATAGATTTATAACTAAAATACATAAATAATTTGTTTAAAGAACTTATTATAGTAATAATTCTTCCCCTTAAATTATATAGCAAAATAAAATTAAGATTAACGTTAAATAGGGTTTATCAAATTCAATAAATCCTTCCACGAAACTTTCACGGAGTTGAATGTAATTGATGACGAAATAAATTGTTTAAATCCGACACTAAATCAGATTTATTATTTTTTGTTTAATTGGATTTTAGTTATATTCATCCATAAATACCTTTCATAACATGCTATTAAACAGCCTCCCTATGTCGAGAAATATTTGTGTATGTCTAACGTACGTAGAGCCGCGTATCTCAGTAGGTTACATGGAGGGTATTGGAGGGTTATATGCACGTTATACCCCTTGTAACATCTCTGTAACCTACATGTAACTTATAAATATACGAAAACAGAAGCGTGAAACTTACTAATTACACATAGATTACATATAATTTACGTAGAGATTATAAAAGATATAATACAAATATAATCTCCCAATAACCTACACCCAAATATTTCTGTGTGCGAAATAAAAAGGTTTTTACCCGTCTGGTTCATCAGTCTCCCCTACCCCATATTTCCTACTCACCGAAATGCGATCAGGCCGATCCCTCGATATCTTCGAGGTTCTCCATCCAATTTCGGCATTTTTCTATCAATTGGATTCCGAAACTGGGTATCTTCCAAAACCTTCCCTTTTCGTATTTCATTTCTGTTTCGAATTCGGCCACCATTCCCGCTCCAGCTTTATAGTTTGATCTTTTTTTTTTATTTTATTTTATTTTTTTAATGGAGGTTCTTGCCGGATTCTTGCGTTATTTTCCACTTCAAGCCCCTTTCATTGGGAAATTGTTTGGCTCCTCATTTGCGCTAGCTTTAACGGCGCTCAATTTTGCATCGTGTGGTGCGGATTAGTTATCGTTAGGGTTCTTTTGAATCAAGAATTGCTCAAAGCCGACTTTTTAAATTCTGACTGTGATTATTTTTTAGGCTGTGTAGCTATTTTTTTAGGGATTGCACAGATAAGAAACCATGAGTTTGTGGACTAGCAGCTCTATATTTTTGAAAATTAAAAAAAAAAAACTTCTTTTTTTTTCTTGAGAATGTTTTATTTACCTTCAGAGGTGACCAGTGACTGAAGGACGCTGTTAATTACAGTTTTTTTTTTCCAGCAATTATTATTGCATTGCATCACTGAGCTCAATTTGACTGCTTCGCATCTTCACAATGAACTTTTCAGTGTTTCTGTGAGCTGAGAGGTTTGATTTTCGCAAATGAGTTGACTTTGAATGGAGATTGGAGCCCTAAGTTACGATCATACTGTTTTTGATAGGATTTTTGGATTGTTTATCTGAAGATTTTTGTTTTCCTGGCTCGATGAAGGAAAAGGACAGGCCTGATTTGTTTAGTGGTCTAATGGCAGAGAATGCCTTGGTAGTCCACGAACTGATGAACAATAGCTCACTGGCAGTTCAGGAATTAATGTGCGGAAATTCAGTGGTAGTTCAGGAACATAGCTTAGTTCCCGCAGACCATTCTCTTGCTGTTGGGCAGGAGTTCCCTGATGTCGAAACTTGCAGAAGGGCACTAAAAGATATCGCAATTGCCCGTCATTTTGATCTTCGTATTGTGAAATCTGATCGCAGCAGATTCATCGCTAAGTGCGCCAAAGAAGGATGTCCATGGAGGATTCATGTGGCCAAGTGTAATGGCGGTCCTACTTTCTCCATAAGAACATTACATGCAGAGCATACTTGTGAAGGCGTGCACAACTTTCATCATCAGCAAGCAACTGTTGGTTGGGTTGCTAGATCCGTGGAAGCTAGGGTTAGAGATAATCCACAGTATAAACCCAAGGAAATACTGCAGGACATACGTGAGGAGCATGGTGTAGCAGTTTCTTACATGCAAGCATGGCGGGGGAAGGAACGTAGTCTCGCCGCTGTTCATGGTACTTTTGAGGATGGTTATCGTCTTCTTCCCGCATACTGCGACCAGATACTAAAAACAAATCCAGGAAGTATTGCGTTAGTTTATGCAACAGGTCAAGACAATTGCTTCCATCGCCTCTTTATCTCATATCGCGCATCAGTATATGGTTTTTTGCATGCCTGCAGACCACTTCTTGAACTAGATAGGGCGCACCTCAAAGGAAAGTATCTCGGGACTTTGTTCTGCGCTTCAGCCATAGATGCCGACGATACTCTGTTTCCTCTTGCTTTCGCCATAGTCGATGTGGAGAGTGATGAAAACTGGATGTGGTTTCTGTCAGAGCTGAGAAAGCTTCTTGGAGTCAATACAGACAAGATGCCAGTCCTTACAATACTGTCCGAAAGACATCCTTCAATTGTGGAGGCAGTAGAAACCCATTTTCCCAGCGCATTTCATGGATTCTGCCTGCGTTTTGTCAGCGAGAGCTTCCGTGAAGAGTTTAAAAACACAAAACTTGTTAACCTCTTTTGGAATGCTGTTTATTCTCTCACAACTGCTGAATTCGAAGCAAAGGTGTCTGAGATGATGGATGTTCAAGATGTCATGCCATGGTTTCATCAATTCCCTCCTAATCTTTGGGCCGTTGCATACTTTGAGGGAGTTCGGTATGGCCATTTAACTTTAGGGATTACTGAAGTTTTGTACAATTGGTCCCTTGAAGGACATGATTTGCCAATAGTACAAATGATGGAGCATATTCGTAATCAATTAACAATTTGGTTTGTAGAGCGTCAGACTCTAGGTTCATCATGGCCTTCAATTCTCGTTCCATCGGCTGAGAAGGTTATTTTAGAAGCTATTGCTGACTCCCATTGCTACCAAGTTCTCCGAGCGAATAAAGTAGAGTTTGAAATCGTGTCATCTGAGCGAACGAATATAGTCGACATACAAAGACGGTGTTGTTCGTGCCGGCGCTGGCAAATCTACGGTATACCGTGTGCGCATGCCGCCGCGGCTCTCCTATCCTGCGGTGAAGATGTCCGCCATTATGCTCAAGAGTGTTTTAGCGTCAACAAATACCTTGAAGCCTACTCGCAGAATATATATCCACTACCAGAGAAAGCCCTCTGGAATGAGTTTGGGGAGGGCGTTGAAGGCGGCAATCATAAGGCCGATGTCATTATTCATCCCCCTAAAACACGTCGTCCGCCTGGTCGCCCTAAAAAGAAAGTTCTTCGAATGGAAAGTTTAAAGAGACCAAAGAAGATTGTACAATGTGGCCGCTGCCATCTTCTTGGTCATTCTCAAAAGAAATGTTCTATGCAAATTTAAATTTTGCACGGTTTCAGCTGGAAATGTATGCTTATTTCTCATTACTTGCAGTTGTAGCTAGATGTCTAATGATGATTTAGGACTTCTTACTCTTACATGTTTGTATCTTTTCATTTAATGAAATGCAATGGCATTCACCTTTCATATAAATCAAAATAATTGAAACTTTCTGATGTTTATTTCTGTTTTAGGGAGAGTGTTTCTGATCGAATGAGAATAATCGAATAGGATTGAGATTAACATTCATAAAAATGTTAAATAAATACATGAAATAAAATTGAGGTTAGATCTTTCTTATAGTGATGATGTTAACGTGGTTTTTGTTGTTTGCAGGTATTGTAGCTTCCAGCTAAGTTTGGAGCAGGTCATTTCTCTTTGCCGGTGACTATTGGATGGATGCTTTTACTGCCGTTTATCTGTTTTTTTTTCCTTCCCCTTTCATTATTAAAAAAATGAATATTAGAACTCACAATTCATGTTGGAGTGCTGAATCCCAGCATTGAGTAGGCTATATGCAGCCAAAGTTAAGGAGAAGAAATGTTTTTAGGAAGTTGTAATGGCTTTTATTCTTTTACAACAATAATACAATAGTGGAAAATTTACATAGATAGCACACAACTCGTATGCATTTACGTATCTCACACCTGAACTTTCATATTTATATATATATTGAAGACAATGATAATAAAATTATATCTTACCTCCTCTGATTGGCTAAATATTTTCGTTTGTACGTAATTGAATCATTCTCTATCTAAACATATTAGCATACTATTTATCTATTTAGCTAATCATTGCATTTGTTAGATTTTTTTTAATTTGCTGATTATTGAAATAATTTTTTGGTAATATTGTGGATAACATTTAATATTGTAATTAAGATTGCATGCTCTCAATGTGTAGCATAATCTTCTTGAACAGCACTACATTATTGTGTTTGGATTTGTAGACTTGTGTGACTGAAGGTATTAGTTAAATTGTTTTATGTAAGTGTAGTTGAGTACTTTATTTTATAATTGCTTTCATTTGTCTTAACTCACTCACTAGCCTGTTTATTTATCTTACACCATAAGTTAAAAATGTCTGGTGGCTTTTGTAAGATTGAATAAATGGACTAAAAGTGTATATAATGTAATAATTTTGAGTCTCACAATATTAAGATTGTGGTTATACCAGTGACACTCTTAGTATCAGTTCATTCACTCTTACCATGTCTTATTTCTCTTATATTTATATACATAGTTTTTGTAATTAGAGTTGTGGTTTAATTGTTTCATCTATAACTTATATTGCATCTTAGATTACACTATTTATTAGCTTCCTTTAAGAGATTGGCTGAGATTACCTTTTTTGTTTTTGAATTTTTTTAAAAATGTTTTGATGTGAACTAAAATATGTTAGGTACCTTGAACAAAAGTTCCTTTTATTTTGTTTTTATTTTGGGAGAACAAGCTCTACTATGTCCTCAAAGACAAAGGGGAGAGGACCTAAATAAGGTAACCATAGGATGCATTTGAAGCATGATGGACTCCATTTATGGATGAGCTCAAGTTTAGTTATTGGATTGAAGGGCCCCCCTCTGCTCAAAAAGTCGTTGGAAGCCTAGATGAGCTCACCAGTGGTGGCTTTAGTTTTATTCATTAGCCAGTCAATTACTTTTCTATGGCAATTATAACCCTCTCAATCTTATGCATTGTAATGTGGCTGGGGTTGAGAGGAAAAAATGTTTTTAAAAAAAAAGAGGACACTTTTAAATTTTATTTTGAGTATTTTTAAAAATAATTTGTTTCACTTCAAAAAAACAAAAAAGTAAAAAGAACAACCAAGCATCTTTTAATTCCTCATTATTCTATTTTTTTTAAAATAAAATAGTTATTTCAAGCAAGCCCTAAGTGTTTTAGTGAGAGTGTTTTGAATTGTTAGATTTTGAAATATTTTTAAAATGGCCCATTGCGTACCCTATTCTCCTCCCTTTTTTGGCTTTCATTCCACAATTAATATTAGAGCCAGTACTATTAATTATAAGGCTTCATAATTTGAGATTTAAAAGATTCGCATGGTACATATAGTGGAATTTTTTTGGGTTATTGAATTTATGTACCAGTACCTCCATTTTTTGATAGATTAAATTTTGATATTTGAGAAAATAGATTTTTAATATTTCAAGAGATGAATTTTAAGGTATGATATATAGTTTTAAAAGACTTTTTATATTCTATTAATGATATTGAATTAAATGATGTAGAGATTTTTTTATTTTTTGTCAAGCTTTATTATGGAATGATTTCTATTATTCTTCACACATTAATATTGATAAAGAAAATTTGCATGCTTTATCCTATAGGTTTGTAGTATTGGTTGTAATATAAGTGAGGAGGAGAAGAAAATTTTAAAAGAAAACATATTCATTTCCAAGAGAAGAAGCAAAAGTTAAAAAAAAAGGAAGGATGTCAAGGATAAGGAGAACAGGGATTATACAAAAAAATGAAAGATGGTCATCCCCACACCACAATTATAAGCGCCTGACTCCTTGGACAATGAGGTAAACATTTCATGTGATGAAGTATCCATTGCTTTTGGCAAGTTGGTTGATATTTATGAAAAAAAAATTGAGAAGATTTTGTTATTTTTTATAATTTTTTCATTGAAATTCTTCTAACTTTCTTTCCTCGTTCAAAATAATTTTATTATCATTGATGTTTTTAAAAAAATTCGTTTAGGTTTTTTTTCATGTTTTAGTTTTATACAATCATCACAATCAAATCATATTTAACTTGCAGCTATTTTTTTCATATTTGAGAATTTGCTATGCATAAAAATGATTCTATCTGAGAGTTTTGTATAAATTATATAAATTATCTGTCTATCTATATATATATGTTAATAATTTTCCTTCATTGAAGTTATGCCATTTATGCTGTAGAGCCATGGAGGGGTTATTTTATACAATTTATTACAATGAATTCCATCTTAGTCCTTTTATTGCCATTGTTTCTCTCTAATTTTATTTCATGTTAGCATTAATCTAAGTAAACTATTTTCTTTCGGAGATGATGAAAATCAATTTATATAGCGAAGTGGACTAGATGGATTGAAATTGAACTCCAGCTTGTTGGATTCAAACAATTAACTTTATATTGATTTAAATTATACTTTGGGGCTTAGGAACTTGTTTGACCTGACCGGTGAATGCAGCGTTCGGAAAGAGTTTTAGATAATCAGAATGATGAGAAACATCAAAAGCCAGTGGAGAAAAATTATCTTGGACAAGCTGGAATGATTAAAATAGTTTTAAACGAACCAGAATGAAGAATATCTTACATCCCCTTGCATCATATGATGCTTATTCTAGATGTAGAGTAGTGGATTTGGAGATAATATCACAAAAAAATTTGTCATTTCTTTCCTTCTGGATATTGTATATGAGACAAAGATGGGCGTATGATGTTCGGTAAATAAGCAACTAAACATAAGTTTTTTGATAATTTAACTTCCAATGGAGTGTAAATAGCATATGGGTTAATCGATAGCTTCCTTTTTTATAGCTCAACAACAGTTTTTAATCCACATTTCAAGGCTAACCAACCAATGGCCAGGAATTTTATTGAATAATGCTCATGCCAATTCCACTTAGCCCAACACTCATTAGGATATTGAGAGTTGAATGCTTCTTTGATGTCATGAAAGGTTGGATTAGGCTTCTCTTTCCATAAAATGGCATCCTCACCCATGTGATAATAATACTTGTAACATTGCCATAAATAATGCTGTAAATAGAGGATTTGTTTTTTTTGAGATTCCTAGAGTTGTTACATTTACGTTTAGATCGAGAAGCATTGATTACATGCGGAATATCAAGCTCAGCATTCTTGCCAAAAAATCTATTAGTGTTTTCCCATAGACTCGAGTAAAAATGGAGAAAAAATAGCCATTGCCAATTACAGAAGAAATGAATTGTTTCTTATAAGGAATAATGGCGATCCCTTTCCAAAATGGATAGTATTGAGTAGAAGGCATGAGCCAAATACTGCCGTATGAGCTCTTCTAATATGAGTTTAAGGCTCTGTTTGGCGCAGCTGCAGCTTCTCAGCTTATCAGCTGCAGCTGCGCTGCCCTAGAAAACTGCTGTGAGGCAGCCGTTTATGGAAAGTTGTCTGTTTGGTGCAGCTGTGTGACCGTGTGAAAATAGCTTTGAGGCAACTATTTTTGAAAAAATGACCATGCTGCCCTTGTTTGGTAAAACTGTTTAAAACAGAACTGTGATAGCAATATTTTTGATACTTCTGAAGCATGTCATATCAATTTTTTGAGGCATTTACAAACATAAAACTACAAAATATTCAATATACATTTTTTACTAAGTCCATACATCTTTATTTTTTTTGAGAACTCATAAATTGCAACCATAATTCATCTTTGGGATGGTGCATCTTTTAAACTGCTAAACACGTCAGATAGAACAAAAATGCCCCCAAAAGAGAAATAACTTAACAATGAATTATCGTTTTAGGCTTAAAAAGATAACTATTTTGACTTTATGAAAGATTGAAATAAAGCTTCTTCTGCCTAGGAAAGGTGGGATGTATATATAAATTGAAGTTTAGGTGTTAGGTAAATATATAGGAATTGAGCAGTATGCAAATATATAGGAATTAGGTGGCATGTATCTAATGATTTGGGTGGTATAAATGTAAAAGTAAATTTTAGGTGTTATGAACGTAAATACATGGGAATTGGGTAGCATGTATGTAAATGCACGTTTTTTATTAGCTCAAAGGTAAGAACCAGGGAAGGTTTGGCATTTGAGTGTTGAATGAGCACATATGTTAGTTTTCAGAGCATTTTAATGAAGAAAAAGAGAGCTATTTGATTTCAAGGGAAGCCAATTGTATGAACATGTGACCGATTTTTTTTGTTCTTTTTTATTTTGTAAATTTCATTCCTTGTGCTATTCATTTACTTAATTTAATATTGGCTTTGCAGTGATCTTAATTTTAACCAAACTGTAGCACACCGAAATTCTAATTTACCAAATTTTATTCAAGTTTCTCTCTTATTTTTTTTTCTTTCCTTTTTTTTTTTTTTCTTTCAGATTTCCTGCTTGTTCCAAGGCCATTTGATTCTAGATCATCAATTTTACCACACCTAATTTCTGACATTCCTCACCATCCTCAACACAGCAAAGGATGTCCTCCCGCAAACCCTAAAACAACGAGCAGAATGAGGAGGAATATGAAGAGACAGGGTACCTGTGGAGAAATTGCCTGATCCTGGGGTTGTTTGGGCGGACGATCCTCTTCTGGATTCTGAGAGCGATCCTGCAGGTCCGCTTTAGCCCCAAGAAATAAGTCGTTGCCGCCGTAATGTCCCATAATACCATCTTCGCCAAAATATAAGAAAACCAGGGTGAAACCTCCGCCCTGAAATTATCGTTCTCCGTCTTTCATCCTCTACAATCACATAGATGCAGCTAAAGAAGGCGGGAGAAATTAGGGGTACGGGAGTAGGCTTTTCGCCCGGATTCACGGCAGCCGCGATTAAGGCGCCCTGCCAACCAGTAATTTTTGGCGGCCTCCCGCCGCACCACGCGGAGGAAGCCTCGCCAAACGGACTCTAAATAATTGTCATAGTTGAGAAGATTACAGATGGTCTTAGCCTTTTACTAGTTAGGCTTAAAATATTGTTAGATGTTCGAATACCTTTAGATTTATGGGGAAAGTCTTGCCCAGAAAATTAAGTGAATTTCCTTAGAACTCGGATCTCTATCGTAGATGAATCTAAAATGGATGATATCAATCATGTTCACTATGCACGAGGCTCTGATCTAATAAATATTTAATTAAGATGGAGCATTTCAACAGTTGTAGGTGTCCTGCAAAACAGAGGGCCTTGGTTTCCCATTCTTCAAGATGTAGATTTTAGTATTGAAGGCTAAAGGTAGAAGGTTAGAAGTCAATGATAGATGATGTTGAAGACCATGATAGAACTAAGGATGTTAGGGTTTGTTTTGTTTTTGGAAAAGCTGCTGCTACTCTTTTGAGGGTTGTTGCAAAGCTCATAGAGATTGGAGAAATTGTCCCAAAAATGAGTTAGTCGTAACAATGCATGACGTTATGGAGATAAGGGGTAGACTTGATGGAAACCATTGGATGATGGGAAGAAGCTTTGAAGATTCCCATTAATAATAACAGAGAAGTTAATATTAGAAGCCCTGATATAAGATGATAATGGGAGACAAAATCTTGTCCAATTATCTTTTGATAGCACGAAGTTCTTGTTAATATATTAGATGGTTTTTAAATATCACATTTGTTATAGAAACAGTTTGATTTTCTTTTTGTTTTTTTGAGCCAATCAAGATCTCATTAACTAAAATAATGTGACAGGTGATGCTTATGCTGCTAATAAAAATATCTTTGGTTTTTAAATGATTAGCCAAGATCTTGATAATTAAAATACAAACGCAATTATATAAAGATATAGACTTGCAATCAGAGATATCATTTTGCATGAGAGGTCTTTTGAATTTTGGTGAGAGAAGTAGCCTTAACATTCCTGTGCATCTTTTTATTACACTAGAAACATCTATTAGTAACAGTGACATGATTGCAACCACATCCTATCAATTGATAAATAACTTAACAGGGAACCCCAAAATTGGGGGAGGAGTTTTTAGGGGATTGAATGATAACAAATTTAACCTCCACATCTATAATAGGCATAACAAGCATGTTCTTGTGGTTGATAGAGCGTGTTTCCATAAGAAAGATTGTTGGGGAAGCAAATTTTTTCTGTTCAAGAGCTCTTTGAAATTAGTAATAGATGCCTGGGAAATATTAAAATGAGATGTAAAGGAGTCATTAGGAGTGAAGAGTTTTTTAATGTGATTGACATTCCTCTTACCTTTGATTTGGAGAAGAGGTAAAGAAGATCATCCTCTCCATTGGTAAGTGTTGAAAATAGGATTGGAGAGGAATAATCCTTAATTTTATTATTTACATGTAGGGTACATACATACATAGGGAAAAAAGTCCCTCCTAATTTATAAAGTTACCAAAAATATCTAATTTAAATTAGGAAATGAAATAAATTTGAAATAAAAAAAAGAAACAAATTAGGAAGGGAACAAAACTAATCAAGGGGTTTCCAAAGTAGTCCCCAATCAAATTCTCCATGATTTCTATGGTAGCTGGCCGATCCACCCTAGTGTGCAAACCGAAAGCCTTATCAGTTTTCCAAACTCCCTTTTTAAGCTTGGTCGTAATGTTGTAGAGACCAAGCTTGGGATTGAACTCTGAGAAGGTGCTTAAAGGATGTGTTTTGATGAAGATCTCAACAACATGTTGGTGTGTCGAGATGAAGCTTAGTTGTATAATTCATCTATTAATCTTTTCAGAGATGAAGTTCCTATCAACTTCAATATGCTCGGTCCTGTCATGATCACAAGATTCTTAGCAATTCTAATAGCTGTACGACTATCACAAAATATCTATACAGACCTATTGAATGTACACCCTAATTCCTTTAACAATTTTTTAATCCAAATCCTTTCACAAATTCCTAAGGCGAGAGCCTTATAAACTGATTCAACACGCCTTATAGAAACATCTTCTTGCTTCTCCATATAATCAGATTTTTTTATACATAGGAGCAATAACATGGTGGGACCTTCTATCACTAAGTTCTTCAACCCAACTTGTATTAGTGTGGATTTTTACCTCTGTCTCCAGTTTTCTCAAAAATTAATCCATAGCCAAGAGTTTTCTTAAAAACCCTCAAAATCATGTACACCATCTCCAAATGCTCTTCATTTGGGTTATTCATGTGTTAGCTTATAATGTTGATAGGTAAATGAGTTTTTCTATCAATCTTTGATATCTTCCCTTATCCACAAAGACACTTTTTTCTCACCTGTTTGACTTCTGGTTGGGATTCATTGGAGTATTAGCGGGCTTGCATCCAATTATCCATGTCTCTTTTAGTAGATCTTGGATGTTTTTTCTCTGTGATAGAACGATGTCTTTCTTGGACCTTGTGTCCTCCATACCTAGAAAATATCTTATGGTTTCTAGGTACTTATTTCAAACTTAATGAGAAACATTTCTTTGATCTTAAGAATCTCCCTTTCATCACATCAGTAAAAATTATATCCACATATATTATCAATTTAGTAATATGATCTCTCTAGGTATGTTTTACAAGTAGAATATGATCAGGTTGACATTGAGAAGACTCATTAGATCTTATGGTTTTAATAAACTTTTCAAACCACACTCTTGGTGATTGGTTAAGAGCATAGAAAAACTTTTTGAGTTTGCGTACTAGGTGCTTGTTGGAATGATTCTCAAGTCTTGGTGGTATCTTTATATAAACTTTCATATCCTCATTTAGGAAGATATTTTTTATGTCAAGTTGATGCAGTTTCTATTTCTTGTTCATTAGTACTGAAAGGAGAACACTTTCAGTGTTAAGTTTGGCAACTGCTGCATAGTTCTCATGATAGTCAATCTCATAGGCTTGAGTGAAATCTTTTGCAAGAAGTCTGGTTTTGAATCTCTCAAGACCCCCATCAATTTTGTATTTGACGTTGAACACCTATTTGCACCCAACTAGCTTCTTATCTTGAGGGAGTTTAGTAAGAATCCATGTGTCATTATGCTTCAGTGCTCGAATCTCGTCTTCAATAATTTTTCTCTATTTTGGATTTTCAAGAGCTTCATGAATGAATTTAGGATTCTACATACTATTAAGGTTTGAAATAAAAGCTTTGTAGGATGTGGATAGCTTCTCATAAGTTATATACCCCTTTTTGTTGTAGCATTCACAAGAAAGGTGTGAGGGCTTTCACCTTTAAATGTTCTCAAATATCACCATAGATAATGACAAAAAGGTGTGAGGGTTTGTACCGGGCCTTGGGATAACTATTTGTAGTGTGTTTAACAATTTGACAAATCTCACATTGATAGAAACTGTTTTTTATTGATAAACAAATGAGGATACAATTTAGCAACATAATTGAAATTAGGATGACCTAGGAGACTGCCATAAAAGTCCTGATTTTCAACAGACATGGACTCAACAGACTCAGAAACTTAAGGTAAATATGTAGGAGAGATCATTTGTGTGTTTAGAAAGAAACTTTCCTTGAGCAGATGTAAGCATTGATGTATTTCAGCATTGTCAATCACCTTCTCTGACCCTGCCACTTGAAATTCACAAAAGTTTGTATTGAATTTGGATATACATTTCATATCATAAGCAACTTACTGATTGAAATCAATTTAAAGTCCAACTGTGAAACATAGAAAACAAAGAAAAGAGGAATATCTCAAGTGAGCTCCACACTAGCTTGCAGTCAAAAACCTTTTCAGTTTTCCATGGCAAGTAATGTGATCTTAGGGTTGAGAGTGGGATTGACAGGATTTGAGTAAAAAAGTGAGTGGAGCTTCAGTTGATTCTCTTAGTCAGCTTAGCCTTAGAGTTGAGAGTGTGACTAGTAAGATGAATCAGATTGTCATTAGTAAGATCCACATCAGAGTTGAGAATGGGATCAATAGGCTTTGAGTTAAAAAAGTAAATGAAGCTCGTGTTGATTCTCCATAAAATGGACAAAATATACTTGGCTTGTAATAGCATTTGTGAGGAGCTTATGCTTTTGATAGAAAATATACATTGGATCTCAATTTAAAAAAAAAAAAAAGCTAGTAAGCTTCCAGATTCCTCTTTATGTATCTTTTAATTCAAAGTTCATAAATTATTTGAACATTAAACTTTTACTTTTGTTGAATTTTCATTTTATTTTTATGGATAAACAATGTCTAATATGAACGAAAAATTATTGCATACGGACACCGCATGCAGAGATGCATGTGGTGTCAATCAAAAATTTTAAAAAATAAAAAAAATAAAAAAAGTTAAAGTGGGGTCCACCGAAATACATCATCACCGTGATCTACGGTGTAGATTGGACACGACATGTATCTCTTCATGCGGTGTCCGTTTGCAATAATTTTTCAATATGAACAAGTTTCCCATTAAAAAAAAAAGAGAATGAGATCACAAATTAATGAAACATTTTTGGATTAGAGGAGAATTACAATTTACAGGCAGATGCACGACCAACTGATCTGAGTACACGGATATATATATATATATATATATATATATATAATGGGCAGTGGGAAAATACTTAATTCTTATACATTTAGATATCAAACATATAATTTTTCTTATTTACATAAATATCACTAAATTTATTTGTATGATGTAAAATATATCACTATTATTTTTTTAAAGTAGAGTAAATATGCATAAATTTTTAACATTAAAAATATTAAATTTTAGATATTAAATCAATAAATACATAAAAATTATATGATTATATATATAAATTTTTCTTAATTTAATTATATTCATATTTCGTGCATCAAAACTCAGAAGGAATAAGATTCGTCCGATAAAAGGAATAAGGGGCATTTAAGTCATTGCATCTCGTTTTTAGGGTTTTAGGTTGCCATAAGAATGTGAGCTTCGTCATTCCGCCGTTCTGTGCGAGCTCGTTGAACGGGAGGAACAGAGCCGAGCGGAAACCTCTTCGTCTTTCCTTAGGTATAAGTTCTCCCAATTTTTCTTGCATTTTATTCCTTATTCTTATGTTTTTCCGTCTGCATCCTATCAAATTCTCCTGCTCTCTTTTTTACTTATCGTCGATTTACATTTTTTTTTTGTCTTCCCAGCAAGTTGACTTCCTAGAAAATTGGTTTTTTTTTTCCGCCTTAGATATCATAAGATTTAGATCTAAACTAGCTTTACCGAAGATGGTACTTGTATTGAATAGTTTGGAAGCGAATTAGTCGCTTGATCTTAGGTATTCTGATTATTTCATGTTCCAAATGTCTTTAATCCGTGATTTTAATTTTCCTAGAAATACCAAAAATCCTACTTTCTTATATTTTTTGTTGTTTTGATTTTGATTTGTTTTCTTAAACTAGTTTGCTTCGTGCTGTTATCGCATATAACTGCTTTGTAGTTATACAAATATACTAGGGTCATGGTGAAATTATATGCTTGCATATGTAGATTCTAGATTTTTGTAACCAGTTTTTGGTCTCGGTTCCCTTTCAGGAGTCTTGAGCATTGTATTTATAATGTTACTTTATCACATGCTGATGTATTCTTGTAGGGGAATAAAGGTTCCTGTATCACAAGCTGATCTGAAACATGCAAAGTTTAATATACTTTTGGGGAGTTTAAATACTTATTACACAATTATTATGTATTTATATTTCTAAACACCTGAAGTTTGATATTGACGCTTATAACACTTTGATGTCATAAACTATGCATGAAAATATGTATTTCATTTTAAAAAATGCATTGACAATGGTATTTTTGATGTGATGTTACAAATTTGAGTGGTATGCTTGTAAATATGAATGTTTTGTTAGATATTGAAATGCATGAGAATTGTGCGGCGCGTATGTAATTGCCCCAATAATTTAATACCTTAATTATTGAAGACATGAGTCTAATTTATTAAAATCAAGTGACACTGTTAATTGTGCTGTTTGGGTATGGTTTGCTGATATTTCCTAAATTATGATTTTACAACATATGAATTATTTAGACACATATTCTTGTATTACTCTTAATTATTGAAGACATGAAAAGATCTATAAACAAAGTTAGTGACAAAAAATATCAAACAAAGCTTTTAAAAGCTGTCAGATTATGATATGATATAAACAATTTACTGTTATTTAGTATTTTAAATTTCTACTAATGTGCAGTAGGTTTAAAATAGCTCCATTATATCATGAGAGTTTTTAGTTAGACTAGAAAGGGAATAAATAAAGAACTAAAGGATGATACATAATTTTTAGCACATCAATTGCTAAAAACAATATAATGGTGTGTCAAATGAATGAAGGAAAATTAAATTGAACATATGATTCTCAAGTAAAACGTATATTTATAATTTCAGGTTTGACGCAATCGACCATAACATAAAAAACTAGATAAATAAATTCTAATATATCAAAATCAAGGATTTATTAATTGGTATGTTTGAGTTTGAGTTATATGGTTTATTTTGTTTATCGTATAGTTTCCTGTCAAATGAAAAATATGAAATAAACTCATCCCCATAAAATTTTCAATGAACAATTTTGTAGTTATAGATTATATATATACCTATCTTTAATCAATCAAGTAAACTTTTTAAGTATTATTTTTTTTCTTCTTAGCACTATTGAATAGGTTCTTTATCTATAGATCATGTGTTATGTCACAAAAATTTCAATCATTGGAGTAAAAGAAAATGCTAATCTATGGCATGTGGCATGAATAAATCAAAATTATTGTAAATTTTCTGGAAAATCTTGAAATTTTCTGAAACAAAAGTGGAATGTAATCTAATATAATAACTTGTAAATTTTATTATTCATTTTTATGGGCTAAGATTTATACCTTATTGAAATAAATGCCTAAAATTTAATTTAGCTGCATTTTTTATAATTTTTAATGATGGCGAAGCTGAACAAATTATAGGAAGCTCTATTCCAAAATTATCAATATTAAAACTAATTTATTTAACCTATTTATTATTTGGTTGTTAGTAGGTCGACATGTAGTTTTAGTACCTTTTATGATGCATATGTCAAGAGATCATTTTTAAAAGATTAATTATTATCACTATATAAAAAACAACCTCTTCAAAATAATAGTGTTATCTTTTTTTATGCTAACCTATTTGTTTGAGTTCAGAAAGGGATTATACACCTACCATTCATAAGGGTCTCAGAATCAATAGTTGAGCTTCAAATATTTAAATTATTTATGCCTTGATACCTTATATTTTTACATCTTACTTGACATGAATTCGTGACCTTTCATAATATAGAACTATCAATCATAACATTTAAATTCATTTCATTTTTCAGCTGTTTAAAATGGAGGTATCTATTGAAGTCATGATTTACATTTCTTGTCTTGTTTTTTTTAGATTTCCAAAATTATTGCGAGCATTTCTTTTTAGATACTATTGGACCTTGATTTCACCAACTTCACTGAAGATGCTACAATTTTGAATAACTTGGAGGAGAAATTAGTTACTTACTTTGGTTTCTTTTGAGTGATTAAAACTCCTATTTGTGTGGATTTTCTTGTTGTGATATTGATTTATTTTCCTAACTCAATTTTCTCTCATGCTGTTATTGAAATAATTTCTTCCTAAACATCGACACACACACGCCTATATGGAACCAGGTGGGCACTTACCTACCTATCATATTTAAATTACTTCTTTTCTTCACTTTTGTTAACCATGCAGCTACAATGTCCAATGTTCCTGACGCTCTCCTATGGGCACCATACCTACCTATCATATTTAAATTACTTCTTTTCTTCTCTTTTGTTGACCATGCAGCTACAATGGCCACTGTTCCTGACCCTCTCCTATGGGAGATTGTGAAGAAAAATAATGCCTTTCTCGTGAAACAGTTTGGTAATGGTAACGCCAAGGTGCAGTTTAGTAAGGAGAAGAACAACCTTTATAATGTTCACTCATTTAAGTTCTCCGGTGAGTAAACACACTTGCACTCAGTTGAACTTTTCTTACTCCTTTTGATATTAAACTGAGTAGTTGACTTGAAAAATAATTATAGGCTTGGCAAACAAGAAGACCGTATCCATTCAGCCTGCTGGAAAGGATCTCTCTGTTGTCCTTTCTACCACGAAAAAGAACAAGCAGAATAAACCAAGTCTTGTTTCCCACAGGTCAATTCTGAAGAGAGAATTCCGAAAGGTGGCGAAAGCAGTCATTAATCAGGTAATGGCTTTTTCTTATTTGATTTTATATAATACCCTGTCGCAAAAAAACCCCAGCTTTTAACTGTTTTGCACTTTTTATATACATGACAGCTAGCAGCAGTGTTATTTGAGCTTGTTCTTTGATGCGGTTTTAATACCATTTTATGTTTGTTTTAATTTTTCTCCGACTTACAGAGTTGTAAGTTAAGCCTCATGCTCTTTTTTTACATAATTGGTATGCAGAAATCACTATTTATTTGTCAAAATAATGTTTTTTGAATGCTGACTATTATATTTTCCAACGTGGATGTATTTTTTCAGCTCCTACTATGTTTATTCTTGCATTTCGTTTTGAATATCCTGCAGATGTCTGTCGACTTGTCATGTTATGTGAAACAATTCTCTTTGTGATTTCAATTCTTGTGCATTTTTAAATTTTGTGCATTATTTTATGACGGTTTGCATTTCCTCTTAGCAGAGATAACTTTTATCCTTAGAGTTGTGAAGATACCTTTCATCTCAAAAAGAATGGTCTTTTACATTCTTAAGAATAAGATTCATAAACCTGAATCACTAAACTTATTATACCGTGCATATCTTTTATATTTTTACTTACAGGTTCATCAAACCATTATTATATGGTAAATGAACTTGCATTGGATCCTTAAATATCACCCAACTGCCTATTACTTTTGATCATCCATGATTATTTTTGTTGAATCCAGTTGTTGGTTTCCTTCTTAGAATAATATATTAATATTATTTTTTTGACTAGCATTGAAATTAAAAGATTATTTAGGATCCATGTGCTCATATCTATCTCAAGATTTATATGGAGGAAAGCAAACCTCTCACATATTTATTTAAAAGGAGGACTTGGGTGCATACCTGTCCCAAATAATCCTTAGTATGGTTTTTCCGATTTTACATTTAACCTTATTGTGTATGTATTATAAATACATCTATCGTAGTCTAAAATTAGTATTATTCTTGCATTCTCCCACTTGGACAATGCTAATTGTATTTAAGTTCAAATAAAATAATTCAAGCATTTTTTCGTGCTTGGACAATATGATTCCTCTTTTTGTGTCACAACTTGATGACGGCATATCAACCACATGCACATCTTTTTTCAAAAGATGATAGGACAGAGTGACTTGGTTCGCAGATAATTTTTTATGAGCGTACTTATAGTTCGATCATGAATAAGTAAAAATCCCCATTTTTCATGGATTCAAAATATTTTAATAGGGCTTTACCAATCTTATTTCCAGCCTTGGTATTGCTTTAGCATAAAATAATTATTTGGTAACCCACAAAATACTATTATTATAACATTCTTTAACTTGGGCAACACAGACTAAAGCTTTAAGAAATGTATGGCTAGTGAGTGTTTTTTAATTTTCTTTTTTAGCGAAAGGATTTTACTCAGCCATACTTTATCTGTTTTTTTTTTTTTAATATCTTTTGATAATTCTCTGTGAGTGACTTATGGTACTTAAATCATTTATCAGCTATAAAATTTGCTTATATTTTAAAAAAAAAGTCCCTTGTGCCGGAGAAGATGAAGCAGAGATGAGCATCTCCAATCTAAAATTCACCAGATCAAGTAAACAATCAGTATACTAAGCATGCTATGCATGCACATTATTTAAATTAGTAAGATGTAATTGTGATGAAATTATTTGTCAAAATTAATTAGTTGTTGGTTCTTTTGGGTTAGCATTCTCATTCCTTTGCTTTTCAGATCATCACTACACCTTCGTTTGACTATTATTTTTTTGCTGCATTTTAAAGATTTTGTTTGTGTGAAACTTTTTTTTTTTTGCAATAAGATTTGTTTAATTGTGGTGGCTGTAAAAAAGTCGTTGTCTAAAGTTTTCACACAAAAAAAAAAACTCCTTTTAAAACCTTTATTTTTCCCACAACAATTTCCCACAACAATTTCCCACAACAATTTTACAACTGCTTTTGTAAAACGCTACGGCCATCTCAAACTGATTCTTAGTAAGTGACACACACACACACACACCCCTTTTAAATAAGTACATGTGGAATACTAATTTAATGACCATATCAATGGAACTAAGCCCGTTAGTTGACAATCAGATCTATCCCTTGGGATAATATGATCATAAGGTTACCCACTCTTCATGTTTGAAATACTTCAAATCTATATAGTTTAGTACACCAAAATTAGGTATTTTTATTAAATAGCACAACTTAAGAATTATCAAAAATATATCTTTATTGTTCTAAATATGGATCAACAATGTTGTGTTTAGGTATAGATTTCTTCAATCGCTTAAGCACCCCATTTTGATTAACATGATCTCTGGCTTTATACATTAAGCTGCTTGTAATTCAATTTTATGGCGGTCCCCCTTTCCTTTTTTATTTCACGAGTTATTTTTAGGTAATTGCTCTTCATCAAGTTTTACTTAGTTTATAATGTAAGCAAAATGCCAGCTTTGTGAATCTTTATGCTCCGCATGCCAAGATTTCTATCAATGCATGTATTTTATGGCAATAAGTATTTATTTTGTTTTTTTTTATTTTGATGCCATGTCCAGAAAGTTGTTTTCACATTCATTTGGAGCCAATTGGTTTCATTATGAGTTAGGAAGTGATTGGTTCTCGCTGCTAGAATTTTGCTTCTAACAACAGAATTCTGACGTATTTACATATGTAACACCAAAACATTCAAATTCATGTGCATACCACTTAAATCTTTAACATACCATAAAAAGTGTCATCATCATGGTCTTTCTGACGTATTTACATATGTACCTTTTCATGCATAAGTTTATAACATCAAAGTTAATTGAGTGTTTGATGTGTAAATGCATAAGAATTGTAGTATTTATGTAAATTTCCCCTCAAGCTTTTGTTTTGTTGAAATTGATTTGAGTTGATTTTCGTTTTTTGAAACTTACCCTGAAAGTTGACAAGTTTCAACCTTGAGGTCTAGGATGTCATTTTTATTTTTTCGCTTTTTACAATAGTAAATTAACCATAAATTACTGAAATGACGGTATATTTTTTTTTTGTTTAAAAGAATAAATCTTAAAGGGATTTAAAATTGACGTAAGGATGGGTAAAGTTGAAACTCATTCCAACCAAACAAATACAAAATTATTTAGTTACTAAATCAATAGATCTCAGTTCAACTCATTTCAATATGACTCGCAGCTGAATCTACGTCAAAAACATTTCCAAATATCAGAATGAAAAGAATTCTGCTTGATAAAGCTCTGTTTCAACATGAGTTGCAGCTATATATCTTTAATGCAGCTTCAGAAGTGATAGTTGAAAGATTTTCTACATAATTCTTGCGTTCACGTTCAAAATACCCAAATTTTATGCTGTAAATTTCTAGTTTTAGAAGCAAATAACCCTCGCTCACTTCCCCCCCACAAGATTGTGTTTTAAGTTGTAGCATGTCATTTGCTTTGCTAAGTCTTGCTTTTTCTTCAGCACGATCACTATTTGTGACCCATCATTTCACAAGTAATTGCCATTTTCAATTAGTCTTACTGATCCAATACATCAAAATATTTTCAGTTTATCATTAAATCTATGTAGTATATATTTATATTGAAATAATATGATTATGATAAATAAGCATCAAGATGGAAGTTTAAAGAAATTCATGATGGCTAGATAGAATGGAAAACCATCAAGTCAGTTGTGTGATTTTGGGTTCAAATATTGGAGACTCATCAAAATCAGGAGTTGTATTTGTACATACATAGCTCACAACTTCTATGTATTTACATATCTAGCATCTGAACTTTTATTTTTACATTTATACTGCCCAAATCTTTCATTAAAAGGTGAAATACACCTTTTCATTCGTAGGAGATGCTGCCTATATATATATATATAAATACATAGGAATTGATTGGTATCCATGCAATTTTCCATAACTAAAAAGAAAAGCAACAAATGGGTGACAATGCTAAAACTAAGCCTGCGCTTCATACAACATAACACAAATGCTTTGATATTCACACTTTCAAGCATTTTATGATTACTCTGCGTTTTGTGTGATAAACTTTAGATAGTCATAATTTTTTTTTTCATTGAAACCATCTTTAATTTTCTTTCCTGATTTTTCAACTTGTGTTTATATTTTTTTCTACTGTCCAGCTAGGCTTTAAAAGCTTCAAATGAATCCTAGTAAATGCTGAAAATTTCCTGTTTGTTTTGCCAGGTATCAGACAACCATTATAGGCCTGATCTGAAGAAGCCAGCTCTTGCCAGGCTCAGTGCAGTCCGTCGAAGCCTCCAAGTCGCAAAGTCCGGCCCAAAGAAGAGAAACCGACAGGCACAGAAAGTGAAGATTAATTAGTTATCTTCATTAAGGTCTGTCACCTCCTAAGCCTTGTTTTTCATCTTTAAAAAGACCAGCTATTTTCCAATTTGAGAGAGATTTTGTGGTTATAAATCATTTTAATCCTCCTGTTTTGTGAACTTAACCAAATTTGATATTTGCTCAATGTTTTTTAATTGCTCTGGCATTTTTTAGATCTGGACAAATGCTCAATTCATGCTGTATTTCTGCGTCTTTCGAGGAAATATTATGTGTGGATAATATACGTGTAAATTGGTGATATTGTGGTGGTATTTCCGCACCTATCTTATCCCAACGTAATGTAATATTTCTGCTTCTTGCTGAACCTGATCCAACCACTACATTAAGCTGATTTTTTGTTGGTTTGCACTTCTTTTTTTAAAAAAAAGTTAAAATTCAAGTATAATTTGTTTGAAATTAGAACATTAATTTTCTAAATTAAATTTTTAGATTCATATTGAAATAAATTTTATATAAAAATGGAGTGGGTGTAATACATTATTGATGCATTTATGTAAAACTAAACTTAGTTGGGTATGCTATGTAATTTGAACATTTTTATTTATATATTTGTAAATGGGGATGTATTGTCATAAAAGCTAAATTTAATCTAGTTTGAGTGATGAAGGCTTTTCAAGTATTTATCCATTTGGTATTTATATGTCTAACATGCAAAGTTTATATGCATTGTCACTGTAAATATCAAAATGTAGGTGTTGGATATGTAAATACATAAGAATTGTGTGGGTATGCATGTAGGGCTGTCAAAACGGCTCGTTGTTCGCGAACAACTCATGTTCGGCTCGTTAAGAAGCTCGTGTTCGGCTCGTTCGCTAAGTTAATGAGCTGAATATGAACAACATGAACAAATATTTGTTCATTCGTGTTCGGCTCGTTTTGGCTCGAAATACTATTAATCAATTATATATATATATCTTTGATGAGTAGTTTTTCTTTTTTTTTTAAATTTAATTGACTACAAGGCTATAAAGATTTATAATCAATTTAAAATATTAATGGATAAAATAGAATAAAAATTATTAAATTAGATTCAAATGATGTTTTAAATCTTATTCAAAACCTTAACATCTGATGGCTACGTGATTAGAGTTGTAAAAATGACTATTTGTTCGTAAACGGCTCGTGTTCGGCTCGTTGAGCAAACGAGTCGAACACAAGCGAGCCTCGTTTACACCCCTCATGTAATATTTTTGTTTTCATGACGAGAAAGTGAGTGTTTAAATGCACCTTTTTTGAAATTGTTCATTTGTTTCTGATGAATATGCTAATTATTGGAGAGCCGGTCTGTTCTTATTCATCTCTTTTAATTAAGTGGAGAAACTCAAATTTGGTAGAAAAAGAATTACAAAAATACCCGATCAAATATAAAAAAAAATCAAATTGATATCGAAATGTGTAAGATAACTATTTTAGAAAAAATAATGGAGATTTACAAGCTTATCATCACTAAAGTACAATGTAATTATATATCTAATATCTAAATTTTGAATTTTAAATTACATCTTACCTGCCCAAAAAAAAAGGTTTTTAATTTTTCTTGCGTTAAAATGGAGGTAATTTTGAAGTGATATGGAACAAAGAAAAAAAAAAAAAACCCAATTCATATCTATTTACAAATCTAGTGCTCTAGTGAGGTGTCATTGCACCATTTATGGTACGATTCATTTCACCGTATTTGTGGTGTGTGTTGCATCACTTTTGAGACATCATTGCACGTTATTCATGATGCTTAGTTTCATCATATACATGATGAGTTGTTGCAGCTTTTTTGGGTTGCGTCTTTATATTGTCTTTGGGGTGCATTATTGCAATGCTTTGTATTATGCTTTGTTACTCTACAACGTACGTTGAGACACATCAATGCACCGTATTTGTGGTGCGCGTTGCACCACCTTTGAGACATCATGGCACATTATTCATGATGCTTAATTTCACAATATACAGGATGAGTTGCAGCATTTTTTGGTTGCATCCTTACCTTGTCTTTAGGGTGCATTATTGCAATGCTCTGTATTATGCTTTGTTACTCAACAATGTACGCTGGGATTCTGTAGAGCACATTGTGATTCCATAAGGGGCTTTGTTGAAATGAGCAGGGGGCGGCAAGCGGTGGTTGATGGAGGCTGATGAACGATGGTTGACGGTGGTTGACAGTTATAGGGGCGGGTGATGCTCGTTGGTCATTCTGTGTGAAATACCGGACCTTAGCTCATTCTCCTCCAAGTCCCGGGCTTCATCTTGTTTAAGGTCTACGCCCCCTTTCACGAAGGGAATTGGGCTCTATTTATAGAGTCTAAAAGAGACCTCCACACAAATTAGAAAAGAACTTGTACTACTATCAGACGACCTAGAGAGATCCTCTTGATCGGACAATATTTTGAAGACATTTGAGTGCCTTAATAGTGTTAGAATTGAGTGATCTTATACTCGTTGGATTCGTTTCATTGAGACGTTTGATTTGACCATAATCACGTCAAATCTAAAGTTCGTTTGACCTCCAAATTGCGTACTAGAAGCTTTAAATGGCTCGATCTGGGCTTGACTTCACTTGTATTGTACTAACTTTGATGTCATTGTTTTCATCTCATCGATTCGGTTCTGGATGGTTTTTTTATCTGAATTTGAATATTTCTCTGTTCAAAAGAAGCACCGAGATCCGTGTTGACAGCCTCAAGATTTGAGTTGATTGATAAATTTTGTTGATGAGTATCACATCCGAACAACCAAATCTTACATATAATCTTGATGCAATTTAGAAAACATTATCTATAAATAAGAAATTATCTTTCCAAATTTAATTGGCAATTTGTTATACCTCTTGAATATTCCTTCATAAGATCAGTTCCCACTTTCCCGGACTTTCGTGCAACTGACGTTCTGCTGACTCCATTGATGGATGGTCATCAAATTCATTTTTCTTCATAAAAATCGTTTATCTAATGTACCTATTACAAAGTCAAAATAATATAAGGTCCAATTAATTGACTTGTACAGGATGGAAAATATACCTTACCAGTTACCAGGCTTACAAGGTCCGCTCCATGTGTTGCTCATTACTCTTGACACCTTCAAAGTTCAAATTAGCTGATAATGAGATATTGAGATTAGCTGTTTGGCATTTTTTGAAAATTTTGGTATATGTTTATTTTATTTCAATTTTAGTAGGAGCAACACAGTTTGTATCTATAAGATTCATACATATTAACGCGTCGTTAGCAAATTTTTATCTTTTGACATGAATTTTGAAGCGTTTTTGAATGATGAATATTTTAGATTCAAATTTAAGATCAAGCAGGAGCTGGATTCCGACAAGTTTATAATGGAAATTGATTGTCTAGGTAAGACGAACCCAATGAAAGTCAAAATTGGTTTGATTGGAGTCCATCAAGTCATTGAACCATATTTGGAGGTTTTGGATAGTTAATTGAAGGGTCAAATGAATTTCAAATTTGACATATATGTAATCAAATCAAGTGCCTCGACAAGAGTAATTCAAAAAGTCTAAGCTCTCTTAATTCTGAGATCCTTAAGGTCATCAAGTCATTAAGAAATCCTATATGATCAAGAGAAATAAATATGGTTCTTCCGATTAAATGGTTGGGGAAATTACTCTCCAAATGACTATAATACCCCTACCTTAGAGCCTATAAATAGACCCTCTCTTTTTATTTGGAGAGAGAGAGAGGAGAATGAGTCAAATTTCACTGTTTTTTATGGTCTGGAGGCTCGGAGTAACTTCCATCCTCTGTAACCACCGCCTGTTGGTTGCCATTGAACACCGTTGGTCGTCCCCTGCTCACTTTCATCGGTAAATTTTGTTGTGTGACTTATCTTGGATATTAAGTATTGAAGTATTATGAATATAAAATAATGAAGTATCTTGAGTATGAGGTAAGAAAGTATCTCGAGTACAGGATAATGATTCATCATGAATACTATGCAACGATATATCCCAAACACAGTAAATTGAAAACTCGACAATAACTCTTAGTTGCAAACACTTATAATCGCTGTATTCAGACTGCGACGACTTTCTCGTAACTCTTAATTTTTTTTCTTAAATTTTGTACTAACAGTCTTTGTGGAACAAGGGTCAATCTTTGTACTTACAAAATTATAGTGAATTATTTGGCTAGGCAAATCACAATGGTTCTTTCCCTCTATGAGTTTTTCCACGTAAAAGGTCATTGTGCTTTCTCCCACTATTTCTATATTATATGTATTTGTGTTGGATTTCGTACAAAGTTTAGATGCTAATATATCACTCTACCTCTTAAATCTTTTGACATGTAATAGTTTGGCGCTGTATGTGGGAAACAAAGTCCCTTTGATAGAAGTCTACACTTCATCGATGGCTAACAAGTGTAACACACAAGATTCTTGCTTTATCACCCATTAATCTTGGGTTCAACCTTAAAATATGGGACGTCAAGTCTATACTCCATTTTACAATGATACATATCATCCTATTGGTGAAAGAACCTCTTTAGCAACACATGAAGATCGTGTTTGATGGATGAAAGAGTCTTAAAATGAACACTCTTGACTTTTATGTAGAGCTCATCAACCGACAGTTGGGCATGTTGGAGGGACACAACTAACTCAAAATCTATTGACCAGAGGTGCACAGTTGACACTCTCTCCATGCACAAAAGTTCATCTTTAGGAAGTTGAACTCCTAGACATTGGTAGCTATACACATCCACCTTCATAATCGAGCATAGCAGCAAGCCTCCAATATATGTGGAGAATGTAACTCGACCTAACACAATCTATGATGAGTTACGATGTCTAGTTTGTGAAGGGTTTTCTGTGAAGGGAATAAGCCATTTCTCAGCTCGACATAGTTCTCAAGAGTCTTTCCCTTTAGTTGAGGTTGTTCTTCAACACCTTATTCCAAAATGATTTAAGCTTCCAAGAGTTGATGCTTATGATGGGATGTCTGATATGTATGAACACGTTGATCACTTCAAAACCATAAGAATCATCTAACTGTGTACCTCTAGGTAACAAATGTTGAGATAACTGCACTTCTCCAATATGCATTACCGTCGGTTGTCGAATCTCTTATAAAATTCAAAGGATCTCCTTTTGAGACTCCTCGAATCTTCTTACACGACCCCCAAGATGTAATTAACCAAGTGGGATGCATCCCCTTGGGAGCACCCTAGACCTCAGAACAGGCAAACTCCTAAATCTCTGGTTGTGGGTAGTCTACATTGGTATTCTTTCACGGAAATTTTTCCAGGGTGCTTTCACTCTATCTTGCTTGGGTAGACATACTTGATCTATTCTTGTGATGTTTATCGCGCATATGCTCTTCACGTTTTCTTTCTCTTGTCGGTTGTCTTTGTTGTATGTATGTCTTTTCCGGTACCTCTTTTTTTCTGATCATTCACATGATCCAGAAGAGAGACTTATCAAGAAAAGGAAAGTATATGAAGATAATAAGACAAGCTGGCGACTCCTTCAAAATTAAAAAAAAAAAAAGGAATGAAAACACAAGTGAAAAGATGAAGTCTATTTATAGGCGATTTGGGAGATGCATATTGGTCTTTTGGCAAATAACTACCCCAACCACTTGATTAGATCTCATTTGATCATAGTGGTTTTTTAACGATTATGAGCCTTCTTGAAATTGAGTAATATTAGGCTCGTTGGATTCCTCTCGTAGAGACAGTTAATTTGACTATAAATATGTCAAATTTGGAGTTCATTTGACAATTCAATGCACGATCCAAAATTTCAAATTGTTACACAACTTGATTTGGGCTCGATCGGAATCAGATTGGACCAATTTTAATATCACTGGTTTTGTCTAGTTGAGTTGGACGGAGTGACCATAAACTTATTGAAATCTAGGCTTCGCTGATCTTGAATTTGAATTTGAAATATTTCTTATTAAAAAATACATCGAGATTCATACTTTATATATACGTATTATTTATTGTTGACACATCAAATATCTTGCCTTAATGACCTATTTCAACAATAAGATTAAAAATATGTTGACTAAAGAAATTAAATATAGAAATATCCCTTCTATCATATCAGTGACTCGAAGAATGTCAGTTGGTATGAAGCAAGATTTACATGCATCCCACCAAATTTTTATGAAATTATATATAACATCCAATGTTTCATATATAATCATACAACACTAGTTTTTCAATCCAAGTAAAATGTATACATGAAAATGGCTTCAAAAATTGTTTGGCATCTAAGCCAAATTTACATATGAAGCAGGATTTGCATTTCATCACAATACTTTGTCATCTAAGCCAAGTTTGCTAATTTATCCAAAATTCAAAATTGTCAAAATTAACCCTAATCCCATCAAGACATTGGGCTTGTATGCAAAGCCATTTTGCTCTTGTGAGCTTAGCCTTTCAATCAAGAGGACATGGATTCAAAGTTTTATTGAATTATCATGTTATTATCCGTGACATAGTGGTTGAGGATGTAACCTCTTACTGTGAGGTCGCAGAGTCGAATTATGCATATTAGCTTTCAAACTCGTCTTTCCTGAAAAGAAAAAGAAAAAAACCTTATCGAACTATTTTAAGTTTTCGCAACATCTAACCCCTTCTCTACGTACCCTATAAAAAAAAAAAGAAACTTTAATATGGGAACTCATGAACAAAATGGCCGGCAAAATTGTCCTTATTATACTTTGGATGTGCCAACGACTGGCTCCATGTACCAAACATGCTTTCAGACGATGAGTCCACGCTGAAGCATATCAACTCATGCCATGCTGAAGCATATAATATGCATGTGGTGGTATATATGACATGATTATGCAGTTTATTTAGCTTATTGGATGAGTGTTTTGTCCATAATCATAATATTTTGAGTTCATACGAGTTTGTTGGTGAAATTAAAAAAAACAAAAAAAAATTAAATAACTTTGATGGGAATGATATAGTTGTGGAAGAGTTGAGGGCTAATAGGACTCAAAATTAACCTGAATATAAACTGTTTGACCCAAACCTGACTCGAATGTTAAACAAACCCATCCCGTCTTGAATTCGTTGTCCCGAATGGGGCCCGTATGACCTGTTTAACATAAGACATTTCAACTATTCTTAGTTGGAGGATCGATTTCGGGTTGGCAGTCAAATAAAACCCTGATTTTTTGAGTCACGTTCGGATCGAGTTGGTCGAGTAGTTATGGTTTTAATTTGTTGTTGGGACTCGATTCAATGGTTGAGACGCATTTATCCACGAATGTGAAGTTTAAATAGTTACTAATTTTGCTCAATGCCCTCCATATAATTTAAAGATGCTTACAATAATTAATTTGTTTAATTATAATTTTATATTTTTGTTGGAGAATAACAATTGGGTTTTATGTATTTAATTTTTATTTAATTCCTGTAATTAATATGATATAAATATATATACTATAAACAGAAAAAAAAATATTTAGTACTTAAATTCATTTATTTTTATCTGATAAAATTATGCACTATAAATAGAAAAAAAAAAGAATATACATCACATACGTGCGACATGAAATATTTTTAATATAAATAGAAATTATGTCATTCATCAACTATTTTTTAAAATAAATATATATTTTTTGCTGTGATATTTACACTAAGCCCATCAAAGCGTGGTTTCACATTGAAAGGACGATGTTTTTGTTTAGTTTGAATTTTTAAATGCTGAAATAATTATATTCCTTGAAAGTAATTAGCGACTAATTCGTAATTAGCGACTAAATCATAAGATAAATGTCTCCGAGCTCATCTCGGGTCTGCAAGTTTCCTCTTAACAACGTAAGGAAACTTAACAACGTAATTTATGTCTTTTGTGAGTTCTTAAGTTAGATTAGGTCGATTATTATTTTTTAATTAAGTGGACTAACAATCGTGATAACTCGGGACGACGTAATCATATGATCTTAATCGGGTTCGGGATCATCCCCTTACCATCCTCTATGAGTTCGCAATGATAAAATTTTATCAGCTAAAATATAAATTTATAGCTATCATATGGTCTTAATAAAAAAAAGTACTATCTAATTATCAGGAGGGATAATTAATTATATGGGCTTCTGCATGTCAGAAACTTCGAACCCAGATTCAAAATCCTTGTAAAATAAAAATGAGATCTTTGGACGGTGTCTTATCATCAATATTATTTGTTTTTTGAAAATTTGATCAGGTAAAACTCTTTCATCTTATTGTGAAAATGAACGGGGCACGAATTTTTTATGTCTATTATCACTTAATTGAATTATTCTAAATCGACTTTTTTGTGTTCTAGGCTAGTGTAATCCGGGAGAGGATGAGTACAACCGAGTTGGGCGAGTCACTCGCGATTGAGGGAGTGCCTCTGAGCTGCAAGCGAGTGTTGTCCGATCTTGAGCGAGTGCTGCTAAGACTCAATCAAGCATCCACTCTAACTTAGATGTGTTCACCATCGTCGTCTTGGAATGCATATTTACTTATTTAGAAATTTGGTATTGTAAGCGGTAGCCAAAGTCATTGTGCGCAACTATAATCTCTTATGACAAAATTGTTCCAAATCTTATATGGTAGACATTTTAGAAGTTAGTATGGCTTAAGTAGGATCATAACTAAAATAACAACCCAAACCTAATCCATATATATTCCACTCCAAATGCGTTCGATGTGGCCTAGTGATCGGGTCCTTTATCTGCAACCAAAAGGTTTTCTGGTTAAAGCCTAACATGTTCGAGTATTGCCGAGCATTTGAACCGAGCACTCTGAAATTATTTATTTTATTTTCAACCGGTATGTTACGTTATCAAGAGCTATTATATTTTATATTATAATACTTCCAACAAACCTTTATTTTTTTTAATTTTATTTGATGAACATTTCGCATTTATCCCATTATATATACTGACTATCCATGTAGAGCATGGCCACAAGAAGAAATCTACAGACTAATATATCTTGGGAGAAGTAGAGATGAGTAAATCAAGCTGGTCTGTTGGCCTCTGCAGCTTCGGTGATGGTTTAGGAACATGTAAGTTTCTCCCAATTTTTATTGCTTATTATTACATATTTGCATAACTTTAAAGATCTAATTTTTTTGCACTGGTTTGGCTGATTGTAGATTAATATATATATATATATA
>NW_018164444.1:72433402-72435449 GCF_001263595.1 Phalaenopsis equestris | reverse complement strand
TTTTGATGGATATTGTGCTTAATAATACTTTTTTTATATAGGTTGCTTAACGTGGTGCCTTCCTTGTGTCACCTTCGGACGCATAGCGGAGGTTGTGGACGACGGCCAGACATGTAAGCACACTATTGCTTCACTAAATTAAGTTTATAAAGCTATGATGAGATTGGTCATTTAAATTGGATTTTATATAAATAAGATATATATATGTAAAAATTAAATGTTAGGAGTTAGATATGTAAATACATAATAATTGAATTGTATATGCAAATCTTCAAAAACTTTATAGCTAAACATAATTTGTAAGTTAGTCCTTATCAAACGTAGGGTGGGTTTGGGGCAGCTTCTGTGTTTAAGAATAAACAGCTTATCCTGAAACACGGCCAGCGAGTCGACGGCGAGGTTCTACCGGCCTGCGTTTAGTGTAAAAATGAAACCGCGTTTTCGGATAAGTGGACTAAACATGCATTCCAAACGGTACCACGGCGTTTTGAAAAATGCCCCCTGCAGTTATTATCTGACCCAAACAGACCCTTAATTTTATATATTAAAATAGTTTTACGCTTTCCTCAAAACCAATTATTTTTAATGATTTTTTGATAGACCATGACAGGGTAAAACCAAGCTGTAAACGCAAACAAAATTAAAATTAAAATAAAAAATTAATATTCCATCTTCAAGAATTTTAAATATATTTTAAAATAATTACAAAGCAAATTTTGATTAATTATACTTATATTCCACACATCAAACAAATTTAAAGGCCGATACCTAAACTTTAATCAGAAACACACTTTTATATTCATTAAATTAATATACAAATTCAATTGAAAATCAAAATTGATTTTAAAAAGTTGAAATTATAAATATAAATATAAATGTGAATATGTAAATACATGAGAGTTGTGTGGTGTCCATGACATATTGTAATTTATCTGGTTGTATTTCAGCCTGCACAGCTGCCTGCTGCATTTATGCGCTGCTGATGTCCGTTCAATGCCAGTGTCTTTATTCATGCGCATATAGGAAGAAGATGAGGTCCAAATATGGGTTGGAATCTGAGCCGTGTAGCGATTGCTGTGTCCATATGTTCTGCGAGCCTTGTGCTCTTTGCCAAGAGTATGCTGAACTGAAGAACAGAGGGCTTGACCCTTCGAAAGGTGAATTAAATTATTTATACATATAACCTTTATCATCTTTTCAATTTTCTTTTTAATTTCTCAGAATTTGATTATGTTACTAATTACTTGCTAATATTTGGTATTTTGGTAATTACACAAACAATTCAAATTTATAATTTTGTCTTGCGATAGAAGTCCAATCAAACAACACAAAAATGAAAAAAATATTGCATCAGGAGGAGTCTTGAAGTAGTTTTGTATCAAAACTCCAATCAAGGTCCGTGACCTGTACAAGCAGACTCACCTTAGTAAAAAAAAATTAAGTTAATACATGGGTGGGTCTGGCAGATCGTCAGATCGTCGTGATTGAAGTCCTAATACAAAACTGTATCAACACCTTTGATGTAATATTTTTTCACAGAAATGACCTTTTATTTTTTTATTATTTTTTTTGTTTAACTAACATACATATCCCTCAAATTTACGTATTTACACATCTGATGCCTAAAATTTAATTTTTACATACATACCAACAAAAAATATATTTTATTTATAATTTTTTTTATAGTAAATTCTAATTTTTGTGCATGTAGGATTTACTGGTGCTCCGACTGCTGCTCCAACGCAACCGGCCATGTACAAATGAAGTGCTTTATGATGGAGATGAATGAATTTGCGAGCATGTCCCCATTTTTTCTTATCTCTGTATGTGTGCTTTAAGTGTGGCGTGCATGCGTGCACACGTGTGTTGATTTGGATTCGTGTTAAGTCAAGTGTAAGTTTGTAATTTATGGAGTTTCATTTGCTTCCTGTATGGTTTGAACTTAATTTGAAGTATATATATATATAATTAAAAATTTTCAGAGATTTATTTTAGCTCATTTTTAAAATTTACATGGATTAAAATGGAAAGATTACATACATATATA
>NW_018164444.1:72420448-72433384 GCF_001263595.1 Phalaenopsis equestris | reverse complement strand
CATATATATATATATATATATATATATATAAGAGATATAAGCTAGTTCCTAATTAAAGGATATAATTTATTAGAATAATTCATCAGTCCAGTTGAAAGGTTTATTAGTGCTGTAAATCAACTCGTTATAAAAAAGGGTGATAAAATTGTATGTCCAAACTCATAAAATGAGAAGGAAAACTTATCGAACAATTGATGAAGTAGATTTATATAAAAGAGGATTTTGATATGACAATTTGTATTATATTAGGCATTTTTGAGGGAATATAACCTTAAATGTTATAGTATTTTATCGCATATTGATTGTTGACTCATTTTAGAACATTGGGTCTCGTATTATTCATGAATTCATACAACCTGAGAAGAATCTGTGTAAGGAAGACAAAGGAGGAGAATGGACATTTCTCCGGCCATGTCTGAACTATTCCCAAGAAGAGCGGCGAAGATGACCTAATATACAAAAAAGAAAGAATTAGAGAGGAAGCAAGAAGGACCCCGAGAGAATTACAACATGAGATCCTAGAGAGTGAGGGAGGGGTCTGATCGTAAAATTTACCCACATTGTCTTGATGAAAATATAGTGACCTAGTTATGAGGTGGCTCATAAATGAGGTTACAACCTATGTGAGTCATCCATCGACGTAAATTTTAACCTTTTGTACTCTATCAATTTCGAGGATTACTATTGAGGCGAGCTGGAAGGATGAATATGTTCAACCTGTCAGCTAGATGAATTAGACATGTCAATCCACACTAAGCCGATTCTGTACAAGACAAGATGAGTGGGGTGAACATGCCACTTTAGCAAATTATTCCAGCAATGGATTTATCTTTTGAATAGATGAGCTTATCAAGTACCTGAAGAGTGTTCATATATACTTACCAATGGAGAAATAAATAGTATGGAGAGATGATTTTTTATGTTAGTAGTCCACATAATATCCATTTTATCATTGTATGAGCTTCCAACAAACTTGTGATTGGACTTCATATGCATTTTAGCTTGGAACTATGTAATGAAATGTAGATTAAAGTTGTTATCTTAGAATTTTAAATTAGGGTTGATCAATTATGCCTTGCAAAGCATGGTTTAGAAAGTAATTAGGTCAAAAATGACTTATATGAGAGACTAAAAAGGAAACATTAGATATAATCTTACTGAGTGATTTGTAGCCCAAGTCATTACTCAAATATTAATCCCTTTGAGCAATCATGATTACAGTAAATATGTATAGTGAAGCATCTTCTAAGATCAAACATATTTAAGATAAGCTCTCTCTCTCTCTCTCTCTCTCTCTCTTTCTCTGTATATATATATTTATATATAAAGGAATGAGCAGAGGCTATTACACGAGTACCACACCCTACACTACACTCGAGGGGCATATATAAATATATATATGTTGGAACATTGCCATAACAAATTTGAGGAGATCTAACGGTCATAAAGACAAACTGAATATCAAAAGGTGGATCCAAAAAAACCTAGGGGCTCAGATGCCAGACAAGATGAACCAACTCAAAACCAACTGTAGTAAAGATGAGTATAGGACACAAGCTAAGCAACTCACGCAGACATACAAACAAACGATCATCTGAACCTAACGCCTCGAAGCAGCCAAACCCGAGGAAGGCGCCAATCCCTCGGTTCATATGATAATACCAGGGGTGACCAGCAAGACTTAGCCGATCAGATCAGTCCTACCGACCCCTAGCCAGTAGAAGATCAACCAAACGACAACATCTACCAGATGCAGTTGTTCAACAAAGCTCGCCAAAGTTCTACCAAACCTAGTCGGTCGAATTAGAGAGCAACTAGACCTTTGGCCCACAAGGGTGAAATACATAGAATAAATTGTACAACCCTTAATTAAGCAGGAGCATAAATGTAACTTCACATCTTGTACCTTCTTTGTCTATAAATAAAAGACCACACAATCCCCTCATTTTAATATTTATTATTGTGCACTCTTCTCTCTCGCTCTATTTTTGGTTCTGCACTTTATTCTTTGGGTGTGATTCACACAAATCACGATTCAACAGATATGAAGGATTTTTCCAGCATAAATAGAAAAGGCAAGGTTTAGCGATATAAACTCATACAAATTGGGTGGCTTGTATGCAAATTCCCGTATAAATAAAAAGTGATCTTTTGTCTGCCCGCCTCCGCTCACATGCCCGCCGCCCGCCTCTGCCCATGAGCCAGTCGCCGGTCTCCGCCCATGAGCCGGTCGCCGGTCTCCCCCAATTTGTTGGGAGAGATGCATATACCAAACAAATCTCCACATTGGCGAATATCTAGTACCTTAGGAGAAATGCATACGCCTAACAAATCTTCACTTTGGCGAATATCCAACCCCTTAGGAAAAATGCAACATGGAGTTTCTTAAACCGAAGTGGGTTGGACCACCACGCTTCTACTGTGCCCTCACTCCCCCCCAACCCACTAAATTCTAAGAGACACTCCTCTTCTATTCCAAGAGACATCTCCTCATTTCTAGAGACTCCAAATTCTGGTATTATGAGTCATATCTACCAAATCTTCACCTTGGCGAATATCCAGCCCCATAAGAGAAATACATATGCCTCACAAATCTCCACATTGGCGAATATACAACCCCTTAGGAGAAATACATATGTCTGACAAATCTCCACCTTGACGAATATTCGACCCCTTAGGAGAAAACTACATCATAAAGTTTCTTATGCACCAGAGTGAGTTGGGCCACAAATCCTTTTAAATGATCCCTTAATTAAGTTTCCAAGAAAAATAAATTTTCCTTAATTAAGTTTCCAAGAAAAATCATTTTCCCTTAATTAAATTTTCCAAGAAATCCTTTTTCTTTACTTCCAAGAAGAGCCCCCTTTCCTTCCAAAAAAGCTTCGTCTTCCAGAAAAGCTCCACTTTAATTAAGCCTTAATTGAGCCTGCAGCAAATGGAATCAATCTTCCGCAATTCCTTCTATTTCCTGTGCAAAATTCGCAGCTAGCAGAGGAAACAAATTCCGCGACGAATCACCCTCCGTCTCCTTCCTCATGCAATAGAAATTTTGAAATAGCCTTCCTTTCGGAAATCACCTCCAATGATAATGGGGATTCCTCCAAAATTTCCTTCCCGTTTTTCCTTCCCGTAGCCGCCTCTTCCCTCAGCCTCCAAAAGAAATCGATCTTTCCAATTATGCCCGACTCCATAAAATGAATCTCTCGCCTAAATCGCCGAATCCTTGACTTCCTACCTAAATCGTCGAATCCTCCTGGATTGAAAACTCGCAGATTCAGTGCATCCCCGAATGTCGTCTGAGGACTCGAATTATCGTAACAGGCGAAACTCCTTCTCTGAATCTTGCCCGATGGCGGACGATCTCCTTCGTCGAAACTGCCGCGATTCGAAAATCCCTCGACTCGACTGCTCTTCCTCCAGCCTCCTGTGGGAACTGTGCAATCGCGAACCCACGCGAATCCTGGCCTTTGTCGCAATTCGAATTGCCGGCGTTGAAGTCACCAAAATTCACCAAACTCTTCTGCCCTAGCTGTCAAATCTCCCCTGCCAAAATCTTTTTATTCCTACACCACCCAAATTTTTCTTTCTTGTCCTCGAACGTCGCTCTGGACCACTTGTTGAGAAATTAGGCGAAGAAAAAACAGGAATCGACACAAATCCAGAAGAATACACAGAGATTTAACGAGGTTCGACAAAGATACTTACATCCTCGGGAGCAGATTGACGACTTCTTTTTCAACATTCAGAAAAAAGTACAAAATACAAGATTCAGCTCACCTAGGGTTACAGACAAGACATGTATATAATCCTATAGTACAATATATAATTACTTAAATTATTTTGTACCAAACCGGGAGGTGTTGCCCCCGCACCCCCAACCCTAAACCCTAAACTCTAAGTATTTCTAATACACTGTAATCATAATACACTGCAAATTACATTTACGATATATTATTTCTCCCACTCTCATTAGAAATCTAAATTCCCTCGCTAAACTAATGAGGAATCATTTTAAAAGCCAATAAGAAAATGAAGGCACAAATGCGACAGATCTCACTTAATAAAAATTAAACTATTGGTACCACTAGACACATCAATGTACATTTAACCAACTAAATATTAAAATTTATGTCTTAAAGATAAAACTATAAAAGAATTATGTGGCGTACACCCAAAAATGATCTGCATAAATTTTAAGACAACTTAAATGATGAAAATACGTCTAAAATTAATTATGACTATAAAAAATACTATAGAGACCTATAATAAGTGACATAATAATAAAATAATAATAATAATAATATTATTACTATGTAATTATCCCATTAGAGTAGGGGCAAGTTAGTAATTTTAGACTTAATTTCTCTTCCTTTTTCTCCTATAAATAGAACGTCGCTGTCAAAGCCCACTTGCCTTATTTCAATGTTATCATTTGAAGGCTGACGGGAGTTTTTATTGCTTTAGCCAACTCATATTTTTCATTTTCATTAATTTCAACATAATTGCCCTTCATGTGTACATAAAAAGTGTCAGCATGAATCTCGCAGAGATTTGAAGGCGCAAACAAAATAAGTTGTGTCAATGGAGGTCCTACCAATGAGAAACTTGGAGGCCCGTGTATCATAGCAGAAGCATCGAGACTAAATCCAATCAAGAAAATCAAGCGGCTCAATTCTAAGCACTTATACCGATAACTCCGTGCAATGAAATCGACCAAAAGGGGAAAGCTAGCCACTCGAGTCTTACAATTTCCATGAAGGTATTCAAAAGCCTCCTCGCACACTGTCAAAAATCAGTGAGACAAGTCTCAATTACTCCTCAAGACCTCTTCGTCTAAGGGCAGCTACCTGCCGGATTATGATGATCCAACCCTCTGCCCGATAGCTAGTTTTGCCCTGTCGACAAGAGCTCATTGTCAAGGATCGAGGGTCTGTGGCCAACCTCAACCAACAAATCAGCACAACCAACAGACCGAGTCAATCCAATTGACCCTTAAATGACTCGACCGATTAGCAACACCAAGCCTAATCAACCGTCTCTTCTCTGTCTCAGCCAATCAGCGACGCTTGCTAAGAGCTCGGTTGGTTGGGCTTGTGGATCCAACCAACCAAGCTTTAAAGCAATTAGGCTCAGGGTCCATAAATATAAAATACTCATAATATCCTGCAATTTTCACTGAAATAGTTACATAACATGAAATTTTACTATTGCACCGTATTTTTGCTATAAATAGGGGATTATTTTATAAATAAATGGTTATACACTGCTCTCAAATTGTTGTTCATCATTGCACATTCCTCCCTCTGTGTCTCTCTCTATTTTTTTATCTTACACTACATTCTTTAGTGTGATTCACAGACAAATGACGATTCAACACTACGCCGGCATGACCACGCCCACCCTCAGATGTAATTACACCGCCTCCTTGGATTGGGCGGCATGGTAACGTCGTGATTTGACGTGGCTATGCCGAACCCTCCAAAGCGCTGTCGTTCTTCAACATTTGAGAGCGACTGCACTTGAAATTAGTTAAATTAAATAATAAAAAAATTAAATAGTTTTATTTTTATATAGTTATAATTATATGAGAATATAATATTAAGTAAATTTTATATAGTTTTAATTTTTTTGTTAAACTAAATAATTAAAAAAAAATAAACAAACAACTTGCCTTCAAAAATAAAATCACCATGAGGCTCAAAACTATGAACACAAAATTAGGATCCTTGCACGGTACTAACTAAGATAAAGGAGTTTCGTCTTATGACTTTGTAATATAATATTAATTATATATAATTCTTCTCAGTATTATTTCAGTACCATCTTAAGGGACGGTTTAGCCTAATACGTTAACGGTCGATTTTACATGCTGACGTGGCAAATTTACTGACAGACATAGGGCCCGTTTGGGGCAGTTTATAAGTGCAGGGGCGTTTTTGAAAACGCCGCGGTATCCTTTGGATCGCGTGTTTTGTCTGTTTATCCGAAAACGCGGTTTCATTTTTACACTAAACGCAGACCACGGGTCGAGCCATGCGATCGATCTGCAGGCCGCATTTCAGGATAAGCTGATTATCCTGAAACGTAAAAACTGACCCAAACGCACCGGTAATCATTTTGTCTATTTAGAATATTTTAATTTTTTAGCATTTATTTAAAATAATAAATTAATAAAAAAAATTATATATATATTTTAATTTTGCAATCATATTTTAATTTTCTATTTTGTAACAAATAATAAGAGTAAAATATATATAAAATTGTATAGAATTTAATTATCTTTCATCAGAGTGATAATTTAAGTTATAGTCACCATCATCCTCGTGTTAAGTGGGCTACGAGCATAGGAAGCAAGGTGGGCCAACTTACACGCTTTTTTTTAATTTATTTCTTGTACAAATTCTGAGAATTTGATGTTGACAAATACCTATATTTATTATGAATATATTTTAATTAATAATTTACATATTTTTAAAATGTACTTGTCAAGCCTATGATAGGCCTCTTGGGTATTTCTTTTGTGAGGACTAGGGAAAAATTTTTATGTCTAGACTCCGTACGTAACTCAACGTGCGAACTCCAGTAATATGAAGCCACGTGTGCTACATTACTGAAGTTAGTGGGGGATTATTGAAGTGAAACTGCGGAGATTATTAAAGGACTATTGGCGGGTTGGGAGGTTATTGGGGAATATTGCAAAAAAAATTATTGAAGTGACATCGCGGAGTTTATTGAGAAGTTATTTAAAGGTCATTGGGGGGTTATTGAGGGGATTATTGCAATGAGTTATTGGAGTGGAGCCGTGAAGGTTAATGGGGGTTATTGCGGCGTTACTAGAGTTAATACCTCAATAACCCTTAATAACCTCCCAATAACCCTCCAAATAATATCAACAGTTCCACTCCAATAACCTTCGCTGTTTCACTCCAATAACCTCCACGGTTGCATTTTAATATTTTTTAGGTGGATCCGATATAGCACACAATGCATTATATTACCAAGAGTCCGCACGTAAAGCTACGTCCGGATTCCAGACAGAAAACTTTTCCCTGAAATTTAAAGAGTTTTAAAAACATTAGAGAGAATTTTCATTTCTTTCTATTTATTTTATTTGCTTCTTTTTTAAGAAGATTTACTTATATACCACCCAATTCTTATGCATTTACAAATCTAGCACCCAAGCTTCATTTTTTTCTTAAGGGGCAATTACCTACAAACTATTTGAAACTTCTTATTTACAAATCAACCACCCCATCTCATCTACTTTTCACAATTTCACTCAAATATCAAAATTCATGAGAAAAACCCAACACTTATTTTTCATTTTTATCAAATTCACAATAATTTGATTATGTCGCACCTAAATGCATCTATTTGATAGTTCAATAAAATTCACCAGGGTGGTTAATTTGTAAATATTCATGTTTCGGATGGTTCATATGTAAAAAAAATATATTTCATTTATTGAAAATTAAAATAAAAATATTTCTCATTTCCGTAAAAATTTTTGGTGGTATAAATATAATAAATAATATTTATGTGATAGATATATAAATTCATAGAACTATGGTGTTATGTATTTAAATACCTGTATAGTTTATGTGGTCAATAGTCATTCTATTAATTTGGGAAGGATTGGAAGTATACTATGGTATAATTAATAATAATGAAAAAAATTGTATTTTTATTCGCCCAATGTTTTTTTACTTTTCTTTTTTTTTTTTTAATTTTATTTTAAAACTGCAAAATTTACGAAAAAATTGTTCTATACGGACACCTCATTCAGAAATGCATGCGGTGTTTGATCTCCACCGTCAATCACCGCAAAAATGTATTCCGGTGGTCCTCACTTTTATTATTATTTTTTTAAATTTTGATCACGGTGATCGACGGTGGAGATCAGACAGCACATGCATCTTTGCATATGGAATAATTTCACGAAATTTACATGGATACTGCACAAATCCTATATGTTTACATATCTTATATATATAATTTAATATTTACATTTATATCACTCTGCATTAGAGTAAAGTATCAAAATAATATTCTGATAAATTTCATTGCAAATTTAGATACAATAATTAAATTGTATGTATATTTAAATTAATTCACATTTGTTTTGTTTAAATTATTAAAAATGTATCATCATTAATATGTTTAAAAAAGGTGCAAGATGTTGTTACATTATTTTATTTTGGCATTCTAAATAATAAAATTGACATTATAAAGCATGTTGAAACAGGTAATATGAAGGAAAATAATACAGTAGGTTGATTAATTGCAGAAAAAATAGATACGTCATCAATGATTTTTTTCATAAGGTATGAATCTCGAGGTGATCAGCACAACTTGCAGCATTTTTTTTTATGCAAGAAATTTTCAAACTCAAATTTAAAATCATCCAGAACTCAAATTTCAGCGAACATATAGGCAAATTGACCAGCTTGATGAGATGAATCCAGTGACACCAAAATTAATCCAATCCGAGTCAAATCAGATCCGAATCAAATTTAAAGTACTTTTGGAGGTTTTGTGTGATTAAATGGAGAGTCAAATATGTTTTAAATTTGATAAGCTTATAGATAAATTGATCATATTGATCAGCCAAATCTAATGAGCCTAAAATCACTCAATTGAGACATCATTAAGGCACTTAAATCTCCTTAGAAACTCATCCAATCAAGAGAATCGTTCTAAGTCATCCAATGGAGTGATTTGTATTCTTATCTTATTTATTATGGATGACAATGGAGTGATTTGATCATTTCTTTAATCAAGAGAATCATTCTTAATTAAAGAGGCGACAAACATTTCATGCCTTTGTAGCTATCAACCACTGTCAGCATCTCTCTGCTCGTTGCAATAAGTGGAACTTTTGGAATAGCATGTACGTCGTAATAAAACATTATACAGAGCAACGACATACGTTGCAGCGTAATGAAACATCCTAAATATTGTATAATGACATACCCCAAATGTGACGTAATAAAGAACCCCATATATGATGTAACAAAGTAACCCGAACATGATATAAAGACACGTCCCAAATATAAAGAAATGATGTTCCCTGAATGAGGTGTAATGACACACCTTGAATATTATATATTGACATACTCATAATACAATGTATTACTGATTTAACAATAACTTCTGGTGACAACTACTTACGACCATCACATATTTAATGCAAAAACTTTCCCCATACACTCGAAGTCCTCTACATACGTTGTATACCGACAAGTGTCATCTATGGCGTAAGAGAATGCACTCGAGAGAAGGGTTGTAAAACCAGCTGTTTTAAAAATAACCATGACCTATGCGATCAATAATGCCCTATATGGCTCTTAGATCATGCATATTCCAACTTCAGCCTCTATGGCCTACAAACACTAATGCCTCTTATTACTACAATCCACGTGAATAACTTCTATCATTACAACCCTCTGTTACAACCTTTATTGCTAATTAACACTAATGTAGCTGATCACTATGACATACGTGATCAATTATGACATGCGAGGCTCACAACTTCTAACTCCTACATCTATTGTCAACAGGTACTATTGTAGCTCCCTGAGATAGTATATGTGGACAACAACTATCATTACAACCCTTTGTTATGACCTTTGTGGCTAATTGACATTATTTAAGTTCACCACTATGACCTATGTTATTAATTACAGCTAACATGACTCATAATTAATGCAACTTTCAACTCTAGCCTTTATGACCTATAAATGATTTAACAGATCACCACTATGGCTTATATGATGAACTATGACTTACATGACTCACAACTCATGCAGCTTCTAACTTTGGCCTATATGACCCATTGACGCTATTGCTGCTCTCTACTACGACTAACGTGGCCAACTACTATCATGATAGCCCTCTACTATGGCATGTCTAGCTAATTGACATTATTGCAACTTACTATTATGTCCTATGTGATTAATTATGGCTTACGTGACTCGCAAATCATGTAACATCCAACTTCAGCCTCTGGCCTATAGATGCTCCTGTAACTCATTGTTACATCCTTGGTGGTCAATTGACGCTTCTATAATTCCTCACTATGGCCTTACTGTCTAGCTAACGCTACTACATCTCTCCACTATGGCCTTCGTGGCCAAATGATACTCTTGCGACTTCTCATTACGACATTGGTGGCCAACTGATGCTCTTACAACTCCACACTACAGTCTTGGTGGCTAATTAATGCTTATGTAGCTTTTATTTTGATATCTGTGGCGAAATGATACTCTTGCAAACCTCACTATGGCCTTGGTGGCTAACCAACACTCCTACTACTC
This sequence comes from Phalaenopsis equestris, assembly GCF_001263595.1. Taxonomy (NCBI): domain Eukaryota; kingdom Viridiplantae; phylum Streptophyta; class Magnoliopsida; order Asparagales; family Orchidaceae; genus Phalaenopsis; species Phalaenopsis equestris. The sequence goes on along the minus strand of NW_018164444.1, from coordinate 72,423,068 downwards.
ACTGTTATAGCCTCAGTGGCTAAATGTTACTCTTTCAGCTCCCTCTTGTTAGCCTACTGTTTCTCTTGTAGCTCCTTACCATGACCTTGATAGCTAATTGATACTTTTGTAGCTTTCTGCTACGACCTCTAAGGCAAAATGATACTCTTGCAAATTCTCACTACAACCTTAGTGGCCAATTAACTCTCCTCTACGATTTTTGTGGCCAAATGATACTCTTTGAAACCCTCACTGTGTCCTTTGGGGCCAATTGATGTTATTGCAGCTCACCATTATGATATATGTGATCAACTATGTCTTACATGGTTCACAAATCATGTAGCTTGCAACTCTAGCCATTGTGGTATACAAACAGTTTTTGGGCTCTCCACTATGGCATACATAACCAAATTGTATCATTACATCCCTCTACTACTACATCTACAGTCAGTTGATACTATTAGAGCCAGGGTCAATAACATTTGTGGTGGAATACTGCCTTCGTAGCTACCAACAGTGACTTTTGCGGCCCGCTATTGCTAACATCACCAAAAAGTACATACATAAATCTTAATGCATGTTAGATAAAAAAATTTAGAGAGTTAACTTTAATATCATATAAATTAAATTTTAAAAGTTTAAAGTGAAGCAAAATATCTTTATTTTATGAACCCAACAACACAAAAGATGATTTAATATAAGATAAAAGAGCATGGATCATGTACTTGAAGTATGATTGGAAGCTTTGAAGTAGTAATTGAAATGATAAAAGAACTCCAAATTAGAATGCTTACAGTTGTGGGTTGTGATCATAAATGTCATAATTAAAAACTATAACAGTTGTGGGTTGTGACAAAAGTCATAGTTGTTGGTTGTGACAAAGGTTGCATGCAGAGATCGTCAGAGCTCGGTGATTGGCGATGACAGATGATGATGGTAGCGATAGTTGGTGGTAATAGTCAGAAACAATAGGCGGTGATGGTCGGCGATGGTTGAATTTCGCGGTTGAGGACTGCATACGGTGACGGTGGGAGACATTAGGCGGTGATGGTCGAAGATGGTCTACAGTGGTCAAACAAACGATGGTCGATGGTGGTTGACAGCTGGTGATTATTTGTTGAATCTTCAATATAGGTGTTGGACACAACAATCATATTTAAAATACAATGGTTGCAATAGAGGTTGCCGACAACCAATGGTCGTTGAAGACAAGAGGTGATAATCGGCAATAGCTGACATACGGTGATTGACGACGTTCGATAGGCGGTGGTTGATGATGATTGACATTTACGAAAGCCAGTGGTTACCACCTGATCTTCCCTCTATAACAGACTATGAAATTCCTCTTCTTATTCTCTCTCCTCAAGTGAAGAAAATGGGTTATTTATAGCATTTTTTGGGAGAGATATTTTAGTCTTGTTTCACATAACTTCCCTAACCACCCGATCGAGCGGACCTTGTTGATCTCACTTGATCATAAACGGTTTTTAAATTATTTGAATGTATTCATGACCTCAAAATTTAACAATCTTGGACTAGCCGAGTTCATCTCATCGAGCTTCTCATTTCGATTATAAATCTTTCAAATCTTGATTTCATTTAACCATTTAAATGATAATCTAAGCCTCCATTTATGCTTCCAACTATTTGATCTAGACTTTATAGGAGTCGAATTGAACCAATTTTGATATCATTGGGTTCATCTTATCGAGAGGGTTGGGCGTGACTATAAATTTGCATAAATCTCTAGACCCGAATAATCTTGAAATTAAATTTGAAAATTTTCTTATATATATATATATATATAAAAGATTCATATTTGATAAAAATTGTTGGTAACACATTAAAATATATTTGTGTGTATTATTGAACAAGTATTCAATTAATTTAAAGTTACTTTAAAATGAGTTACATTAATTTTAATTTTAATTTTAATTTAGACTAAAAATTGTACAACTATTAAAATTAAAATAAGACTTGAGATCGCATATTTTGACAACCCTATTTTTTATGCTTTTAAAAACAGTTGGGTCTCTCCTACAACGTTCACTTCAAGCACTTAAGAGACACACGGCGAATCATCAGCCGTCAATCAGGGGAGCGCATCATAATCCATTCCGTCCAGCCATCTCCCACTCTTCACTAAATCAGCAAATACCCCTAATTGTTAGTGCTTATTACGTCTTTGCCATCCTTGGAAACCTGAACTCCTCTCTCCCACATCTCCACCAATTGCACGGCCCTGATCAATCCATTCACTTTAAGATTCCAAACCCTAATCTCCGCTAACTTCTCCCGTCACGTTCATCCTTCTTTAAAAATCTTCCCAAATTCCCTCCTAATTACAATCAAGTCTTCGTGGTATTTTCGATATTAATTACAATAAAAAGGTTATTTCTGCAATTAACAGAACTATAAATATCCTGACCAAACCTTATTTTCACTCTTCGCACCGTTCTACCCCCATTTTCCTTCCTCCCGCAGAAGCTCTCTCCGAAATCTCGTCGGCGGCGCCAATCTCCGGCCATTTTTCCGGCGAACTCGCCGGAATCCGGCGATCTCCGATCTCTTAAAATTTTATTTCCTCTGACCATTTCAACCCCAACCCTTCTCTGTTTTTCCTATTTTGCCCTTCCTGCTG
>NW_018164444.1:72392897-72420306 GCF_001263595.1 Phalaenopsis equestris | reverse complement strand
CGCGATGTCTATCTTGCCTATGTATTTCTGTCAAGCGGGACTCTGTTCGGACAAATGTGGGACCCGGCCCGGGCCGTTAGACCGGTTCGGAAACCTGAACCGGTCCAGGTGTATGCCGACGTGGCGGCTCTCCTGAAGGGCGGTAACGGGGCCCACGTCCCGGGAGTCATCAACCCCACGCAGCTCGCTCGGTGGCTGCAGAGTTGAGGAAGCTTATACTGCTCCGGAGGAACATCGCAACACAGGTAAGTGAAACGTGGCATTGTGAGCGCATGAAGCAGCAGTGAAGGCAGGGAAGATTACGAGAGAAAAACTGTGAATTTTAATTTCTCTATTAGCTATATTTTCTTTGTTAATCTGTTTCTTTGTTAATCTGTGAGATTTAATTACATAATTAATCACACTTTTGTCGGGATTATTCGCTTAATGAATTAATTAACTTTTTGATAGTGCATACTGATCATGCAGCGGTTCTCATTAGAAGAAGTCGTCAATAGTATTTAATATCAAATTGGAACTCGAAATTTAATTACTTAGGGTCTGTTTGGGTAGCTGCAACTTATTGAATAATCTGTTTGATAAGTTGATTAAAAATAATTTGTTGATAAACTACCTGCATACCACACAATTTGGTGGTCAAAGAGACTTTGGTGAACTGGCTCTTCTGTCGGGTTTGGTCCATTGTGGGATTGGCTCACACATTGAGTCGTCTTTCCTGTCGCGGATGACTTGGTTGCTCTCGTCTAATTTATGGTTGGACTGCTTACACTTGGATCATCCGGTCATCTTCTTGTCCACCTTTCAGCTCAGTCAGTTTTGGCCTAGTTGGCTCGGCTCGTTCGGTTGGGTGGGTTTCCCGATTTTCTTGCATTTGCTTTGGCTTCATCGTACTTTTCTCTTATGAACCGTTAGATCTATTTAAGATTAATGTTGACATCTTTTTGTTGTACAATATAAAAGAAAACTCATTTAGTATACTCATAATGGTACTTAAGGGTGGATTATTATCTCCTACTACGCTGTTGAAAAAAAAAAATAATTTTTTATTGAAAAAATATTTTGAAGAACACCCAAAATTTGACAAAATTTAGCATTCTGACGCACCTTCAATGATTTTTATTTGGGGATAAAATCTCATCAGAAATAAATATTTTCGATTCCTATAAAATTATTTGAATAAGCTTTTTGGCTCATTTTTTGTATGAAATTCGTCAAAAATTACCCCCCTCGATATGTATGTTGACCCAATAATTAAATAAAAAAAATAAATATTTGATAATTTTAATACTCGCTCTAAAAATAAAGCTTGTTCTGTCCCTGTTTCTCATATTGCATTGCTCCACAATAAAAAAATTTTGAGTTCTAGGATGACCCACTTAAAAACCCTTCTTTTCTATATTTCTAATGTTATATACTTATGAGGTGCTCTTATTTATTCTATTGTGATTATTGAGCCACATATAATAAATTATAAAATTACTAAACCCTACTTTTAGGAGGCTTTTTAAATTTACATCAACATTATCAAATGTTATTTCTTTTTTTTTATTTTTATTTTTTCTTCATTAGATTGTATAAAAATATAGTTAGAAGCATTATATTGATCAATGCCAATAGGCAAACTCACATCCTCCCTTCATGTGATGTCTAAAATGACTTGTTTGATATGCAACTAAAATAAGGACATTTCAACTATGTTAATCATGTTTTTCAAGCTAATGGTGGTCTATACTTTAGGTTCTATCTTGCAAATAATAAATGTAATATTTGTAGAGCAAGGGCTCTTGACATACCCTTAAGACTTCTAGAGCTATTTTGGACAGTTCATATTGTGTATTTATATTTTTTAGGAGAATATATTTTCAACTTATATTTAAAATCAAATATGGATTATCAACTATGTCAATCGGTTTTTCAGCTAATCAAAATAATTCAATGTGTAATTGTAAGTATATAGATCAAATCTTCTCATAAATTAAAGCAAATAAAATTATAGTGTTAATAATTTCAGATGTACAATAGTAACTCAACTATAATAAGCATAATTGAGCTACAATAAATGTAGTTGTTCATGAATGTTATGGTGGGTGACTATAATAGCAACAATTAGCTGCAGAGATTGTAGTTGGAAGTTGTAATATTGTAAGTCAGCTAAAGAGGCCGTAGTTGGTAATTGTAATATTGTTAGCTAGTCAAACATGCCATAATTGGAAGTTATAATAGTATTAGTTGGTCACATAGGCTGTAGTTAGTGAATGAATATTATTAGCAGGCCATATAGACCACCATTGGTTACTACAATAGTGTTAGTTTGTCATAGAGGTCGTCATACTCATATGTTTGGAACGATAACCGTATTCTGGTTGTGATGGTCATAAATAGCAGTGGTCGATGACTAGTGATCAGCGGCTATTAAGGCTAGAAATTATTGTCGGATCTTCAATACAAGTTTTTTAAATTACAATCATATTTGGGATACAATGTATGTAAACAAAAGGTTGACAACGACAAGCATGTTCTTCTAGTGGCCGATGAGAGGTGGTAGAAGGTAGATAGCATCTACGAATACTAGAAGTTATTGTTGGGTTTTTAGTACATAACCTGCTCTAAAATTCCTCTTCCACTATTTTGTATTTAAATTAAATAATCTCATGACAATTGTATTTAAATTAAAAAAGATATAGATATGTAAAATAGATAGTAAGACAATTTTTAGAATTATCTTGTATGATCAAATAGACAGTAAAAACTATCAAATGTTTTTATATGATTTACTCTATGTTAAACAAGTATGTATATTGTTTCTTTTTATTATTATAATGTTACTATAGTTTAAAAGTATGAGCATTCACTGGCTGTTGTGACTCATTTTATTTTAAATTAACATTTCAAGTTAGTCATCTAATTATATGTGAGCAATAGAAGATGAAATGTTTATACAACCAAAAATAAGATAAATATTTTTTGAAAATTTATATTATTTTATATAGTGGCTCTTTCGTTTATTTTTCATTTTAAGAATAGTGACTAAATATTGAATTATTTTTCTTGAGCAGTGGTGATTTAAACTTAGATATAAAACATATATAACATGTTATTATATAAATAATAAACATAATTTTTTTTTATTTCGACCTAAAACGAGCTGAACACGATAAAACAAAAGGTTATTCGTGTTTGACTCGTTTATAATTCGACCTTAAAAAATTTATTCGTATTTGATTAGTTTAGGAAAAGATCTAAACACGAGCTACTTAATGAGTCGAATATGAGTGATTCACAATCGTCCTTTTCTGACAACCCTATCTACTACTACTAAAATTACATTTCACTCAATTTTAGATGTACTCAAACAAAGCTTTTAGACTTTAAAGTAGATCTCCACAATTCAAGTTTTTTTCTGATCTCTCTCTCTCTCTCTAATCTTATCCACAAGATGAATATCATCAGCGAAAAACATACGTCAAGGCACACCTAAAACAAAATAAAATGGGCTTAAAGTTGATCCCTCATATAATACTTTGTCAATCCTTCTTGTGTTGGAAGACAAAAGATAATTCATGTTTGAAAACATTGTTATAAATTAATATTTAATTTGACCAATTTTATAAAAGTTTTTAAAAAAATGACAATAAAAAATTGTTTTAATAAAAAAATTAAATTAATCAAATAAAAATGAATTTGATTTTTATTTTTTTATTTTTAATGGAAGTGGCTTACAGCTATAGCTACACCGACAGCCATATCCATTTATTAGGAAAGGTAGTTTTCCTGTCAGCTTCCGCGTCGGGGAAAAAATTTGCGTACGTAAGACGTACTCAGCGCTGCATGACTTGATTATATAGAGGGTACAATCGCAAAATTGCAAAAAGCCCCGTGCGAGAATACCTATTTACATATAATGTTTTGTAAATATAAAATGTTGTCTTAAAATTTAAAGAATAGTAGCCATCTGCCTGCCCCCAATTTGCACAAATTCTTTAAAATTCGGGAATGTTCTGTATGTTTTACATGTGTACCTATATAATTACGTTATAGCGCTCAAAACTAGGGCCGTCAATTTGGCTCGTTGTTCGTGAACAGCTCGTGTTCGGCTCGAACAAATACACTTTTTGAGCTCGAAATATAAACGAGCCGAACATGCTCGCTCGTTTACACCCCTAGATGCGACCCTACGAGCTTTATGAAGTATCGACATCCCATTTTTATATAACCTTTTATATAACAATATATTACATATATTATTTATATAATACTATATTATATATATTTATGTCTAAGTTTAAAGCATAACACCTCATGTGGCAATGTCTTCTTTTGTATATATTTGATTCAGGTTCGAATCCCTCACTTTACATCTATTTTTCTCAATTTTAGTTTAACGGACCAATTTTGAGCCGAACACAAGCCCAACACGAACACAAATATTTAAATCGAGCTGAACACGAACACATTGTTCACGAGCCGATTTCAAACACGAGCTATTTCGAACGAGCCGAACACGAGCCAAGCTTGAGCTCGCTCAAGCTCGGCTCAAAACATTGCACAAATGTAACACACTTTTCAATCCAATTTTTCAAAATTTTAATCAAAATATTAAAATGACATGAGAAATGCATCGGTCCAATATTTTAAAAAGAATTATACAGGTGCTAGTTTTATAAATAATAATATTTCAAGTGCTATGTATATAATTGTCTTGAATCATTTGCTTCAAATGATAATTATATGAGAAATATTTTGAAACATAATCAAATTATTTTTCTCAAATTTATAAATGGGCACAAATTTAATTCAATCGGGACGGATGATCGAACCTTAGATCATGAAGTTCGGATGTTAGATATGTAAATATATAAGATTTTTTGTGGAGTGCCCGTAACCTTAAATATTTTGTTACAAAACTACTATATATTTACATATCTAGCGCCCGAACTTCAATTTTTACATATATGTCACCTTATATGATGCATGGAAAGATGCTCTTCAATTTTTTTCAATTTTTAAGAGGTTAGTTATAATGATATTTTTATGTGAGGACAAATATTTGAGTATTATGTATGTAAATATGAAAGTTAAGGTGTTAGATATATAAATATATAAAATTGTATGGTATATATGTAAATGTCCCCAATATTTTATTAGTAGCTTCCTGCGCATTTTCTGTCCGGACTCCTGACGTAGTTCTACGCGCCTTGCAGGTTATTCTTGAATTATTTTCAAGTTATTTTAAATAAACTCGAAATAACCCAAAAATAACTCAAAAATAAAGACCTCGGGTTATTTCTGAGTTATTTCGAGATTATTGAAAATAACATGAAAATAACTCAAAAATAGCCTCCGCGGCACACAGAAAAATTAGGCCCGAGATTGGGTTATGGTCAGCACGATGTCACCTCCCAAAAGAGCCCTTAGGGGTGGTGGGCAGCCCAGGACTTAAATACTGCTTTTCGGCCCTACACCTAGCCGATGTGAGACTATTTGACCGTGGCATTCTCCTCCACCCAATCACGTGACGCCCTCGTCACGGATCGGCTCCCCCGAGGGGCCCCCTCGCGAATACGTAAATACTGCTGTTCGGCCCTACACCTAGCCGATGTTAGACTATTGTGAGACTATTTGTCTGTGACATTCTCCTCCACCCAATCACGTGACGCCCTCGTCACGGATCGGCTCCGCCGAGAGTCCGACTCGACCATGGAGAGTCCACACACCTGACAGGCAGTAATCTGCTCTGATTTCACTTGTCACCTCCCAAAAGAGCCCTTAGAGGTGGTGGGCAGCCCAGAACTTAAATACTGTTTTTCGGCTCTACACCTAGCCGATGTGAGACTATTTATCCGTGACAACGAGCCTAAAATAAACATTATTTACAAGCATTTACATGCATACCACAATTCTTATGTATTTACATCTGTAACACCTAAACTTGCATAACTTACATCCATAGGTTTTAGATCTTTAACATCGTATAAAAAGCACCACCATTAATTACTAACATTTTACAACTGAAATACACCTTTTCACAGATAGATTTATAATGCAAATATCAAACTTTGGATGTTAGATATGTAAATATATAATACATGTGTGGTATGTAGGTAAATTTACGATTATTTATTTAATAAAGGGGGGCCAACGAGCCCCATACACATGCCGCTGCAAGGACAAAGACTTGAAATCTAATTAAAAAAAAAATATTCAGATTTATAAGATTCAGAGTCCGTTTAGCGCGGCAGTGCGGCACCACACTACAGTTTTATCTGTTTGGGCAAACTATAATTTGACAAATTTTTTAAAAAATTGTCGCTGAAATCTGCATTTTCACACCACTCCAGTTAGATGCAGTGACAGCTTTCTAAATGCGATCTGACTTAAAAAAAAAGGTGTAATAATAATTTTTTAAATACGGTGACAGCTTTCTAAATGCGGTCTGACTTATATATATATATATAATAAATTATAATATATATATATATATATAATAACAGTTTTCTAAGTATCAGATTATTACTCAGCAGCTTCACAATTATTTTTTAATAAACTACAGCTGCCTCAAACAAACTCTCAAATTCACAAAACAAGTGAATAGAATTAACAACAATCAAGAGCTTCCCATACTGTATTACCCGAAGAACCATACGACAAACAAAACAATAGAAATAGTACCAGCAATTAACTAACAGATTCATAATTGGCCCAAACATGAAGCAATATAAAACTAAAAAACTGCAAATAAAAGTGTAAACATGCATCTCATACAAATTTTGCATGGGCAGCTCATATTTATACTTGAGAACCAAATGGCAGCTCTCCTCTTTCTTCCACTCTCGAAGTTTAGCTCGCCTTAATAGTAATAACAGCAGCAGCATTTGATCTTGCTTTGAGATTCAGAAACACAGCCCTGATAATAACATATTAACAGACAATAAGTGCAACTTGAATAAATAAGTAAATAGCAACATTAATATTCATTTGATGATGATTTTGGCAGCACATATATTGTTCCAAGTGTCATAGAAACTATAACAAGCTTATTTTGGTGGATGCCTGAAATAATGAGGAAGATATAAGTTATGATTAACAGACCAGCATGAGGCGACGAAGCTATGGAACAGAACGCGAAGCTGTAGAGGCATGTACCGGTAATTAATCCATGAAACTATCGGCCAAAACTGCATGCAAAGAACCAGAAAATTAGGAAGCAGACCAATTTTCATGTTAAAAAGAAAAGTGTAAAGTATTAAAAAAGTCCCCTGATCATTTTGGTCCCAGAGTCTATAAAAGCGTCAATTTAATCGCCAAACATTTTTAATATACGCTGAAAGAGTCATCATTAAGTATAATGTCAACGCTTATTAAGGAAATCAGAGGACTAAATTGGCACTTTTATAGAATCTGGGACTAAAATCCTGCAAAGAATCAAGGGACCATTTCGACGCTTTTGTTAAAAAGAAATTATAAGAATGTAGAAGGATACCCTCCATGCGGTCAACTGGACAGTAGGATAATCATTTTTGATCTTATTCCTGACTAAAAACCAAGGCCTACCTGCAACAATGCATTTGCAATCATTGGATAACTAAAAACAATTATAAAAACATGTGTTTAAGTTTTAGGGACATTTACTCACATCAACCAATTCCTATGTATTTACATATCTAACATTTAAGCTTAACTTTTTACTTAATACCAGACAAATATTTGATATCATATAAAAAATACCACCATTTTAACTTTTAAAATGAAATACACCATTTTCATGCAAAAGTAAGATGATATGTATGTAAAAATTGAAGTTTCGGTGATAGATATGCAAATACATAGGAATTGAGCGGTATATATGTAAATCTTCCTTAAGTTTAAGTTACCATATACTGATTTTCCTAATCCTAAACAAGTCCTAATTAAATGAATAAAAGCCACCAACAGGTTGAGGATGTCCTATGGTACAAAATTCATGTATCAGATGCGAGTTTTAAAGGCTGAAATCTAGCCTCAGTCAAACAAAACCCACATTATCTTCATTATACAAGTCTCCTTGGCCTTACCTCCTTGAGATTCGTTCCATCATCTTTTTCGTTATCGTTAGTTTTTTACCCCGTAGATTCATTTTAATTTTTTGTTCTTTTTTCTTTTCAATTGTCAAACATGAAATAATAGGATCATTGGAGAGGAAACACTATCAAAAAACCAAAAAATTATCAAAACATGAAATAATAGGATCTTAAGAGTGCACAGAGCTCAACTCCAACTCATCTGAATAAATATTTACCCTTTATATAAAATCATAAGTATCATAGAACTGGAAGAACACTAACAGCTAAAATATTAAATTTGTAATTCGCAAAAAAGGTAGAAAATCCACAGAACTAACAACCAGAGTTATGTAAGAAACCAATCAAAAGTAATCATCCCAGTTAATTCCACATACACCAGAATGATGTAAAAAGAATTTCAATGTGTAAGAGCAATGAATCAATAAGAATTAGAAATTTTTAGTGCTTACTATCTTTAAAAAGTTCAAAATTTTGATCAAGTAGTCAACTATCAAAAAAGATATATTTGTATTTGCAGAGTTATATTGATTTTTACGAGGAGTTCTTCTGCTTGTATTTTGACCGTTGTATTACCCGTGTAAAAGTACGTAATTTTAGCTTGCATTAGGTTATAATCAAGAATACAGCACTCCTGCAAAATCCTTAGGTTTTAGAGCCTCCAAACTTTTAATCAAAACAACACCTTCCTGAGATTGCACAACTCTTCATTGCTAGGCTTAAGTTTACATCACATCTTAAAGTCTTGTTAGAATTATGGAACAGTTTTTCCATGTTGCGATCATTCAACATTATTAGGAAGGTTGATAGGTAGATCAAAGGTAACAAAAATAAAAATTGTGCAAAAAAACTATTATAATAAACAGGTTAACAACCCATACAACACTGAACATAAAATCGACCATAATCGTTGAAATAAAGCAAATAATGATGATGAGAACATGAACACCACACATATGTGACCTATAAAATGAAATTATAATGTTTGTGTGAGGAAACTTGTGATATTCTTCTAGAAGTCAGATTGGGATAAACATAACCTAATTCTCAAGGATTAATGAATCAAAAGCAACGACCAGCCGGAACAGTTACGCTAAATTCTAACTTCGAAAATCTTCAGCAGTATTTCAGTAACTGATCACCCTATTCGAGAAGGTAATAATTGAGCTGACATATTAATTGCTAAAAAATAAGAAGGAAGATTTACATATGTACCATTCAATTCTTTTGTATTTACATATCTAACACATAAAATTCAATTTTTACATATATGACGCCTTAACTATGCATGAAAAAGTCTATTTCACTTTTTAAAAGTTAAAATAGTGGCATTTTTTTTTTAATGTGAAATTAAAAGTTTACATGTTGGATATGTAAATACATAAGAGTTAATTGGTGTATTTAAATGGCCCTAATAAAAAGGTTCTAGATAAATAAACCATGCAGAATGAGTTAAGAAAAAAATGAAAACAAGTAATTTGCAATTTAATGATGGCAGTTGGTTAATGAAGTAGTGTTAAGGGACACCAAATAATCTCCTCTTTACCTTCTACCACTAAACCATAGTATATCATGAAAATCATATTGTTCCATGGTGAAGCAGTCAACTGCTCCAGCAACACCTAGAAAACAAAAGCTTACATTAATCAAATAAATAACTCAAATTTATTGATTAAATGAAATATTGATTTTGGGGTTGCAAACTTTAGTCTATTCTGATATAAAAGCAAAATAATTGATAGATTAAAACATACCTTTTTAGCAATGGTAGAGTTCCCTTTCTTTCCCTTGAAAATACGGTCCATAAGTTTATGCAGAAAGTGCCCAAATGGACCCCCATAGGCAAAACCATAAAGCTAAATAATAAACAGTCAATTAGAACTTATAATAAAGAAATTGCTGCGATTTTATACAGCAGAGAAAGATATTGACACGTGGAAGACCGGGTAAACGTAAAGGGTTTCAAAAGCTTTCAAGGATTTTCCTTAAGAAAACAAACATATAAATCAAAGAGATTAATTCTAAATAGAAGAGTAGCAATAGAAAAGCTAAATGCTCCAACTATTAATAAATTGATTGGCAGTATGAAGAGGAACTGTTATCTATCCTCTAGTGCATTTCATATTTGTGTAAAACTGTCAACATAAAGATCATTAGTCTAATTTATAGTTTTCATGGAAGAAAATATACAGAAATAAGAAATTCCAACAAGTAAATATATCAGAAAAAGAACGAATGATGGAATAACCAACATGAACAGATTAAGTTATTAGAGCTCCATTAATACCACTAGTAGATAACATGCAGAGAGTCCAATAAGAGAGGGAAACTGAAGCAGCAAGATTTCGGTTAGCAGATGGAAGGAATGGGTACTAATTGTAGCAGAAAGGATGAATTAAGCATTAACAATTGATGTATTCGAAAAACTCAGTATGCATAATACATCTCTAGGGTTCTGTAGTTTTGGGGCTTCTAGAGTTGACTTTGAAATAAATAATATCAGTGAGAAGAACCACAGAAACCAATCAAGAAACACCATGGTTCATATTCAGTATCTCTTAATCACAATATCAGCTATGCTATGGTGCAAGCTTTGAATCCAACACCATGGCAGAAGAAACAAATCTTACTCCTTATATAAAAAAGACCAAAATTTTGAGATAAAAAACACAAATATTCTCAGCAATCCCAATCTCCAACTAATCATCATTAGACTTATAACAAATAATGGAATTTCCGTAAATAATAAACTGAAAGAATTGAAGTACAACCACTGAAAATTAAAATGAATATCATACCATGATCAGAAGCAGCCTCCTTAGTTGCAGCTTCTTTATGCCGGAGATTTTCTGAGCAACTGCGTCGCTGCATCCAGCCAATATTCCAGATGTAATTGCCTAATATCAAAGCAGGGGAACAGAGAACAATTGGAACTCAAGAGCTTCAGACTCATCCAAGAGGAAAACACGAAACAGTGAGCCGGGAGAAGAAGAAGAAGAAGGAACCTTTGTTCGGAGAGGATGAGGGTAAGAAGCTGCAGCTGCCGAAGGTAACGGTTCCATGATTCGGCTACAAGCTCCGACATTTCTGCAACACCGAAGCCGAATCAAAAGCCTCGCCTTTTTGGAGTTGGTGAGGTAGCGAGGGAAGAAAAGATGGAGATTTGGGAAAAAATGCACGAATGACGGGCGCTTTAAGGATGGGGGTCAATGGCGCAGGCGACCAATTGATCAACAGAAGAGACTACGAAGTTTTAATTTTTTAGTCTTTTTTTTATTATTTTTTTCTTTTTTATATATTTTTAAGGCATTTACATGCATAGCCCTCAATTCTTACTTATTTATATATCTGCCATCCAAATTATTTATATTACTCAAATCTTTCTTTATCACACCAAAAATATTGTTGATTTAACTTTTAAAAGGTAAAATATCATTTTTTATGTATAGGTAAAGTTCATGCATGGGTAAGGTGGCATATATATATATATATAAATTAAAGTTTAGGTCTAGAATGTAAATACAAAAAAATAGATGATGTTTATGTAAATTATTTTATATTATCTTGGGACAAGCCTATCTGGCTTCCACAAAGGAACTCTGACAATTGGACAAGAATATGATCATTGAAAAATTATTTAATAGTTAATTGTCAATTATTTCTCTCAAATTTACCTATATTATAATCTTTGAGTCAAAAAAGTATCACATTCTATTTCATATTAATTGTTTATTAAAATGGCTATTTACCATTTCAAAATGCTGTCAATTTTTTTATTATTTAAATTTAAAATAAATCATTTTGCAGTAATGGTTAAAGAAAGAAGTCATTTTTTTTTTGTATTTTTAAAATGAATAATGATAAAAAGGTAGTCATTATTAATTTTGATTAAAAGAAATAAGAATTTAAGTGTATACTGCCTTAAGCAACAGATTGTTAACAGTCCTAATTACATCTGGGATCGGCTTTAAGCACATATGTTTTTGCTTTATTTATGAATTCTCTTACTAAACATTTACAGGAGGATGCACCTTGGTGTATGCTTTTTGATGGTGTTATCCTTTTTGGGGATAAAAATAGAGAAAGAGTTTAAGGAAAAATTAAATTATGGAAGCCTATATTGGAGTTTAAAGTCTTCGTTTGAGTTGATCTAGAACTGGATACCTAAAATGTAATTTTAGTAGTATTAGCTTTAGTGGCAGAGTTGTAACTACAGGTGATCAAATGATTTAAAAGATCTGAATGTTCTAGATATCTTGGGTCTCTTGTTCAAAGTGATGGAATTATAGATGGGGATGTGATTAATTAGTAAATTTCAAGTTAGTTGGTTGGAACTTACATCATCTAGGCTCGAAGTCAGATCTTTTAACATCTTAGTAGGTTAGTTCTGTCGAAGATCATTACACGGTCGAACATTGACTCGGAATTGATTAAGGCATCTCCATTTAATAGTGTATGCCACTGTAGCTGCACCAACCCGTTCACAGATATATTTGTTTGAAATTGTGTCTAAGTGAAAAACCAATCTCAAATCCCATACGGATCATTAGCTTTAAACTTGAAGATAAAATGTGAATGAAATATACTCATGAATAAGGATAACTAATGCTGGCTCTAAGGAAATCAGTCAAATTTTGAGCAGTAATTATTGTTTCGTATTAAGAAAATTTTTTTTCGACGTATTATTTAGATTTCATGATGTCTCTTTCTGATATTGTCTGAAACTATAGCTACTCCAAATATATCACAGACATATTTATTTCATATTTTGTTTTCAACTGTAAAGTCAATCATATAACTAAACATGCTAGTCGCCGCAACTCTTATCTGATTGCCTGGACACCTGAATATTATCTTAGAATGAAATATATAAGATGTAAGAATTTTCATTATATCCTCCAATGCATAATCTAATTTCCACAATCAGAATGAAAATTCACTTCAAAATCTAATTTGTCAGTTCTAAGATGAAAATTCACATCAAAATCTAAATTTCATTGTCGCAATTCTCATTTTGGCAATGTAGATTTAATTTCGAAGTGAATTTCCATTTTGGAATTAACAACTTAGATTTTGATGTGAATTTTCATTATGATTGTGGAAATTAGACTTCACACTTGAGGATACAGTAAAAACTCTTACATCTTATGAAATATCTTCTTCTAAAAATATATTTTCAGATGTGCAATCAATCACATATTGCGACAATGAGTATTCTTAGTGCTACAATTGGCTTTCCATTTGGAAAATAAAATGTGAAAGAAAAAAACTCGTGCAAGGTTTGGTATAACTATGGCGACAGACAATATTATATCTGAAAATTAGATCTACTGCAAGTTAGATTGTTTGACATTTTAGTAATGTTAGTTTCTTCAAAGATTATTATTGATTGAACATTGATTCTCAATCCATTAGGACAACACCTTCTAATAATATATACCACTGTAGCTACACTAGACTTCACACAGATATATTTTTGTCATATTTTATCTTCGAATGAAGAGTCAATCATAAACCTAAGCGTCCTCATTCCCTCAACTTTTAACTAGACTCTTAAAACATCATGTGAAAGTGGTCTAGTAAGAGTTGTTGAGACGATAATACTTATGTAGATAAGTGGTTTTATGCTTATAGAGAAAATCTGAAAAAATTATACTCATGAAAAGGTTGTTGTAGCTACAGTGACAACCAAAATTAGAGGAAAATATGGATAAATATTAGTCAATAATTGGTCTTCGACAGCCTTAATAGTCACAGTAGACTGTCAATGTTATGAGTTCAAAGCTATCTAAAACGTTCACTCGTTGTAAAATGTGTTAATTAGTATCAAATTTCATCGCCTTTTGTTACCAATCGATCAGTAGATTTACTAAAAATAGTTAAATACAATGTATTTAGTTGAATGCATTTTATAATATGTTTATTATTCTCATATTTGAAGGTACACATGGATATTCGTACAGACTTTATCCGGATAGAAAAAAGGATCACTTTGAGTTCTTAAATGGTGTGAGGAATTTATGGCAACTCCTTCAGAACTACCGTCAGAACACAAAGGGAGGTTTCAATGTCCATGTAAGGGAGGTTTCAATGTCCATGTTCAAAACACAAAAATTAGACACACCTAACACCTGAAGAAGTGAAATATGATCTATACCGTCAGAGATTTCAGCCAGATTATGATGAGAATAAGGTTGAGGTTAAGTATAAAAATAAAAAAATAGTATCAATTTCATTTTTTGGTTTAAAGAATTAAAATCTTCCTTGATTATATTCAAAGTATTATATTTAAAATGAGAATATCTCAATTAATATTATTTAGTTGATAAGTATAATTGAGTTATATATAACTATTAACTGAAGCTATTTTAGTGTGTGTGTGTGTGTGTGTGTGTGTGTGTGTGTGTGTGTGTGTGTGTGTGTGTGTGTGTTTTAGTGTGTATGTGAAGGTATTTGCGTGTGTGTGTGTGCGTGTGTGTGTGTGTATATAATGTGATTTAGGGATAATTGTAATGAAAGAATATTAATATAAGTAATGTTGGGATATTATTAGTTAGTAATAATTTAATTATTTAGTAATATTTGTGAACTTTTATTAAAGATATTTATCATATTGTTAAAGATGAAATCATGAGTTAAAAAGCTGCAAGAAAACTTCAGATGTTAAAATTTTTATATAAAATTACTTGAGGGCATGTAATATGCAATTTTTTGGAAATTTGATAAGTGTGAAATGTGCTATTGTGTTAAAGTTTTTTTTTTAATATTTTTGTGCTAATTTTATGACTTTCTTCAATATTTTGTGTATATGTACAATATACATATAAAAATTGAGCTCATAAAGAACATTTAAACCTAAAGACGGAGGTTGAACTGCTAAAGACAGTGCCCTTATGTCATAACTAAAGCGTAGTTGTGACATATGTGGGGCATCTAAGCTCCTGAAAATGTTCATTTTTAGCTAATAACCTAAGAGCAATACACTAATATTCTAGGAACCAACGCACTAACACCCATATAGAAGCACCTTGGTGCCTTGTAGAGCATCGCCGCAGTGCCTCATGCCAACTTCGAAGACCAGAAATCACGAAAGGTGGCACTCAATCCCATTGGCGTCGTGCTTGATGTCAATGCCCCAACACATTCCAACAACATGAGCTAGTTTTTGTGGTTTGACAACAACTTCATCAATTTTAATATAAAATGCTTTGTGTGATGAACAATCAGGGTGTGCTACTGAGTAATGTAGTGTTCTAGAGTAAAGATTTTCTCATATATTGTGTGGAGGGTAAGTGCTGGTGTATCAACCAATAAAGAAGATCAAGGAGGGCAATCTATTATTGGGAGCCAGATATTCTTATTTTTCTATTTCCTTTATTTTGTAATACTTGGTTTGGAGTTTAATGCAATTCATTTTTATGATTCTAATAATGTTTAGCACTTAAATTTTTCTCTTCTTGAGATTAGTATTCCTTAAAATCTAGGGAAGTCTTCACTAAATTCTTGAACCATTGAATGCATTTGTTGATATTTTAACCTTTCACGTTTAATTTACATTCAAATTGGACACTTACATTGCTAAAAACCATTATAATCTAGAACTAATTAAAAAAAATAGAAGCATAATCAGGTTAAAATACAAGTGTTTAGTGTACTAAAAATACATAGATTAAATATTTACAATTATTGTTAAAAATATGGATACCTAGAAGTTCTTATAAGGTTAAGGAAACTTAACCATAATATAGAACCCCAATATTTGTTATATTTGGAAAGAGAATAAGAAGTATTAGATCCTAATTGTTGACTGTAGTGGAAGAATCACATGGATAAAATTAGGTTTTATAGAAATCAATTCAAAGGATATTTTCAAAACAACAGAAAAACTTATTCACATTGTTTTAGTATTTCACTTTAAGTTATGATGTAAGAACTCAAAATAAAAAATCTTTTGAACAAAATTTAGGATTATTAGTAATTAAATTATTTTGAAAAAAAAAAGTTCATGGGATCTATAACTCTGACTCATAATCTGAATATTACTTTATCAATATGTGTGTTTTTGTGATTAATTTGAGTGTCACCATATTGTGAATCAACAAACCATCTTTATCATATCATAGAGCACCCTTGATTTTATCTTAAAACATATTTTTGCCTATTCTTATGAGAATCATAAGTAGAAAAGTAAAAGTCTTTTTTATAGGATTTCTCTTTCTTAATAAATTGACATTTTCTTGCAAAATTGGATTTTTTTGTAACCATCTAGTGTTTGTTTCACGAACTATTTTACACAGAGTGTAAACGTGATTTCTTATTTATTAGATATTTTTATAAATTTTTAACTCACATATTTAAAGATATAATAGATTGTTAATGCAATTTAGAATTAAATATATAGCAATTATCATAATTATCATCTATCATTTAATTAAATAATCATAAATATATAATATTATATAAATATCCAAACCCACCCATTACATTACACGGCCTTTTCATTTAGAGAGAGAAAGGGAGAGAGAGAGAATGGTTTTTGGAGCTCTTATATCTAATTTTGTCTATTGGGCATGTTGAATAAAGTATGCTATTCAATTCTTAAAATCCATATATAGCAATTATCATAAAGTAAGCTATTCAATAAAATATATCTATTGTTAAAATAGATATATTACTATCTTTTATCTATGTTTTTTATAATCATGATGAGATATATATACTGTTGCTTAACAGAGGTTTCTATATTTATTTTGTATGTTTTTTTTACTATATAGTTTGTGATATGATTTGAATGAAGTTTGAGTATTTCTATCTTATAATATTTTAATGATATAAATAACTTTGTGTTTGTGATAATTGAAAAAAAAAAAAGTAAATAATCTCTTCCAAATAAATTTTGGGTGATTCTTTAATTTCCCTTCCATGATATGAGATGACCCATCTCGAGATGGCGGGTTACATCGAGTTGAGTTGTGACACTTTCCTCTTATTTAACATTTATGATAGTAAGATGACCTAACAATAGCGGATGCTTGTGGAGGACTTGGCTTAATTCTCTAAGTCTTGTTGACATATTTATATAAAAATTTAAAGTTGAACATCAAATATAAATTATTTATACATTACAGGTCATTACATTTTTATATGTTTATATTTGGGAGCACTAACATGTTAAATGCCCACACTACATGTCCCTTGCTCTAGAAAGATAGAGGGAAAGAGCTTTTGATATAGGTACTTTAATAAAGTTATAATCCTCATTTTTGTAGGTGGAATGAGAATCAAGTTAGGGAGACATAACTTAGCATTCCAAAGATCTACATAGATGAGATGGATGGTTTACTATAATTCCAAATAAACATATCTTTTAACATTCAATTTAGGTAGCATTAATAATAATTGTAACTATTATAATTAAATTAATTGATGTAGCACAAGATGTCAAAGCAAAGAGAAAATGGCCAACCATTAGATCTCAAACTAAGAATAAAGAGTTTGATCGAAGTCCCATGACTATGTGAAAATGGGAAAAAAAGGAACTCTAGTGTTCTTGTTTTTTATATGTGAAACTATTATTGAGATTTATGCATTTTAAGTATCTTTTATATACTATTATGTGTTCATGAGACATGCTATGATGGTTTTAAGGTATTAAATCATGTGAGTGACTTAATAGAGTGTTATATGGTTGGACTAAGCAAGAGAGAGGGATTAGTTAGAGTAGTTATTCTAAGGGGTGGCCCCCTTCTTCTTCCCTCATCTTTTCTAATTTGAATTTCTGTTATTGTAAAAGTTTTTTTAAAAATTTAAATTCTAGAATGAAGTGGTTATTAACATCGATATTTAAGTTTATTTGAATTTTGAGTGTGAAACTCAAGGAGAAGGATTGATGGCCAAATGTCATAAAAGGATCCTTCTTTGGTGATTAATCTCCACCATATGTTATTTCAATGAGTAGATTCATTGTAAGTGTTTTTTTTTTTTTAAATTAAATTTATTACTATACGATCATATTCATTGTAAGTGTTTTTTTTTTTTAAATTTATTACTATACGATCATTTCTGAGCACCGAAAATATTTTTCTACTTAAGGTTGAGACAAATCTAGTCTTGTTATCTTAGACTTTGAGTGACATTAAACCCTTTAAAAATTATGAAAAACTCTACAATTATTCTCTAGACATTTATTTTTCATGTTCAAGTGCTTTTTAATGTTTCTTGTGCTTTATTTTACTCATTAAATTCATAATCCTAATATACTTCATTAGGCCAACTAAGGATTTAATTGTACATAAATTTTAAAAATTTTTGAAAATTTCAGATCACTACTAAACTCAAATTAATAATACTTCCACATAAGTTTAAGATCTGAAGTTATCCCAATTTCTTGTACCATCTTTTTGAAGTTCAAATACTTGTTATCAGGTTGAAATGTCTACTTTCGCCACTTCGGTGCTTACATATACCTCCAACAAACCATGCGTTACCTTCATAAGTCTATTGAGAAATCTTCCACTCATATTTTTGACTTTAGGTGAAAATGTTGATATGTATCTAATTCACAACAACACATTTTATTATCAACTTTTTCTACAAATGTTTATTTGTTACAATTTTTGTACTTTATATTTTATAGAGTTAAGATGCATCACAACCTTTTTGTATGGAGGGGAGGACATGCCTATGTAACATGTAATAAATAGAAATGAGGAGCTACGCAGTCATATTCATTGGTATATCTACATTATAGATGATGGATATAAAAAAAGTTGGACAAGATAACAATATATTGATCGGTCCCTTCGGGGTTGAAGTACTAGACTTATGTAAATTCTTGCCCTTCTTTATATCGACGAACAATGCATTCACATAATGTTTAACAATGCACCTCCTTACAATTGGTGACCATCTTTTGATTCATTCTAGAGTGGTTCAAAATCAGCTTACCTTACAGAGCCATACACTCTATTAAGCTTTTTTCCATTAGCCCTTTTAGGGATAACACATGCTTCTTCAGCTTTGATGAATAATTATGTTGAACAATATATAATGTAATCTCCACTTTTACAACACCATCCACAAATTCCTTCGGACACATGTCCAGTTAGAGATGTGAAAGACATTGAGAATGCTAATGGAAAGCACCAATTATAAGCATGACTACTAAGAGGCAAATATCTCTATCAATTAGAGTATGATTCAATCTTATTGAGACATAAACATAGGCATTGATTTTTTGTTTTTTTGAAAATTTTTAATTGGTAAATGGCACACATATTATACATAAATTCTGATTTTTAATATTCAATCTCTTGCATAATTAAAAATATTTGCATTTATGATATATGATTTTGCATTTAAAACACCATTAACTTACTAAATACAATTTACATAATTATTAAATAAGCTTCACTTGTTAAAAAAAATAATAATTAAAATGTAAGACTAATTAATGGAGATTAAACATCATGTTTATAAAGAATTCAACATCATTCTTCAAAATATAAGTTTAGACATTCCAATAATTATTCATACACATTTACATTCAAAGCTCAATTATAAAAAATTAAGAAGCTTGATAATGCCCTAAGAATTCAATTTTCTCATCTTTCTCAAGACTATTTATTCAATTTTGTGATTGGTCCAATGTGATGTTGTAACTTGGTCTACAACATAGGCTGAACTCTTTTGTAGATTTCTTGTCAATTTTCTCTTATTAGGAAAGTCTTGTAATCAAAACATAATGTTTGTAGAAGACACAAATACATGTTCCATGTAAATTTATCCCATTTATTTTCTACTCTTGATATAAAAATACCAGTCTTTTGATTTCATTCTTTATCTCAATATTTGGTAGTGGAGAACAATCCATGCATACAATCATATGAGATCTCCACTGAATATTATATAACTTAACCAAACAATGTGCAATTTTAATAAGCTCTTATGGATTAACATCCAACAAACTCAGAAAAACACAAGTAAAAGTGATTTAATTTAGAGCTCAGAAAAACACAAATAAAAGCAGATGATCTATACTTTCATTCACAATCAACCTGCAACAGTTTATGTCAAACCAATAAAAAGCCTTTTTATGATTCCTAAAACTAGATTTTATTAAATTATCCAAAGCACTAAATCCATACTTTATCTCACTAAAAAGTCCCATCAAGTTCAAATTAATTCTCATAATAACTTCTTACATATACAAATATTTTATGAAATAAAAAGGGGTTGGGGTTTCAGAGGACAAAAAAGAAAAAGCCTTGAGCCTTTGTTTCTGATAACTACAAGCTAAGCATTGACTTGACATCATCCTTGCACAGCGTACAATATCAGGAAGAACCAAAAGCTGCTTGTTCAGTGCCACCAACAAACTCATTTCTCTATTTTCCAAACTTTATTCCTTCTCTGGAGACCAACCAACCCAAAGTTTAAGAGGAAAGAAAAAATGATCACGATCATTATTATTGCTTATGTCAAATCTTTTATCTGAATGACTCTGCTGGTGAGAGAGATTCATCTTATTTCCATAATTTAACAGATTTATCATGGCTAGCTGAGGCAACCATTCCAGTTAAGGGTGACTGAGCTAATGCAGGGATGATGCCATCATGAGCCGGGACTGTCATGGTCTGTTTCTCAATCATATCCCATAATTCCAAGGACTGAAAATGTAAAAAAAAAAGAAGGGAAATAAATCAGAAATGGCGTTTTAGTCTGCAAATTCTTCATTTGGAACAGGAAGCAAGAGTTCAGTTGAATCCAAGTTATTCAAGAAATTAGAGGTGAGTTGTATGTTGAGTTCAAACTTAGACACAAAAAACTCTACAATCAAACATATAAAAATATATATATATTATAGAAACATAAAAATGATATTAAGAAAAAAAAAACTGTGCGCCCCACTTGCCTAGTGGTTGGGAGATTTATTTCAAACCATAAAGTTTGAAAGTCAAGGCCTACCACCCAGTTAAAGTTTAAATAAAAAAGAGAACCATAAAGATAATATCAATCCTTTGTGCAGCCCAGTTGGCCTAGTAGTAGGGTCAAAGGTGCTTTATCTCCAACCACAAAATCCTGAGTTCAAGGTCGAGCACATTGGATTGTGTGCATGAGTTAAAAAATAAAAAAATATATATAAATGATAAACAAGCAATAATGTAACAACTTGAACTCTCGCCCATCAAAGGTATTGTCTATTTTGATCTAATGGCCTCACGGCTCTTTCCAATTTGTGTAACAGCTCAGGACGTCATCCATCCTGGGAGTACTTTTATATGAGCATCCTTAACTTTAGAATTTCTATTGAAATCCAAGTTTTACATCAGAAGACACCCCAATATTTAAGAGTTCAATTTCATTCTAATTAAGTCATTTCACAATCTCCCCCAATCAGAATCATCCACAAGGCAAATATGACTCTAAAGGTAGCCCCTATAGATTCAAAAAGTGGCTTCCACCGTACAATATTTCGTCTCATCTAGGTTTTAAAAGATAGCTCCCATGACATAACAGTTTATTCTGTCTGACACTTAATTCCAATCCTGTGTAATGCTCTGAATTTGTAACCCTCGCCCATTAAGATATTGTTCGCTTCGGCCTAATGGTCTCACGGTTTTGTTTAATTGGCATGCCTTTTTAGAAGGCCACTCATCTTGAACTTCCGATTCAAATTCTAACTGTTACAACAAAAGATGCTCACTATTTAAGAGTTCATTTGCATTCTACTCGAGAGGTTTCACAAATAAAGTGCAATGGAATGAAATATTCCATCATATCACATAGCTAGTAGTGCAATGATAGCGCTAAGATCATACAAGTGTGCAATTCCGTGATGTCAGCTTGCGGAAATATAATTTATTCAAAAAAAAAAAACAAACATGTGATTTACCTGATATCCTCCGATAACCAGTAGGTTCGGATAGCTGGGATGAAAAACACATGAATGAAATTTATTCCCATTGGAGCCCAGCTCATGAATACAATCTCCTGATGTCATTGACCACACTTTTACACAATCCTGACTAACAGAAGCCAGGAAATCCCCCTTCGTATCCCAGCAAACACAGTGTATCTCTTTACCATGCCCCTGCAAATATTATGTGATCGCAACAAAATCAACAAATTGAATGGAATCCAATGATTAGAAAACATTACACAACATACTTGTAATGTTCGCATCTTTCTATCGGTCTCGACATCAAAAATATTCACCACATTTTCGGCAGCTGCAGCGAGAAACTGTCCAATACGAGGCTGAAATCTCACCTGTGCTGTTGCGCCCTGTTCATAAAAAGCTCCATAATTAATAGATAAGTCTCATTAGCTTGGAAATAGGCAACATGGTTAAAGAAGCGACCTTCGAAAAACGAGAGCACGAATATTGGTTAACATTCCAGTATCGAATCTCCCCATTGCCGTCACAAGAGCATAAAACGTCAGTTTTCTTTGGATGGAAATCCAAAGATGTCACTTCATAATTGTGTCCAGTAAATGTGTGCAAACTATAGCTAGGCTACAAAATAATAATAATAATAAAAAGTGATAATCAGCGAAACAACTAGTTGATACTAACCATAACATGTAGATGTTTATATGAATTAATATGGTAATTATAACAATTTAAAGGAAAAACTACAAAATGTTATTTTTCTTGAAGGAAGTTAATAGGTAAAACAAAGATGGTCACCTGTGTTTTTCTGCTGGACTTTATGGAGTAGATGGTTATATTCAGTACTTAAATGGGATAGCTTTTTGTTCAGAAAAAAAATATTCAAGTTCATGCATGAATATGGAAACAGGCAGGAATGGAAAACAATACATTCAATCCATAGTAACAATTCCTGTTAATTTCATGAATGCTTCTGAAATCTAGAACATGAAGAATTTTGTTAACTCATATTTCCTGTCCTGAAATATCTAATAATATTTTATGCGTGAAAAAGTAAAAAAGACCCTTTGAATAAGTATGACTAGCACACAAGTAACGAAGGCAAAATAATAGGAAATCCTAAAATAAGAGATCCGAAAATGCCAGGTGGCAATGATTCATGAAATTCTTTTGGAGAACAAATTTACATTATCAATTAAAAAAAAAAAAAATCCAATATAATTGCAGATGATAATGATAACAAAAACTTTAATGAAGAGGTAATACTAACTAGAATTCATAAGTGCTGTAGAATCTTTTACTAGTAGTCAAGTAAATGTATCAAGGACATAAATTTTGGAGATTAATAGAATAGATAATTACATCTGCTGCATTCCACAGCCGCACAGTTCTATCAAAAGAAGATGTCGCCAATTGCAGTAAGCCAGGTCTGAAGCGAACATCAGTGATAATAAGTGTGTGTTCTTCTGAAGTGGTCTCCGTTTGCAGGGTATCCATGTTCCATAGCACTACCTATTAAAAAGGGAAAATATCAAGTGAACAGCAGCTCAAAAGATAAAAGAATTAGAATACCTTAATATCCATTTTCAGACACAAATATGACCCACATGTTGGACAAAAAAAATGAATTAACTGAATTCAACATTGTTATACAAGAATAATATTCGGTTCATACAGTTGGTCTCATTTGATCTTTTGTTGGCATTTTGTAGTGTACGCTATTAATTTTACCGGTTTATTTTATTTTGTTTTGTCTCATACAGTAGGTATCATTTGTAGTGAACGAATATTATGGAGATCCATCATTAATATAGCCTGTTGAACAAACAAAAGTTGTTATTTTGTATAAAAGATAAAAAATAAAAAAAGAAAAGATCTGTATTTTATTTTCTGATGCCGCAACTAATTCAAAACCAGCAGAAATGGAAACAAATTCATTAATCAGCTGAAGTAGGGGTTACAGAACACGACTCAAAATTGAAAAAAGATGCAACAACAACAGTTCCCGGCTAGGGTCCGAAGAGGGTGGTGACGTCGGCGAGGTGGTTGAAAAGTAGTAGTGGTAGGGGTAAGGTGAGGGCGAAGGGGACTGGTGGCTGGGTATGAGGGGAAAGGGATAAAAGGCTGATGGTGGGCTTTGGGAGAGGTGGACAGCAAGTAGGACTGCAGGGAAAGGTTCGTTGGGTGCTAGTTGAAGGCCTTGAGGTCTGGACAGCAATAGTTGCAGCAGAGGAAGAGATGGCAGCGTGCTGAAAGGTAGGCTAGACAGCAAGGCTGCGGCGATAAAAGAGTACAGCAGGACAGCTGGGAGGAGAAGGGGGTGGCGGGCGGCTAAAGGGGGGTGAAGGAGAAGTGGTAGGGAGGAAGATCGGATAGGATATAACACCACCTCAGAGCAGGATACAACGAAATACCACCCGTCGTCGGATACAACTCTAGCAAGGAAAGAGGAGACTCCACATAAAATTTGAAAACAATAACAAACATAACCTAACCCTAATTCTCTCAAACAACAAATAAAAGTACTTCAAACAGGTGGGAAACAAAAAAAAAAAGAAAGGGAGAAGGGGCTGGCGACAGTGTCGCCCTTTCTAATTGCCCCTCGAACCAGTGGGAGCTAGACATGCAATTTCTGGACCGGTTCTGCTGGTCCTGCCAACCGGTTCAGCCGGCGAGCCTTCTAAGCCCTGCTTGATTTTGTTTTGTCTCATCGTCAATCGCCGATTCATTCATTTCGCTGTCATCGCTGATTTCACTTCCACAGGTATAAAAATGGGACAATAGGGTAATTTTCAAAACATTATATTATGTCGCCGAATTCATAATATAACATGCTAACAAACAGAAGGTGATTCTTTTTAAAGCCCAAAATAGAATTCTGTGTGATTCAAAATCATAATATTGTAAATATTTTAAGTTCTGAATGACCTCCAATTTATACAAGCTTCAGAACATTTTCTTAAGCTAAATATAATATTTTGAAATCAAAATGAGTATTTCTAAGACTCATATGATTAATAAGTTGGATGATATGGAGTTATAAATGATTTTAAGATATTTAAGGAAATAAGTCAACTATGCACAATTTCAAAATTTTGCATGTATTTTTTTTAAGTAAATTTCATATCAAAATCATAGTTTAAAAGATGGTGCAAATCCTAAAACTAATAAAACCTTTTGAGCTATGCAAATATTTCATACTTGCATAGGCTTCAGCTAAAATTCTAAATTCTATAACGAATAACTTAGAAATGCTGCGCAGGTTAAAGACCAAACTTGCAATCAAATAGTTTATATTTTGAAGAACAATCAATCGGGCCACATTGTCTATATGACAGTATTGTAAGTTTCACCAAACTAGTCTGATCCTCCTCCTCACAAGAACTGGAGTTGACTAAACCCAGCGGTTGGGTCGGGTTTGGCATGGGTGGGTTGGGCTTATTTGGGCTTTGACTAGTCAAAGCAGGCCCGGGCCAAGCTTAAGCCCAGATTCTCGCCCGCATTCTCTTTATAATTTTATATCAGGCCCACCCACTAAATGGGTCGAGCCTTTTTGTGGGCCGCTATGGGCTATAAAAGAAAAGTGATTTTTTTATACCATGAAATAAATAAATAATAAAATATTTAACATATTTTTTCGAATCATGTTAATGATTTAAATATTAAAAAAAATATGTAATATGAACATTTGAAACATTAAAGAATATGCAACAAGTGTTTTAAATTGATTTTTATATGTAAGAATTTTTTTAATATGCTTAAGTGAATTTGTTAACAAATGTATACACATGAAACACATAAGACTTCGAACTAAGAACATCTCGATATGTAAATACAAAGGAGTGGAGTAAAAAACAGCGAAAAAAAAAAATAAAAGTGATAATTTTTGTGTGATATGAAAGATTTGGTTGGTATTAACATAAAAATCAAAATTTATCACTAGATAAAGAAGAGAAATGATGAAGAAATTAATCACCTCAAAAGCTTGTAATCGTGAAAAACATTTATGAGACAGGGCAGATAGGCGGGTAGGGCTTGACACGGGTCGAGCTCATTCGGGATTTGCGTCAAAGCAGGCTCGCGTCAGGCCGAGCCCACATAATTTTAATTTTTTTATAGCCAAGTTCATCCATTATAAGTGAGCTTATGGCGAGCCCATCCGGTCGCCAGTCCAATACCTAGATCTAGAGTTAACGGGTCTAGTAATTGTGAAATCAATCTCCAAATCATAAGATAAGAATTTGCAAGTCCAAATAACATAGTTGGATCCTCCTTATTAGGACTAATGTCCAAGGTTTATATCCAAAAAAACTTGAACTAACAAACGAACTTCAACTAAACAAAAATTAAATGTTCAAATCTCCGATAATGGCCGTGTTGACTAAAAATCTCAATCGAATGAGTTAGTTTCAAACCAACATTCAAACTAAGTACAAATTTAACACTCAGGTTAAAACAAATCATATAAGACAAAACAAACTTTACTCATCCTCCACAATAGTTCGTCAGGGATGATAAATTTTTGATTGAATTTAACTCACAAAAGAACTAATGTCACATCGAGTATATTATTATATTCACACTCAAAATAACTTCACATCAATAAGAACGTGACATAAATTCTCCGTCCATGTGATTTTACCGTCAAGTGACAAAGTAGCGGTTACAGCCAGAGCCTTTTGACCAGGTAATTGCTATCAAATGTGACCATTATACTACGGTAATGTCAAAGCCCATATATTCCCTAATGATTTTCCGCCCTTTGTGTTATGAATCAAAAAAGTACAATTGATTAGCACAAAAACATCTATATGCTAAGGTCGCCTAAAATTTGTACCATTAGATAAACATTTAACCCAATCTACAAAGCTCCCTTGGACGACACAACCCATGGTTGCTAACAATAATCATTCAGTCGAGTCGTGTCTATTAT
Source organism: Phalaenopsis equestris (assembly GCF_001263595.1). Taxonomy (NCBI): domain Eukaryota; kingdom Viridiplantae; phylum Streptophyta; class Magnoliopsida; order Asparagales; family Orchidaceae; genus Phalaenopsis; species Phalaenopsis equestris. The sequence goes on along the minus strand of NW_018164444.1, from coordinate 72,393,422 downwards.
CTCTTCTGACTAAATAAACGAAGGACCACGATGACCCAGGACGAATGAACCATGGGATCTTAATCGGGTCTATCATCCTTTCCCCCCACAATCCGCTTTAAGCTCCAATTCATAAATTTTAACTATTTAAAATGTACGTCCGCTGCTATTGTATTTTAAGTATTTAGTGTTTAACGACTATACTTAATAAAAAATACTCTCCCAATATAGGGAGAAGTACTTAAATACAAGGGCTTGGGCCTATGGGAAATCTCAAACATCATATCAAAAAGTCCTTGCAAAATGAGAATGTCTACTATTCCTTCTGTCTTCTGAAAATTTGAATCTCAAAGCTCTCTCAACAAAATAAAAACAGAGAGTCTGGAGTTGTCAAAACTTTTAGATCCCACAATCATATTCCATTTTATTTGTTCTTATCACAAAATGCACTGTACATTTCCCTTCCAGCTTATTCCTACAATTCAGCTGGAATCTCAAAGAATGACAAAGCTGGGGCAAACATAATCCCCCCACCCCCCACGCGTT
>NW_018164444.1:72357105-72392869 GCF_001263595.1 Phalaenopsis equestris | reverse complement strand
TCCGGAATCATGTTCCCTACAATCACAATTACTAATAACCGAATCACAGACCATTTTTAAATTGATGAAATCAACAGCCACCCTTGAGAGACAACAGCCATTACAAGGCATAGGCATAATTATTATTATTTGTAAGAAAATAAGGCATTTATTTTGTTGTGTTACTCCTTATTTGCAAATATTAATCAGTTAGAGCAGAAGGGTGACAACATATGCAATGAGACACAAATCTTGATGATTCAAACCAATTATAGAAGTACAAGGCATGCTCAAATATTATGAACGTAGCACCTTCTTTTCATGTCCGGCACTGGCAAGCAATTTCCCATCTGTAGAAAAGTGGCAACAGACAACTTTGCTGTTGCTCGTTCGTATGCAACCGACATCATTGAATGTAAACCCTGAACAAAGCACAATAAAGCAAACTCCGCAAAATATTTGCCAATTTCAAATGTGAAAGAAATATTCACCCTTTGAAGGTTCTGGGTTGTGTTCTACAGGACTTCGTTTTAATGCAGCAAAAATATCTCTACCATCTCCATCATCATTAGAAAGAAATGACTCTACATGATCATCCAAAGAACCAACATCCGCAAAATGCTCCAAGTCATCCTGTCAAAGTAACTATAAACAAACTGGCCAGAAATAAAAAAAGGGTTCAAGTTTCCATCTTATAATTTTGGGAAACTTACATACGCAGCACACAATTCTTATGTATTTACATATCACAAACATAAACTTTCATCTATATATATATATATATAGATATATATTATAAGGAAAAGCACTATAGCTCCATACATGTTAATGTGAAAGTAGGATTACAAAATGAGTGAGCAGATCACTCAAAACAACCCATCCTATCTGTCTAACTAGATCATACAAAAAAGTGATACGTAAATACATAAGAATTGTGTATAATGCATGTAAATGCCTATTTATTTTAAGAGAAAATAAAACACTTTTCAAGGGATACCATTTGATTAGAAGATGCAGCGAGCCCAGCTGTAGCATCCGTGCCGTAAATCATTAAACCTTTTGTTAAGTTGTTAACATGCTGTATGTTTCCAGCCATTGTAACACCTTCACCTGTTGTATGCGTGGATGGTGTTGATGGTTGGGAATTAGAAGGGCCCAAAGTATTTCCTGTTCCAGTACTATTTGCTGCTCCTGATGAAGTAGTTTGTTTTCTTTTTCTGTTGTTCTATATGTCAAAAACAATTCAAGAATAACATGTGAAAATATTTTCTTATATTTAAATATCCTTATAAGCTTATTTAGATAAAGTGCACCAATGATCCTTTGCCATCAAGTAAAGCATGTGCAAACATAAATGTAACATTATGCAATATATGCAAATCAAACACACAATGTAAAGATCCATATTCAAACCTTGAGTCTTAAAAAAAACATCACAATTTAGGTTATAGTCTAATGAGTGAAAATTGTATTTCTCTTTCCCGATAAATTTGAAAACTGCACATCCAAAATGAAGCACATGTATAAAGGGACTAAGAAAATAATAATAATAAAACAACCTTTGAAAAATTAAAACTTGATCTTTTCAACGCTTACATTTGTCATTTCAAAAATTGTTAATCAAGGTTTTAAGCGGCTTAGAAAATAAAGAATAGGAACCAAACCATCTACGCCATCACTCATCAAATTTTGCATGCACTCAATAAACAGCAAAAAAATCAAAGATTTTGATGAATTTAATCCTTTGTAGTTTTGACTTGTCAGAAAATCAGCACTCGTGAGGTGGATTTTTGTTCATCAGAGACGAAATTTCTTCAAAGAAAATTTGGAAGAACAAAAATTGCTCCATCTCAGTGTACATTAAAGTAACTCATTGAAGCATAAGTAACATATTGTTTGAAAAAGCATAAATAACAAAACTTAGTAAGAAACCTGTCATGGGAAGACCTAAAATGGTAAAATTGAAGTCGAGTAAGGTATCTAGGAAGTAATCAGCCCAATAAAACTCCATCATTTATAGATCCAATGGTAAAAATTTTTTATAATAAAAAAATTAAAATGACAAATGAGACATTAGATTAACTCTGACCAGTATATTCATCAGAAAAAAAAAAGGTTAAAAACACATAGATAACAAATTACTGTATTCATGGGCATTATGTCATCCATACTTTATCTTCTTGAATATAAAACCAAAGATGGTATCCAACCACTCCTTCGTTGTTTGAATTTAAATATTAAAAAAGAGTTATCCCACAAAGCATCCTTGAAGTATCCCATAAGCCAATTATTGAGAAAGTGTTTTCTAGAAATGCAATTCACCTTCAGAAAATCTATGTTTATTAGGCAAAGAATATTTTACCTGCTGTAATTGTTGTTGCTGCTGCAGTTGTTCCTGTGGCTGGGCTGCCTTCATCTAAATTAGGAAGAACAAAGAAAAATCAAAACTAAAATCAACAGAAGGTTTTTCATCATCTTCGTCGCCATAGCTAGAAAGGTACTAAAAACAGTGAAGTAATTAATTGTTAAACCATGGTCTGAACATAAATTAAACTAAAATTTCCATATTATGCAAGAACCATCAGTTCTAAATCACACCAAAGAAACGTAAATGAATAAAACTGTAGGTAGCCTAGGCATAACCAAATTATCATGAAACTAGGCCAACATTTCACCTACACATAGAATCTCTCATACGCAGAAGAATTGGCAGAATGACTAAGTTAGAGCAAATCCATGTTCCAAAATCCTGAATAATGCATTAAGGCATGAACTAATCAAACATGCATAGAAATTACAGAAGCCTTCATATCACAGAAACAAACCTGACAGAAAGACCAACAAAAGCAATAGCTGGCATAAAACTCGTTAATGTGATTTTGCTCGGGAAGGAAATGGTTGTAAGGAAATTCTATCAAAGTTTACTACGCATTTGAAGCACTACATATCAACACCTCAAACCATACTAACTAAAGGGGCATTTGGCAAAGAAATTTATTGCTTTAAGGCAACATAGAAGAGCATGAATAAAGTAGTTCTAAAATGCATGGACCATGAAGCACCAAATACTCATCTCTATAGAGGATCTCTCAACCAATATTGCACCATGTTATGGTCCCGTCAATTTCTCCATATTACAACACAGATATCTACTTGAAAATTAAACGAAGACAAATCTATGTTTTCTGAATCTACAGGTTTTAAATAAACACGAACAAATGCAAATGTACCTTCATAATATATTCAGCCTGATCTGGTCTAACTTTCGGTGAACTTGCTTGCATAGGGGAACCTACTAAGCCATCAGTCACAGCAGGTTGACCATCTTTTCCATTCAAGTTCCCCCTCGGTAAATTTCTTAATCTCCGTGGATCCATATCTCCATAATTAGGAGTATTTCCAAGACTTCCTTGAGCCTGGGCTTGGGCCAAGTATTGTTGTTGCTGTTGTGGTGACAAAAGCTGAAATTGAGATTGCGTTGACAGATAAGGCTTCTGCATTTGTGGATTTAAACTCGGACGCATTTGATCTATTCCCTAGAAAAAAAAATTAAATGAAACAGAAAACCTGAGTAACATGTATAGTCTAATGTTCTATTCAACAGTGGAATAGTCTCATTTCAGCACAGACCAAAAAATAAAAGGTCTCTACCATGAAAAAAATAGGGGTTCAATTCAAACAAAATTGAACAAAGAGAATCTCTATACGGACTTACAGTCAAAGGCCAGCCCTTCAAAGGAAGACCACTTACACCTTGATTCAACCCTGCAAAAGTGGACCATATGGATAAAAATCATCAAGATGGAACATTTCTTTTTTCGAACACTTCTTTTTTGGGGTAATGGCTCTATCATCATTTGATTTTACAAAGAAGAAATGAACACAAAGAATCAATTCTACTTAATATATTAATTTGTTCTAGATATGCTGCTTCAAAACCTTGAATATAAGCTCAAATTCGAGATGTACATTAGATTTTAGGCCTGCTGAGTGTATCGAATAGTGTAAAAATAAATAAATAATAAATAATAAATAATAACTTTATAAAAGATAGAAAATAGTTTCCTTGGATCGGTGGGCTAGGTTGGCATAAGATCAACTAAATCCCCGTTTACATTAAATTCAAAAATAAGCCCAACCAGCATGATACCGGAGTTGACCCAAACCACGACGCAAGACGACAAATATTATTGTTAAATTTAGAACGATGATACATGGGAGACTCAAAACAAAGGAAAACAATCAAAAAAAGCAAAAGTGTAGAAATGATTGCAAACAAATGACACAACAACAAGACACAAACAATCCTAACAAGGAGGAAATCCGGGGTGATGGTGAAAGACAAACGACTACGGTGAAGGCCGGAGAGGTTTCAGGCTGCAGTAGAGGCATCGAAACACAGCTGGAGAAAGTGGAGAAGTCACCAATGGCTGAAATCCGGATTGCAGCTGACTGCGGCCTGCAGGGAAGCTGCAGGGAGGAGGTGCGGCGGCTGGAGTAAGAGGGGCAGCAGGCAGGATGGCCTAAAGGCAGCTAGAAGAGCTAAGAAGGGGCAGCAGTGGTTGCGGCCTGCATGGAAACTGCAGAGAGATCGGTGGTGGCCTACAGAGAGGCAGGGGGAGGGTTCATCAATCTGCTGATAGTTGTCGATGGTTGCTGAGGACTGCTAGAAGAGTAGAGGCGGGGCGGCGATCAGATGGTGGCTGAAGGGTTGTGGGAGCCTACTGGAAGGAGAGGGGAGGAGGTGTGGTGGCCTGCTGGTGGCTAAGAAGTGGGTTGACAACATCAGAAAAGGTGGAAGAATAGATAAATAACTCGGCAGGGTCGACTTATAGCCGGATCACCACCCGGACCCATGGAGAAGATCACCACCTTGGACGAGGGACAGCCGAAGCACTTTCTCGACGTCGTATACAACCCTCGAAGGAGAAAACACTTAGGCTAAAACCTGAATTCAGATATCAAAAGCAAGACCTCCAACTCCAAACACATTATCTCCTATTTATAAAGAGGCGACCTATTTTAGGAAACACTTAAAATATGAAGAAGAATAAAATCAGATTTCAGATTTTAGGAAAGAAATTTTGAAATAAAAAATGAGACTAAAATCAGATTTTAGGAAAGGATTTAAATTAGAAAGGGTATGGGAAGGAAAATAAGAAAAGAAGAAAAGGAAAGAAAATCAAAAGGAGAAAAATAAAGTGAGCGAAGAGGAAAGAGGGGGTGGCAACCCACCTCCCTTGAGAACCGGCCGGTCCAGCCAGCTGGACCAAGCCCAGACCGGTCCTCCCCCGAGCCCTACATCAGTTTCCCAAGGTTGGGGAGCTTCAACCTCGTTCGTTGAAGCTTCTTGTTCCTTGTCTTTAATCCTTGGAGTGCCTAGGTCTCACTATCAACTTTATTCTCTCAAAGCACTTGCGAGTGTACCTCCATCTCGGTCCAATCTCTTGGGACTGAAATTTCTCACATGGTGGTAGAGAATCAATAGTCACAAAAATCGGCCCCGCTAATCTACTAATAAGAGCTCTTGCACCCTCAGGCTCTACCGAAGGAAGTAGAATGAGACGTTTGTCATCCTTAAAGAAGGAATACGTGTTTTTGAATCCATCATAGTAAGCCTTCCAATAAAATTGCCACGGTCGTCCTAGCAGAAGGTGGAGACCAGGTCACACCCTACTTGATCCTATAGCTAACTCCCTATTGAAAACTCAACTAGGCATTGTTAGTCTATGCTGACCCTGCTTTCCTTTTTTCAGCCACGTGAGTGAGTATAGTTGGGAAAGTCTCTGAGTCAAGCGTCCAGTTTCTCTACCATCTGAGTCGATGTCACGTTCTTGCTACTACTCCCCGATAATAAAACTGCATACCTTTATGTTCACTGTGCGGCAGTTGTAGAAAATGTTATGGCGAAGCCACTGCGGATCTCTTGTGTCCTCGGCTTGCAGAATGCATTGAATCACAAGTGCTCTCCCTCATCTAGTGGAAATTAATGCTCCTCACATGTTCCTCTACTTCCTGCTCCACGAAAACCTCTTCCACAGTGCCCTGCTCGATAAAAGTTACAACTCTACTCTTCGGATAGCTAGAGGCTATATGCCCAAATCCGTGATATCTGAAGCATTTTATGGAGATCAAAATAGTAGGCTTCTTCTCACTGAGGGTAGTTTTCTCCGAATCTGAACCAATTTTCTCAACTCTCTCCGACATGCTCTTGCTGGTGTCTCTAATTGTGGATGGCTGCCTAGTTGGTGGTGGTTATTGGCTCTGCTTCTGTTGCCTTTCTACTTTCAATGCTAGTGTATGGACGTCCCCCAACGTCTAGTACGGCTGTAGCTGCACCACAATTCTAATACTAGGCTTCAAACCCCCCAAAATATTTGGCTACTGTATTCTCATCTGGCTCTGTTAGATCGCACTTCAGCTGCAAGTGGTGGTCGAACTGAGTTGTGAACTAGGCTTCAAGCCCCCAAGATATCTGGCTCTGTTAGATTGCACTTGAGCTATAAGTGGTCGAACTGAGCTGCAAACTCCTCCACTGAAAGGTCAATCTGTTGTAGATTGTGGAGTTTCAAAAACATATCTTGATGATAACGAGGGTGAAAATATTTCTTCTGCGTGGTTTTCTTCATCTTCTCCCACCCTATAATATTTTTGTTGCCTTCTCGCCTCCTCTATCATTGTACATTCTCCAACCATAGGGAGACACTTTTCTTCAATTTGATAGCAACTAATTTGACCGATACCTCTTTGTATTCGAAGATCCACTCTACTGTCTGTAGTCATTCAATAAATTCATCCAGATTCATGTCCCCCCCCCAAAACTCAGGCAAATCTACCTTGACCTCGTGGTCTGCCCTCCAAATGACATCTCATCCCGAAAAGTTTCCCTATGGGAGGGACACAGGTATCCCTCCTCCGTAGGCCTCCTCTAATATTGGATTCTAAAACGTCGTGACGTATCTTCTTCATCACTGAAATTATCCCTATGGAAGAGATTCATATCCTCTTCTCTCTCTCCCATCGACTCTTCAGGTCTCGGTCGAAGATAGCTTATTATTGTGTCATCCCTTCAATTGCAATTCCCTGTTGGAGGAGATAGAGTGCTCGCCATATCTCTTCCCGGATAAGCTCGAACATATTTCTCCTTGGCGGCATGATTGACGGTTTGGGATCTGTGGAAGGGAAAAAAAGAACGAAGGAGAAGAAAAATTAATGAAAAGATAAAAAATGAAAAGCTGAGAAAAAAATATTAAAAAAAAATTATTATGGTGGCTTGGGTAGGGCCGAATGCTAGAAATCCTAAGATGGGACTAGGTTTGGTCTAACTCTGATACCACATGATACCAGAGTTAACCCAAACCACGACAGAGACTACAGATACTATTGTTGAATTTAGAACGAGGATATAATGGTGACTCATAACAAAGAGAAATAATCAAACAGAGCAAAAGTGTAGAAAGGATTGCAACCAAACGACACAACAATAAGACAAAAAATCTTGATGAGGAGGCACTCTGGGGTGATGGAGCAAGGTAAACGACTGCGGTGAAAGTCGGAGAGGTGTCAGACCGCTATAGAGGTGTCGAACCGTAGCTAGAAGAAGCGGAGAAGTCACCGATGGTTGGAATCTGAAGTGCAGCTGACTACAACTTGCAAGGAAGCTGTAGGGAGGTGCGGCGACTGGAGAAGGAAGAGGAGCCGCGAACAGGATAGTTGAAAGACAACTTAAAGAGTTGGGAACGAGCAGCGATGGTTGCGGCCTGCAAAGAAGCTGCAGGGAGAATGGTGGCGACCTGCAGGGAGGGTTCGGCGATTTGTCGATAGATGTCAGTGGTTGTTGAGGCCTGCTCGAAGAGGAGGGTTGGCAGTCTACTGGTAGCTGAAAGGTTGCGACGGCCTGCTGGAAGGACAGAGGAGGTGCGTGGCCCGCAAGTGGCTGAGAAGCGGGTTGACAACAACATGAAGGGTAGAAGGATAGATAAATATCTCCACCACCCGGCCCGGTGGAGACGATCACCAAATCGAACGAGGAACAACTGGAGCACTTTCTCGAGGCCGGATACAACAATCGAAGGGGAAAACACCAAGGCTAAAACCTGAATTCCGATATAAAAAACAAGACCCCTAAATCCAAGCACATCAACTCCTATTTATAAAGGGATTTGACCTATTTTAGGAAACACTTAAAATAAGGAGTATGCAACCTTATTTCAGGAGGAAAAAATTTTTAAAATAAGAAAAATAAATAAAATCATATCTCAAAATTTGGGAAAGGATTTAAATTAGAGAAAGCTTGGAAGGGAGGTAAGAAAAGAAGGAAAGAAAAAGGAAATGAGGGAAAAAGAAAGAGGGGACGGTAGCGCCCCTCCCTTGACGACTGGCCGATCCAGCTAGCATGGACTAAGCCCAGGCCAGTCCTCCCCCGAGCCCTGCATCACATAATTTGAAAATTCCAAGAATTCACATCCACAATTGAATGCTCACTAAAAACTCGTATCCCGTCAAATTTCAATTAAAATTCACACTTTCGAAGTCATGTGATACCTAACGGCCAATAACTCTTACTCCCACAACACTAGCAATAGCAATTCAACTCCACCGACATTCAAAAAGGAACAAATCACAGATTACAACTATCACGCTGGAAAAACACATCAACCATGCACATGTTTTTATTTTATTTTATTTTATAAGACAAAATAAAGACCAAGTACATCTTGAATAAAGCAAACAATCACAACACAAAAATAAGTTTAAGATTACAAAGCCAATAACCACTGCACAAATATTCCACATCAATTTGAAATTTATTCACTACAATTAGAAATCACATTTATATCAAATTTGAATAAAATCAAGAACTGTAATAAGCAGACAAGAAGATATTCATGAAAAAAATAAGAAAATGAAGCAATTCGCCAATGATAAGAAAATCAAGACCTCATGCTAGTACATGGATAATTTCTCCCTAAATTAGGTAGTTGCACATTACATTGCTCAAAAAAATTACAAATCACATTATAGAATAAAAATTTTATTAAATCATATTTATAAATTATATACCTTTAACTTTATTTATAGGCCATTCACCTTTAGGTTAATAGATATGATAGAACAAGATCACCCGATTAAAATTCAAGTTAATCATAATATTCAGGTATGAATTTTAAGCGAATTTTAAAATCTATAACCCTTTTTCGAGACATCACAACTATATATGCTCCAAGCCAAGTTCAATGAACTCCCTAACACCGGAAGAAATTGTTACAAGTATGGATCACTAATGCTATAGAGAATCACTATTGGAGGTGAAACCATGAATAAAAAGGTAATTAAATCTCCTGAAAATCCACTACTATAAATATCACCAAGGATAATATCCAAGCAGGAAGTTCTCAAGATCCACTGAAACAGAAGCTCCCACAAAAAGTGGCAAGGGAAACACCTACGAGGGTGGGACCTGCCTGATAGAGTAATGAAAAGGAAAAATTACAGTTTTGGGGGTGGGTACAACCTTACATTGTTTTTTTTAAGAGATTCCCTATGTTTACTCTCCTTATCTAGGAGTATGCTTGCGCTTATACCTCATATTATTAATTTTAATTTTGAACAAATTGACTAATACCCTCAGTTTTACACACCAAATAAATGAGTGCAGGAATATGCTTAAGCTATGCCATCAAACTCATACTGTCAAGGCACATAATTAGCACTATTACAAAGAAATGAGCTTGAAAATAATAATAATAAAAAAAGTTATGGCTTTTCCTCAACTTTTTTCAGCAGCGAAATATTGGCTTCATTGCAAAAAAAGGCAATCCCAGATAAAGCGTGCTGACTACCACAGCATATTGGAAAAATATCTTATAAAAATTGTTAAACAGGATACCTACCAGGACCTGATAATCCAGATTTTGACTGTATTATACCCTGACCATATATTGATGAATGGTCCATTGGCAAAGAACGCTGAGCCGCAGCCAAGTTCCCATCACATTTAATATCCTGCCAATTGTAAGAAACAAGGTAAAATTATGGCAACAGAGATCAATGTAGCATCAAATTAAGAATGCAATAGAAGTACAAAAATTTACATTTGTCTGTTGACTTCTTGCTTGAATTTGTGGAAATGCTCCAGCATTACCTTGGACTAGCTGCCTGCCTCAATATAATAAACTTAGAATTGCAGCAGGCGGGCGAAATGCCAAAAAGCCAAGGAATGCAAAATAAAGAAAAATATATTGTATTCTTAACAAAAACATAAATCGGAACAAAAGTACCCTGGATGACCAGTCGGTGACTTAAGAAGAGCCATTCGATTAGGATCAAGGAGCTGATTGGATGTCTCAGAATCCATAGATGGAGAATGCTTTAAACGCTCTTCATACATCTTTGCAGCCAGCACACTGGCCGCCGATCCACCTGTGATTCCATCCGAGTTCAGCGCATTCACAGGGGCACTCAGAGAAGGATGACCAGAGTTATTTCTTTGTAATTGCGCTTGTCGCTGCTGCATGAACTGAAATTGCTGCATCTGCAGCTGTTGTTGCTGCTCCCTTGCTTTAAGTTGCTGAGCCTGTATGCCAGTAAATAATTGGTTTTCAAATAATGACACATAAAGTTAATATTGTCAAGATCATTACAACCATTGATGGATCATGGATTAAAGTTTACTTATCTAACACCTAAACTTCAATTTTTAGGTACATGCCACCTTACCTATGCATACCTATGCATGAAAATGTGTATGTATTTCACTTTTTAAAAGTTAAAATGGTGGCAATTTTGATGTGATATGATAGAATAGCGTGGTAAAAACTAAAGTTTATGAGTTAGATAAGTAAATACATAAGAATTGGACAATATGCTTGTAAATGCCCCTTCAAAAAAAAAAAGAAAAAACAGATTCACTTGCTTTTAGAAACCAGACCTCTATATATGCCGCCGCAACTTCTGAGTGCTTTTCATTTGTTCTGGCAATGAAGATATCCCAAAATACAGACCACCACTCAAAAAGAAACCCACCAGGCGCATCTATTGCTGTGCAAATAAAATAAGCGTTATGTGTTTGCTTAAAGAACTAGCTTAATAAATTGATAGCTTCGTGCCCAAATTTATTGACAAATAGTGAGGATAAGTATCAAAACAAATAGGCCCCAAAATAAAAAATGAGACATTTCTGTGTTTACAAAATTCAAAAGATATCTGCTTACAAACAATGAAGAAACCATAAAAATTTCTCTGCAAATTCCATAAAGAAATTATGTAACAGAATTTGATGTATTTAACCAAACTCAAGAAATAATAAAAGAAAGAAATTTAAATCCTCCGATGAACACTAAACAAAAAAAAAAACCATCTGCAACATTTCGTAGCAACTAATGAATGTGGTCTCAAGTGTTCTGACAATAGAAAAAAGCAGAAGAATATGAGATTAATATTAAGGAAATTATTATGGGGCTATTAAACATCTGAAAATTCCTCTTTTTATAACGTTCTTTTCAAGATAATATATGATGAATAACAACACCTGACTGAAATATGTTATTCAGTTCATGTAAACAAAGAAACATCCCAAAACCACTCTTTTAGCTTAAACTCAGACATTGAAATTCTATGATTTTCAAACCTCTAATAAAATTTTCTCTAACCCAACACAGATTAAAACTGAAAAACACATATCGTATAGACTTTACTTCGAGAATTCAAATTGATATAACAAGCCGTCCTCTTTCTATAACTCAAAACCATAGAAAAACATTCCCAAGTACAAAACCCTTGCATGAATATCAAAGACACAAATAAAAAATTCTATTACCTACTGGATCTGGGGCAACCTTTCCCTCCGTCATGAATGCTTTCGCAGTATTCTGCAGATTCCTCTTCAGCAGATAATCATATATATAGACATCAAGCCTGAAAAATAATCAAGAAAAATTTACGAGTGAAAATGCAATTAGAACCTAATCAAGACATTAAACAAAATCAAAACCATCCCATACACACATTTTATCCGCTTCCCAATTACTCTGCGCCATGCTTCCCTCCGATCAACAAACGAAAACCCAACTCTCACTTTGTACAAAGCATCACACTCCACGAAACAAGAAGAACAAAACAAAACAAAACAAAAAAAAACATCAGAATTACGAAATGTTGAAAAGAAAACAACCCCAAAACACAATAAGGATGTCGATCTTACTAACATCATTCGTGCATTATCTCAATCTACCAAAACAACTTAACCGCGCGAGATTGTTATGATTACCTGTCCCTAAATTCCATCCTGTCTTCGATCATTAACCACGCAATCGATAGCTCTATACACACAATTCTTCACATAAACAAACAGGATTGGATCTGTGAGATCACGAACCAAGATCCAAACCCTAGCCAAGAATTAGCTCCTCCCCTTCCAATTCGAGCTGTGTAGAGACGTACCCAATTCCTTTCCCTCGTTCTCTCTCTCTCTTACTCAAAGCTTCTAAGCACAGAGTGGATTTCGAGCTCGTAGCTTCGGATCCGCAGCCTCAGACTCGGAGAAGACGGTATGGGAGGTGGGGACCCAACCCCTGATGGCGGTTGGCTTTGATCCCAAACCGCGCGAGTTTCACGGAACAGCCCAGTAAAAATCCCCCACGCGGAATATGCCAGGTGATATCTACCTACGTAGTGGCTTATCATTGGTCTAAATAAGCGTTTCTCCTTTCCGCCTAACACGGGATTTATGACTCCTAATATGCGAGCTAACTGCGGTATGTAGACCGCGGTTGGAATATGCGGTTGGGATTCGATTCGATATAGTTTTGGACGGCTGAGATGGATCCGCCGGCTTCGAAGAAGGAACTCTGGTGATTAGTGACTGAGATTAAATCACGGCCGTTGAATTCGAGTGGGCCGAAAGACATGGTTGTCCAGGCACGTGGTCCAATCGAACAAACGGATTCATACTGTGATGTAAACTGCCGCCGGATCTGAAATAATCAATGTTTTTATGCTCTTTATATTTATTTCAAAGTGCTAATTACACAATAAAATATGAAGTGATGCGTGTTAGATGATTTGCTGCCATAGAATAAGGATCATTTTTCATATTAGTATAAAAATCAGCACACATTCAAGTAAGTCATCACGGCTTTTATATGAAAAACCCTTGAAAAAGAAAAAATCACAGGATTTGGTTAATTGAAATATATCATTATGAATATTGAGTCAACGTGTCTACTCTTCTCCTGAATTAGGGAAGATGAAATTACAAAATTGTATATTCGTAATCAAACTGCAGTTCTTGGCAACAGCAAGCAGCAAGGGTCATAGTCGATTGTTGCGGAGGTAGTAGTTTGTCTCAAGTGTTGTAAATAATGACTATAGCGCTAACTTGTCGTAGAAGCCATAGTAAATAACCATGAAAATAATTAGCTTAAGTGGGTTGTAGATGGTTGCTTCAAGAGTGTTGGTATGCAGTTGCAGGAGCTGTGGACCACATATACCGTATAGGTCATAGTAATGAGTCGCGACATCCGTGGACCACAGAAGCTGAAGTTAATAGCTACACAAGCTGTGGACTACGTAGATCGTAGTTGGTCATGTAAGACGTAGTGGTGAGTAGTAATGACATCCGTAGACTGCAAGGGGCCAGAGTCAGGAGTTGTACGAGTGTATGCAAGGTACATCATTACCCCATTTTCGAAATGCATTGTTGCACCACCTTAGAAGTGTGTTGTTGCGTCATCTTTGGGGTGCGTTGTTGTGTCGTTTTTGGGGTCAGCTCGTTGTTTAGGGTGCATCTCAGCGTTTGGGACGATGCACCGCTTCGCAAGTTGCTTCATGCTCAGTGACATCAATTATTTCTTCACATGGTGCTTCTTCGTAAGGAGTGGACAGTGGTTGTTGATGATCGACGAGTGGTGGTCGATGGTTGCAGGAATAAGAAACAACTTCAGCTCCTTCTCCAAAGTTTCAGTCTTCTTCAAGCTTCAAGCTCTCTACCCCTCATGAGAGGAGTGGGCTCTATTTATTGAGTCTTAGTTGCAATTAATGAAAAAATTTGAAACATTTCGATTGGACTGTACAGAGAGATTACCTTAATTGGACGGTGTTTGATGGACATTTGGGTGTCTTAATGATGGTGAAATTCAGTGATCTTGGGCTCATTGGATTTATATTATCGAGACACTCAATTTAACTATGTGTTTGCAAGTCCGGCATTCGTTTGACTTTCCAAATATGCCTGAAAAGTTTCTAAATGTGGTTGAATGGCTTGATCAGGGCTTGATTTGCTTCAAATTAGACTAATTTTGGTACCATTGGGTACGTTTCGTCGAGCTGGTCAATTTGACTGTTATTTTGTTAAAATCAGAGTTTTGGATGATTTTTAATCAAAAATTGAATATTTCTCACTCGAAAGATTGCCCTGATCCGCGTCATGCTTCGAGATTCATGTCGGGTGTTGAAAGTTTATTATTGACATAGCAATTATCCCTTTATTTTTGAGCGGGACCATTCTTATCATCCGAAAACATCAAAATTTGGAACACTTTATATTTTCATTGAAGCATGATTACATGGTCACTTTTGATTATTCTGTGAGATGCATGGTTCAAAATTTTTTTTTCCTAAAAGATATCATTTTTGCCCAGCCTGAATTTGCTAATGTCCTGCGGGCAGATAGAATGCCGACGGTTGCAAGAAGCAGGATTGGAAGCACCAACGGGATTGTGGAAAGGCGAATCGCGGGAAGGTGTAACTACAAGGGATTAAGGTAGATTTCAATTTTTATTTTTTAAAATTGTTTTTTTCATCGATATGAGGGATCGTTTACCCTATAAGTAGTCCAAGGATACGAGGAAGGAGATGGAGTCCTCATCATTGCCTAACAAGTGATCTAGGATTTTCCAGAAGAAGAAAGTTGCCTCTGTTCTACATAGCAGACGACCAATGAGATCTTATTTCATTTTGTGGTGAAGAAGAAATTCATCCCCATTCTTGCCCAACAGGTGACCAAGGATCTTCTTTCTTGTTTCTAAGATGAAGAAAGTTTCCCTCATCTTTGCTCAACATGTGACTAGGGATTTTCTTTTGCTTTGCTTGAGATAAAGAAAGTTTTCCTGATTCCTGCCCAACAGTCAATCAAAATACTTTTTGGTTGTCAAGATGAAGAAATTTATCCCAGTCCCTGCTTAGCAGGCGGCCCAGGATCTTCATTCTCATTGTTGAGATGATGATATTTGTTACTATACCTGCCCAGTAGAATACCCAGGATCTTCTTTCGTGATCTTCTTTTATGTTGTTGTCCCACATTTCGGGGGCGCTTCCTGTGTTTTTGTTGTACATTCTAGGGGAGATTCATGTGTTGTCATTGTGCTTCTAGGGAGAGATCCTTGTCGTACTTTAAATAGGTGACGAATAAAAGCTATACTTTTTCTATTTTGATTTTTTAGAGAGATCTTCGTGTTTCTGAGGCGGTGACATTTGGAGAATCTCGTCTCTCTAAGGATCAGTATAAATACCAAAATTTTGAGGATGTGATCCAACACCATTTAAAGATGAGCCAACCCCTTATAGCCTTTGTAACAGTCTTTAATTATCTGATGTAGCATTTGAAGATGATGATGATGTATTTTCTTGTACATCTTTGATGTTGCTTCTGAGGTTGACTTTGCAATTCCTTCTGAGTCCTACTTCAAGGGTGCATATTGATGTCGACCTAGGTTGTTGCCTTATGGGATTCTTTGGCTTCCAAAACATGTGGAAGTAAGTAATCAAAGTTATCACGTGCACTTTATATAAAAAAGAATCGCAAACTTTTTTAGGCTCGTTCCTTCATTGGTCGTGCCCTGTTAGGCTTGTATCCTCTAAGGCTTGTACCTTCTTATGCTTATGTCTTATAGAAGCTTAAAATACACTGGTGCCTTATGAGGATCGTAGGCTTCTAAGGTCTTTGATGTACATGTGTTTTCCGAGGTTTGTAGCCTTCTGAGATTTTTGAGTGGAGGTCTTGTCAATCACTTACTCTTGTAGAGTCTTTATAGTGAGGATCCTGTCCGCTACGAGCTTTCCATTACGATTTGCCTCTTGGGCTCATCTTCCAGGGGCAGGTAGCTTCTTATCGATTCTTGCCTCCTAGGCTTGACTTTCAGGGGTACCATATCTTTTCATCGAGTTTTATCTCTTGGGCTTGACTTCTGGGAGCATAGTAGTTTCTCATCGAAAGTTTCCTAATGAGCTCAACTTCCAGGGGTCTCGGATCTTCTCATTGAGTTATGCTTCTTAGGCTCGACTTCCAGGGGCATGGCAGCTTCCCCTTAAGATTTGCCTCATAGGCACAAATTTTAAGGGTATCAAATCTTTCCATCAAGTTTTGCCTATTTGGCTTGGCTTCCAGAGGCATGGTAGCTTCCCATCGAGACTTGCCTCTTGGGCTTTTTTTCTAGGAGCATCATATCTTCCCATCGAGTCTTATTTCTCGGGCTCAACTTCAAGGAGTATCGTATCTTCTCATCAAGTTTTTCCTCTTAGGCTTGACTTCTAGGGGTGTATGTGGAAACCTTGTCTACCACTACGAATGTTTAAATTTTCCCAAGCTGTTAGTCAAAGCGTGTCTATCAGACAACTATAGACTGTGTTGGAGAAAAGTTGACAGAAGAATCAATAAGGATGTAAGACCCTTCTTTGGTTGTTAGTTGGAGACACTCGACGGCTTTAACCTGTATTAAACAAAGTGATATGAAACTCATTAAGGACAATTTTCATATCCTAAGTTGTTGGTTGAGGCTTTTAATTGATGACTCTAACCTGTTATGGAAGAGATTGAAAGAAATCCACTCAAATTTTTTGATCAATTCGAGTTTTTTAGGCGCAGCTTCTGCTTGACGACTATAACATGTGATGGAAGAGGTATCAGAGATGTTCTGTGTTTCTGGAGTCCCTTTGAGATTGATTAAGCTTAGAATGAGATATCAGAGATGACCTGTGTTTTTGGAGACTAGGGTGTACGTCACAATGGATCATATGATTTATTAGAAATATAGTTGCAATTATACTCAAGAATAATATTTAACAGCTTGATAGTTATTGCTTTTAAATTTATTGTCCCCTGGTGAGTATGTTTTCTACACGATCCTGTAAAGCAACACATGTATCGAGTCTTGAAGAGACCAGCTTCCTGATTCAGTTGAAGAAGAACTTCAATGTGGTGAGGGAGTGTTGAGGAAACATTATTTGCGATGAAGATTGCCCCCCAATCTAGGAGCTGTTCTTAAAGACTTGTTATCTAAATGAAATGTGGGATGACCACCCTAAGACAATAGTGTCTGGGATGTTAAATTAAAGACCTTTTGAGACTGCAGAGATTGTTGCCCCCAGCTTGAAATAAGTTGTGAAAGACTTTGTGTCTAAATAGGATGCAAGAAAACTGCCCCACTACAATCATGCTAGGGACGTTGACATGAACGATCTTTAAAAACAACAGTGAATGTTGCTCCCCACATGAAAGAATACTTCAGAGATGATCTTCAAGATGCAAAGGCAGTTCCTTCACCAGTTGAATGATGTACAACATTGGGAAACAAAGTAGGGTCTCAACTTCTTAGAGTTGAAGACACTATCAAATGGGACTTTCCTTCCCACATACTGCACCAAACCGATACGTGCCAGAAGATTCACAACAGTAGAGTAATGATTATTTATTGTCTTAGTAATGTATGAAAAATCAACACCACGAAGGTAATTAAAGAGAAATAAGCATGAGAAGATACCTCAACTTATTACGTGAAAACCCCTTGAAAGAAAAAAAGTCATAGGGCTTAACTCAGTTAAAATCATCCACAATCAAGGGTGAGTGCACATATCTACTCTTCTCCTAAATTAGGGAAAATGAAATTGAAAAGTTGCATATCTGTGATCATGTTGTAGTTCTTGGTGATAGTAGGCTGCAAGGGCTATATTTGATTGTCACAGAGGTAGAAATTTATCGTGAGTATTGTAGACGGTGATTGTAGTGTCAGCTTGTTGTAGAAGACTTAGTTTGATAATCATAATAGTAGTTGGTCAGGTGGATCTTAAATGGTTGCTTCATGAGCGTTGGTTGGACATAAAGGCAGTAGTAGGGAGTTGCAGGAGCTTTTGACCACATAGGTCGTATAGGACATACTGGTGAATCGTTATGACGTTCGTGGGCGGCAGAGATTGGAGTCAGAAGTTGCATGAGTTGTGGACGGTGTAGGTCGAAGTTGTCCACGTAGATCGTAGTGGTGAGTAGTAGAGACGTTATTAGGCCATAAGGCCAGATTTGGGAGCCAAACGACTGTATGTGAGGTGTGTGTTACCCTATCTTTGAAATGCATTATTACAATGCCTTTGGTGTGCACTGTTACCCCATCTTCGGAGTACATTGTTGCACCAATTTTAGGGTCAGTCTGGTGTTCGGGATGATATGTTGCTTCGTTGGTTGCTTACCAACTCAACGACGTTTGTTGTCGTTCCTCACAGTACTCCATTGCATGGAATGGGCAACAATCAATGGTGATCGGTGGTGGCCAATGAGTGGTGATCGACGGTGGTTGGTAGTTGGCGGTGCCTGTATGAGTAGGAGACAACTTCAGCTCCTTCTCAAAGCTTCAGTCTTCTTTAGGTTTCAAGCTCTCACTTCCTCATGAGTGTGGTGGGGCCCTACTTATAGAGTCTCAGTTGTAATTAATGAAGGAATTTGAAACACTTTGATCATACGGATTTGAGAGATTAGACAGTGTTTGATGGACATTTGAGTATCTTAATAATGTCAAAATTGAATGATCTTGGCTCGTTAGATTTGCCTTTTCGAGTGCTTGATTAGACCTTGGGCTTTTGTTGACATTCGTTTGACCTTCCAAATATTTTAAAAAAAATTCCAAAAGTAGTTTACTAGCTTGATTGGGGATTGATTTGTTTCATATTTGACCAACTTTGATACCATTGATTACCTCTTGTCGAGCCGGTCAGTTTGACTATAAGTTTGTTAAAATCGGAGCTCTAGATTATTTTTAATCAAAGTTTGAATGTTTCTCCATTCTTATCACGTTCAGAGCTTCTCCATCCGTCAGATATACTTTCCTATAGTCACATGCAACATAATTCTGCATCAATTCCCGATGGAAATGTTTATGGAAAGAAACTCCTGAATCCAGTATTCAGTCATCAATAGGACTATGATCTGCCAGTAGTAGTGCATCCTATGATTCTTTAGTTACCACATTCGCACTGTCATTTTCCTTCTTCTTAGAATTCCTGCAGTTCCTCTTTATGTGGTCAGCTTTGCCACAATTCCAGCAAGTTACTACTTGTTTACCAGTTGACTTGCTCCTGCCTCTGTTCTTTGATTTTGATCTTCCACTGTTTGAGTTCCTGTCATATGATCTCCCTCTGGAATCAACATTAAATGTTGAACTCGAACCTGAGATCTTGCCAGAATCTTTCCTGCACACCTCCTCAGCCAAAATCAAATCACGAATATCTTCAAATTTCAGTTTAGATTTACCTGCAAAATTACTGACAGTCATCCTCATAGCTTCCCAACTCTTTGACAATGAAGCCAACAATATCAGTGCACGTATCTCATCATCAAATTCAATTTTCACAGATGATAATTGATTTGTGATAGTATTGAAATCATTTAGGTGTTGTACAACAGACGTACCTTCCATCATCTTCAAATTGAATAACTTATTCATCAGAAATATCTTGTTATTCGCCGATGGCTTTTCATACATACCTGATAGGGCTGTCATAAGATCTGCAGTCGTCCTCTCCCTAACGACGTTATGTGCATTAGACCTCGATAGGGTTAATCGAATAACCCTCAAAACTCATCGATCCAACTGATTCCATTCAGCTTCATCCATTCTTTCAGGTCTTTTTCCCAATAATGGAAGATGGAGTTTCTTCTCATAGAGATAGTCCTCTATATGCATCCTCCAATAACCAAAATCTGTGCCATCAAATTTTTCGATCTCTGAAACCTTCACTTCATCTGCAGCCATTGGCTTTGATACCAGTTGTTGTTGTATATATGAAATTTAAAATGATCAACGATGAAGCGAAAAATAGAACAAGATAATTCACACCAAAAGAATACACAGATTTACGTGGTTCGACAAATTGCCTACATCCACGGAGTTGCAGAGGATTTTACTAATTGAGGAATTTATACAAGTTGATCACTTCGACAATTACAAGAGAAAACTCTCATCTCCATTACTCTCTCTTTATATTGGAGAGTCGACACACAGTCGAAGAGAACTCCAAAGAAAACAAAGAGAAAGCCCAAAATGATTTTCATGCTTGTTCCTCCTTCACATGTACGAACAAATGGAGGAGAAGCAATGCTCTTGGAGTTCAGACACTTCTCTTCTTGTTCTTCTTTGGTTCGATTGCAAGCCAGCAGTTGATCGTCGAAGGTGAAGTATAAACGGAGAAGAACGAAGCCTTCCAATTTCTTCTGCAGACTTGGATTTCGATCACACCAGGAAATCCCGAAACTTCTTCTCTGTTGGGATGAAAAAGGAAGTTACGAAGGAGTAGCCTGTTTATTCTGATATTAATTACTTCTTCTATTACTCTAGAAGTGGAGGGAACCACCAAGGCAAAGAGTTGCGCCTCTTCCAAGAATGGGAGGCGGGAACGGTTCTAAGAGGCGGCAAGCAGAAATATATTTTAGATTTTCTTAACCGGGCTCCATACTCAACACATCTTTCAGTTTTTTTGTAAGCAGTTAATTTCCTATCAATGTTTTGGAAATTCCTTTAACAAAAATATAGATATTTCTGGATGTGTTGGATTAAATTCAACATTTGCATACTTGTTGCTTTAGAAATTATTCTAACAAAATCTAGATTTATCTGGAAGTGTTTGATTAAATTCAACATTTACATACTTGATGCTAAATCCTTGTAACAAAATATAGATTTTTTTGGAAGTGTTGGATTAAATTCAGCATTTGCATGCTTGTTGTTTTGGAAATTCTTCTAATGAAATATAAAGTTCTCTAGAAGTGATGGATTAAATTTAGCATTTGCATGCTTGCAGCTTTGGAAATTCTTCTAACGAAATAGAATTTTTTTGGGAATATTGGATAAAATTCGTCATTTCCATACCTGCTGTTTTGGAGTTATGTTGTTTCTTACTCTCTATATGCTTTATGACCATTTACAGTAAATCAATATAGTTCATATGAGCTCAGGGACAACATTGTGATCAACTCATTTTTTTCTAAATAAAGCTTTTGTTTCCATTTCCGAGTCTCTGGTGTTACCTGAGGAACATTAGTCTTCAGCATTGTTGTAGGTAGTTGGGATCATTTCTTTAGAAAATCTCTTAACAAAACATAGATTTTTTGGAGTATTAGGTCAAATTCGACATCTGCATGCCTATTGCTTTAGAGTTATGTTGTTCATTACTCCTCATATGCTTTTATGGCCATTTAACAAAATATAGATTTTCAGGAAGTATTGGATTAAATTTAACATTTGCATACCTGCTGTATTGGAGTTATATTGATGCTTACTTTTACATTAATCCTCTGGAAATTCTTCTAACAAAACATAAATTTTCTCGAAAGTATTAAATTAAATTCAACGTTTGCATGTCTGTTGTTTTGGAGTTATGATGTCCCTTATTTATCATATGCTTTTATGGTCATGTACATTAAATTTAATATACTTCATATGATCTCAAAAACAATATTGTGAAATGCAAAAGCGACATGTGAGAACATTCAATATAGATAAACTAGAGAAGTTCAGCTTTCTCATATACAAACTCAATTTCAGAATCAACAATTTGTGCCTTCTAATGTCATCAACAATTTGTCCCTTTTAAGACCCAAACTTCCATTCTTCCAGCAACACTTGGCCCCAAAAACAAGTACAGCTCTTTCATTCAAAAGTGTCCTTTTTTTTAATTCAGCATCAAGTTCTCTATTGCAATTTTCACCAACTCAAATAATGACACATTCATCCCCAACAACTGGATAGAACAAGCGATCATATATCCAAATCCATTGGCTAAATAAAAGTCATTACCAATACCCAATTCATTGTCTACTGTGGCGACCATCCTTTTCAAGAAATCCCAAAAGGACAGGCTGAGGGACAGTGTTGTAATACTTAAAATAAAGAAGGGACCTTTACATACACCCCACCAAATTCCCAAGTATTTGCACGTCTCACTCCTAAACTTTCATATCTACATACATATCACTCTAATCTTTAAAATCACATAAAAAATATCACTACCATTAATTATTTTTAGAATCAAAGTACACATTTGCATGCATAGGTTCATGACACCGAACTATTATAAATGTAAACATAAACTAATTAGGTGGTACATATGTAAATCTCTCCTTATATATATATATATGTAGATGATAATAGAAGAGAACAGATTTATAGAAAACTTGGACAACCAATTATGAGGTAAATTTACTGTTTTAATTTATTTTCTTTAGTGACTATCATTAGTTAAAAGTTGGTTATAAAAAATGAATAAAGAAAATATTAATTTCTACTCAGTCATATGTTAGTGTTTTTGTTAATTCTAAGCCCCAAACCGAGTTATAATATGCTCTCTGACTCGATCGGCTCGACTTATTTGGCTTCAACTCGACAAGACCGGTCTGGCTAGCTAGGGCCAGTCGACATTGTCAGTTGGCTGAGCTTGATTAGCTTCGAGTCGACGGGACTGGTTTGGTTGGTTAAGCTTGGCCAGCGATGGCAGTCGACTGATCTTGGCTGGCCACCGTCCGTGATCCTTGGTGTGGAAGTTTATATATATATATAAAAGTTAACAAGGATTCGAACACATCAAATTTCAAGAAAACTCATACTCCATAATTTAAAGCATGAATAAAAAATGAAAAAAAGCCAAAAGAATGCCACCAATCACATCAATAAACATGCATGAAAAGAAGAAAAAAAAAATTAGTTATCAAAATAAAGAAGTAGAAAGTCAGCAAAAATAATAAAAAAAATTTGAAGAGGTTATAAAAAAATGATGGACAACCCTAAACAAACAATCAAAGAAAAAATATCCACCCCATTCCAAATAGTTATTATAGTCAAGGAAACATATTGGAGCTAGAAAATAAAAACAAGCTAGTCATCTACCAACAGCTCGTGTCCAATTAATTCCTTACAAGCAAGTTGAACTCATGTATCTTTTTAAACTCGATTTATAATCGAGCTAAATACGAATAAACTCTAGTTCAATCATATTTAACTCATTTAGCTCGAAATAAATAAATAAAATAATGTAGCATAATTTTAAATTAATTTGTATATTATATTTTTAAAAATTAAATTTTATTAAAACCATTCGAGCTAAATTCAATTAAACACGAGCAGAAACCAACGAATAAGTTTGAATTGTGCTGAACACGGACAAACACTAAGTTTGCTTAAGCTCAACTTGTTCACACTCCTAATTAATACAACATACGAACACAACCAATCATGCAAAAGCAACAATGAACTCTATAAGTGTTGCACAAAATAATGTATAAATTAAAATCACAAAACAAACAAACAATTAAACATGATGTGATTTATATGGTTTGATGTAAATTCACATATGTCTATGGGGAAGAATTATTCCACTATCAACATGTAGGAATAAATAAAAAAAAAATGTTTAAATAGAATTACAACTTCAAAGCCTAAAATCAATCATAATCCTTCCTATAAATAAGAGAGGATTATGACACACTAATAAAAACTGAAAAAGACAAATTTACCCCTTATACCAATAAAGTCTTTAATACAACAATCTAACTCTCCAACACCAGAATAACAACAGCAAGATAATTGCCTATGAATACCCCCTCTCAGTGGGATTAAACCTCGCATAATTTTTCAAAATGGCGGAATGAGCAATTAATTATGAGTCTGATTGTTCACCAAACTCTTACAGTATGTGAAATTCTAGACGAGTAATACATTTATGAGCATGTCTGATGAATTTTTCTTCATATCTATCCACTTCAATAAAACATTACGGTCACCACTTAATCCCAAATAAAGTGGCACCTCACATAAATGTGCTTGGTACGGGCATAATGAATTGGATTTGCGGCCAATAATATCACACTTTGACTACCACATAGCACCGTCATAAGCCCTTGATCAACTCTCAAATCATCCGATAGGCAATATATCCACACTGCTTCTTTCATCGTCTCTGTGATTGTAATATACTCAAATTCAATGTTAGATAAAACAATAGTGGATTAATGAACTGATCTTCAACTAATTAGACCTCCTGTAAATGTAAATAAATAGTCGGTTGTTATAAATAGTCAGTTGTTGACATATGTCTATTCATATCGCATGCATAGTATGAATTAGTGTAGTCTACACACAAATAAGCAATAGATGACCGCCTCTCAAACACTAATTTGATATCAATTGCACCTTCCAGATGCCTCAAAATATTCTTAACGGCTTGCCAATGATTCTATATTGGATCACGCATGATCTGCTCACAACACCAACCGTTTGTGCAATGTTTGATATAATACATATTATGACACAAATCACACTGCTCACCACAATAACATAAGGAATTAATCACATGCATTTCCTCTCCTGACTATCTTTAAGACACTGATCCAAACTAAACACAAAGTGAGATGCAATAGGTATACTCATCGCTTTGCTCAAATCATCAACCCCAAACTTCTTCAAAACCTTCTGAACACATGCTCATTGAAAGAGTCAAACCTTTTCAGCTACTTGTTCCTTAGAATCTACATACCAAGAATTATGTGAATTTCATCCAACTCCATCTCAAAATGTTTAGATAGTAGCTTCTTCATCTTATCAACATCAGTATGATTGACATATGCAATCAACATGTCATCAACATTCAGAAGCAAGTCAATGAATTCACTATTGATCAACTTCTTAAAATATTTAGAAAGATCGTATTGGCTCTTTGTGTACTCTTATCCCATCATGAACTAATCAAACTTCTTACACCACAATCGTAGTGACTGTTTCAACCCACATAAAGTCTTATCCAATTTGCAAACTTAGACTTTTGAGGCTCCATATCCAGGCACTACTACAACATATAGATCTCCTATTGCAATTCCCCATATAGGAACGTACTCTTCAAATCAAACTGCTCCAAAATTAGACCGTACCGTACTACAAATGCTAAGAGAACATAGATTGATTGATTCTTGGTCACTAGGGAGACAATCTTGTCATGGTCAATCCCTTCTTATTGTGCAAAGCCTTTTGCGACTAACTTTGTATTATACCGCACATCAGCTCCATGAGATCATTCCTTATTTGCATACACACATTTGCAACCAATGACTTTCTTTCCTAGAGGAAGCTTCACCAACATGCAGTTAGCATTCTTCAGAAGAGACTTAATCTCTTCATTCATTGCCCCTCTCCAAAGATCAATATTTGAGTTCTCCACAACTTCTTTGAAGTGACAAAGAATTTCAGCCTTCATGGTCGAAAGTGCAAATGTAATGAAATATATCAATCAAAGATGCTTTTGGGATACTTTAGCACTTGGCCCTACTTCTACAAATAAATTCTTTGAGTAGAAATCTCATCCTCAACATCCTTTTCTACTTCCACCCAGACACTACCAATAAATACATCTCAAGTTGTAACTAGATCAATTATCTGAGTAGGAGTGGATGAACTCTGTAGAACAAGTGTAGTTGCATTAAAATCCAAATTTTGTTGCATATATATGGTTCAAATAGAACTCTCCACCTGCTTCGAGCCCCGAGGCTTCAACAAGCTCGCATCGTCAATTGTAACATCTCTACTAATGACAATCTTCCTCTATATCTAATCATAAAGTATGAAGCCCTTAACTCTACGCCTAAAGCTAATGATGATTAACTTCTTTACTCTTGAGTCCAATTGATCATTCTACACATGATAGTAAGTTGGACACCCAAATACTCTCATGTGCTCATAATCTCTAGCAAAATGCTCCGATCACACTCCTTTTGGGTCTTCTTTTCAATAGTTGTAGAAGACAGATGGTTCACTTAGTGATAAATATAGTTGATGGCCTTGACACAATAGACTATCCAACCCAATATTGGACAACATATATTGAATTCTCTCCACCAAAGCATGATTCACATTCTTACCACTCCGTTCAGTTGTGATGTCTATGAAATAGTGAAGTTGTGCTCTATCCCAACTCTCTGACATTCTTATAAGAACACATATGATGTGTATTCACCCCCCTGTTTTTGATCTGATACCCCAAATCTTTTTTAATAATCCGACTCTCAATCCACTTTTTCCAAGTCATGAAAAATCTTCAGCACCTCGCTCTTATGTTTCATGATATACACCCAAACATATATGTAATAATCATCAATAAAAGAGACATTATTTCTGCCCGTCGAATGATGTGACTTCGTTGAGCCCCAAACATTTGTGTGAACATAATCTAAAATACACTTTTTTATTGTAGATAATAATACTAAATGATGCCCATAACTTCTTGTCGAACAAACTATTCATAGAAATCAAGCTAACAGGTGCTTGCTCTTTTGATTAATCATTGTTTCACCAAAGCATGAAGCGAAATCTCTTCAGTTTGAGCTAGTTGCAGATGCCACAATGCAATGATTTCGAAAAAATCATCAATAACAACAGTTGCTTCACCTTGTAGTCATTGGCTTCTAATGCTCTAACTGACAACAAATTCTTCTTGATATCCAAAATATATATAACATCAATCATCTCCTTCACGGTACCGTCATGTATCCTGATAAAAATGCTCCCTGCACAAATAATATAATAAGCTTGACCATTGTACATAGTCACGACATTGCTGTCAAGCTTACTGTATGTATATAACCACTCTCGATGGAGACAAATGTGATATATAGCACGTGTATAGAATCCAACATGGACCATCTGTATACAAACTGTGAGAAACTATAGATAATGATACATCTAAATCCGCCTCTTCACACATCTCCACAATAAGATTGGCTTTCATCTCAAAGGAAACTCACTTTTCCTTCAACTTCAACTTCAGATAATCTTTTTTTCAATTACTAGTCTCTAAAGAGTAAGTACACTAACTTTTTTCCAAGATTGCACCCACAAGACTTGCACCGCTTTTAAGAAGTATCATCAGTGCCAATCTTCTTTGCTCAATTGTTCTTCTTCTCAGATCTGCCACGTTGGAGCGTAAGTGTCTCAGCCGACTCCATCTTTGTGGCATCTCTTCGACAAAACACATGGTTCAACAATGTCGCAGTCACATCGCCATAATTCAAGTCTTCATTCCCATGACGGAGTGTCATCATGAAGTTTTCATACTCATCCGAGGTTGAATTCAGCAGAATGATGTGTATCGTCTTCATCTCCAACATCCGCAATCTAAATTTAATAAATTTGTCAAAAGATTCATAAAATTATTCAAGTGCTCATCAATAGTACCCCACATCTTATCTGAAATCTGTAGATTTAACGCTTCATATGGAGACGATTCTTCATACCCTTTGTGAGATATATGTTCTCTAGTTTCCTCCATATTTTTTTGCGGAACTCTTCATCATCACCCCATATTTTATCATCTGAGAAAAAAAAAATTTGGATCAAACCCCAAGTACACTAGTTTATCTTCAATTAATCCCTTTCTAACATCTATGCAGAGCATTCACCACTATCAAAAACTTCCTCTAGATTCAAAGAACACAATGCATACATCACGTCGCATTGCCACATGCTAAAGTTTATTGTCCTCAAATCTTGTCGTATGGATATTGACGGGAAGGTAACCAACCTATGACTCAATGTAATTTTCACAGTCGTGGTGGATGTTAAAGTACCGGACGACATGCTATTATATATGGCTCCATCAGATCTCACCCAACTTGCTCCAATACATTTGTCTTACGCCCTCAACTTCGTCATAATTATAGCCGCACAACATCGAAATCACACCCATCCAATTATGACTCCAACTGTTGTGCAAAACAATATTAAAAAATGAAATTTCACAATAAACAATCAAACACGATATGATTTATGTGGTTCAACACAGATGTAGACATGATAGGGTACGAGATCCCCATACCGCATTCTAGCGCATGGACCGACCGATCTAAGCAAGAGGGAGAGAAGACTGACTCCCTCCTTTGGATTTGGCATCTCCTTTCAGTTGTGCGACCAATACAAATTATCTAGGGCTTATATATTTGATTTAATTTTTATTGTGTTTTCTGTCAAGATAGTCGTCGACATTTCGTGTTTTTCCTTCTAGAGATATATCATCCTCGACTCTCCCATCCGCCACAACCTCCCCTCTGATGCTACCATCTTTCCTCCCTGTTGCAGATGTCAGAGAACCCATATGGACTGCTTTTCATAAAATTGCCTTTTACTGTCACTTCCAATCGCTCATCCTTCAACCCTACCAATGCCTCACAAAGCTTCTTCTGCCAACCCCTAGTCTTCCTCCTCCTTATCTGCCATCTACCATTCCTGTTATTCTAACCAAAAACCTACCCTCTCCCTCCAGCCAACGCACAACAGCCCATCTTTCAACCGTCCTACCTTCAATTGTTGTAGACCTCCTCCCCACATTTTGCCATCCCACTATCCAACCGCAACCACCTAAAGCCATTCCATCTAGGGGTGTGAAATTGGCTCGTGAGCCGGCTTGAGCTCGACTCGATAAGTGGCTCGCAAGCAGAGCTCAGTGAAGTAACAAGCCAATCTCAAGGTAGTCCGACTCAACTCGTGAGCTGAATCATTTAAAAAATTATTAATATAAAATACATTCATAATATACTAAATTTGAATACTTTATTTGTAATGTATTAAAAATATTTAAAAAAATAGCATTATATATTTTGCGTTAAACGGTTTCTTATTATTTCTCTCCTAATTGCTCATTCTAATTGTCATTTTATCATAACACTACTATAAATTACTATTATTTTTCTCTTATAAAATAAAAAAGCCAGCTCGTGACCAGACTCGAACTCATAATTTTAAGCTCGAGCTCGAACTCGATAAAATTAATGAAGCTCGAGCTTAAGCCGATGGTGGCTCAAGCTCGACTCGACTCCACCCCTACTTCCATCCCACATGGCTAACCACGACCTCATAAGTCATCCCTAATCACATTTGAATTGTGTCTAATTAATATTTCTATTTTCGTCTCAAATTTCCTTAATTTTAAATTTAACATTAATATTTGATTTTCCTATATTTTTTGGGTTAATTCAAGTACTCAGCGCAAATCCGCTTGCGTCCATGAGGAGTTATTCCATTATCAGCACTTGGAAAGAAAAAAAATACAACTCTACCCCCTAAAAGCAACCCTAATCCCTTCTAAAAATAAGAGAGGATTATATCACATTAATAAAAATAAATAATGTCCAATTTATCCCTTATACAAACAAAGCCACTAATACAATAATAAATAATTAGCAAATAAAGGGATTTATGAATAAGTCACAATTCTTATATATTTTCATATCTAACAACTAAATTTTAAAATTCACAAACATGACGGTAGCATTTTCAACATCACATCAAAAATATCACTAATAAAAAAATTTCTAAAAAAATAAATAAATTTTCACATATATATTTTATTGTAATCGTGACACTAAAATACTACCAATCAATCATAGCACAGAGAAAACCAACACTTTGGTTCGACCAAAGTCAATTCAAATCAAATTTCAAAACACAGGCAAGTTACAATTGATACTGCAGAGATTAATTGGGATCATTATTAGTTTATATTTTATATTTATATTTTGATTTGAAATAATATATAAAAACATAAATAATTATGAAGTTCATTTAAAAACAAGTACATTCATTTTTAAAAATCAAATATAAAAATATATGAAAAAATTGTCAAGCATACACATTATTAAAAATAAAAGCAAAAAATAAAAAAATAAAAAAAAAACAAAAGAGAACCCTAAAAGCACAAGGAAATCACAAAATAAGGCAATAATGCACCAAAAGGTAATAAAAGAAGCAGCTAAGAAAACCACCAGTGAATGTGTATTTCTGAGCCAAAAAGATCAACAGATTAGTGAAACACAAGTGTTACTGAATAAATGTAAATATGAAATCCATTTGTAAAAATACAAAAAATAAATGAATAGATAGACCATAAACATCATCCACAGTGATTCAAATCAACTAGACATAAGAAAATGAGCATAATATATAACATAAACATTATAAATGTTAAGAAACAAGTTCAATAAAATGATAAAATGAAGCTGTAAAGATTGGGGTGGTGAAACTTACCAAACTGCACACAATCCCACTTTAAATATCCTCCCCTAAAGTAATCTTGTTGTGTTTGAATTTGATTCAAATAAAAGCCAGAAAACCAATATGTTAAGTAGCTTTGCATCAGGTATGTGTAATTATACAATTACATTTCAAGAGAAACTATTTCATTGTACATATAATACTAAAAAGAATCCCACTTAAAATGGGTACTATGAGAAATATATTAAATAATGATTGTTAATATTGGAAGAATAAAGCACCATTCTGCAAAGTGGAAGAAAATCAATAGCAGGGAAACAGATTGTGAATATATATGCTAGAGATTTTTCCGAAATGATAGAGAATATAAAATATGGTTGGGGGTGATAATGATTTTCTATGGGTCTAAACCATGATTCGTTACATCCCATGTGTGATGCCGGAGTACACGATCATTTAAGAATGACATGCTTGAGCTATTTCACTTCAATGAGGAAATGAAGTCTCCTCAAAACATGGTTTGGAGATCTAAATAGTCAAGATCACTAAGGTGAAGCTTTGGCTTAATAATGGGAAGCTATATGAGTTGTAAATAAATGAAGTACATAATCACATAAAAATGGCCAAGAATCATAAATAAAAAAAAAGACGTGGGTTTCATAGGAACCCCACATTACAGTGTTATGGTAGATTTTAATAGGTAATAAAGACCAACAAATCCTAAAATAAATCTATGAAAATCAGTAAAATGTAGATTGACATATTCATCCTGAAGAATTTTCTTCAATAATAAAAAAAAATGCCAAACAAATTTTATTTAGTTTTGAGACATATAAGTTTCCAATAGGTAGAAGTTGGTTCACATCTTTGATTCAACACAAAGAAGGGTTTTTTAGACTCAAGCCATTCCGAGGAGTCTTATTATCCAGAACAGAAGATGAAGAAGAGATACTTTCGCATCATACAGCGTAAGAAAATAGTGATTTTAAGTGAAAATTTTTGATAGAATACCTATGAAAATCCACCAGGAATCAACATTTTTGGCAATTTTACTGATTTCCTATCAATCTCTGTCCACTGAAAAAAACGCTACCATAGAATCTTATTTGTCACGCAATCATACATGTTTTGTTCATTGGAGATGGAAAAAAAATCGATAG
Organism: Phalaenopsis equestris; assembly: GCF_001263595.1. NCBI lineage: Eukaryota > Viridiplantae > Streptophyta > Magnoliopsida > Asparagales > Orchidaceae > Phalaenopsis > Phalaenopsis equestris. Next base: position 72,361,446 of record NW_018164444.1, on the reverse strand, counting down.
ATCAATTATCCTTAAATTATATAATGTTAATTTGTGTAAGTAGTTATTATACTTATATATTGGAAGTGATTAATCATGGTAGTACTTTAGCAGGCTGCATTTTGGATAATAAAACAAACATATAGACCATTTTTTAGAGTGTGATGAGAGCATTGATAATGAGTGATATCCTCTATTGATATTAAATATCAATATTTTGGCTAAGTAGACAACTCTGTAAAATGATGTATGTCATGCCTCAACTTTCTTGGATTATAAATTCTAGCATAATGTAAGAAAGTTTTTTGCTGATCCTAAATGCTGGAATGCTTTTAGTAATTAGTGACTATAGAACGCTAGAAGATATGTAATTTATGATAATCCATGTCCTATGAATGTTGAAATTATTTAATGATAAAAGATGATATAAATCCATAAAATAGAGAAATAAAATGAGATTTTCCCTGCTACCAAGTACTTAAATTGATTCATTCCTCCTACCTGAAAGGACGAAATTAGGTTTGGATTGTAACATGCATAGTTGTAAACACTTTGATTGCATCCATTTAATGGTATAGGTGTGTTCTTCAGTTGTTGTTGTTGGTATTATAGCTTATACTTGTCCTTCATTTCATTGTTATGCTTATGCTTTGTTGTAGCTTTATCTTATACAATAAAATTGTCACATTCTTACAGAAAATACTAATTATTATATATATTTCTATGTTCGCGATACCACCTTAAAATTCCAAATATACTTCATATAATTTAAACAAATCATAACCAAATGAATTCTTTGTAAATGATATGCACACACCACTAATACACAATTTGCATCACAACAGCAACAAAACAGTCATACAAACCAAAACGCTTCTCATAGGGACCAGCATTAACCTTTCTCCCATTACCCATTTTATCCAAATTATAATGCACTTTCCAAAAAAAAAAAAAAATTCATTAATATTTATAAGTTCCAAGTTCCTAAATAGAACAAGCTATGCAAGTTAAATGGTAAAGCATATATATCAAAAGACAAAATTAATGAGCCTGTACAGTAACACTAAGTTGAGCGTGACAAGAATAGATGTTTGATGAACAAAAAATGCTGAATCAAATATTAACCTTTTAAAGCAAAGTATTAGAGTAAATGATGAATTTCACATGAGGCATTAATCATACGAAACTGGATAATCATTCATGTAATACAATACTATTCAAAAATGGGCAGGTCAGAAGGTCTTCTGCCAATATGATAATAAGAATTTTGATTTGACAAGTCCAAGCACAGCAAGTTAGTTTCATCACTCGCCTTTCTCATCTTCAAAAAGTAACTATGCCTGCTAAAGAAAAGCTAGGATGTTAACAAGATTATCCTGACCCAAACTTGAATAGAATGGGTTATTTACCAGTTAAATTTGCTCTAATATAAGTACAATACATGAGTAATCAATTCATTTCGTTTTTTTTTTTTCACACACAAAAAAGAGAGAAATGAAAAGTAAAGAATATGTAGAGAAATCCATGTATTCTTTCTCTTCCATCTCTCCTTTTTCAAGGGGCGTTTATATACATACCACACAATTCTTATGTATTTACCTATCTGACACCCAAGCTTTCATATTTACATACATGCCACTCAAATCATTAAACATTACATAAAAAAATACCACTATCACTATCTTTTTAAAAGTAAAATATACTTATTCATGCATAGGCCTATGATACCAAGGTGTAATAAATGTACAGTGAAGCGCCAAAATAGTCCCCTGACTATTTACATGGGGCCATTTTAGTCTAATAGTTTAAGTGCTAAATTAGTCCCAAAACTGTTTCAATGAGGGCTAAAACAGTCCTCATAAAGGACCATTTCAACTCATATTAAAAAAGTCTAGGGACTAAATTGACATTTTTATAAATTTTGGGATTAAAATGGCCTCCAGTAAAGAGTCAGTGGACCGATTTGATGCTCTCTTTCTATATGTAAACAAACTTTGGGTGTTATATATGTAAATGCATAAGAATTGTGTGGTATGTACATAAATTTCCATTTTGTTAGTCTCTCCTTAATTACTCGTTGAGTAACATTGACATAATGGTTGTCCCTCGAGGTCAATATGATTATAACATTCATTGTTATAAATGATTTCAAATAGCTTACCATCGGATATCGGAAGTCAGCTCAGGATGAAAAGCAGTCCCAAGTATGTTCCGTTGCCTCACGGCAACTATCACTTTCCCCAGAGATTCTGTTATAGCCTATGAAGCAAAACCCTAATCAGATTACATATAAGAAATTAACTTTTATATTTTAAAGTGATGAATCTTCTGCGCTCATTGCAATCTGGGAAATTTACTTCATTTTTTATAAATGGAAAAGTAGACATTCAAATTTTATTACAGCTTTCTCAAATAGCCAAAACTCACAAGAAGGTTCCTTAGAAGCTGTTTTGCAAAGCTTATAATGGTGTGAATAAGAGTCAATAACAAAGTTGGGACTATTTAAGCTTTTATTGTCTCGTAATGCTTTCAATAATCGAAGGGTTAGTGATTTCTCTAGGTTTTAAATAACCAGCGGTCATTTGGGATGATTTTTTCTTAAATTTTATTCTTTTTTATTTTAACTTGTTCATAGGTTAATATAAAATGAAAACATATTTAACATCTTAAATATAGATTATCATGATACTACTTAGACAGGTTTATGATAAACAAGAAAAAATAAAATTGTAATATTTACATAAATACCACTCAATTTTTATGTATTTACATATCTAACACTTAGACTTCAATTTTACATTCATGCCAACTTCTGTTTGCATGAAAAGGTGTTTTTTCACTTTTTAAAAGTTAAATTGGTGGTACTTTTTATGTGATAATAAAGATTTGGGTGGTAAAAATGTAAGAATTTAAGTATAGATGTTGGACATATAAATACATAAGAATTGGGTGGTATGTATCTAAATGCCCGAATAAAATACATACTAGAAATAAAGAGGTTTAAGATCAAGACACATAACAGAAAGAACAAATGACGCAAGCAAAAAATATTTTCTATGACCAAGGAGAATTATTATGATACAGCTGAAGCATAATTATGGCATAAACCTTGCAGCAATTTCATAAAGATACAGGAAGGTATCCTTTTGAGGGATTTTTTAAGGGGGTGAATTCTAATATTTTTACTTTAACCACTCTATTAGTTTCACTTTTGTTTGGCTTTAGAGATTTAGAGTTCTTTCTAGTGAAACAGGGTGTATTTTGATTTGGGAAATTATGTTGGCTTGTGCCCCTCTTATTTGTATATTTGGTTGGTTTCTTTATGAGAAATAAGATCATCTCTCCTCTCCAATGGACATAAACTTATAAGCAGAACCATAAAACTGACTTCTTGTAATACTTAATAATTTGTTTTCATCAAATTCATTTTCCGTAGGCACTTGTACAACAACGACAATAAAGCCTTAATCCCACTACGTGGGGTCGGCTACATGAATACTTTTTCTCCATAGCGTCCTATTTAGTGTCATATTTTCATTTAGTTCTAGTAAATTAAGATCATTTTTTATACAATAAGCCTAAGTCTTCCTAGGTCTACCTTTGCCTTTCTTAACACAAGTCGAATCTAAAACATCTACTGTCCTAATCGGATCACTAGATGGTCGGCATTTAATGTGACCAAACCATCTAAGGCGACTTTCTCTAATTTTGTTCGTCACAGGAGCTACGTCAACCCTATCACGGATATATTCATTTCGTCTTTTGTCTCTAAGTGAAAAGCCACTCATCCACCTAATCATTCTCATCTTGGCAACACTTAACTTATTATTATGCTTCTCTTTTAAAGGCCAACATTCAGCGCTATAGAGCATTGCAAGTCTCACCACCGTCTTATAAAATTTTCCTTTCAGTCTAAGCAGTACTTTTCTATCACACAAAAGGCCCGAAACATTCCTCCACTTCAATCAACCAACTTGAATTCTACTATTAACATCTCCATCTATATCACCATCGCTTTGAACAACGAACCCAAGTTATCTAAATCGTTCACACCTTTTAATAATTTGATCATCCAAAGTCACACTTCTGTCACTAAAGCTACTACTACTAAAATTACATACCATGTATTCAGTTATAGTTCTACTTAAATGAAGGCCTTTAGACTCCAATGTAGACCTTCATATTTCAAGCTTTTCTGAGCTTTTTCACTCGTTTTATCTACGAGAAGGATATCATTAGCAAAAAGCATACACCAAGGTACATCCTCCTGTAGATGTCCAGTATGACCATCCATAACTAAAGCAAAAAGATATGGGCTTAAAGCCGATCCCTAATGTAATCCAACAGAAATAGGAAAATATT
>NW_018164444.1:72310677-72356803 GCF_001263595.1 Phalaenopsis equestris | reverse complement strand
TTTTTAGTTTTTAAAATAATATTAAAGAGTTTAGTAAGCCAAGAAACTCCCAAATCTCCTAAATATTTTCATACTTCAATTGGGATATCATCAGGTCCTGCAAACTTTCCACCCTTAGTTTTCTTTAAAGCCTCATCAACTTCTTTTTTATTAATGCGACGGTAAAAATGAAACGTTTTATCATTATTCACGATATTAAGATCACTAAGGTTGATCGTATTTTCAGAAACTTCATTAAAAAATTTATCAAAATAATTTACCCACCTATGTTGAATATCTTTTTCTAAAAAAAAATATTTTTTGATTTTCATCTTTTATACACTTTACTTGAGCCAAATCTTTACTTTTCTTTTTTCTTTGTTTGGCTAGTTTATACATATATTTTTCACCCTCCTTAGTATCTAATATATTATAAACATCATTAGAAACAGATTTTTAGCGTCACAGATTGTTCTTTTAGACTCCCTACGCGTCGTTTGATATTTTTCCCAATTCTCTAAACTTTTACATTTAAACCAATTTTTATAACATAACTTCTTATATTTTATCTTTTCTTGCACATTATTATTCCACCACCAACTATTTTTATTTATAAAAACTTTTCTTTTGATTCCCCATGCACATCTTTTGCTACTTGTTTAATAGTATTTGTTACTTTATCCCACATAATATTTGCTTCTTCATGAACATCTCAAATTTTGAAATCTTGAATTTTACTCATAAAAATAATTTTATTTGTATCTTTTAGGTTTCCCCATCTAATTCTACGATGATAAGTCATAGTATTATTTATTTTACAACTCTTCATCTTAAAATCTAGAACTAATAAACGATGTTGGGTACTTAAATTCTCGCTTGGAATGAACTTACAATCTTTACAATCTCGACGATCTCTTCTTCTTATAAAAAAATAATCAATTTGTGTTTTATTAGATCCACTCTTATAAGTAATAAGATGTTCATATCTTTTTTTGAATAAGATGTTTTATTAGATTCACTCTGTAGGCACTTGTACGTAAGAATTAATTTTTTTCATAATAGTATTAAAGCCTAATGCAATGGCAATGAAGAATGAGATTGAAAAGTTCAATAGATAAAAGAATTTTTAGCATTGGAGAACTAGATGAGTAGCATTCTAATCTAGCAGGGATTGTGAAGATACTCATAGAACGTTGAGTATTACTAAAAATATGAATGAAGAAGGAAAGATAGAGATGGATGGAAAAAAAGGATTCTCTTAGAGGCCGAGCAATATTTGATGAATGAGATTCTTGATGAAGATCTCGGAGATCCAGTTATGTAACTAGACATGGACAAGAGTCAATCATGTAATAATCCTCAGGAAGAATTTGACATCTTTAGGTGTTTACTATGATGCACAAAGTGAATTCTTAGAGGATGTACAAATCCTTAAGGTTTGCATTACTTGCCATGGTAGCGAATGAAAGTGAAGGGTTCTATTAATTTAAATTTTTAAGTTGCAACTTTATGAGTGCTGTTTCAATTATAACATATATGCTAGAGCATCATGACTTGGAAAAATAAAAAAAGAATAGTTTTATCTGCTACATCAAGTTCCAAAAAAAAAAAAAAATCATAGGTTTATAGCAAGAGTATTAGAGATGAGCAAGTGGATTACTCTCACATGACACAGTCTACCTCAGCGCCACTTCCTATTATTGTAAATAAAGAGGGAAACAATTTAAGGTATGAAGATCACAAACATGCCCAATCACACACTCACACACATATATGCACGCATTTGCACAAACAAAAATGCAAGCATGCACACACAACACACACATCAACATTGACACATGCATGCATACATATATTAGTGTGTGTGTGTATGTAGATGCCCGCACCCACCGTAATACAGTTAAACACATGTATATACTTATATTCAATATGGCATGGCATATAAAGAATATATAAAACAACACTAGACTAGTCAAGAAAATATACTACAATGACAATTCTCATTTGTTCTTTCTTTTGAAGGAAATTTTCAGTTTTTTAGTCTCCTGAATTTAAATCCATATATTTGTATTGTATCACAATTTATTTGAAGAACGTTTGTATTGTTGGAACAATTAAATTATTTGTATTGACTTTTTGGTAGAATATGATGTATAATTGTAGTGTAATCCTTAAAAAATAGACTAACCATTTGATGCATGTTGTACGCCTAGAATACTCTCAAGAACAAACTCACCCAGTCGAGAAAGAGAGAACTCACAAAGCCAAGTAGACTCGTCAACCAAATTCCAATCAAGTCTAAGCTAGAAGACGGGATCGCCCGCTAAGTCCAAAGAAAACTGGTAGCCAAGTATAAGCAGCCTACTCATTGAAATCAAGAAGAGCCTGCCAACCTAGATCAAGGAAGACTTGACCCCCCAAGGAGGAATGACGCAGGGCTTGGGGGGCTGGCTGAACCGACCAGTGGTTCAACAAGGAAGAGTCCCGATCTAGCAAGGGGCTGGACCGACCCTCCCTCCCGATACCATGGGGCAGGAGTTACCGTTGTTTGCTAACTTAGAATTAAGTTTTTTTTCATGTGTTGATTTCACTATCCTGCCATCAGGCATCTCTCCCTTGTTAGGGTTGTATTGGAGGACGGATGGTGCTCATGTTGTATCTTGCTCTGAGGTTGTGATTATCCCGTGAAGCTCTCGCCATTAGTCGCCTCCCCGCTGCCACCCAATGTTCCTGGCCCTTCCTGCTTGCCGCTCAGTTCCCTGCGCCTCTCCCAAACGCAGATCAGCCTGCCTGGACACTTCCCTTCTGTCGCCAGCTTGCCTGCACCTCCACTCTACTGCCGCTTGACCCACTTGGGTTATCCCTACTGTCTCCTGATCCCCTTTGTGCCTGTCACATAGCCACCCAACCCTCCTACACTTTTCCCGTTGCACCAGGGGCTTCTACCCCTTTCTCCCCGTTGTCACATCCATCCCTTGCCGCCACCTGCTCGCTATTAGCGCCACCCTAATCACATACACCTGCTATCCAGCCAGAGTCCATCTTCCGCGTCATCGCTTTAGGCTCCATTGCAGTCATGTCATCTTATTTGCACTCTTATGAACTCCTGTTATATTCCTTTCTGAATTTTAATAATAGTAATCATACTTGCTTATTCTCAGATTATTTTGGTATTATTTGGTATCAGAGCTAGCCTAACCCTATTCCTATCCTAGGGTATCCAAGCATCCTCATTACCCCTCCACCAATTTATTTTCTTTTCTATCCTGAACTAGCCCTTCCAAACCCAAAACCTAATCATGCCACCCCGGAGGTACATGCCGAAGACTACCCAAGATGAGGTACAGAGGGAGAACTGTTGGTTTCAACAGATGCTCGCGGAAATCGATAATAGAACCCATGGAGAGATTACCCTCAACCGTGATTTGGAGAGTCGAAGGAGAGATAAAGACGAAGATCTGAATCAATTCTACAGGGAAGATATCAACGACGAGGAATGCCAATCACACCGCTTCAGGATTCAATACCAAAGAAGACCGAGAGAAGAGCTCACATATAAAGTACACAGGGACTCCAACATCAAAATGAATTTGCTAGAGTTTGAAGGAGGAATGGATTCTGATGATTTTATTGACTGACAACAATCTGTTGAGCGAATCTTCGAATAAAAAGATGTGTCAGAGGATAAACAAGAAAATCAGCAGCAATCAAGTTGAAAAAGAGCACCTCTTTGTGGTGGGAGAAATTTCAGAGACAGAGGAAAAGAGAAGACGATGATAATATTACCAAGTTAAAAAAGATGACGAAAGCAATGCAGAGAAAATACTTCCACCTGATTACTGTCAATATATGTTTTTGAGACTCCACTTACAACAGTGAAACCTTTCAGTGGAGGAATTAGCAGCTTAGTTCGAGTTGATTGAGCCAGAGGAGTACACTATAACCCGATACCTAGGGGGGGTTAAGCATGTCATTAGCAATTTGGTACAGTTATAGCCATACTGATGGGGTATGTTCAAACATTAGCCTTGAAAGTGGAAAGACAATAGAAATAGAGTTGACAATAGTCTTCATTCAGGTACCAACTTTCAGTAAGACAGTCCCCTACAACTACCGCGACCGACAAAAGCACCTCAAGAGGAGCAAGCAAGACATAACAGAGAAATGACAAGCTAAATCAGAGGGGGAAGAAGCCGGAGAAAGGTAGCTCTTCCAATACAGTACCGACCAAGAAGTGTTTCTAGGTGCAACAGCTACAAGCACATAGCCTCCAACTATCCCACGAGCCAAGTTGTCACATTCACAGATCAAGGCATCATTGAGGAGGTGGAGGACGAGGAGTCAGAAGATAGTCCAGAGGAAAAAATTCAATTCTAAGGGACGAGGGAGAATTGTTAGTCATGCAAAGAGTTTTGCAATCAGAATCGAAGCGAGATCAATCCTGGTTGAAACATAGTATCTTTCGCAACAAGTGCACAATAAAGGGAAAGGTTTGCAGCTTGATCATCGATAATAGGAGTTGTAAAAATGTGGTGCCTACACTGATAGTGAAAAAATTGAGATTGGCCACGCAGAAACATCCCCAATCTCATTCCCTTAATTGAAGAAGGGAAACGAGATATACGTGTATCAACAGTGCTTGGTCAAATTTTCGATTGAGATCCGTTACAGGAACAAGTATGGTGTGATGTGGTTTCGATGGACGCATGTCACATTGTTTTGTGGAGGCCTTGGCAATTCGACCACAAGAATCAACACGATAGCTTCAAGAATACTTGCTCATTTAAGAAGTATGGGAAACTTATTGTATTGTTACATGTTAAAAATGCTAGAGGCAAAGGCAACAAAGAGGAGGCATTAGTCCCAAGCCACCTTCATGCAATTAGTTCAGAACGCTTGACACTGGCATTAATCCTCCTAGAGGAAATTAAGGAGAGTGAGATATCATCACTACTATAACCACTAATGCAGGACTTCCAGGATGTGATGATCGACAGTCTTCCGGAGGGATTACCGTCACTGAGAGACATTCAACAAGCTATGGAGCTTATACCAAAGTCATTGTTGTTGAATCAACCCGCCTACAGATTGAGACATGCAGAGTATAAAGAGTTGCGACGACAGGTATAGGTTCCCATCGCAAGAAGGTCGCTTATAGTAAGTACCAATCAATGTGTTGTCTCAGCCCTAATGGTACCCAAGAAGGACACTTCATGGCAGTTGTGCATTTCAGTAGGGTCATCAACAATATTACCATCAAGTATCAGTTTTTCATACCTCGCCTAGATAATCTCTTGAATCAATTACACAGAGCCACCATCTTTTACAAGATTGACTTATGCACTGGGTATCAGAGATCTGAATGAGGCTAGAAGATGAATGGAAGACCACATTCAAGACATAAGATGACTTATATGAGTGGACCGCTATGTCAATCAACTTGTCAAACACGCCCAGTATTTTTATGAGGCTGATGAATCAGATATTTAGGGCGTATATCGGGAAATTTGTAGTGATCTACTTTAATAACATTCTGGTATACAACCAATCTGAAGAGGAACATTTACAACACCTAAGGGCAGAGTTAGAGGTATGGTGCACAAAGAAGCTATATGACCATCCTAAGGTGTCACTTCATGACAGACCAGGTATGCTTTTTGGGTTACATCGTGTCTAAAGCAGACATTCAAATGGATTTGACAAAAATCGAACCATCATGAGTTGGACCGCACAGCAATAGTTCACGTAGCTGAGACAGAATCTTGGATTAGCGACGTTTTACAGGCAATTCATCAAGAGTTTCAGTACCATCACCGCCCCCTGACAGATCTTTTGAAGGGAGACAAATTCCAATGGACAGAGGCAACTCATAATAGCTTCAAGGAACTTAAGGAGAAGATGACCCAAGCGCTAGTCTTGGCATTGCTAGACTTCAACCAACTATTCAAGATAGAGTGTGACACATCCGACGTGGGTATAAAAGCAGTGTTGAGCTAAGGAGGTCACCCCATCTTCTTTTTCAATGAGAAGCTGAATGATTCCCAGAGAAAATACTCGATGTATGACAATGAGTTTTATGCTATTGTGAGCCATTGAACACTGGAGTCATTACCTGTCGACAAGTGAGTTTACATTATTCACAGATCACGAAGCTTTAAAATTCTTGAAAAATCAAATAAAATTGAAGGGTCGACACGAAACTTGGAGTTGACTTTATAGCATCATTTCAACTCATGCTTAAGCACAATTCTGAGAGCCAAAACCGCGTAGCAGACGCACTAAGCCGTCGTCACCTGTTGATCACGTCAAATCAACTCGAGTTGTAGGGTTTGAGATTGTAAAGGACTTGTATGAGGACAAAGACTTCAAAGAGATAAGGGAGCAATGTCAGAAAAAGCCTACCAAGCAATACTACCGAGTTAATGGCTACTTGTTCTACCAGAGTAAGTTGTGTATTCTTAGATGCTCACTGAGAGAAGCCATTGTTCAGGAGAGCCGTCATGGAGGATTGATAGAACATTTTAGCAAGGACAAGACTCGCACTGGTGAGAGAGCACTTCTTTAGGCCTCGACTGACGAGGGATGTAAAGTGGCACGTATGACAGTGCAGAACTTCTCATATGGCAAAAAACAAGGGACATGATGCAGGGTTATACACCTTCTTACCAATACCAAAGATATCGTGGGTGGACATTAGCATGGACTTTGTGGTGGGGCTTCCGAGGACACAGTGGAATAAGAATTTGATCATGGTTGTCGTGGAATGATTCTCAAAGATGACACATTTCACACCAAACCACAAGACACCCAATGCATCGCACATCACCAACTTGTACTTCAGAGAAATTGTGAAACTGTACGGAATATCCAAGACCATCACATCAGACAGATATGCCAAATTTCTGAGCCGTTTCTGGATGACGCTATGGGGAAAATTGGGCACTAAGGTTCGACTCAATTTGGCAGCACACCCTTAGACAGATGATTAAACCGAGGTAGTAAACAGGAGTCTTGGAAATCATATGCTTTGTGGGGAAAAATATCAAGAAATGGGATTTGATTCTCACTCAGGCTAAGTTTGCGTACAACCGATCCGTAAGTCAAGCCACGAGCTGCACCCCATTTGAGGTCGTCTACCGGTGCAACCCGCTCACTCCACTGGAATTAGTATTGCTCCTACTGACGTTAAAGATTGTGAGGATGTTGAGGAATGAGTGCACGAGATTCGGAAACTTCACAAGGAAGTCTGAAAAATTATTGCTAAGCAGAATCACAAGTACCAAGCACAGGCAAACGAGACAAGGAAAAAAGTGACTTTTCAAGGAGATCTAGTGTGAATTTGGCTGAAGAAAGAGTGACTTCCAGATAGCGCATTCAAAAAACTAAAACCCAGAGCAGATGAATCGTTCAAAACACTTCAAAACTGAATGAAAATGCCTATAAGATCGATCTGTCAGGGAACTGCAATGTTTCAGCCACGTTCAATATCGCGGACCTGGAGCTCTATTACGAAGATTCAGAAGGTTAGACAGATGAATTTGAAGCACCTGCAACCCTGGGAAACTAACATGTGCCTCGCTGAACCGACCAGTGGTTCAACAGAGAATAGTCTCGATCCAGCAGGAGGTTGGACTGGCCCTCCCTAAGGATACCATGGGGCGAGAATTACTACTCCTGCTCTTCTCCCACCCCCCATTCCCATTCCATAAGGGAAATTCTCTTCCTATTCTATTTTCTTCCTTTTCTATCTCCTTCCAATTCTATCCCCTTCCAATTCTATCTACTAGTAACTATTATATGTATCTTGTTTGCTTGCTTAGAATCCAATTTTTTTCATGTGTTGATTTCAGAATCCTGAGGCATCTCTCCCATGCTAGGGTTGTATCTGATAACGGGTGGTGCTCCGACTGTATCCTGCTCCGAGATGGTCGTTATCCCTTCAAGCTCACGCCATTAGCCGCTTCCTTGCTGCCACCCAGCATTTCTGGCTCTTCCTGTCTGCCGCTCAGTTTCCTATGCCTCTCCCAGCCGCCGCTCAACCTGCCTAGACCCTTCCCTGTTGTCGCCAGCTTGCTCGCACCTCCACTCTACTACCACTCAACCCATCTGGGTCGTCCCTGCTATCGCCTGATCCCCTTTGCGCCTGTCCCATAGCCGACCAACCCTCCTACACTTCTCCTATTGCCGCCAAGCCTTCTCCTGTTTCTCCCTGCCATCGTATCCCTCCCTTGCCACCACGTGCTTCCTACCAGTGCTGCCCTAATCACTTACACCTGTTGTCCAGCCATAGTCCATTTTACAGGCCATCACCCTAGGGTCCCATTGTAGTTGTGTCATTTTATTTCCACTCTTATGAACTCTTATTATATTCCTTCCTGAATTTTAATAATAATAATCGTATTTACTTATTCTCGGATTATTCCGGTAGCAAGGACTCTTGGGCTACCAATGAACTAGCAGAACCGACCTAACTCGGACAATCACCTCAGCTCAAGAATTACTTGATGGCCTCCACCAAAGGAAACACCAACTAGCCGACCGAGCACTAGTCTTGAGTTCTCAGGTTACACCTATTGTATTTTAGGAGTAATTAATTTGTCTTGCTTTATATTTTTCTATGTATGCAGCTCATTTTGTCTCATTTAATATAGTGCTTAAACCCTCACACTCGAATACAAATAGATGGCCACAAAGAGAGCCGGGGTTACAAAATTTTGGGGTGATGCAATCATAAATACTCAGGCTTAGAATCACTGTTCCATTAAGATTATAATGAATTTTCTCTTTACTCTCCTCCAATCTCTTCTTAGCTCTTCTATTTCTCTCCTCTTTTCATCCGCTAAGTTTTAGCATAACCTACAAAAAGACAGATCAAAATCAAACACGTGCGTGGCGGAATTTTAAGAATCTTCTTTAGTGTCTTCTATTTTAGTACTTTCTATATTTAAAATATAAAATTATTGGTATGTTATAATTCTTGTTTCTTTCTTTTATCATGGGGAATTATAAGATTTTATGTCTTTCCTAATGTGGGAGTTACCCCCCCTCTCTATTTATCTTGTAATCGTTTCATAATAAATTGAAGAGGAATAATATTTTTTTCCTCCAAAAATCACATTGTAGAATTAAACTTGCGAAAAAATTGGGGTTTAAAAAATACATTTTACATAGTAATTTTGTGCTTCTTTTGAAACAAAACAACCATGATATCAAACACTTACGCTACGCAAAACAAAATTTCAATGACAAGTCAATTAAAAGTTCTAATTATATTCTATAAATAAACCAAAATAGCAAGGAGGGTAGCGTGCAGGTAGAGAACACCTTAGCTTCAGAATCAGATGCTACAGTTCCCAACTTATCCAAGGGAATAGTATAATCTGCTAGTACTTCAACATCTGGTCCAGCTTTTAGAATGGCTGGTGCACGTATAAACACTCCCCGACATCTATCAGAACCACCTTCCTGTTCAGCAAGCTTAGGAACTGCAAGTTCGGTTTCAAAGCTCTGAACCTACAAAAACAAAATCATGCATCTTTTCAAGAACGAAACCTGACCCGTCAGACAAAAACCTTAAGTGTGTGATGATGATGAAGACAATTGTTTCCACGAAGATGTTTTACAGCCAAATAACATACCTGGCTGCCAAAAAAGTTTCTGTGAACTGTGCAGTCCAGTCCCCCAATAAGCTCTTGGCCGCCCAACTTTTGGCCTGAAATGGAAGTCCTGATTTACACTTATTCCTAATGCTTTTGTGCTTCAATTACCATAGCAATGCAAATATGGTTACCAGTAGCTTTATTTGCAAGGAAAATGAGTCCTGCACAGGTTCCCCAAACTGGTTTTCCTGAATTAACGAAGTTTCTCAAAGCTGGAAACTGCAAAACAATTGATTCCACATCTGTAGTTGATTCTATTAATTATGACAAGAAAGCAGCATGCGCTATGCCATAGATGCATAATTTGCCATAAATCTATAGGCCATGCATGAAAGCTATATTCTAACAAAGTACTATAGGTGAGCTTAAAGAAACGGAATGCAAAACAATACCAATTATCATGTAAACAAACAAAGTAAGCTTGTTATCTTGAAATCAAAACGAAACTTCTAACAATACTAAGAGAATATCTGGGACATCTTTTTTACAGTTTGATTTTATAGATTGTTATCAAACGAGTATTTGACTACAACTTTCTTGTTATGTTTTAAAAAAATTTTTAGTGGTGAGAATGGATCATTTCAATATTAAACCAGTCACGCTATTATAGTTACAGAAAGCTATTGTCAGCCTTTTGCGGAGGAAAAAAAAATTGTACTACCTATAACGACTTTCAAAAACTCTATTTTTTTCCCAACAATTTCAAAACTAATTTTATGGATGATTGCAATCATCCCAAATGAATCCAAAGTTATAAAGGCATCCTATGAGATTATGAAATGGCCCCAACTGGCAAAGGTATATGATCTGCAACTACTATTTGTCATTGGAGGTGTTTTGGTCGCTACCATTATTTCCCCCCCCCCCCCCCCCCTTTTCGCTGCCAATTCACATCCGTCCTTATTTCAATCCCCTTTTGATCATTGCCTTTCATCATTCAGCAATTGGTATCCATTTTTTAGTGCCCTTCCCTATTAGATTCAGAGTTAATCGGCTGCCCTAGTAACAAGGTCTCTGAGATTATTTGCTGTGCTCATATGAATTGGTATTTTCAGTTTAGATTCTTTATTTTAGTACACCATATATATCTCCATGATGGAGTGTTTTTTTTTTTCTTCTCTCCTTACATACTTTTTAATTAGCTCTAGAGCCAAAAGGACATCATCAAACAAATTATCCCATTTCGTTTAATTTGAATTTTAATCCTAGAAAGATGAAAGCAATAAGAACAGATTAACAATTAGCAACAAGTCAGATGACATTGTAATTACAAGCAATTTGCGTTTAAGTTTTATATTTTGATTTTCTTGCCTCCTAATTGTAGAATGATCTATAAGTACTAGAACTACATTAGGATTGATCCCCTAGGAGGCAGGATGCAAAGGCACCACTAGTTAGTGTGTATTTTAGGCAAATCCATTTGCCTAAAATAATACCTTAAGGTGCTTGACTATTTATTTTACACAAAAAAAGAGATGTCACCAAAATGAACAAAAAGGCTTCAATCATGTAATATATATATATATATATATATATATATATATATATAAGAAAAATTTTCTCATTAAAAACTTAAAATTGGCAGCTTGAATGCAAACAACAAACATATAGCTTAGCAGAAATATGAATTTCAAGATGTTCATTAGTGAAAAATGAAGAGAACCCTCGATTTACTAAAACAAAAAACGATTATTCCTGCTCAGTTATAGCAATTTTATCTTTCTTCCAATGAGGGAAAATATGTTAAAATTATTCTAAAGTTTCACTTCCTTTCTTTTAATCAAGTTCCGACAAGAAAGTAGATGGAAAATTTTCTTCTGTAAGAATCCTCGATAAGAAAAGGAGCATAAATTTATTTTCTTTTCTTCTCGCTTTTCTTCCCTCCCACGACTTGGATAGTAGGCTTCGTTTGAACAAAGCTCCTTTAAAATCTGTAATCTAAAACTACAAAAAACTGTTTTTCTTGCGAAGCATCTTCGGGAGACGTTCGAGAGAAGCTGTTTCACCAAATGAAATCTTTTCCAGACGTCAGAATTCACAGCAATGGAAGAGAGCTTCACCGCCTTCTCAAACTGAAGCCTTATCACCATACTTCCCATTTTATTAGTGGGTCTGCTACCCTCTTTTGTTCAGTTCAAACAACCTAAGTTCAATTTTCTTTATTCATCACGATAGAATCATGCAAGTAACTAGATTATAAACTCTCTCGTCAAGAAAAAAAAAGAACTAATAAAAATCACTTCGTAGACAGCAATCGCAACTCATCAAAGAAAATCCAAAAAAATATTCATAATTTACTCTGCGAATAAGCAGTATCATCTAAAGAATCCGAAGAATACTACAAAAAAAGTTAAACCCATTAATTTCATCATAGTAGATTACCAAATTTTATAGAACACGCAAAAGGAAAAAAAAAACAAACAAAAAAGGAACCGACGAGATTATGGTAGTTGGCGAGCTTGGCCATGGTGGTGCTCTCTCCTCCAGGGATGATGAGGGCCTCGATGGACTCCAACTGCGATGGCTTCCTCACCTCGACTCCCGTCACACCGAGCCTCCTCAGAGCTGCCTCCGCAATCGCCATCAATCAACAGGACGGTGAGAAAGTATTAAGCAGAGAAAGAAGGAAAATAACGAAAGAGCTTCGTGAAACACCTGCCATGTGTTCGTTGAATGAACCTTGGAGAGCAAGAACGCCGACTGCCATGATCGACGCAGAGAGAGGGGGAGCGGGGGGTTTTCCGGCGTCGTGGGTGCCTATGTATCGAGAATATGAAAAGTAACTTTATCTAAAAATGAAGTTTCGGCGACATTTCTCTGAGGCGATTATTAGGGAAAAATTTTGTAATATTTACATCTATTTAGCTTATTAATTATTAAAGAGGAATCTTAGACAATATTTTAGGGTTATTTTGAGATTATTATAAATAAATTCATATATTTTACTTCAAAATCTTACAATAATTCAAAAATAACTGTGAAATAATATACTCAGTTCCACTTCAATAATCTTAAAATAACATTGTAGAGGTTATTTCGGAGTTATTTTGAGTTATTTCGAGATTATTGAAGTGGAATATATGAGTTTACTTTTAATAACCCAGAATCTCCACGTTGTTATTTCGAGTTTATTGAAGTGGAACTGCATAATTTTAGAGTTATTACGGAGTCAGCGATTCCACTGTAATATTTTTTTAGATGAGCCTGATATAGCTCATCTGGGAGTTCGTGCGCAAAGCTATCGGAGTCCGAATAGAAAATTTTCTTTCCTTTTATGGGAAATTTAACTTTAGAACCTCATTGAACAAATATATTTTTTTAACAATAACCCCAAATCAACCCTTAATTATTTAAAATTTCTTAAATTCTATGACATATTTAAAATTTATAAGGACGAGTCATTGTTTTGTGAAAGAAAATAAACATTTAAATATATGAAAGATTAGTTGAGTGATATTTCTAAGTATACTGCAATGTACAAGCTTTTTCCAAGCCCAAGTAAGTCTAAAAAGGCCATATGAGCAAATAAACTATATTAAATACTCCTGTAAGAAAAGGAATTTGTCCAAGCCAAGTAAGGCAAGTAGAGTGAATACAATTAAGTACTCTTGGATGATCTTCAATTCCTTGATTTTTGTTGTTGATATATTCATTAAAGTGATTTAAATTATAATTTGTAATTATTTTAGACGAGTGAGGGTTCAATTGTACACCTTTAGAGGAGTTATGCATAACAATGAACCTAGATCTTGATGCAATACTTTGGTTTGTAATGTGATATTAAATTTTTATGTTGGTACTTCATAAAAAAAAATAATTGGATAATATATAAAATATCATTACCTTCAAAGATTATGGGATATGATTATGGTCACTTCTACTGTCACGACTCGGCTCGAGGTTTAGAATTAACCAAGACGGGAATGGACAGTGGAAATAAATTCTCTGTTATTATATTTCTATTAATAACAGTTTAGTATTTAAAAATTCATGAAATAACAACTAAAGAAAGCAACAAAAATAATAAGTAGAAATGTATGCTTTTTTTATTGTTGTTCTCGCCTTCTATACACATTTAATCCTCTTCTGCTCATCTTTTTCAAATGATTGAAACTTAAAAATAATATTAAAGCAACAGAATAAGTTATTTAAAGATAAACAATGAGTAATCACATTTCTATAGTACAGTAACCCAAAGAAAGAAATAAATATGCATGTTACTTTCATATTTCTATAAGAAATCTTGTAATATGTTAATCTTTCATATTTTTATAAGAAATATGATAATATACTAATGTATGCATCAATGACCTTTTTTTAAATGAAAAAATTCAGATCTTCCATATGTATTACTGTATCTTTACTCACATTTTATACTCTTTACCTACACATCTATCTCTGTGAGGATCACCCTCAACAAAACCTAACACACCATTGACAAATATTTCCCCGTCAGCTTTAGCTAGCACAGCGGTTAGCAACGTAAATATCACAGTTGTCTATGGTGAAAAGACTTACTTGTCTCCCGGTTGATGTTATCTCGTCGGTACAACAGTTAGCAATGTAAATATCACAATTGCTGAGATATTAAGCTCTGATATACTTATCTCTTGTCGATATTATCCCGTCGACATAGCAATTAGTGATCTAACCATCAAAATTATCTAGAATTGTAGTAAAATTCTATGCAAGCGATTACAATGGTGTCTCCTACCTTTACTATTAGGTGGTGAACTTCTCTGAACATATACATACAAGCGTTCATATTTAAGTTATTTCATTTTCATAACATTCATTATTTTGAGACATCTTCATGCATTTACTATCATGCATGCTTACTCTATTGTGCAACTGTTGATTATACATTTCTCTCATATCATTTATACATCTTATCTCATGCATATCTCTTACATCATATATATCTTTCTTATCATACATATCTTACATATCATGTTTATCATACATATCGTTCATCTCATGCACATCTTTCATATATATCTTGCATATCTTTTCTATTATGTATGTTATGCATAACTTTCTAACTAATTGTATGAAGAATATATTGTAATTTTAAATCTAATTGAATTAATGTATACATTAAATCAAACATACATTTTTAAATAAAGAAAATTACTGAAATTTAAAAATATAATTATTCACATTGATTGTCATGCTAAATTTTTAATCTTAAATAACTAGATAGATGTTGCAATAACTTTCATGTTGATCGTAATAAACTATAGAATAAAAAATCAAACTTTATAATTCAAGCAATTTTCGTTAATCGAATTTTTTTTTAACATAGGATTATTTACCTGAAATTACGGAGCCAACGCTCTTTCCACACGCTCATCTCGAACTCACCGCTCGAGTAAACAACCTGAAATCTCTAAATATCTTGAGATTTTATAAATTTTCGGCTCATAAATTAATTTAACCAAAAAAGTAAGTTTATTACCTCAAATAGACTTCTCAACAGAAGTCTACCTTTTCGAAGCGACAAAAATTCTTCTTTATTCTTCATAACATCTCAAATCTTCTTTCCCCTTCACTGATTTTGTGCTAAAGCACCTACAGAAACTCACAAACCACTTACAACACTTCCGACATAAGTTCAGTGCCGCCACCGAAAATAAAAATGCATGATAATTGAAGCAAATCTCAAAAGGAAAGCATGGGAAAGGAAATAAAAATCTCAAATGCTGCTAAAAATAGTTTCATACTTACCAGTTTTTCTCTAGAGTCCTAAACCAAAAACTCAGGCTTACTAGGTGGCTGCTCGGTCGCCTCAGCTCGCGCCCTACTAGAGTGGCGCGAGCAAAACTCTTTCTGTTGAGCCGCTGCAGCTGCGTGAGGAAGAAATCAGGACAGGGAAGGAGGGGTTTTAAGGATATGAAGCACTATTCCACACTTATATCGCATGATAAGTCGGTGGGTATGGTAACCAGGATTAGGTAGGGGTTAATTATGGGTTAATTAGGTTTATTTAATTTAAATTACACTTATATATTCTGATTTTTATATCTTCCATTCGATTCCTAATTTATTTATAATATTATATATTGAATTAATCGATTTTTATGTAGAATTTTATAAATTTGATTTGACTGAAACTAAAGTTCTGAATTTGAGGCATATTTTAATTTGTCAAAATTTTTATCAAATTTCTCAAAAAAGGTTATTACAATCTACCCGCATAAAATTTTGTCCTTGAAATTCATGAACTGCACATCAACAAATATTTTTAGAGAATGAAAAATATAGTGATTACAAAAATTTGTTTTTTGTTAAATGTTAATTAAAGCATATGTGATAAACTATACGTCCAACAAATCTAATATAACTCCCAAAAGATAATTCATCCGTCAAACTATGCATCAACACCGACTGTGAAATTTTGGAAAGAGCAAATTTTATGTTATCATCCCTAACCTCTTTCTCATGATCATTCATAATTCTGAAACATCAATGATATAATTTAAATAGACTCAATAAAAGTTTTTTATTCTTTATTTTGTTTGGTTAAAATTAATCCAATTTTCATATTGACTCTTCCATCAGGGTTCCTGTTATTAATCTAAACCTCTTGCTCTGATCTAAACCTCTACTCTGATACTACTTTTGTCACAATCCAGTATGGGACTTGAAAGTTACCAAGATGGGAACAGACCATCAGACAGTGAAAATAAAATCTCTGCTATTCTATTTTTAATACAGACGGTTTAATATTCAAAAATTCATAAAGAACAACTAAAGAAAGCAATTAAATTAGTAAGTAGAAATATGTATCTTTCTAGTTGTTGTTCTCACTTCTTATACGCATTAATCTTCTTATGTTCATCTTATTCAAATGATTGAGACCTAAAAATAATATTAAAATAATATAATGAATTGTCTAAAGATAACTCATGAGTAATCACACTTCTAAAATACAATAACTTAAAAGAATGAAATGAATATGCATGCTGATCTTTCATATTTCTATAAGAAATCTTATAATATGCTAGTCATTCATAATTTTATAAGAAATATGATAATATGGTGATGCATGTATCAATAACCTTTTCAAAATGAAAATATTCAAATCGTCTATATGCATTGATTTTATCCTTACTCTTACTTTATACACTTTACATACACATCTTTCTTTGTGAGGATCATCGTCAATAAAATCTAACATATCATTGACTAATATTGTTTTATCGGCACAACGGTTAGTTATATAAATATTACAATTGTGTAGAGTGATAATGCCCATACCCGTCTCTTGATCGATATTATTTCATCGACATATCAGTTAGCAATGTAAACATCATAATTATTTGGGGGGGGGGGGGGGGGGGGGGTAAGCTCAAATCTACTCGCCCCGACTGATTTTATCCCGTCGGCACAACAGTTAGTGATATAATCATCACAACTGTATGCGGTGGAAAAAAAACACTACGTATGCGGGTACACTAGTATATCTGTCTATATCATTAAATTATGAACTCCTTCTCAGAATATGCACATAAAAACATTCACATATAAATTATATCATTTTCATAGCATACATTATTCTGAGACAACTTCGTACATCTATTATTGTGCATGCATATATCTTATATCATGTTTATCTTTCATATCATTCATATCTATTAATCCCCTTTTGTTCATACAAAAATATCATTGTTGGTCGAGTTATTTTTTTTTTTAATTACGAGACCATGCATCATTTCTCATTTGCACAGCTCAACATTTCCTTTCATTAATCCCCTTTTGATCGTAGGAAAATATATACATACAAAAAGAATAATGTTAAAGGTATGCAAACCACTATTTTCTTAAATAATTCAATCATGTGCTTAACCTAATAGGGAAAAAAAATAAATATAGGGGGCGGCAAATTTGAAAAAAACACGAGCTATTTGATTTGCTGAAAGAAGAATGCAGTGTAAAAAAAATGTATTGCATCTTAAATAATTTAAAGTTGTTCAGTTCTGTATAAAATAAATGCAAGACTTTTATATTAATGAAAATAGGATCAATATAGAATATATGACCGTCGATGGTGGTTGTGGCCGGCGATAGCCGATGCAGAGTGCCGAAGGTGGCCGGGAGCAATGGTGGCATTGATGACTTCCAAATGTATTGTAATTTTCCAGTACCTCTAAAATTCATCCGAACAAATACTTGAATATCTAAAACTCATGCAAAACAAGGACACCCCATAAGTAAGGCATCCATACACCAGCCAATAGGGGTGTAAACGAGCCGAACACGAGCAAGCCATGCTCAGCTCGTGTTCGAACACGAGCTGTTCACGAACAAAAAATCTTTTTAACAACTCTAATCATGTAATCATAAAACAATAAGTATTTGAGCAAAATTTAAAAATTATTATTTATATTAAAACATCATTTGAATCTAATTTAATAATTTTTTTTTTCTATATATAGATATATATAAACTTGATGAGCTTTATTTCGAGCTAAAACGAGCCGAACACGAACGAACACATATTAGTTCATGTTCGGCTTGTTAAATTATCGAACGAAATTAACAAGTCAAACACGAGCTTCTCAATGAGCCGAACACGAGCTATTCGCGAACAACGAGCCATTTTGACAGCCCTACGAGCCAATTCCTATGTATTTAAACATCTAAAACCTAAATTTTACTTTTTAAACTTATACCACCCAAATCTTTCATCCCCCATAAGAAAATACCACCATTTTAACTTTAAGAGAAGGAAATACACCTTTTCAACAATAGGTCAGGTGGCAAGCATGTAAAAATTGAAGAATAGGCATTAGATGTGTAAATACATAGAAATTGAGTGGTATATATGTAAATCTTCCTATAAAAAACTCAAAAATTAACTTCCAAACAGAGTAATACAACCAATTTTACATGTTAAAATCTCTCTCTATATACATATATATATATATATATATATATATATATATATGTTACAAGCTTAGTGCAATTCTGCGAGGCACAAATGCGAGAGAATTGAAGAAAGATTGGGAGCAGCTGGCAATAAACCGAGACAATGAAATTAACAAAGCCATGAATGCAATGGTGAAACAGCTCCAGCAAGACCTGAGCATCAGTACAGGATGGCTTCTTACTTGCCTCATCATCCTGTAAAATATCACTTTCAGCCTGCGGTCTCTCATTATAGCATAAAAATTAGAAACTCCTGTAATTTTTGCTGCTGCTTCTGTTTTAATTTTCTGACCCTTATATTGGCTCCAGGGTTCATCATCACCACATATGGTTTTGTTCATCCAAGCGTAGATTACATCAGCAAGGATGAGGCTGATGTGCTGGCGAAATAAGATTGCATCTTTTGAAATCATTACTCTACAGAGGGAAACAGCGTCCTGTAAATACCATAACAAAGAGAATAGTTTTGTTGGAATGTTATGTTACACCTGAAAGGGAAATATGAAATATAATGTGGTTGAAGTCATGTTTAATGGTTGAAGCCGTGGATAGAGGTGTAATGTGTTCAATTGTCATTAACAAAACTTCCAAGTGTAATGTGTTCAATTGTCATTAACAAAACTTCCAAATTCATGAATTTTGCAGAATTAGCTGTTTGTTCGGAAGAAATTAAAACTTAAAGTAAAATAATATTGCATTTGAAATTCAGCCCTTCATTCAATTTTCCTGAATTTGAAATTCGGCCGATTTTATCGAACTTAAAGCACACTGTTTAATATAAAGTGTTGTCTGTCAACACCGTCACCGCCCACCGCCCACCGCCCACCGCCGCCACTAACACATTAATTCTTACATTGAAATACATTTTTTTCATTTTTACTTCAAATAAAAAAAAAACAAGTCAGTCGCTTACTTTATAATGAACCAAATAACTCCAAAGTATTTTAAAAAAAAATACATTGCATTTATTTAACATTACATTACTTTTTCTGCTAACCAAATAGCCCGTGTAATTGAAATGTAGTATATTTGAAATATACTTTGAAGTTATTTAGTTTGATCTAAAATAAATGCAAGAATTTATATTTTTGTATCTGTTTTAAGAAAAATGAAATTAATGTAAAACATGACCTACAATAGCGATGACGTCGACCGGGATTGGTGACTGCGACGCCTGCAGTGGTTTGCTGCAAACCGCAAGTGGTGGGGGCGAGCTACTGACAGTGGTGGAGGCGATGATGTGTAGCGAGTGACAGCGATAGTAGCACATGGCAGGTGGCCTGAAGCAGGTTGCGTTTGACAGGAGGCAAAGGTGGCTAGTGGTAGAAATAGGCGACGGTGGCATTAACAATAGGCTATAGTTTGGAATAACCTAAATCTAATCTCAGAATTTTGAACTGCAAGGTGAATTCCAAATTCATAAAAATTTTGCGCGGCATATTTTTTTCATCCAATCAAAGCTCAGAATTTTGTAATCTCCTGCATTTGTTTTACATTACACCACTAATATAGAGAACCAACCTGTCCATGACAAATCGTGAAATATATGTAATGAACACTTAAAATGTGGATCATGCTAAGGAACATGAGATTTAAGTATACACTTATATCAACTAGATAACTATAACTTTGATGTAGAAATACATCAACAACAACAACAAAGTCTTAATCCCACTACGTGGGGTCGGCTAAATGAATCCTTTTTCTCCATTGCGTCCTATTTAGTGTCATATTTTCATTTAGTTCTAGTAAATTAAGATCATTTTTTATAGAATAAGTACAAGTCTTCCTAGGTCT
The DNA here is from genome assembly GCF_001263595.1 of Phalaenopsis equestris. Taxonomy (NCBI): domain Eukaryota; kingdom Viridiplantae; phylum Streptophyta; class Magnoliopsida; order Asparagales; family Orchidaceae; genus Phalaenopsis; species Phalaenopsis equestris. The sequence goes on along the minus strand of NW_018164444.1, from coordinate 72,336,437 downwards.
GCGTCTGCCTTTCTTAACATAAGTCGAATCTAAAACATCTACTCTTCTAATCGGATTATCAGATAGTCGATGTTTAATGTGACCAAACCATCTGAGACGACCTTCTCTAATTTTGTTCGTCACAGGAGCTACACCAACCCTATCACAGATATATTCATTTCGCATATTGTCTCTAAGAGTAAAGCCACTCATCCACCTAATCATTCGCATCTAGGCAACACTTAACTTATTATTATGCTTCTCTTTTAAAGGCCAACATTCAGCATTATAGAGCATTGCAGGTCTCAATACCGTCTTATAAAATTTTCCTTTCAGTCTAAGCGGTACTTTTCTATCACAAGATAAAGTACTTTGATGTAGAAATACTGAATATAAAATGATTGGCCTTCAACTATAAAAATGAATGAGAGCCAACCACTCAAGATAAGATAATGGGATATATATTTGAAAATTGCAGACCATTTATTTTGGCACACCAATTTTGGTACTCATTCGGGACAAGTTATTAGACTATAGTTAGATATAAAAAATTCAAGGAAGAAACTAACCTATAAGGTGAGTGATGAAATTATTATTGCAAGATTTGGAAGGAAAATGGATAGCCATACTGTAACAAGAACGGAAGTCTTTTTTTTTTTTTTGCGAAATTTAATAACCATCCAATAACAATTTGAATGAGACAATTAGAAAACATTTTCATAGAAAAAAGATACCATAGAAGAAGTGATATAAGGTGCAGAATGAAGTGCATTTATACACACACAAAAGCTTAAAAATAAATAAGGCCATATATCATCAATAATAATTGTTGCATGCTGGTGAATTCACAGCGATAGAGTGATATATTAACATCCTAGTATTGTACCAATATTCGTCATATAAATAAAAGAGAAAACCGACAAAGAGAACAAAATGAGTTTTTACGTGGAAAACTCAAAATGTTAAAAACCACATGGCCTAACTCAGCTGAAATAATTCTACTATCCTAATATATGATATAAGATTTTACCAAACCTTGAATAACAATATTATATAAGTGGAGCTTATTGAGGTGACCACCGCTAGGGGAGTGGAGCAGAACGTTAGAGAAAATGGCAAGGACTCGGCCGTTGTGAAGGAAGTAGAGGTCATTTGCTAGGAAATTTGAAGTTAGCGTTGATGGTAGCAACAACACGATGACAGTGGTCCAGCGACGACAACAATGGTGGCTGGGCGCTGAGAGTCGGTGGTGACCTGACGTCGATAATTAAATGACAACGATGGCGAGGACAGGGTACTGTTGGCCCGATGATAGCGACCGACGACGGTGGTGGTCAGACAACAATGGTCTGGTAATGGCGACGACGGTGGTGGTCAGACAACGACCCTACGATGGTGGTCCGACAGAGACAATGGTGATAGTCAGGCAATGACGGTGTGGCGGCGACAACGATAAGAGTAGTGGTAGGGGCAACGACCACACGGTGATGGTCTGACGATGACAGTGACGGTGGTGGTGGCAGGACATTGACCCAATGATGACAACTTTTAGGTTTAAGATCGCAATTCTCATGTATTTACCTAACACCTAAATGCTCATGTTTTCAGGCATACCACTCAAATCTTTAACATCACATCAAAAATACCATCATCATTGTCTTTTAAAACTAAAATACATCTTTTCATGCATATGTTTATGACACCAAGACATTATAAATATAAATTTCAAAGTTTTTGCGCTAGATAAGAAAATATATAAGAATTGTGTGGTAGGTAGGGCTGTCAAAAAAGCTAGTTGTTCGAAAACAACTCGTGTTCGACTTTTTAAGTAACTCATGTTCGGCTCATTTGTTAAGTAAATAACCCGAACACGAACAAATTTTTTAAGCTCAGATTATAAACGTGCCGAACATAAACAACCCTTTGTTTGCTCATGTTCGGCTCATTATAACTCAAAATAAAGAAATCATATATATTAATTTTATAATAATATATTATATAAACTATTTATATGATAATATAGTATATATATTTATGTCTAAATTTAAATCATAACAGCTCGTGTGATCATATGATTTTGTGTCTTCTATTGCACAGAGTTGGTGCGGGTTCGAATGTAACACCCTACATCTATTTTTTCCAATTAATCTTAACAAGCCAATTTTGAGCTGAACACGAACTAGAACATTTAAATTGAGTTGAACAAGAACACATTGTTAACAAACCAATTTCGAACACGAGCCGATTTCGAACAGGAACAATTTTGAACAAGTCGAACACGAGCCAAGCCTGAGGTCGAACACGAGCCAAGCCTGAGCTCGCTCAAGCTCGGCTCGTTTACAACCCTAATGGTATGTATGTAAATTTCCCATCTATATATTTCAAACTTCAAGCCTCTAAAAAAGTTTTGAATTACTCAAGCTAGAGCTATAGTTCATATATTAAATCACAAAAAGTAAGAATATTTAAAAAGCACCGGAGTTAACTAAATGAGATGAAAAACAAATATTAGAAAACTACAACCAACAAAATAGAAATATGAAATTGCAACAAATGACAACACAAACTTAAACTAGGGTCGATCTTGGGGCGGTTGTGGTGATCGACGAGGGTTTGGACCTCCCGAGAGATAGCAAAGAATAGTTAATGGGCTGAAAGGTGTGGTGGTAGCAAATGGATGTTAGTAGCAACGAGTGGGAAGTGTAAAGCAACAGGAACAACAAGTGTGGTTGTTGTCCTGGGCGGTGGCAGCAAGAAAAATGGCTGAACAACAAGGAGAATAGCAGATAATGGCAGTTCTGGACGGAGGCAACAGGGGTGAATGACAATAGTAGTGACCGTGGATCCGGTGGACTGCAGGACATCAAAAGGATGGCTGTTCGGGGCGGCAGGAGCGAGGACAAGCGGCTGGAAGGTGGGAAACTACAAGAAAACAACCAAGGGATATTGTTCGGGGCAACTGCAGCAAGGGCGGGTGACAGGGAGTGATGTGGGAAGGATGGGGAAGGGATGGGGAAGGATAATCACCACCTCGATAGCGAGATATAGCAAGAGCATCACTCAAGCTTGGGATACAACTCTAGACGGGAAAAAAAACATAATAGCGGCTATCACGAACAAACACATAAGAAAATGAACCCTAACACATCATGAAAGTAAATTTATAATAATATGATAACTAAGAGTTAGCCTAAGGGACCGGAAGAAACTCCACAACAAGGAAAAGCCTAGACCAAACTGGTCTAGGCAAACATGAGTTCCACCCGCTTTCAGACACGACAGCGTTTCACCTGCTTTCAGATTTCCCGCGTTACATACGAAAAAAAAGTGTGATTATCCTTCACCATCAGAAACTAGTACATTCAACTACTGAAGAAAGAATAAAAGCATAGAAAATGAAATTTATGTAAGCTGATAAGCAATTAAGATATAACTTGACTTAGAATTTGCAGGCTCTCGGAAGCCAAGCTAGGAAGAGTTCAATAGACATACCGCTGTCACCATCAATCTTCTTAGTACAACACCATCCTTTGAAGGTAGAAGCCTTAAGATCAGGTTTACTGGCTGGGAAACATCATGCTCACTTTTCTGGGTTTCGAGCTCATTACTTCCGTTCCTGTTAATCTCCATCGACTCTACTCTGCATTTAAAAAAAAATTAAATACATGAAGTGGTATAAAATAAGAATAGAATTAGAACGATTATCCACCCAGCCATTGAAATTGGACAATGCTAATAAATGTCCTGAGAACAGAAATCCATCCAACTAATGTGATAAAAATAGACTTAGAAGGTGGGTACTCCAAAACTAACAACAGAAATATATATAGGAAGACGTACATGCATACCACCCAAGTCCCCTATATACAAATCTAGCCCCTAAACTTAAATTTTATTATCATGTCACCTTACCTATGAATGAAAATGTGTATTTCACATTTTAAAACTTAATAGTGGTATTTTTTATGTGATATGAAAGATTTTGGTGGTATAAATGGAAAAAGTATAGTTTAGCTGTGAGATATGTAAACACATAGTGGAATTTGTTGGTATGCATGTAAATGGCCCATATATATACATACATATGTACATACATAAATATATAAATAACACCGAAAATTTGAGAAATCAGGTAAATAGTTGGACAATTTTAAAATGTACCCATATTGTAGCATTCCCCGAAAATTCGATTGAGTCGATTTTATAAAATTTTGCACGAAGAATTGATTAATTCAATATATAACACTATATAAGAATTATGAATAGAATGGAATATATAAAAATAATAAGATATTGATTTAATTAAATTAATTAAACTTTAATTAATTCCTAATCTCTCGCATCTCTACTATTCACAGACGACCTATTTCGTGATTCTCAATCGTGGATGATTCGAACGGCTAGAATAACAATGTGGATCACGATAAATGTCGCATCCCACTCATCTCTTGAATTTTCCTTCACGAGTAAGCTGCGGCTTGGGTACTGTAGCAAACGGATGAGTGGCGGATCTGAGAGACGCAAGCTACGATTTGAAGCTCTGGGGAGGAATCGGTGAATAAAAAACCCTTCTTCACGCAATTCTATACATTCCTTTCCTTAAGTTTTCATTTTGACGTATACCACAAATCGATGCATTTTCCGGTCAGTCATGCAATGAGACAAAATTCATTTATAGTTCCAGATATGCACTTCATTATGTTAGTGCTCAGTAAGAAAAACGCCACAAATTTCTAAGTGCCCTCAGAGATCAGTTGAGGTTAAAAATGCCACAAATTTCTAAGTGCCTTCAATTTATTTAATGCAAAGCAATTTTATATCTTATGCGATCGATATGCACAATCAGCTATAATCAGCGCAATGAAAGTTAGAAAGTATTTGCGAAGTGGTGAACTGGTATTTCTGGCAAAATTAGAAATGTTACATAAAGATGTGAAAGAATTGAAAGGCATTTCAATGTTGAAAAATTTTCTGATATATTTCCTGAAGAATTGTCAGGGTTACTACCAAAACAGGAAGTTAAGTTTGGCATTGATATATAGCCAGCAATGCTACAAAGTTCAAGCCTCCTTACAGGATGACGCCGAAGGAATTGTAGAAATTGAAAATTCAATTTCAGAAACTAGCAAATAAGGGTTTTATCAGGCTAATTAATTGACCATGAAATACTCCAGTTTTATTTGTCAAGAAGAAAGGCGGATCTATGTGGTTATGCACTGATTATAAAAAACTGAAAAATGTGGCAATCAAGAACAAATATCCTTTAATCAAAATCAATGATATATTTGATTGGTAAGAGGGTGTTGCCATATTTTTCCAGATAAATCTGAGATTAGGATATCATCAAGCCAAAGTTAAGGAGACAGATATAACTAAGAGAGCTTTTGGGGTTAGGTATGGTCATTATAAATTTATAGTTATAAATTTTGACTTAAACAATGCTCATGCTGTAATTATGGACCTGATGAATCAAATATTCAGGCCTTACGTGGATCATCTTGTCATTATTTTTATTGATGTCATTCCGATATATTCAAGAACTGATAATGATCATGCCAAACATCTGAGGATAGTATTGGAGCTATTGAGAGGTAGAATCAACTAGATGCATTGTTAAAATATGAAATTTGACCACAAATTATTACATTATTGGGGCATATTATTAGTGGACAAGGAATCTCTACGAATCCTAAGAGGGTATGAAAATTTTGGAATGACCGACTTCAAAGAATTTTACTGAAATATGTCGTTTTCTTAGTTTAGTCAAATATTACATAAGATTCATTAAAGGATTTTCACATATAACTACATGGGAAAAAAAAGAAGAAATGCGATAGAAATATACCTCCATTTAAGTAAACTCAAAAAGTCAGAAATTAAAGAGATTGACAATTTAAAAATAAACCAAAATTTTGCATTGCCCAAAATTTGGTCGAATCAATTTTATAATTCTACATGACAAATTGATCGATTCTGTACACAACACTATATATGAATTATGAACTGAATGGGAGAAAAAAAAATAATAGATATTGAGTTATTTGAATTAATTAAACCTTAATTAGTTCATAATCTCTCGCATCTTTATTGTTCCCAGTCGACCTATTTCGCGATTCTCAGCCGGAGAATGGCTCAAACGGCTAAGATAAGGATGGGGATTGCAATAAATGCCAAGTTCCACTCCTCTCTCTCCAGAATTTTCCTTCACAAGTAAGCAGTGGCTTGGGTACTGTAGTACACGGGCGAGTGACGGGACTGGAAGGCGTAGGCTATGATTCAAAGCTTAGGGGAGATATCAGTGAGTAGGAAACCTTCTTTCATGTTATTCCAGACATTCATTTCATTTCTTAAGTTTTCATTTTGATGTATGCCACAAATCAGTGCATTTTCCATTTTTGGTAGCAATATTGGAGACAAAATTGTGTCAAAAGTGACGAACTCAGTTTGTAGGCTTCTCTAATGGCTTTTAGCACGAAACAACAAGGTTAAGAGAGTATTAAGTGAATAGGTAGAAGAGGGAAGAAGAATAAACGGGATCGAAGAAGGGTTAGTTATGCCGAAAAACCCTTTTGAGTTAAGATTTTGTAAATGAGTTAAATCACAAAGCCAAAATTTCATGAACTCTTATGATGCTTAAGTTTTCCATATTGTTTGCACGATGCGGCAAGCTCGATACGAGACTGTGGAAACTTGTTGTAGAGATGCTCCGTTAAGTCAGGTAAAATGATCATGTGCTAATTTAAGAAAAATAATTCTCTGTGGGTTTCATATGATTCCATGTTTGACACTGTAACATTTATAATTTCCTGTATATTGTGGATGAAGTTTGCATTAAATGTATGAATGTAAATTGATTCCCCCCTACGATACATGTAATTTTACTACGGTATGAATATGATAAACACGCTTATGAAATCTTTGATTGTAAGCATTCATTTGCTATGATTCATGTCAATGATATATGAAATGTCTGAGGACTTTGATTTAATTGTCACAAATGATGTTATAAATAGTCTATTACATAAACACTGACAAGCATAGATAATAAGAATGTGGAGATTCTCAAATAATATTCAGGCAATAACAAAACTCTGGGAACCATTGAGATCAGATATGATGGAACATAAGAAACCGCCGTTACCAAATAGACTATTAATAATTGCTATATTGAGGAGGGGGACAACCTTCATCAATAGTTAATGCAACATTCAACTTGAGAGACGATCCAATGACATGACATGAAAATAACTAAAGCCTATACAATTACAAGTGACACTACTATGATTAGATTGAAAATTCTTATGAACATGCTTATTACAACTATGAATGTATCATATACATGTTTTATCCAATAGTCATAATCTTTTTCACTACTTGTTTTTTTTATATGTTCTACACGATTCTACAATGTTATAACTTGTGTATAAACATGTGCAGTTACATACGAGCATACACATTTTTTTTTCGTCTTTAAAATCTTATTATAGCCTTGATTATTTTGTCGAGCTCGTTGTTACTCTATATTGTTTTTAGGAAGGGGCATGGAGCACCGGGGCGAGTAGCCAAATGTGATTTGTACAACTTTTGCATTACAATTTTGAGAGTTTATGCAGATTTTTAGATACGTACTTTTATTATGTTGCACTTGACAGCTCAATATAGATATACATGTTTTGATAATATGATTTTCCTGCTTCCAAGTATATGTGAATGAAATAAAATGTATCATGTATGTTTGCGGCAATTTAGTTAGACTAATTCATTATCTATTGAGTCCTGATTCTGTAAGTCCAGATTAGCATTTTTGAAAATTTAGTCTGACTGAATTGTCTACCTCTGTCGCACCTCAGCCATCAAACTCAAACCAGCCTAAAATAAAGCTAAGCAAACCAATAGTAATTAGGTTTGGCTTTAAATGTAAGCCTTCTTGCAATTTTTGATAGGAGGTTCCAGATCCTATTTACTGAACAGGGTAAGAAATGCAAAAAAAAATTATAGCCACTCCCTTGCATTCACAAGGCTTCAAGCAAACCGGTTCAAATGAGTTATCCTTTTATGGCTTGTAAAATTCATCAGTTTATATTGGTACTTTTATTTCTTGTGAAATCTTTGTAATTGCTATATTTATAACATTTTCTAATTATAATATTACAATTGAAGAAAAAGAACAGTTTTAGATTTGGTTTGGCTTTGCACAAATTATGCAAACAATGAACGAGGGTTATTGTCACGACTCAAATGCCCAATCGCCCTAACGGTCAACTGTAGTGCGACAGAGACGAGCAATTTGGTCAAACTAAATTCTCACGAATAGTCGTCTTGATATGCAGAATCAGAACTCAATGAGTGATAAATTAGTCTAACTTAATCAACGCAAACATACTTGATATGTTTTATTTCATAATTTATTCACATTCACATATACTCGAAAGAGTGAAAATAATCACCAAAATATAAATGTATCTATACAAAACTACTAAATCCAACATAATAAAAATAAGTGCCCAAAAATCTATACAAGCTCCTAAAACTATGAAATGTGAAAGTTGTACAAGCCACACCTGACCACTCTCCCTAGTGCTTCTCACCATTTCCTGAAAATCAACATAGAGTAAGAAACAACAAGCTTCACAAAATAATCAATGCTGAAATAAGATTTATAGATGGAAAAAACTAATGTGCATGTCATGTAACTCGTGCATATATCCACAACATATGTCACAACATGCTATAATCGTATAAAACATGTAAAAAAAAAAGATATGTAATATAAAGAACATGTTAACTATATAAAATATATATTTCACCAATTCACGTGTAATCATAATCATATTCATAAAAGTTATTAATATAATAATAGGTGTCACTTATAATCGCATAGGTCTCAACTATTTCTATGTCATGTTATATCATGAGATTGTCACCTGGCCCGTAGGTTACATTAACTATTAATAAAGGTTGAGCCCCTCCAAACATAAAAGTTATCAATAGTCCCCTGACACTAACGATTCCCTACATTCCGTCGCTATATGATCTCAATGGCTTCTAGAGTTTTGTCTCCATCTGAATACCAAGAGTCTGAAATTCCATTATTTACTATTATCCGTACATGCAAGTATTCATTTAACAACTTGCCTATAATATCACATGTGATATTACTTAAATTATAATTCCTATAACAATCATTCATCATAAGCATTTCATATATCATATGCATGGATCATATTAAATAAATACCTACAAGAAATGATTTCATAAGCATATCATCACATTTATAACATAATAAAAATATGGGCATCGTAATCAAATTTGTATTCATAAAATATATGCAGTTATTCATCCACAATATGCAGAAACTTTAGATGCAATAATTTTAAACACATAATCATATGAAAACCTACAGAGTTATTTTTCTTAAATTAGCACAAAACTATTTCATTGGAATTGACGAAGCAGTACTAAAACGAGTTTTGCCAAGCTCGCCACCTAGTATAAATAACCTAAAATTTATAATTTCATGAAATCTTGGCTTATCTCGTGATTTAACCCCAAAGAAAAATTATTTACGAATTCTTATCTCAAACGGGCTTCCTTGCATAAATCTTCCCTAAAAGCTTTCCTATTTTTGATATCGGGGTTAACCCAAACCGTAACAAATAAAAAATATTATTGCTAAAATTCAAACGGTTACAAATATGACTCATCAAAACAAAAAAAAAATGACAAACAAACATAAATAGTTCTCGATAGTGATGACGACGGTGGTGAACACCAGCTGGATAGTGGGTGGGGCAGTTAGTTAGCGGTGAGACATCAACAAGGACTGTTGGAGGGGCTTACATTAGTAAAATAAATGATGGGAGGGATGGCGGCAGTAACAGGAGAGGATAGAGGAAGAGGCAGCAATAACAAGAAAAGATACAGAGGGCGATGACAATGTCAGACAAAGATAGAGGAGCTGGCAGCACAACAAGAGATGTTGGAGGTGGAATGTGGCAGCGGCAAGAAAGGATGACCACACTTGCAACAGTAACAAGTAAGAGAGGGCTGGCGGCAAAGAAGGGTAGTGGAAAAGTGTTCAGGCAGGAGTTTAACAAGGAATTGAAGCTAGCGGTTGGAAGCAGAGAAAGTGCAGGGAAATAGCTGGCGACAGAGAGAAGGAATGCAAAAGGAGCGACAACAAGTGAAAAAGGAGAAGATACACACCACCTTGAAACGAGTTACAAATAGAGCACCTTCTTGCCATCAGATATAATCCTAGAAAGGAATAATGGGGCACCGATAGCTGTCCAAACAAAAATCTCAGCAAAATTGAACCCTAAACAGTCAAAAGGACATATATATACTAATAGATAACTATAACGGGGGAAGCCCCTCCCTTTGGGCGGTAAAACCAACCCCTTGGACCGGCCGACCCAAACAACAACAAGACTAAACCGAGTTTGCGCTTTCCAGCCAATTCAACCCTCCAGAGCCCTACGTCAGTCTTTTTGGTTGGGGTAGCTTTGATCTCATTCGTCGAAGCTTCTGTACGCACGTTGACGGTGACAAAATTGCTGCAAGCTCCCGAGTTGAAGGATCTTCTACTACGGTATGAGAAACACATGGATCTCAGTGGAAACTGCACCGCCCCCCAAAGCACCTAAGGATTTTTTCTTACTTGATGACATACATTCATATCACTCCACCCTGCTGGGGGTCCATTTTGAATCTAAGTTGGGTCTGCATGTCACGTATATACTGTTGAATCCTTCAGAAGTAATCCAAAGTTGTCTCAACATGATCCGAAATAAGGTATCGATGTGATGTCCTAAAATGCTCTTTGTCGTGATTGTCTCATTTCTGGAATCGATGTCTCAGTCCTATCATCCTCTGTCCTTACCAAAACTGCTATCACCGATACTGCTATACTAGCAAGGGCACCTGTGATCACGACCTCCGTCAAAGGAAAGAACGATCTGCATCCCCTCCTTGGTGAAGTAGGTGTTTCAAAATTCATCATGTTGATTTCTACGGTCAAATTGTCACGGTCTCCCCAACAAAAGGTGGTAGGCATCAATGGATGCCACATCACATCACACATGATCTTGCAACTGCCTCCTAGTTAAAAATTCAACTAGGCACCTCTGGTCATTGTTAACTGTGTTCTTCATCAGCTACATCAGAGAATATGACTGGGAATGTCTCTGAATCATAAGTCACAATTTCTCTACCATCTACATTGAAGCCACTTTTTTGTCGCTCCCTCCATCAATGATGACTGCATACCTTCTCGTTCATTGTGCAACGGGAGTAGAATATGTTGTGGAGAAGCCACTTCGGATCACTCACATCCTCAGTCTGTAGGACCCGTAGAACCACTAGCATCTCGATCATTCATCCGGTTGAAGATGATACACCTCACCCTGTTTCTTAGCTGCATCCTCTTCGCTAACCTCCTCCACTGCAACCTGCTCGGTAAAAGACACAACTTGACTTGTTAAGAAAGTGTAGGTGATGAGCCCAAATCTGTTGGAATACATGCTTAGGACTGCTTATTGAGTCTAGGTTTAATCGAGTCAAGTTTGTTCCTTAATCTTAGGAGTTAGTTGTTATTTTTCTTGATTTTTTTGTTATTTTCTTGTTTTGTTATTTTCTTGGCTGATTTTTAGGACTTTTTCTTGTAAGTTTGTTATTAGCTCCAAGTTTAAAAATTGTAAGGGTACACAAAAGGTGTGTGGTTCTAATTTTTCCTTCAATCTACAACAATTCTCTTAAGTTTTCTCTTCTTTCTCATTTCAAGAAACCAACACTTTAAGTTTTCTCTTCTTTCTCATTTCAAGAAACCAACAATTTGGTATCAGAGATCTCTTCTTAAGGGACTTGTGTGCGAGTTTGAGCGGCAATGGAGATCAAAGCTACTAGTTTTTCCTCAGTTGCTCCACCAGTGTTTGATGGACATAGGGTCCAGATCTGGGCAATCCGCATGGAGACATACCTAGAAGCTTTGGATCTCTGGGAAGTAGCGGAAGAAGACTATGACATTCCTCTTCTCCCTGAAAATCTCACCGTAGCATCCCCACCGTAGCACAAATTAAAGCACAAAAGGAGAAAAGGACAAAGACGTCCAAGGCAAAAGCTTGCCTGTTTGCTGCAGTTTCCTCCACTATCTTCACTCGTATCATGTCGTTGGAAACAACAAAGGGGATTTGGGATTATCTCAAATCCGACTATGAAGAAGATGAAAGAATTTGAGGGATGCAGGTGTTAAACTTGGTTCGTGACTTTGAATTGCAAAAAATGAAGGAGACAGAAACCACAAAGGAGTATTTTGACAGATTAATCAACATAGCAAATCGTATCAAATTATTGGGATATTCTCTGGAAGATTCAAGGATTGTTCAGAAAATCCTTGTAACAGTGCCTGAAAGATTTGAGGCTACCATCACCACCGATTTGAGGCCTGAAAGATTTGAGGCTACCATCACCACCTTAGAAAACACGAAGAATTTGTCAAAGATTGTTTTGACAGAACTCTTAAGTACTTTACAAGCACAAGAGCAGAGGCGTGTAATGAGGCAAGAATGAGCTGTTGAAGGAGCTATACCGGTCAAGCATCAAGATGATGAAAAGAATAGGTGGCCCAAGAACAAGAAGTTTCAAGCTACAAGTGGACAAAGCTCTGCACCTGAGAACAAAAGCAAAAATGAAAATAAAAGATTAGGAATAAAAAAAGTTTACCCTCCATGTCAACATTGTGGCAAGGAAGGCCATCCTCCTTTCAAATGCTGGAGAAGATCAGATGCAAAGTGCAGCCAGTGCGATCAAATCAGACATGAAGCTATCATTTGCAAGAATAAAGATCAACAACAAGGAGATGAAGCACAAGTGGCAGATCAAGAAGAAGATGACCAACTTTTCGTTGCAACTTGTTTCAAGTGTTATGAAACAAGTGAAAATTAGCTCATTGATAGTGGTTGCACTAATCATATGACATATGACAAGGAGTTGTTCAAGGAATTGAAGAGCATCGAGTCCAAGAATGTCAGAATTGGTAATGGTGAATATATTGCAGATAAAGGAAAGGGCACCGTAGCCACTGCAAGCTGTTCAGGAACCAAGTTAATCACCGATGTTCTCTATGTACCAAATATTGATCAAAACTTGCTAAGTGTTGGTCAATTAATAGAAAAGGGATTCAAAGTGATATTCATGGAGAAGGCCTGTGTGATAGAGGATGCTACAAGAGAAAAGATGTTTGAAGTTAAGATGGCAGGAGAAGTTTTTCACTCAATCCAATGCATGAGGAACAAAATGAAAGCACTATGAAGATTCAATCAGCAATTAAGATGACCGAGCATGTGAAAGTTGATGCAGGGCTGAGGGAATTAGAACTGGAGTCAACCTTACAAAAAACAACTGCAGAACTTTTAGAGTTTAAAGCTTGCCTTTTGAGTATGGAAACATAACTCCCAACCATGTCGCGAATGAATGAGGAATTGAAAGATGAAATGGATAAGACAATGGAGAGCCAATTTAATTCAGAGATGAGGCTGATAAAGGCTACTACAGAAGTCACAAAATTGAAAGCAAACCTCTTGGATAAGGAGACACAGCTGCAAAGCATTATGGGCAAAGCTTATGGATGAGAATGAACAGCTAAAATCAAAGCTCAAGAGAGACAGGGAGCATCAAGAGAATTATGTTGCAGCTATATTGGATGCTGATAGAGCAAAAGCTGCAGAACAAGTAGCACCAGTGAGACTACATGTTGTCAATGGGGAGGCTGAAAAAAATAACAAGAAAGCAACAAAGGTTTTGCAGCAGCTTGAGGCTGCTCAGGCAGTGGATTCAAAGATGGAGGCTGAGCTAAGGAGGCTTAGGGTGCAGTTAGATCAATGAAGAAAGACAGCTGAAGCAACTACAACAATTCTCACACCAGAGAACAATGGCAGAATAGTTGAGAGGACGGGCTCTCTTAAATCAGACTACAATTCACTGCTCCGTGGGAAGCTGATAAGCTCCCCTTTCTCTGACAACTTGGATGATAATTCTCCCAAGAGGAAGAATGGAAATATGCTGTGAAAAATTTTAATGGATCTCAATCTGGAGCAAAAAGAAAGTACTGAGAATTTTGTTGACAACCAAGCTGCCAATTGTATTTTCCATAATCTTGTGTTTCATGGGAAAACTAAGCATTTCAACATCAAGTTATTTTTTCTAAGAGAAGTGCAGAAAGAAAATTTTGTGATTCTGGTTTACTGCAAATCTGAAGATCAGTTGGCAAATTTATTTACAAAGTCACTTTCAATCAGCAAGTTTGAGTTTTTAAGACAGAAATTTGGTGTTCGCAGCTCCTAAAGCAAGGAGGAGTGTTGGAATATATGCTTAGGACTGCTTATTGAGTCTAGATTTAATTGAGTCAAGTTTGTTGCTTAATCTTAGGAGTTAATTATTATTTTTCTTGATTTTATTTCTTGTTATTTTGTGGGCTGATTTTTAAGTCTTTTTCTTGGAAGTTTGTTATTAGCTCCAAGTTTAAATATTGTAAGGATACACAAAATGTGCGTAGTTCTAATTTTCCCTTTAATCTACAACATTTTTCTTAAGTTTTCTCTTCTTTCTCATTTCAAGAAACCCAAATCCATGGAATCTAAAGTATTTTGGGGCAGGGACTGTAGTTAACATGCTACTCTCTTCAGCTTCTCATTTGGAGTGGTTATGTTCTTATCCAAACAAGTTTTCTCAACTCCCTGAGGCGTGATACTGCTTATGTCTCCCACCACATGTGGCTGTCTTAATGGTAGTGATGGTCTGCTCTGTTTCTGATGATTCTTCACCTTCAAAGCTAAGGTTTGGATGTCTCCCAATGACCAATAGTGTTGCGATTGCACCGCGTTACTGATAGCTAGCTTCAGGCCCCTTGAATAATAGGCTATGGTATGTTACTCTGACTCGGCCAACTCACTTCATCTGCAGCTAATCCAACTGCATAGTAAACTCCACTGATAGGTCTCTCTATTGTAGGTGATGGGGGTCTTATAAACATATCTGTATGAGGTAGGCATTTTCTCTACATCTCCTTCCTCATCTCTCCCATCTAGTAATCATGTCACCACCATCTTTATTTTTCTGTCTCTACAAGTTTTCCCACCATAAGGAGACGCTCTTTCACCTTTTTATCCTCTGACACTTCTTTGAACTTGAAGATCCTTTCAACTGATTGTAGTCATTTGATGAAATTGCGGGATCCATACCTCCATCGAACTCTGATAAGTCCACTTTGATCCCAAAATCCCTGTGTCCTCCATATGTAGCATTCTCTGTTAGCCTCCACTGATACCGAATTCCAAAGTGTCGGGACCTGTCTTCCTCATCACTGAAGTCATCCCTGTGGAATGAATTCAAATCCTTGTCCATTTCTCCCATTCGACTCTCCTATCACAATTGATAGTAACCTCTCCCTGGGTTCTATCATCCAACTCAACAAGCCTCAACTGAAAACGAGGGAGCTCTCGTTGGATCTCCTCCCGCGTAGATTCGGACCTGTACCTTCTTGTTGGCATGAGTAAGAAGGTTATTTGGTGGTAGGAAAGAAAAATTTTAGTGGAGATGGTTTGGTTATACCACTTGTTGGTAAACCCTATGATAAGACTAGAGTTACGAAAATTTTGATATCAATTGATACCAGGGTTACCTAAATCACAATGAAAAAGAAATAATTATTACTAAAATTCAAATAGTTACAGAGACGACTCATCAAAACAGAAAATAAATTACAAACAAGCTCAAACTGTCCCATAGAACAAGGACAATGGTGGTGAACATCGGCTGGACAACAAGTGATGACAACAACAGGGAGTGCGGGAGGTGGCTTGCCTTAGCAACAGTAGGTGTTGTGAGGGATGGCAACAACAACAGGTTAGGGCAAAGGGACATGCGACAAGGGCAAGAGATGATGCACTGGGTTGGCGACAATGACAGATAAAGATGGAGGGTGTTGACCTCATTTTTGGTGAGGTCTCTTACTCTTCTTAGAGCTAAAATCTAGCCTTAGGGTTTCCTACCGACTCTCTTAGAAAACTAGCCTGGGACCCGCACCAACTAGAAATTTGAGTCACTTATTGACTCCTCGCAATTTCATGTAACTGGTTCTAAATCCTCAACACTTAGTTGAGCTGATTAAAACCAACGCGACGAAACTCGAGTCGAGTACCCATAGGATCTAAAGCCTTAGGAAGCCCTTGCATTCTCTGTTGGCTCTAATTTAAATACTTCATGCAGTTGGGTCAGGAAGATATGTAGAAAAGCTGTTTACCTTCATTGATATCTCATGCTTGGTTTACTGTTGGTTATTAGCATGTTAATGAGCTTGCTGGGTATGTTTTAAATGTTCCATGACATCCAGCTAAAGAAATCTAGATTTCTAGGAAAGAGCATGACTTCGTCCTTATGCATGTGTAGGCTCTTTCTTTGTATTTCTCATTATGTTGGTACCTGTATATTGAAGGTTGAAGGTCATTTTTGTCTTGCAAGGCTGCGGTTTTCTCTGTTCTCCTAGCTGAAACGATTTAATGCTGAAATTTTCTTTGGAAATTTTATTTGGGGGTTTAGTTCTGTTTCCTGTTACTCCCCCTGTTCGAACAGCATGTTGAATGAAATATTGGTTTTTGAGGCATGAGGGTTGTTTTAGACTCCTGGGTTGCAAGTTTCTTTGCTGTGTTGGTTTGAAGTTGAGGTTTGAGAGTTGTTTTAGCCTCCTGGGCTGCGGTTTTCTTCGCCGTGTTGGTTTAACATTGAGGCTTTTGGAAATTTTACTTTGGGGGTTTTGTTTTGTGCCCCCCCCCCCCCCCCCCCAAAATTAACATGGGTCATGTTCAGATGGCTGTCATTCAATATTTGGGGCTTTTAGAGGTTTGGCTTTGGGGCTTGAGTTTGTTCCCTACGGCTGTCTCTCTATTCAAAATATACGTTGAATGCAATATTTGGTTTTTTTTTTTTTTTGAGGCTTTTGGAACTTGTTTTGGGGGCTGGCTTTTGTTCCCTGCTACTCTTTCTGTTCGAAACACATGCAACTAATATTTGATTTCTGGGAGGCTTATTTGGACTCTACTTTGTGGGCTCGGTTTTGCTCACCTGTTATTCGAGATATAAATGCATGGTTTCTCTTTTGTTTTGAAGCTTTTGGAGCTTGTTTTGGGGCCCTGTGTTGCTTCCCCTGGTCGTGAGTTCTCCTGTTGATTCCTGGGTGTGGGTGTGGGTGTGGGGTTAGTGTTCTCTCCTAGCGGCTCCTGGTCGTGAGCCTCCCCGTTGTGTTCTCTTGTTTGTGATAGGTGTTAGCTAGTGGCTTCCCCTTTGGCTGCCCCTACCCTTGAGCTTGTGGCTATTTGTTTGGGTTTGGTGGCTCCTCTTGCCGCTTTTACCTGAGAGTCCTTATTTGTGTCTGTTGGTTCCTTTGTGCAGCTGTTTGGTAGTCCTTCTGCTGCTTCCACCCGAGAGTACCTGGTTGTGATTTCCCTTATGTTGGGCTCGATTTTGCCCTTTTGGCTGCCTCTGGCCGTGAGCACTTGTTGGGTTTCTGGTGTAGTGTTGTGTTTGTATGGCATTGGAAGCTTTTGGTTCGAGATGGAATTAAATGCTTTCAAGTTGGTGAAATGAAATATTTTGATTCTTGTTATTTGGGAGAATTCAAATGCCCCCTTTTAAGATTGATTTGTTAAATGTTTGGAGATGTTTCAGAGCCCAATTCTGCGGGCTGAATTGATTGCAATAAAAAAAAAGAGGAAGAAGAAAAAAAAGAAAAAAAGAAACAGAGAAAGGAAAATCTTTTGATATTTGAGAAAGGTTTGAGAATAGCTTGGAGGTCTCTAAATTGTGCATTTTGGGGTTATTCCTGGCTAGCATCGGGGAGTGTGCCCATCTCATTGCTCATTCGAGGAGTTTCATCGGGTGAATGCTTTAGGCTAACTCTCCTACCGCTTTGGCTTTTCTTTCCTAAATTGATTTTGGAGGTGAGTTAGCCTTCCTTCTTTTTTCCATTTCTTGCTTTTTGGTTCACTTTCCTTGCTTCTTGATTTGGGTTTTAGATGTTTATGTCCGATACATAAGTGGGCGTATATAACCCTGACTATATATGAAACCATCAAGCAAGGTTGTGAGTGGACGATCGTTTTTGGATATTAGGCCTTGATGATAAAGACATTCAGTGGTAGAGCGGAATAATGTTTCATCCTACGACATCGGGACCCAATCCACGGACCCAATCCAGGGACCCGATGAAGTGTAGGATGACAATACTATTCACCGACACCAGGCTAGCAGGGCACCCTTGCCTTCTTAGGTTATTGGTGGTCCCGGCCCGATGGTTCGATCGACTCGTGGACAATCATATTTATATAAAAATCATAAGAACATATATGATAAGAACATATATGCAATTTTTAAAAATATTTTGACTACCAAAATTGACACTACTTTTCTTGTATGCATGAAGCCTATACGCATGCTAAAATATACATTTTAAACAATATAATTCGATTGTCCACTTGTCAATCGTCGGTATTGGGCTAAGGAGTGCCCTCCTAAATTGGTATAGTAGGACAACTTTCTAGTTGAATTTCGGACTCTATATATACGGGTGACCGATAGTTGCCTTCGAAGTCCCTCGAGAATACCTAATTCTGAGCCTAGCCCGACCCGAATGCTTACGGCTTTCCTTCTTTCTTTGAATTTTTTTTATGTGGTTTCCTATGGTTTTATCGAAATCAAATTTTTTATGTGTTTTCCTACGGCTTTCTCGAAATCTTTGTAAAGCACTTGTGATTTCTTTTCTTCGAATTTTCTTCGTGTATTCAACGATTTTCTTTCTCGGATTACTGTGGATCTTCTACCGCTTTTTCTCAAGTCTTTTCAAGAGCTGGAAGTAGGGTATACAGGTTTGTTTTACGTTTACAACGTTTACTTTTGTTATTGCGCACTTTACCACGTATACACATAATTCATACCTGCAATACTATTGTTTACTGCATTTCATAGCATGTTCCCTTTTATAACTCATGTTGTTTCTACAGACTTGCAGGAGACTTTTAGGTTAGAGGCCAGTAGGACACCCGGTTTAGGAGGGTCCTCGTAGCGAGCCATTGACCCAATAACTATACATTTACACACCACAACACTGAACTTATAATACATCTGCTAAGGAGCTTAGAGTAGTCTTTCCAAGAAGCAGAGCGTGGAAGCAAGCGGACTGAGGGCGCCGATCGAGACCACGACGACGAGGTGTAGGATGTCTCTTTAGAGTTAAGGTCCA
The DNA here is from genome assembly GCF_001263595.1 of Phalaenopsis equestris. NCBI lineage: Eukaryota > Viridiplantae > Streptophyta > Magnoliopsida > Asparagales > Orchidaceae > Phalaenopsis > Phalaenopsis equestris. The sequence goes on along the minus strand of NW_018164444.1, from coordinate 72,317,170 downwards.
ATCATAAGATAGTTGGGAAGCCACCGGGGTTCTCCCTTAATTTGTGACATCCCCTACTTTCATTCCGTCGACTCCTGAAAATAACTGTTCATATTTTGAGCCTTCCCCCCTCTAATTTTCTCATATTTTATTTTGGGAAACCTAAACTTTGCAATCTTGAAGGCAAAATCACTGATTTTAATCGAGAGTATTCTTAAGTGATTTCGGTCATTTAAGATGTAATTAACTATAGGGGTTTGCCTCTATAGAGAACTTAAGAACTTAGTTTAAAATAAACCCTATTTATTATCCTGTATTAAATAGGGGAACTTGTCGGCTTACAAAAAGGTTTCGCAGACCAAACGAATGTCACAAATCTTTTAGTTTAGGTGGCTAAGCCTGCCAAGAAGTTGTATGTTGTTTGTATGGCATTGGAAGCTTTTGGTTCGAGATGGAATTAAATGCTTTCAAGTTGGTGAAATGAAATATTTTGATTCTTGTTATTTGGGAGAATTCAAATGCCCCCTTTTAAGATTGATTTGTTAAATGTTTGGAGATGTTTCAGAGCCCAATTCTGCGGGCTGAATTGATTGCAATAAAAAAAAAGAGGAAGAAGAAAAAAAAGAAAAAAAGAAACAGAGAAAGGAAAATCTTTTGATATTTGAGAAAGGTTTGAGAATAGCTTGGAGGTCTCTAAATTGTGCATTTTTGTGCATTTTGGAAATTGTGCATTTTGGGGTTATTCCTGGCTAGCATCGGGGAGTGTGCCCATCTCATTGCTCATTCGAGGAGTTTCATCGGGTGAATGCTTTAGGCTAACTCTCCTACCGCTTTGGCTTTTCTTTCCTAAATTGATTTTGGAGGTGAGTTAGCCTTCCTTCTTTTTTCCATTTCTTGCTTTTTGGTTCACTTTCCTTGCTTCTTGATTTGGGTTTTAGATGTTTATGTCCGATACATAAGTGGGCGTATATAACCCTGACTATATATGAAACCATCAAGCAAGGTTGTGAGTGGACGATCGTTTTTGGATATTAGGCCTTGATGATAAAGACATTCAGTGGTAGAGCGGAATAATGTTTCATCCTACGACATCGGGACCCAATCCACGGACCCAATCCAGGGACCCGATGAAGTGTAGGATGACAATACTATTCACCGACACCAGGCTAGCAGGGCACCCTTGCCTTCTTAGGTTATTGGTGGTCCCGGCCCGATGGTTCGATCGACTCGTGGACAATCATATTTATATAAAAATCATAAGAACATATATGATAAGAACATATATGCAATTTTTAAAAATATTTTGACTACCAAAATTGACACTACTTTTCTTGTATGCATGAAGCCTATACGCATGCTAAAATATACATTTTAAACAATATAATTCGATTGTCCACTTGTCAATCGTCGGTATTGGGCTAAGGAGAGCCCTGCTAAGGAGTGCCCTCCTAAATTGGTATAGTAGGACAACTTTCTAGTTGAATTTCGGACTCTATATATACGGGTGACCGATAGTTGCCTTCGAAGTCCCTCGAGAATACCTAATTCTGAGCCTAGCCCGACCCGAATGCTTACGGCTTTCCTTCTTTCTTTGAATTTTTTTTATGTGGTTTCCTATGGTTTTATCGAAATCAAATTTTTTATGTGTTTTCCTACGGCTTTCTCGAAATCTTTGTAAAGCACTTGTGATTTCTTTTCTTCGAATTTTCTTCGTGTATTCAACGATTTTCTTTCTCGGATTACTGTGGATCTTCTACCGCTTTTTCTCAAGTCTTTTCAAGAGCTGGAAGTAGGGTATACAGGTTTGTTTTACGTTTACAACGTTTACTTTTGTTATTGCGCACTTTACCACGTATACACATAATTCATACCTGCAATACTATTGTTTACTGCATTTCATAGCATGTTCCCTTTTATAACTCATGTTGTTTCTACAGACTTGCAGGAGACTTTTAGGTTAGAGGCCAGTAGGACACCCGGTTTAGGAGGGTCCTCGTAGCGAGCCATTGACCCAATAACTATACATTTACACACCACAACACTGAACTTATAATACATCTGCTAAGGAGCTTAGAGTAGTCTTTCCAAGAAGCAGAGCGTGGAAGCAAGCGGACTGAGGGCGCCGATCGAGACCACGACGACGAGGTGTAGGATGTCTCTTTAGAGTTAAGGTCCAATCATAAGATAGTTGGGAAGCCACCGGGGTTCTCCCTTAATTTGTGACATCCCCTACTTTCATTCCGTCGACTCCTGAAAATAACTGTTCATATTTTGAGCCTTCCCCCCTCTAATTTTCTCATATTTTATTTTGGGAAACCTAAACTTTGCAATCTTGAAGGCAAAATCACTGATTTTAATCGAGAGTATTCTTAAGTGATTTCGGTCATTTAAGATGTAATTAACTATAGGGGTTTGCCTCTATAGAGAACTTAAGAACTTAGTTTAAAATAAACCCTATTTATTATCCTGTATTAAATAGGGGAACTTGTCGGCTTACAAAAAGGTTTCGCAGACCAAACGAATGTCACAAATCTTTTAGTTTAGGTGGCTAAGCCTGCCAAGAAGTTGTATGTATATCCTTAGGAATAGTGTACTGCCCAGTCATCTAAAGTATCAAATATGTAAGGTCCGCTCGGCCTCACTTTTCAAAATTAAAATATAATTTTCTAAAAACTAAAATCATACCTCATCTATCTAAATTAAATCACAAATTCAAACGACGATCATTCGAAGGATAAAACGACCGACAGAGGGGTTGGTGGAATAGTAGGAGACACTGAAGGTGTATAGTGGCAGCGGCAAGAAAGGCTGAAGGAACTTGTGGCAGTAACAGGCGAGAGATAAGGTTGTTGGTGGGGAAGGGAAGTGGAAAAGTGTGTTAGGCAAGATTAAAGCTAGTAGGGAATTAATGATGGCAGCTGGAAGTAGGGAAGCTGTAGGGGAATAGTTGATGATAGAGAGAAGGGATGCAAGAGCAGCGACAACAAGCAGAAAAAGAGAGGATACAAACCACCTTGGGACGAGTTACAACTAGAGCACATTCTCACCATCGAATACAACCCCAGAAAGTGAAAACGGGACGTCGAAGACTGTAAAATCTCAGCAAAACTGAACCCTAAACAGCCAAAACAACATATATATACTAATAGATAACAAGGAGGGGGGAAGCCCCTCCATTTGGGCGAGAAATCCAGGCCAGTCCAAACAACAACAAGGCTGAACTGGTTCTGCACTCTTCAGCCAGTTCAGCCCTCCAGAGCCCTGCATCAATTTTTTTCCTTCCTATCTTTTTTCCACTTCTCTTGACTGATTTCCTACAGATAGCCAAATCCAAAATATAAAATCAAGTTCGCAGCTTCTGGCACTATACCGTCTATCACTAAAGTGATATTGAACGAAAAAGTGCACCAGTTCGTGCCAAACGCCAAAACAAAAGCGTAAGAAAATGAATGTCTCAAATATCGTGAAAGAGAGGTTCCTACCATTTGATTTCTCCTTAGAACACTTAAATGCTGCTTACGGTTCCCTACAGGTCCAGTGGCTTGCCCTGCTATTCAGTCGAGCAAATTCGAGAGATGGGGGAGAAAGAATAGGAGAATGCGACATTTAAGTTACTCCCATTAAATCTGCATCGCTTGATAGATCCGACTGACACATGCGCAACTAAGTGCGAAGAAACTCGGCTTTGAATGGCAAAGATGTGGGATTAAGGGAAATTAGGATTAATTAAAGTTAATTAAACTTATAATTTTATAATTTTATATCTTCTCATCCATTTAAAATTCATGAATAGTGTTATATATCAAATTGCTGATTCAATGCGTAGATTTTTTTTTTTTTAATTTCTTTGGTCAAATTTTGAGGAATGTGAAATTTGGAGTATATACCTTAAAATTGTTTTGGTAAAATTTTGAGGAATATGAAATTTAGGATATATACCTTAAAATTGTTTTTTAAATTGCTTTGGTAAAATTTTGAGGAATGTGAAATTTGGATATATACCTTGAAATTGTCAAAATTGGGTGTTACAGTTATGCAGCTTAAATGTTTGAAAAGCAATCAAGCGCTTCTAATCAAATGGCAAAATGCTTTATGTACAACCAAGTTTGACACCAATCTAGGGTTCTAGGTGTGAGAAGATAAAGGAGGTGAATTAGGAGAGTTCTAAGATGAGAGATAAATGGAGAAACTATGGTGACAGCTGAAATTGGCACAACCAGCTACTGCACAACAGGCTAGATGCGGAAACAACAAGTCGGAAACAAGGGTTGGCGGCGCAAGGGGTATTTGGATGTCCGAGAGAGTTCTCCACCCAGATCCCATCAGGTTATAGAAACACCACCTTAGAGAGATCACATGATAGTACTCCAGCAAGGGAAAACTAGACAAAGCTATCTTTTATGTATAAACCAAATAAAAGTGTAGAAATCACATTTAACAACATAATTAACCCTACTAGCAACATAAATAAAGTAGCAAATATGCCTTATAAGACTGGCCAGCTCAAGGGATTAAGAATTTCCCGAGCCGACCAGGAAACAACCAGTCTGGACCGGTTATGGGAAGGAGGCAGACGTCCACATCAAAGTTAGGTTTAGCTTTGGTTCTTCTAAGTTGTCTTAAACAGAACATCTGAACCAAACGCAGCCAACCCAGTCTATAAAGCTCCAAATCTGAAAAGTACCAAAATCAAATGAAGCTGATCTGCTTGACTCTGTTGGTTTGGGTTTTCAATTCGAGTGCATTTTTATAGCCTGTTACAGGGCAAGTTCCAATTGTTATACAATGCTTGTTATCAGTCAAGTGCATATATTAGGTCATCCCATGGCCAAAGGTTCCATTCAAACTGAAAAAGGTAAATTATTACAGATTTTGAGCGTATTAGAAAAGACAACTAATCTTACTAAAAATACAAATCAAGTTGGTATCTATGGATCAGCCATCAACATACACCAAGCACTTCGTTTTTTAAAATTCATGATGTTTCAGAACCTACAGTTGTCATTCGGGCAAATTTGGCACAAGATTTGAATGCAGCAACAGAAGACCTTAAACAAAGCAGACAGTAAGGCAAATCAAAGAATCCAATATTGAAAAGTGTGGAACTGCGCAGGAACTTTCTTAGAGGAAAAACTCTAATTTTCTCATTAAACTAAAACAAAAAAATAACAAATATATCCGGCTCAGACTAAACCTCATACAATTGGAGGGAAATTCAAATCAACATGATAAGGAAAGAAATAAAAACAAATTAATGGATAATTAAAGGAGAATAATTTCTCCCCGTTAAATGTAGCAACAGACCCACTGTTTCCTAAACTGTGGGTGGGCCCATGTGATCCACTCTTATACATATATCAACAAAAACTATAAATCAAAACATAATTTTTTGTGAGATACCACAAATTCATCTAAAGCTTACCTAAGGGATCCTACTTTCAGAAATAGTAATATCTTCATCCATTGGATTTCCCTTCTCTTGTTGAAGATGACCTGGTCAATATAAAAAGTCAACTAAGAACCTGGATAACGTTAGATAACCTATCCCCTAATCAAATATATTAATAAAACCTTAACAGGATAAGAGAAAATTTGGCCTACTTACCGAGAAAAGCAGAAGCAATCTAAATCAATGTTTTGTACTTAAAGCATACCGTGTAGACCAAATACAGACCCTCAAATAAATTCTCATAAATTTGTTTAGATAAGCATGAATAAAAGGGGTAGCAAAGAATGCAGTTATAACTTTTAACATCAAACAATATTATCAAATTGAATGAAAAATACATTTCCAAATTTAGCGTAAAAGTTATATTTTTTTTTTCCAAACAATAAATGGAAAAACCAAGATATAACTCTACATCCGAGAATCTTAAAGCGGAGAAATTGTGCGGAAAAGAAATTAGCATCAACATCAAGAAGAAACGACAATAAAAATAATAAGAATTCCTAATACAATTGTTCAAGCATTAGAAAATCTAGCCATCCTATGCGTGAAAGTAATAATTTGGGATACTTGGGGATAATTTTACCATTAGTGAATGCGACAAACTTTTGTGTCCTTTCTCCCTTGTCAAAAACTTCAATAAAACCAGCTGCAAATCATGCCTAAGCTACCAGGAATTCAAGGTTTAGAAAGCACATTTTGATTTGTAAGTGTTTCGTAAGTGCGTAATCACCTTCCGAACATATACTTGGCACACTTATCAGAATTTTCCATAATTTTTTTAGTGTATAACCATTAAACACTAACTTTAAATGTCCTAGCTGTTGAAGTTCATTTTCTTTTAAATCTTTCAAGAGCTTTTTATAGATGCAAGTGTTGGGTAAAAAAAAAATTACTGTAACGAGATATTTCTGACAATGAGTGGCAATCTTTGAAAGAAAAGTGTGCATAATCATTGTAGATAGGCTATGGGAGTAGGCCCTTTGGAGGCCACGGTTGTAGAAAATAACCTAGATTGATTTGCGAATGTGAAAGGTAATAAAAAGATGAACTACAAAGACAAATAAA
>NW_018164444.1:72270670-72307011 GCF_001263595.1 Phalaenopsis equestris | reverse complement strand
TCCCCATTTTTAAGAATAAAGGGGATGCACGAGAGTGTGTAAATTATAGAGGAATTAAGTTGATGTGTCTTACTTTAAAATTATGGGAGAGGGTAATTGAACATAGGTTAAGACGCATCACAAAAATTTCTCATAATCAATTTGGATTTATGCCTGGCAGGTCTACTATGGAAGCTATACATTTATTGAGAGGTTTGATGGAGAAGTTCAGAGATAATAAGGAGAATCTACATTTGATTTTTTATTAATGTTTTAAATTCGACTTGTGTTAAGAAAGGCAGAGGTAGACCTAGGAAGACTTGGGCTTTTGTATTAAAAATGATCTTAATTTACTAGAACTAAATGAAAATATGACACTAAATATGACGCAATGGAGAAAAATGATTCATGTAGCCGACCCCACGTAGTGGGATTAAGGCTTTGTTGTTGTTGTTGTTGTTGTTATGGATTAGGGTTATATAAAAGGCAAATTCATTGATGTAAAAGGGAAGATACAAAAGTTTTAATGAGTGGATAGGTTGAAGGTAGGTATGTCCACATCAGGGAGGGTGATATCTCTTTCAATAAGAATTCTTGCAACAGAAAATTTGGATAGGTTGAAGGTGGGTATGTCCAATTTCATAGGTCTCCTAGTGCAGCTCCAATAGAATAGATGACTTGGTGATTAAACTAGTGCAACTTTAGGACAGGTAATTTAAACCAGATTGGAACTATAGTGGTACTTGGCTAGGATCAAATTCAGGAGAGCACTTGAACAATTTCATATATTTCCCATCAACTGGTATATAATTCTTAAAAAATATTTTGGCATAGTCTTCTAGTTTAAATAATTGTAGTATCGCATGTCTCTCATCAAAGAGACCAACATTCCAATCTCCTAATAGTTTGAAATTTTCAGAAGTCTTTCGAACGATTTTCATTTTAGGATGTTCCAACTGAACTTCCCAATGGGGGTATATTTGCACTTTCGAACCAAGTTGGAAACTTCAACATCTGAGAAAATTAAAGCTACTTTGCCACTCTTCCTACTCTCCTTCTTGATGAGGTTACAGTCCCCCTGGCCTTCAAACGATTCATGATAAACCTGAGGGAAGACCCGATTATCCACTAATCCCACAGAGCCAAGCCTTTCTAAGGTTTAAAACTGAAGCAGTCGATGGTTGAGGAGGAACAGAAGCCAAAGAACCAAACTTGCGACTAAAGCAGATGAGTGAGACAGAGGGGAAACCGAAGATCCAATTTTTTTGGCTTTAGTGATCAACTGAGATAACTGATTGTACGCGCGAGCTGTTTGAATGGAGGAGACGACTGAGGGTGAGACTACTAGGGTTCGGAAGCCATGGATCACTACTCCGTTGAGTGGGGTGAAAGAGGAAAAAAACCACACAATCGGTTCAAGCAGAAGAATAAACGGAGAGATCTCACAAAAAAAAGCCAAAATAGAAGCCCTAGTTTGGGTAACCAAAGTAGAAGCCCTAGTTCGGGCAAGAAATTGTTAAGTTTGTTGTCATTACCCGAAGCAACTAATGTATCATCCATCAAGATTGATAATAGGCCTTCATTCTTCTTCTTCTTTTTAGATGTATAAACCTGTCATTTCTCATCCGAAGTTTGGCTCATCAGATCAGTGGATTGGTCCAAAGGTGGTCGGACAGGTGTAGGCTGTTGCACATCATGAACCCCATGTGCCTAAGTAACAGTAACAACTTGTTCAATCTGATGAGGCAGGTGAAGTCTGAAATGACTCTCCAGCCCCCACGAAAACAGGTTCCATTAAAGGGGAACCTACATCAAGAGCATTGTGTGGAGGCTGAATGGTTGATATATTACCTACGAGGATAATGACATTTTCAGGAGTATCCTTTTGATGATCAATAATGTCAATCACTTAGAGCAGATCAAGAGGAGGGGGAATCACTGCCTCTGGCTCAACACTTTGTTTCTTTGGTCTTAAATGGGGGTGTAGATGGTGACATTGAGAAATGGAGTGGTCAAACATACGACAACTCGAGCAATACAAAGGGAAAGACTCACTCACAATATTTTTTCAATATCCATGGTGTTGTGTGTCTAACTAAATTTCCTCAGAAACAATTAAAGTGATGTCCCTTTCAACAAGTACTCTGGCTTCAGAGGGACATGAATGATTAAAAGTAGGAATGTCTGTTTTAAGTGGCTTAGCATAAGCTGAGGCAATAGCATACAACACTTTTTGAGTAAAATAATGAACATTCAAGCTAAGGAAGCAAATGCAAACCATAATGATTGGTGATTTCGTCTGTGGGTCAAAATCCACCGACCATTTCAAAATCTTCATTGCTCTGTTATCAATCCAGATTAATCTTCTAGCAAATAAGCTTGTGTAATCATCTTCATTATTAAGTTGAATAAGGATGTATCTTCCATCTAAAAGTCTAATTTTTCACTCCTCAATAAGGCGCATAAGCTCAAATTCTTTACGAATAAGCTCCATTTTGGGATAACAATAAAGAAATTTCCCGACCAAATTCAAAAGACAGGAGGAAGCAAGTTGACTTCTTATTCCTCCTATCAGGTTTCTTGATGCCCTCCGCCAACTCAAACGAAGAAGGGAAATAACACGATTTAGGAGTACTTGAGGCGTGCTTGAGGCGTGGACACCCCTTGAGGCGTGGACACCCGCAAGGGCAGCAACATACAATCTGTCCAAAGCCATCACCAAAAAAATGAGGCGCGACGATAGGACAGCGAAGTTACAGTGGAAAAAAGAGCAAAAGCTGAAAGGGGGATCAACGGTAACCCCTTCCAAGTTGAGCAGAGGACGGAAGTGCGAAAGTACGAAACTTTCTGCTTCGAGCCCGATGAAGACAAGACGAGCCTGCGCCCAGAAATCGTCCTTCAAAATGAAGACGACGATGACGACAAAGAACTGTGGTGAGGGACGTAGCGAGGCAGCACTACGAAACACACCTTCCAAACGACGAAGACGACGAAGGACCACGAGGAGGCAAACATAGCGAGGCAACGCTACAAAACAAACCAGAGGAAGGATCTTCGAGAGTGACGATGCGAGAAGACACCGTGACAGACGCTAAGGTTTGCCATGAGGCGATACCCTAACAGAGTCGTGCACGAGAGAAAGAGACGCCATATATATATATATATTGAAAGTCCAAAAAGGCTAATATATTAAATAGAAAAAAAAAAAATATTGAAATGCATAGTATCGGGTGGCTAGAGAGCGACCCAATTTGGTCTTGCCTCTGCCTCCAGTTTTAGGGAAGGAGCAAGCTAATAAGTTGGCAAGATGATTGTTATTGTCAGTAGTAACTAATGTATCATCCAATATGTTCCCGAGTTGGAGTCGGCCTCCATTCTTCTTCTTCCTCCTGGAATATACCTGTCATTCCTCATCCGAAGAATCATCCGAAGAATCAGTCTGATGGGGGTGGTAGAGCGGAAGCAGAAAGAATACCAACCGTAATACCCACAATAGGTTCTAGTATATGTAAAGTATGAGTTGCCTCTACATTCAAAGCTTATGACATTTATCAAGAGTATGCCCAAACATCTTACAATGAGAACAATAAGAATGTCTATACTCCATGAAGATTTGTTGTCAATATCCATTATGTGTTGCGCCCAACCATACTTCAGTAACATCAGACAAAGTAATATCTTTTTCCACAAGTATTCTAGCCACAGAAGGTCTGGTAATGTTGAAAAGGGGTAGATCTAACTTCATAAGATCCCCAAGTATGACACCAATAGAGTAGAGAACTTGATGATGAAAAAAGTGCAGCTTGAGACCAGGTAGACTATACCATACCGGTACAGTAGGAGGTTCATGATTATGGTCAAAATCAGGAGACCCTTGAGTAGTTTCATTGGTTTGTTTCATTAGTTTACAAGCGAAGTTAAGATATTTTTTGGAGAAAATACGAGTGTAGTCTTCAGGCCCGGCTAACTGAATCAAAACAGGTCTCACATCCATGAGCTCCACTTTCCACTTTCCTGCTAATTTGAGGTCAGCAAAACTTTTCCTGATAACTTTCATAACTAGGTGTCCCCACTGAAATTTTCAAATGAGAGCAAATTTAAATTTGTCAGCCAGGGTTGAAATTTCTGACTCGGAGAAAAAGTGTTGTCTTCCCACTCTTCCTTCTTGCATTCTTAATAAAGGGCAGTCACTTGTACCATCACGATTCTCCTTATAACTTGAAGGGAAGACAACCTTCGTCTCCCCCTAAAGATTACCAACAACGTGAGCAAAAGAGGTTTTACCGGGCTTAACCGAAGGAGGAAGCTCCATCACAGCAAGTCACGACAAGGGGAGAAGAGTTGCAAGTCGGACAGAAGAGGCGATGCTGCGCAGAAGAGAGGAAATGCAGACGACTGCGCGGATCGCACAGAGGACGCTTATCCGCGGACGTCGTAGAAACTAGAGAAGTCTCTGCAAAACGATCCCGACGACGTGTTGCAGCGATCCCGAAGACGCCAGCACGGACGCACTCCCGCAGAAGAGGCCGAGGCCCTTCGTCGTTGGGCGCGAAAGAGAGGACGATCACGATGGATTAGCGCAAAGTCCTTCATAGTCGTCGTCGAATACGTCGTCGAGGACGAAAGATGGTGGATTGAAGGGCATATATATATATAGCTTAAGGAAACCCGTAAGTAATTTTATTGCTCAAAAGAAAAGTTATATGTTTTTAAGAGATTGAATCCCACTGCAAATCAAAAAATTACAATACTCACTCTTAGGGTTCCAACCTCGAGGTGTACAAACTCACCCAAAAAAAGTCTCTAAAACAGATACTAGTTGTTGACCTCATTTTTAGTGAGATCTTAGTTTCCAACTCCCATAACCCAAAATCTAGCCCTAGGAGTTCTTTGTTGATCATCTTAGCAGACTAGTAATGGAGCTCACCTCCCGTAGAACTTCAAATCACTTTTTGACTCATTTTTGTGAAGAACTCACATGAGTGATTCCAAGCACTCAGCTTCTAGTTACAATAGCTAAGGACCAATATGTAGAGATCCCAAAAATGAGTTCCTACAGGATCAGACGACCTTAGGTGAACCTTCCGTGACTCAGCAACGCACTCGCAACACCACGCACAAAGTTGACATATTTTTGGCCCGACTGTCGACGAACTTGTCTGGAAGACCCCGGATGATGAAACGAATTGCACCGTCGCGTCCGGAACGTTAATTTTAACCAGAAATGACACTCATATTGCTAGGGTTACGCACACACAAATGACACGAAAATCGATGCACATTTTTTTTAATTAGCAGCCTCGAGTTGAACAAGAGTTAAACAATTTTAAATTTTGAATTTAAAATTTCAAATGAATTATTTAATCCTACCTTAATGAAATTAAGTTAGGAGTTGTTATATGCCAAATAAACTCTTCTCCTAATGGAAATTCATCAATTACACGCATAACGGTCGTTCTGAAATCCTGAATATACAAAAAATGCTTGCCGCCTCATTCAAAAGGCACGTCTGCCTCTCTCGACAAATCCCGCTCCCCCTCTCTTCCTCGAAAAAATATTACATCAGGACTCCGCACGTAGAGTTACGTGCGGAGTCCAATGAAATCACGTCACAAGGAAATATTCCCGGTAACACAGGTAACACAGAGGAATATTCTCTCCGTATTATTCAGGTGTTAGTGTATGTTATTCATGTGTTATTGTGTTATGAGAATATTTCTGGTGTTATAATAACACAATAACACATTTATAACACTTGAATAACACAATAACACATCGATAACACGGGAAGAATATTCCTGTGTTACCGGGTCGATTTTTTTTTCGCATATTCCTGTTGCGTGATTTCATTGGACTCCGCACGTAACTCTAAGTGCGAAGTACTCATGTAATATTTTTTTCCTCTAAATCGACACGAAAACTCCTCTACCTTCGGCTCAATCCCGTCTCTGCACCGAAAGCATTTGGCCCCTTTGCATCGAATTCGACTCCTTCCTCTCACGACGAGAGTCGGCTCTCCTTCTCCCGGGACCGAGATTCGGCTCTCCTCCGACCCTTCTTCACGAAACGCTAGGCCTTGCCTCTACCGTTCGCTGGAGTCCCCTCTTCCTCACGCGACGCAGAAGAAGCCTCACTCACCTTCTCTCCTTCCTGCGCTGAAAACCCCCGCTCTGCTCCTCACGCCGAACAGCCACTCGACGCTGCTCCTCCCTGAACTGAAGGTCGCGCTCCCTAGATCCCACTCCTCCGCTCGCCCGCTCTCCTCAGCGACTCGACGCTGCGAACCGAGCTCCTATCTCCCGCTCGCATCAGCTCCTCTGATCGGCACCGAAGAAACCCAGCTCTCTCTTTCTCTCTCGATCGCAGCTCTAGCCGAAGCTCCCTGCCTCCTGTCTGGCTCGCCTCTCTCTCCTCTCTGCGCCTTCTCTCACAAGACCAAGTGTTTGTCCAGCAGCCCTAACCGAATTCCCTTCACATACGGCAAACCTCTCTACTCGATTCTCTCCCGGCCTCCACAGAAGAGCTTTTAGGAAGGTGAACTCTAAACCTGTTTTTATTTATTGAATCGCAAACAATAGTTCTTTTTGTTTGTCTCTGATGTGTAAATTATGTGATTTAAGATTGAATGTCTACTTGATTTATTTCTGGATTTATGAAGGATTTTAGCTCTTCTTTAGAGTTACTGTTTGGAGCCATAAGGATTTATATCCATGAAATGTGCTTAGAATTTTGTTAAGCATGCTTTGCCTAGGTTTCTGAAGAGTAAGTTATGTCAATTTGAAGTGATTTATGATTGGTTCTTTCAGTAAGCTTATCATCCGTGGCACTTTATTTTGTGTGTTTTGATTATCCACTATTCTTTTAATTGCATTAGCCATGTTTACTTGTTTTTATCTAGGAATCATCTGATATGCTAGTGTTACAATGGTCTTGTGTGGGCATGGGGAAATGGAATCATTCTTCATTAAATTCAAGATAATGTTTAATAGTTGCTAAAATCGTGGGCTTGCTTACTTCAACCATGAATTATTGGATGTGAACTTTTTTCGCAAATGAGTTTTTCCTCTACTATTATTCCAATATTCTTTACTGGAACTTGCTGATTTTTTTTTAGAAGGATTCACATACGCACCACATAATTCTCATGGATTTACATTTCTAGCACCTTAAGTTTTAATCCCTCTACATACACATCTTTGCGCACACACACTAGAAGCCGTATCGATGTTGTTTTGACATGACAGGAAGGATTTGGGTGGTATAAATGTAAGAATTGAAGTATAGTTTGGAGATATGTTAACACAAAGGAATTGTGGGGTATGCGTACAAATTTTTATTTGATTCTTCTTGGTCGATTGCTCGGTATTATCGTTGTTTTGAAGAAAGATTGGGATGTCGTTCTAGCTTGTCATTCTTGTGGTTTTGCCTCGACTCTTTCACCGTTTGAACATTATACATTGCTGGTTTCAGAGGCTTTATATGCTACCCGGATGTTGATTCATCTACTGTTTTTAGGGGCTTGTGCCCCCATTTAAATGCTGATTTTGAGGGACTTTACTTGCTGTTTTAATGTTGTTTGGAGGATAACTAAATGATGTTTTGGGAACTGTTTTGGGCTGATTTCACTGCAATCTAGGAGACTGTAAACTCCTTTTCTTAGGCTAATTACACACAGTTTGGGCATCATTTTTGGGTGCGTTTGTTGGCTGATTTTGAGAGGTTTGCACACTGTTTTGAGGCGAGTTTCAGGGCTGTTTTGCGGTGTTTTGTGGGCTGGTTTTGGAGCAGTTTGGGCCCCATTTTGGCACTGTTTTGGGGTGCTTTTGTGGGTCGATTTGGGGCAATTTATGTACAGTTTTGTGGTGCTTTTGTGGGCTGATCTTGGAGCCCTTAAACAATAATTTTGAAGCTATTAAATGCACGGTTTTTGGGACTGTTAAAGGGCTTGTTTTGCTGCACTTTCTTGGTTCCGCTTGGTGACTTGTGGGTTGCACTTTTTGGTTCAATTTTGTGGCTTTTGGGCTGCACTTTTCTGAGTCTCTTGTAGCTTTTGGATCTCATTTCTTTTTATGTTGAATTGGAAGACTATTAGGCCGATCAAAATACTGCCTTGAAACAAACTTAAGCACTCTTCTCGAGAGTTTATTTAATTACAGTTGTTGAAAGATTTTAAATGCTTTTAGAATGATTAACTTTGCTTTTAGGTTGATTCACTTGCTATTTCCCCATTGCTTTTAGAATGATTAACTTGCTATTTCCCCATTGGATTTGTTAGTTTTGGAAGTGGGTCAACGTTTGTTTTTCGTTTTTTTTGTTACTTTTGTTAAATGGTTAAGTAAAAAAAAATGAGAATTTCTGATTTAATTACTTGGAAGACATATAAAAATATTTGAGGATTCGTTGGAAAACACTTAATTAAGGGTAGAACATCTTAAATCACATTGAGCACAAGTTAAAGTGTAGGCTTCCTAGATTTTAGGAGCGCACCCTAGGCGAGAGTCCATCTACCTAATTCTCAGTGTAGACTTCCTAGATTTTAGGAGCACACCCTAGGTAAGAGTCTATCTACCTAATTCTCAGTGTAGGCTTCCTAGATTTTAGGAGCACTCCTTAGGTGAGAGTCCATCTACCTAATTTTCAAATAAATAATGAAATTAGGCACTTGACTCTGATTCACAAACTGATTTACCTAATTTTCAAATAAATACCTAATTTTCAAATAAATAATGAAATTAGGCACTTGACTCTGATTCACAAACTGATTAAAACACTAGACATGAGGATGCACCGAGACGTAATTCATGCTTCCTTAATTAAATCAACAGTGAAATTGCCGCAACGACTTAACCTACAATGAAACCCAATGCACCGAGATTTAAGCTTGAACATTACACTCAAATCCTCCTGACAATTGGGGACATTTGTTAATGTGACATATAAATCACCGAACTAGGATAAGTCTAGGGTCTACGTGGGATTATTAGAATAGTATCTCCTATCTCAAGGATCTTCAATAAAAGAGAGGAAATGACCGATGATACTACTCGCCGACTCTTGGTGGGATTGTTGCTCTCGACACTCTTAGGTTGTCAGTAGTTCTAGCACAATTATAGTGACTAGCCTGTGGACTACACGACTTTATAAAATATTTACAAAAGTAAAACAAAATCTTTTTTGCATGTTAAAAAGAACTCTGCATAAAAAAAGGACTTAAACAACAGTTTTTACATGAAAATCAAAGAAAATCTTTTTTCTATAAAAATTTATAAAATTCTACGGCTAATCACTTGGATGAGGTTAAGGACTGTCATCCGTAGATTGTCAGGCTGGTAACTCTTATTCAAGATCAGGAAGCACACAATCCAGCTCTGAGCTGGGTTTATAAAATTCTACGGCTAACTCTTAGGTTGTCAGTAGTACGACTCATTTTTTTTTATTTTCGAGCTGGGTTTTCTCACCTTTTTTATTTTTCCTGCAAGTTTATTTAAATCTGTTGCAAATCATATTAGACTCGCAATATTAAACACGCAACAGTAGCAGATGCCCAGTTACGCTTTTACAGTTTATCTACATCATTTTTACTTTACTGCATTTTACATTTCAAGTACATTTTATTTACCTGCAATTTGCTTATTTTTCATGCAAAACTAAAACAGAAACAAAACAAAATCAAATATTGACACCAAAATTGTGAAACATAAACCACCAATCTCAAGTACTTAACCTCTGGAGCTATCACGATGGCAGAAGGTTCAGAGCTAAATTTGTGAGCAGCATGGCGAGGAACTCAAACAGAGCAGCAAGAGGATCTTCTTCAGCAATCTTTCCCAGTCTAAATAACAACCCATAGGACTTCGAGGTAGTTCGTTCAGCGCGACGTAAATCCTCACACCTTCTTTAGGCTTCTGTACAACCATGTTGTGCAACGTAAGTCCTAACTCGCCCTAGACTCTGAAGTTGTCGTGTGACACGACGTAAACCCTCTTATCTCTGTGGACTATTTACATAATCATATATTATACAAATGTAAGTCTCAAACAATTAAATTGACAGGATTAAACACCTAAATAACATCGTCTCTAAAACTCAGTCACACATTAGGATAGTTTGAGAAGTTACTGAGGTTTTCTCTTCAGAATCTGTGACATCCCCTATATTTTCCTTCCTGTGGAATCCTGAAAAATAATTGTTCCTATTTGAACCACTTCCACTTACTTTTCCACGTCCTACCGTGAAAAACTAAATCTCAAATTCTTGAAGACTACTACATCTGATCATTATCGAGAGTTTTCTCAAGTGACTGCAGTCATTTGGGATGTAATTAAATATAGCGGTTTGCCTTTATAGGGACTTTGAAACCCAGGTAAAATAAACCCTATTTAATATTTGTATTAAATAGGGGAACTTGTTGGTCACACATAAAAGGTTCGCAGACCAAACAAATATCACAAATCTATTAATTTGTAGGATTGGGTCTATCGCTGAGGTATACACTTATCTTTCGGGAGGGTGTAGCACTCGCGGTATCGGACACGATTATGCAAACTATTGGACAAATGAGATCCATTTGGTCCCATTTTTTTAAAAAAATTAAAACCTACTTTCAAAACCTAAACTATATACCTCATATATTTAAATTAAATTTCAAAATAAAAAAAGTTGACCGACACAAGTATACTAAAAAAACTCCAAAAAAAAATAAATAGCTAAACCCAAACAAAGAAGAAGGCAAGGAAAAACAACAATAAACAAACATCCCATCTTAGGGAAAAAAAAAAGATCTAAGGTAAGACATATTGAGATTGTCCCCCAATAGGAGCTACTTAAGATCATAATCAGACTTGGTCTTCAGGATTATAGCCTTAGTCTATATGGCAACTTGCGCAAAGAAACTGCTGGCTTATTAGTTTCCATGGGTGTGTAGCCCCAGGTGATGACAATATTTGCTGAAAGTTGCTTAATCCTGCATAAATCAACACTTAAATATCAAGGAGGTTCTTTATCATTAGCCAATATGTCCAACAGAATATCTGAATCCATTTTTATTTGTAAGAAACACCAATTCATTTTAGCCGCAACAGATAAGGCCAACCAAACAACATATAAAGCTGCGGATAAAGCACAAACAAACCATACAAGGCGAAGAAAAAAAACATATAAGTTTACCAGAATGAGACATGCAGACCCCACCTGCACCTGCACAGTTAGCATTCCAACTACCATTAGTATTTACCTTAATCCAAGGGAAAGATAGTTGTTTCCATCATACAAGAGAGACCTTACAAAACTTTATGTCTGGTATATCATAACCCAGCCAATCCTCCCAGCTCGCAAAGAAAGATGGCTTAAATTTATGATAAATAAACAACTTATGTATATAAGATAGGATATTTGAAATCACCCTATCCTACTCAGTGCCACAATTCTCATGCTTGTGGAAAATTTCTAGCTAACCAAATGAACCAAATGCAGATAAAAGGAATGATGTTAAATATATGTTGTTCCTGAATAGGATGAAACCAATGTTCCCTGCACTGTGACGGATCCACCCAACCCAATGGAGGGGTTTTGATAGCAGCCCGATCACCTAAAACTGTCTAGATTTTGATAGAGTAGGCACATCTAAAAAACACATAATTTACACTTTCCTCCTCCGGCTTGCAAAGCAAACATTGGGAAGGGATTCTCAAGGATATCATCCATTGGAACCAAACCAAGTAAAACTATCCAACAAAAAAAAGACAGAAAAGGGGTCAGACATTTATTCCAAATAACATATAGTTTTAGTAATAGAACAATTGATAGTATCAATCAACATAATTTTATCCTTTTGGGACTTATCAAAAGGAGTCCTAGAGATATAAGTAGCTTTATCCTTACCTAACATATTGGTGAGCATCTCCAAGTTCCACCCTTCATCAAAGTAAAGATCAGCCACAGTCTAGCCTTTTTTATCATGTGTAAAGCAAGGAGATAGATCTTCTTCTTGCCATTTATCATGCCAAAAAGATAAGCTACCATTCCCAAGTTTCCAGTGGATAAAGTCCTCAGCAATATTTCTGATTTTCAACATGCCTTTCCAAGTTGTGGAATCACCAATCTTGGAATAAACCTCCAATAGATGAAAATTTCTACAATACTTGCTTTGCATGTATTTGACCTATAGAGATTCAGCTTTTCTAAATTTTAAACACATAAGAAGACCTCAACTAGATGCTTTAGTTGTTGAAATCCCAGCCAACCTACATTTAAAGGCCTACATAACACCTTCCAGCAGGCCCAATTTCTTTGCTTATGATTCCAAATCCAATGAGTCCATAAATCATGTCTTCCTTACATGTGCATTCTTAGCCAAAGTTTGGTAAACCTTAAGTGAGCTGGTTAATATTAACACCCCTCCTGGCTGGGTGAATTTGGGGCATTGCAGGGAGGTTTGGCAGCACCCTCATTATAAAATACATATTTTCAATACAGTTTCATTTATTACCTTATGGTTTATCTGGCTTGCTAGAAATTCTTACAAACATGAGGAGGTTTATATTAAGCAGGAGAGAATTATATCAAACATATTATCATACCTACATAAAATACTTCTATATCAAAAACACAAACCTGGTTTCTTTGCTAGGTGTGATGGTTTATTGGCCAAGGTTCCATCTGTTTCAAATAAAAATTTGATCTCTCTAATTTGGTGGAAAAAACCATCTTTTCCTTGGATAAAGGTAAATACTGATGGTAACTGGTGGAGTGGAGGTGCTGGTGCTGGGGGTGTTTTCAGATCTTGCTCTGGTAAATTTTTGTGTTCCTTTTCTTCACCTTGTCAAGCTGTTTGTGCCATGAATGCTGAATTATATGGAGTTCAATGGCTTTACATGTGTTTGTCATCTTAGATGGAAATTCCTGCTTATAGAATTGGATTCTACTGCGCTCCTGTATATTCTTAGGAATGATAAAGAACCACCTTGGTATCTTTCTGGATATATAAGTAAAATCAACATCTCTCCACAAAAATTGTTACATCCTGGAATTATGCCCTAAGGGAAGCTAATAGACCTGCCAATTATCTTGCTACAACTACTGCTAGGAATATGCAAGTAACATTACAATGCAAACCTCATTTGCTTAATGGTGATAATATGAATTTACCATTTTTTAGAATTTGTTTTGGCTAACCTTTTTTCTGAACAGCTTACTGATATAGACAAGGGGTTCTCTCTTTGGGGATGTGCATTTGAGGTTCATAGGATGTTGGATCTATTGGTTTGCTTTGTCTGTCATTACAAAATTGCTGCTGTGGGAGGGAGTTAATGGAGGTCTACGTGGTTTCTGATGAGCCTACTAAAACTTGTTTTCATGGGCTTATTGGGAGATTTCTTTCCTTACACCTATTCAAACTCTTACCTTAAACTCTACTGCTATTGCTGTACTTTTACGTTTTCTATATTATCTTTACAGAAGCAGAAGATCAGTGGATGAAACTTCTTTGATAGGCTGCTATTGGGTGTATTCCTTGCACCTATACAAACTTTTACGTTAGATGGTACTACTACTCAGTTTCTAGTGGATTACTGTCCTGTGGGATTGGATAGCTTTTTTTTTTTTGTTAGACCGAAGCAACTGCTTGCTTATTAATGATCTACAGAAACCTGGTTTATTTGGCTACTATCGGGACATGTTGTCTTTGCATTTAGTCAAAATTTTACCTTCCCTGTTGTTGTTGTTTCTTCCCAGAGGCAGGGATGTTTTCTTTTGCAGATGATATGAAGCAGTGGATCTTTGGATAAATGAAAATGCATGTTATCTACTTGTTATAGTAGATTATGCTTGTATTGCCCGTTATTTGGTGTTAATCTCAACACACCAAATCTATACCTTAACTCTAGAGATGTTGCAACTGATTGTAGTGATCAATATTTGTGGAAATAGAGAAATATCAGCTTAATAGAGGATGGGGCACTGTTGTTGGTTGCTGAATATTGATGATGTCTTTGGAAGGATTAAAATTCCTTATTTCTGCTTGTCTGCTATCTCTTTTTATTATTTTGGATACAAGTACAATTTCATGGAGTGGATGTGGGGGTGGACTCAACTGGATAGCCAGTTGAACGCCATGTCTTTTTCGTTGTTGCTTTATGGTTTGCCCTTTTGTCTTTGTCCACTGGTGCAGATACACAAATTGTTTTCGGGGGGATCATCTACAAGTCAAAGGATATAGAGTACACTTTTTGGAGTTTTTGTTCTGGGGTATAATTGTAGTTGTGTTGGAGATCCTTATTGCGTTGAGTTGTACCTCTGATGTGGTGGAACCCTTTGGGGTCTATAATGCATTTTTTTGGGTTTTTTTAGTAGGATCCACCGACCAAACAACCTTGTACCCTTTGATTTGATGAAATAAAATTACCTCCAGATTTCTTAAATATATACATATAGAGAGAGAGAAACTTTTTTTTTGAAATAGGACTCTTCGTTTAAAATTTCAGCTTGGAGGAGAATAAAAGTAGAAGTGCGTGAACTAAAAGAGGATGGAAACTGACCCGAGCAAACTTCAGTAAGGTAAGTTTGGGATTATATTATAATTTAATTAATAAATTTTAAATATATACATTAAATAGCAAAATTAAATTAGTTCGGATTTCATAAAGTAAAATGATGGAAATTAATATTTAAATAATGTAAATTTAATAATTAATTAATAATTAATTAAAATAATATGAATAAATTAAATTTTAGTGATATAAATATCATGTTTATCATAGACATCAATTTTAGAAGAGTCGAGATCAAAACTAATCCAACGGCAAATAAGCATCAACGAGGTGAGTACTTTTATTCTTATGCTATTGTAATATTTTATTTCTTCTCAATCAAATACACTTACTGTTGTTGTTATATTTAAGCAGTGTATGCTCATAATTTATAATTCTATTGAATTTTATTTGTATTGTTGGAGTGACATGCATACTCAGTATTGTTTAATTATTATAGATATTGATTTATGTACACGTATATTAGCTATTACACAAATGAAAATGAAAGAATCATTACTAAATAATATTTGTTATAGTATGTTTATATAAGCATGTTTGGCTATGGATATTATCAGGTTTGTTCTTATTGGAAAATTTCAGTGATCGATGAGAGACACAATCAGGTTAAAAGTGTTGTAGTGGGAAAGCAACACTTTTTTTTTAGCTAGAAATTTCATCACTCAGTGATAAATTCAAGTTTGCTCTTATTGAAAATTTTCAGTGGGGACACCCACCTATGAATGTTATCTGGAAAAATTTTGATGATCTCAAATTAGCAGGAAAGTGGAAAGTGGGACTCATGGATAGGAGACACGTATTAATTGAACTAACAATACCTAAAGACTACATTGAGATTTTTTCAAAAAAATATCTCAACATTGCTGTTAAACCAATGAAACTACTCAACTGGTCTCTTGATTTTGACAATAAGCGTGAATCTCCTACTATACCGGTATGGTTTAGTCTACCTTGTGTCAAGCTGCACTTTTTTCATCATCAAGTTCTTTACTCTATTTGTGTCATACTTGGGGACCCTTTGAAACTAGATCTACCCACTTTTAACCGAACTAGACCTTTTGTGGCCAAAATACTTATTGAAAGAGATATTACTTTACCTGATGTTACTGAAGTCTAGTTGGGCATAACTCATAATAGATATTGGCAACAAATTGTTATGGAGCATAGACCTCCTTATCGTTCTCATTGTAAGATGTTTGGGCACAACCTTCATAAATGTTATAAGCTTCACCCTAATTTGAAATCTAAAGATTAAGTAAATAAGACTGGATCTGACCCCACTGCTTTGGACATATTTGTTCCATCTGGAGAGAAAACTACCACAGAACAGGTTATGGTATCTGATTTAATAGCCCATGTGGACCCTCCCCCTGAAAATACTATTTCTGCGATCGATGAGAAGTTGGATGGCCCTGCTGAGCAACCTTCAAACCCTCCTCAGTTGCAGGAAGCATCAGGTGAAGACGAGACAATTCACGCTTCACACACACTAGAACCTACAGTCGTTGCAACAGTTGACAATCTTTCTTCTGGTGCTCATCAGCTTTTATCTGTCCGGCGTTCTGTTTACCAACACGATGATGAGATGAATCAGTCTTTCGAGGAGAAATGACAGGTCTATTCAAGGAGAAAAAAGAAGATTAGAGGTAAAATTCAGCTCGGGAACCTAATGAATGGTACTTTGATTACTTTGGGAAATGACTCGGCACTCAACAATTTGTTATCTGGATCTCGCCCTTAAACTAGAGGCAGAGGCAGGACTAAACTGGCTTGTCCCTAGCTACTTCTTTTCTGCGGTTTTGGTATCTTTTCATTTTTTGGGGTTCCGTGTGTATCTTTGCTCTGTTGGGGTGTTTGTGTGTGTTGTATCGTATGGGTATGGTGTCTCTATTGGGCCCTCTCATACAACCATATATATATTTTATATTTTAATAGATTTAGCCTTGGGCTTTTCAAATATATATATATATATATATATTTAAAATCCCAAATAGGCTAATATATTAAGTAGAAAGAAAGATTCAGATATAAAGTGTGGGAGAGCCCAAACATGGCTCCCTGCCCACTAAAAAACCACAAATGGTTCCAAAACTAGAAAAAACAGAAAAATACATTAGATACTTAAATAAAAGTTTAACAGTGTCGAAAGACATAATATCAGCTGACTAGAGAGCGGCCCAATTTAGACTTGTCTCTGCCTCTAGTTCTAGGAAAGGAGCAAGCTAGTAAGCTGATAAGATGATTGTCATTACCAGAAGTAACCAATGTATCATCCAATATGTTCCTGAGCTGGAGTCTGCCTCCATTCTTCTTCTTCCTCCTGGAATAGACCTGACATTCCTCTTTCGAAGAATCAATCTGATGGGGTGGTAGAGCTGAAGCAGAAGGAATATCAACCATAATACCTACAATAGGTTCTAACATATGTGTAGTATGAGTTGCCTCTACACCGGATACTTCCTGAAGAAGTGGAGTTGCGAGGCCCTCATGATTATCAATCTGAACACTTTCATTTGTAGGTAATAGTCCATAAATATTGTTTTCTATGGGATTTGAAGGTGACAACATCACATCCCTCGCAATAATAGTAACAGCAGTGTCATGAGTGGGGTCCTCAGGGACAACAGACACCAACTGTATGGTAGTATCCTCCCCAGGCGGAACTAAAATGTCCAAAGCAGTGCTTGTCTGGTTGTATCCTCCCCAGGTGAAACTAAAATGTCCAGAGCAGTGGGGTTAAACCTATCCTTATTCACTTAAACCTTAATTTTCAAATTAGGATGGAGCTTGTAGCATTTATCAAAGATATGACCAAACATCTTACAGTGGGTACAATATGGGAGTCTGTTTTCCAAGACGATTTGTTATCAATATCCATTGTGGGTTGTGCCCAGCCAAACTTCAGTAACATCTCGTAAAGTAATATCCATTTCCACAAGTATTCTGGCCACCGAGGGTCTGGTTGAGCTGGCCACCGAGGGTCTGGTTACGTTGAAAGTAGACAGATCTAGCTTCAAAGGATCCCCTAGGATTGCCCCAATAGAGTAGAGAACCTGATGGTGAAAAAAATACAGCTTGAGACAAGGTAAACTAAATTATACTGATACAGTAGGAGTTTCATGATTTGGGTCGAAATCAAGAGACCCTTGAGTAACATCATAGCTTTTCCTGCGATATTAAGATATTTCTTGGAGAAAATTCTGATGTTGTCTTCAGTCGTTGTTAGTTGGATCAACACATGTCTCTCATCCATAAGTCTCACCTTCCACTTGTCTACTGACTTAAGATCATCTACGCTCTTTCTGATAACTTCCATAAGTGGGTGTCCCTATTGAAATTTTCCAATGAGAGCAAACTTGAATTTTTCTGTAAGGGTAAAAATTTCTGAGTTAGAGAAAAAAATTATTGTTTTCCCACATTTTCTACTTCCCTTCTTAACAAAAGGACAATCATATGTGTCATCGCGACATTCCTTATAGTTTGAGTTAACGCGTAGGGAGCCACTGTTGCTCTTTCCCCTATATATATATATAGCCCATCTACGCTAGAGAAGGAAGTGTCATCAGAACAACCAGCTGTCACCTACAGCGAGAAACTTGCGTCAGGCTGGAGAGAAAGGAGCAGAAACAAAGCAGAAGATCTGGCCGGAGAAGCACCAACGCAGACATCCTTTTAGAATTCCGCGATCGTCGCCCTCTATGCCATTTCTTTCGACACTCTGACCATTCTCCGCCTCTGCCGCTAGCAAGATTTGCCGCAAACGTGTCGGCAGAGGATCGTTTCGTTATCCGCGATCGTCGACAAGGGATTCTGCGGTTTCGTTCGCGCCAACTTCTACGTCGAGCTGCAAATTCCGCGGCTTCTGAGTCGGCGTCCAGCGCCGCGGCTCGTCGTTCTGCGTCGGTTTTCGACACTTCTTCTGTTCGTGTTTGCGTTGGTGCTTCTCCGGCCAGATCTTCTGCTTTGTTTCTGCTCCTTTCTCTCCAGCCTGACGCAAGTTTCTCGCTGTAGGTGACAGCTGGTTGTTCTGATGACACTTCCTTCTCTAGCGTAGATGGGCTATATATATATATAGGGGAAAGAGCAACAGTGGCTCCCTACGCGTTAATTAAAAGAAAAGGTACAGAGAATGGAGGGGGGGAGGATCCCCTTCTCAGAAACCAAAAATACATTTAAACACACCCCTAGTATATATATATATTAGAAAAAATCTTAGGACAAATATATTAATACGGAAAATATACAAAAATGTTATATAAGATGGTCTAAACGAAAGCCCAACTCATACAATACAACATACACAAAAACAAGATAAAACAAAGATACATAAATGTAAAAAACCCAAAAGCCACAAAAATGGCACAAAACGTGCTAGAGACGTCCCACTTTAGTCCTTCTGTCTCTAGTTCTTGGAAATGAGTCGGCTAACAAATTAGTAAGGTGAGTATTATTGCCTGTAGTAACCAAAGTATCATCCAGATTCCTGAGTTCAAGTAGATCGTCATTCTTCTTCTTCCTCCTGGATGTGTAGGCCTATCATTCCTCATCCGATAACTGACTTATTTGATCAGTAGATTCCAAAGGTGGTCGAACAGGTGTAGTTCGTTGCACGTCTTGATCCCCATGGGTATGAGTAATATTAACATCTTTCTGGACATAATGGGGCGGTAGTAAAGCAGTAGAAGTATTTCCACCTGTATTAACAGTAATAGGTTCTAGGGCAAGCGGGGTCTGAAAAAACTCCCTCTCTCCCACGATAGGAGGTTCCAAAGATGACGGAGCTACAACTGGGGACTGAATAGTTGTCATATTGCCTGCATGGATAGTGACGTCATCCGGGATATCCTTTTGATGATCAATAGTGTCAAAAACTAGGAGCTGATGAGGAGGAGGAGGAGATGGAATCACAGCCTCTAGCGGAGCAGGGAGCAGTTTGTTTTTTTGGTCTGAGTCGGGGGTGTAAACAGTGACATTGAGAGTTGGAGTGTCCGAACATACGACAGTTCGAACAATAAGATGGAAATGTTCAATCTCTACTTTCTGCCAATATCTATGGTGTTGTGTGCCCAGCCAGATTTTCTCAGAAGCAGGTGAAGTGATGTCTCTTTCAACAAGTACACTGGCTTCAGAAAACGGGATCGATTAAAAGTAGGAATGTCCGTCTTGAGTGGCTTCCCATAAGCTGAGGCAATAGAGTACAATATTTTTTGAGAAAAATAATGAAATGAGTAAAATAATGAAATTTCAGACCAGTGAGATGAATCCAAACCGAAATGATTGATGGTTCCGTCTGTGGGGCAAATTCCACAGACTATTTCAGAATCTTCATTTGCTCTGTTATCAATACATATTATCCTTCTAGCAAATAAACGCATGTAATCGCCTTCATTACTAATTTGAATAAGAATGTGTCTCTCATCTAATAGTCCAATTTTTCATTCTTCAACAAGGTGCATAAGTTCAAATTCTTTGTGAATGAGCTCTATTTTGGGATGACCATATAGAAATTTCCCAACTAAATTCAGACGACAGGAGGAAGCAAGTTGAATAAAGAAAGCAAGTTGAATATCTTAAGCTGCTGTAAAAAAGATGACAGACCTTCCATTCTTCCTACCAGGTTTCTTGATGTCCTCCGCCCACTCAAACGACAGAGGGAAAGATGACGATTTTGGTGTGCCTGAGACGTGGACACCGGCAAGGACAGTTGCATACGATTTATCCGAAGTCATCCTCAAAGAAAGGTATGACTTTCAAAGTTCAGAGAAGAAAGCAGACGAGGGAAAAATCGGCGTCGAAATAGAAGTTGTGAGACGGCGCAGAGGACGCAGAGAGATCACGAGCGGTACCAGTGAGCCGCAGAACACGCGATTGGACAGGCCGCAGAGGAGCTGCAGAGCCTGGAAAATCTCGAGCCAAGAAAGCTCGCGAGACCGGAAGACGGAGACGAGCCTCATCTTGTCTTAGAGAGAGGAAGCAGCAGGGCAGACGAACGAATCGAGCACGAAGACGCGAGAGGAAGGAGCGACCGTAATTGTTGCTAGGGTTCGCCATCGGGCGAAACCCTAGCAAAGCCGAGCGAGGAAGACGACGCCATCGAGCACTAAAAGGCCCAAACATGACACCCTGTCCACACCAAAACCACAAGAGGTTCCAAAACTAGAAAATACAGAAAAGTACAGTAGAGACAAAGAAAAAGTCCAAAAATGCTGAAATACATAGTATCAGGTGGCTAGAGAGCAAGTCAATTTGGTTTTGACTCTGCCTCTGGTTCTAGGGAAGGAGCAAACTAATAAGTTAGTAAGATGATTGTCATTGCCAGTAGTAATCAATGTATCATCCAATATGTTCCCTAGCTGGAGTCGGCCTCCATTCATCTCCGTCCTCCTGTAATAGACATGTCATTCCTCTTCCGAAGATTGGCTCACCTGATCTTGGTCTACAGTGTGTTAGAGATGTACATATTGTTGGACATTAGAAGCAACTACATGTTGTACCGGCTGATCTGTTATTGGATCAAAGGAGCACTCTCGCGTAACATTCTCGTGTGTCTTGGCATGTAAGTGATTCTTCTTCAATAATAGTGTGTAGTATAAGCACAACTGGATCTGTAACTGTAGTATGTTGTTCTTCTTCAGGAACTGCCGTGTTGGGAAGAGGATCGGGTTGCATCTTCTCAACAGGGATAATAGGATCTCAACAGGGATAATAGGTGGTTGTTCTTTAGTGATATTCAGCCTTAGATGGGGATGCAAACGATAGCAAATAGTAGAGATGTGACCAAACATGTTACAATGAGAGCAATAAAGAGGGTGTGGTTCGATTTCAACATTTTGCCAATACCCGTTGTTCACCCGTTGTGAGTGGTTCCAATCAACACCTCATCCGGAGCTGGTTGAGTGATGTACCTCTCAACTAACACACAAGCCACAGAGGGTCTGGTGACAGCAAGCATAGGACTAACAAACCTGAGAGGCTTATCGTAAGCAGTTGCTAAGATGTAGAGAATTTCCAAATTGAACAGATGTAATTTTAACCCCGGTAATTTTATCCAAATTGAAATGATAGGGGACTCCGCCTTTGAGTCAAAACCAACAGTCCACTTTAGAATTTTCATATTACGGTTGTCGATCTTCATAACTTTCCGAGAAAAGATGCGAGTATAATCAACATCATGAGACAACTGAATCAGTATGTGCCGACAGTCAAATAAACCAATATTCCAACTGCTCAATAGTTTCATAGCCTCAAACTCTTTCCGAATGATCTCCAATTTTGGGCGACCATAAAAAAGTTTCCCCACTAGAGCAAAACACCAAGAGGAAGCGAGAGACTGGTTTCAACTTCTGTGAGAATAAGACTAGAATTCCCTTTTTTTTCCCCAGTTTTTTTATGAAGGTGTGATCGCCACCCCCTTCAAGAGCATCGTGAAAGATTGAGGAACATTGCAAGATTTACCTATACGAAAACCAGTCTCTGATTCTGAAAGAAGAGTAGGAATCGAAAGGTCGTCGGCAAGTGCAGTAGCATAAGAACGAATAGCCATCTCTGCCAACAAGATTCTGTCGGACAGGAAGCAAGGAGAAGAGCAGTGCGCGACCAAGCAAGCAGAGCAGCAGCTCTGTCGCCAAACCGACGCGACGCGAGGAAGGCGTCCTGGATAGATGAGGACGTCGTATGGAAAGAAATGCGAAAACTCGGCCTGCCTTGTCGTCAGGAAGGATGCGAAGATGCGAGCCTACCGGCAGAAACAACAATAACGCGACGAAGCGAGCACCGACGTCGAAGACGAAGCAAGGAAATAGAAACGTGAGAGAGATCCGTGTAGCAAAGCTAGGGTTCGCTATGAGGCGAAACCCTAACAGAGGGGAACGACACTATGCCGGCACAATATATATACATATGTATATATATATATCTACATATATATGTATATACATATATATGTAGATATATATATATATATATATATATATGTATATATGCATGTTTGGTTATGATGGAGTTACCCCTTTATGGTACTAGCAGAGGAATGCTGAAGTACCCATGCACGTAAATAAAAAATGATATTGATATTGAAGTATCTTAACTGGCAAAATTTTTTTACGGTGCTCCTATGACAATTGTACGGATATATAATGATATAGATATGTTATTGATATAATAAAACACATTGAATACATTGAAATATCGTAAGTGGTCATATTCATAAACTATCAAATGTTTTATCCCGATTTAGTAAAAACTTAATCAGCATGCATATTATTTTCTTTTCCCTTGTAGTAATGTAATTTAGAAGTGTGATTATTTAGTATTTTTGTTAGCTAACTGTTGTTTTAAACTAATTTTTCATATGAAAATAATTGATTACAAGATTAACAATAGAAGAGAAAATGTTTATAGAAAATATGGACAACCTATAATAAGGTAAATTTAATTCTACAACGTTAATTTTATTTCTTTAATAACTCTTTTATTTGTTAAAAGTTAGTTATAAAAAATGAATATAGAAAACTTAATTTCAACCGTTTGACCGTCTGCACCCGCTTCGGTTAATTTCAAATCCCGGGCCGGGTTGTGACACAAGATTTTGCTCTTGTGAATCACTCATCTCTACAGTCTTTGTCTCTCATCCGCACGTGGGGTCTTCGATGCTAACTTCGCACCACACCAACAAGCGTCGTCGTCAATTTTGTTGGTGTTGGTTCCCATGTTCGTCATTCGCTCGCTCGCTCTCTCCCTATCTTTTCTTCTAGGTTTCAAACAAGAAGGGTCTCATTTGCCTCCTAATTGACGTAATCGAATTGCCGATTAAGTTGAACCGATACAGTTGGTTCGAATTTTATTTGTTTTATTTTTCCAGTTATTAAAAAATGGGTCATTAACTGTACCAACAGCTAAGGTATGCATGACATCTCCAAGACTTCCATAAATTAACATGTAAAGTTTCAAAGCTGAAGGAAGTTTATTTAAAAAAAAAAAAAAGAGGAAAATAGATAATTAGAAAATTCAATGAAAAATTTTACATAAAATAGAAAACATATACTAACCAAACTGAATTTGATGTCAGGGATTCCATCTCTGTAGTCGATCTCACCTAAGGTCTCAACAAAATCCTAAAACACCAATTAAATAAGCATAAAAAAATGAATCAGGTCAACACTTTGTTAAAACGATTTAAAGCATGCTGGCTCAGTAAAAAGGGAAAGGATTCTTAAATAGATCACGCTTGATCCTCTAAAAAAAGGTACACATAACATTGAGATAGAGCTTTTGGATGGAGCTTGAAAAAAAAAATCACTCAACCGGAGATTCACAAGCCGACTCTAATATCTATGTAGATATGAATTTGAAACCTCAATTCACGCTTTTATTCAGTAGAAAGTGGGAAAAAAATTGGAAAAAGGTTATAATTTTATAATTTATACGTGTCAAACTTTCAAAGCAAGCCAAACTAGTTTCAAACGTTTCTGTTGTTTTCATGTACTCGAGCACGGTTATATTTCAAGTACATGAAAAATAAAAGTTGCCTCATTTGAGTGTCTAATTATAGCTATTCATTAGCTCATATTGCATAAACCAAAACTGAGGACGGCGTGTAAGACAAATGAGAAAACTTGTAAAGAAAATTAGAATTTTAGTAAATGAAAAAGCAAAACTTAAATTAGGCAACATAGGTAGGAGTACCGCTGTCACACGACGGATATTAGTTCCCGGCCTTACAACATCCATTGAGGCCAAATCACCAAGAAGAGCTTCCCAGTCTCCATATACAATATGGACTATGGATGCAAGCATAGCAATTTGATGTTCTTGTTTCATCCGGCAAAGAAGACCAAAATCCAAAAATCTGAAAGGCACATATGCATAGCTCAGAAAGATTAAGCATATATAAGTTAAGTGATACTGGCCAAACAACAACAAAAAAATTAAATATTATTACAGGAAGCAAATATGTGGTTAAAATTAAACACACTCAATAAGAAAAATACAACACACGCGAAACATAAATTCACATTAGGGCAGATCCCGGGTGAAGGTGGTGAAGGTGGTGAAGGTTAGGGGGTTTGGAGAGGTGGCACAAAGGTAGGGAAGGGGTTTATGAACTATGGATGAGGGACAACAACGATTATGGGAGGTTGGAACAACGGGGTGGGAAGGGATGGAAGTCTAAACAACGGCAGTTTGTTGTTTGGCGCAGCTAGACAAATAACAAAGGTAAGGAGTTGCAACTGTGGCAGCGAGGGTGGAGAGTTAGGAGAGTGAGGGGCAGCAAGGAGGGAGGGCTGGAACAACGAAGGAAGTGAGTATGTGATGGAAGGTTGTGAGCTGTCATAAACAGCAGGAGGGAGGGTTGTAGGTTGATTTGGAAGGAGGACAGCATGTATGGTGCAAGGAAGGGGGCTGGAACATGGAACAGCAATGGCAGCAAGTGCGGGTGCTGGAACCGCATGGAACTTGGGCTGGAATGCAAAAAGTGCAGGAAGAACAGCGTCGACAGTTGTTCTAAATGGCTGTAGCAGGGAACGACGGGCGGAAGAAGTGTGGGGAAGATACAGACGGAGAATGGAGAATAAAACCTCGGAAAAGAGATACAGCAGGAGCACCAACCAATCCCTCGGATACAGCCCTCAAAGAGAAAACAAACATTGGTGGCTGTCCTAACAGAAATCGGAGCAAAAATCTTACCCAAAACAAAAAAAAATGAACATTTTTATAGTAGATAATAACTAAAATGGGGAGGCCCCTCCCCTCGGGCGGCAACCCTAGCCCATCAATAAGGGCAGCCGGCCCTCCATTCCTCTTGTCTAAACTAAACCAGCTGGTTCAACCAGTTTAGCCCCCGCGTAAGTGACTAATAATTTTGGGGCATTTACAAATATAACGTCTAATTCCAATGTATTTACATATCGAATACCAAAACGTTCCTTTTTATATCTATCACCCAAATTATTCACATCACATCAAAAATACCACAAAATTAATCTTTAAAAAGAGATGCACACTTTCATGCATAGTTAAGGAAGTATGTATGCAAAAATTAAAGTTTAGGTGTTACATATGAAAATAAATAGGAATTGAATTATGTAAGTAAATGTTCCAATAAATTCTTAGAGCGCAGTTCATATGAGGAATCAGAACCTGCAATCAACAAAAAACCATGAAAAAGGAAACAGTATTTATGACGGTTTTCTCTAATGAAACTTTCAAATCATTTCTTGGAATAGGTCCTTTGTTCAACTATCAGCCAAATATCAAATCATAGCTGAACAAAATATTTACATACCCAATGCATCCTTCAGTTGTATAGCGCAAGTTCCCAGGATGCGGATCAGCATGCAATAATCCTGTCTCAAGTAGTTGAACTAATGTTGCTTCCACTCCTTTACTAACCTTGAATTCAAAAACACATAACACGGCAGTCAGTTTATCAAGATGACTATTTGAAAATACTGGAAACAGTAATAAAAAGAGAAATTTACATACAGGCCGCAAAATTCAAATGTATTTACATATCACACCTAAAGGTTCAAATTTACACATATAGCAGTCAAATCTTTAATATCACTTAAAAAATAGCACTATTATAACTTTTTAAAAGTGAAATCCACATTTTCATGCATAGGTTTAAAGCACCAAAGTTCTATGTGTGTAAATATGAAAGTTTAGGTGTGAGATATGTAAAAACATAAACATTTTGTGCCATGTAGGTAAATTTTCAAAAAAAAATAGCACATAGAAATCAGGAATATGATCTGTATTATAAAATAAATTTAAGAATTTATACAAAAAAGATACCTTGGCATCTCACAATGTTATTTTATCTTCAGCTTTCCCAGATTGGGCAAGTCACTAAAATTAACAAAGCAGAACAATCCAAATTTTTAGCTATTATTTTGATTGTTCAGGATAAGAATGATGGATGTCAACATCTATTTCTTCGTTAGCCTGTGAAATAATACACTTCTTCCTCTTTCTACATGTGTTGTTGAGAAATAGGACAAAACAAGGTTGGTGAGGAAGATCGTCAATAACGTTTTACATTCCAAACGTTATCCAGTAATTTACATAAAATTTTAGGAAGATTTACACGCATACCACCCAATTCTTATGTATTTAAAAATCTAACACCCAAACTTTAATTTTTTACATTTATACCACCCAACCTATGCATGATTATTTATCCTTTTATAAGCTAGAATACTAGCATTTTTAGGTGATATAAAAGATTTGGGTAGCATAAATGTAATAGGTAAAGTTTAGGTGTTAGATATGTAAATTCATAAGAATTAGGCCGTGTAGCACCGACACTTCTAAAAATGTGTCGTACCCATCTCGAACACATATTGGACATGACATGGCTTCGACACGTTTCGACACTACAAAATATGTCAAAAAAAATTTTTTTGACCCAAACAGGTCTAAGACACATCTTAACACAGCATCGAACATGGGCTCAACATGACTTTGGAAAAAAATAGGAGACATTAAGTAGAAAATTATCAATATACATGTAGCCCTAATTATACTTGTTGGTCAACCTTTTGATTTTGAAAATAATTTTTAAATTTAATTTAATATAAGAGGTATATAGTTTTGGTTTTGAAAGTAGTGTGTGTTTTAATTTTAAAAATGAGACCAAATAGATCTCATTCGTCCAATAGTCTATGTAATTGTGTCTGATACCGCGTACACTACACATTCACGAAGATAAGTGTATACCTCGGCGATTGACCCAATCATACAAATTAAGAGATTTGTTACATTTGTTCGGTCTGCGAACCTTTTATGTGTGATCGACAAGTTTCTCTATCGAATAGAAAGATTAAATAAGATTTATTTTATCTGGGTTATAAGTTCTCTATAGAGGTAATCCCCTATAATTAATTACATCCCAAATGACAAGGGTCATTTAAGAAAACTTTCAATAATGATCAAAGATACTAGTCTTCAAGAATTCAAAGTTTAGGTTTTCACGGTAGTACGTGGAAAAAAACGTGGGAGTGGCTCAAGTAAGAACAGTTATTTTCAGGAGTCAAAGGAAGGAAACGGTAGGGTTCGTCACAGATCCTGAGGAGGTCCCCAGTGACTTCCCCAACTATCCTACTGTGTGGCTGCGTTTTAGAGACGATATTATTTGAGTGTTCAGTCCAGCCAATTTTATTATTTAGGACTTACACTTGCATAATATCTAGTTATGCAAATAGCCAGCAGAGATAGGAGGGTTTACGTCGTACCCACGACAATCTCCGACACGCGGCTCGTCTCCCGTCTTCCCGTCTTCCCGTCTCGCGAGCTTTCCCGACTCGGGAATTCCCGGCTCTGCAGCTCGTCTTTCCGTCTCGCAGGTACAACTCACCTGTTTTGCGGCTCGTCTTCCCGTCTCGTGGGTACAACTCGCGATTTCTACGGCTCCTTTGCTCTCCGCACTGGAACGCTCGCTTAGAAGCCCTATTTCTAAATTAATAAAAGTTTGTTTTTGTGTTTCCACTGAATTTCACTGAGTTCCGGTATCACAAACCATCTTGAAAAAGTGAAAATTGAAGATCAAAGCCTCATTCCAAAACCTGTTGTGCCATTAATGATGTCCAGGAGATGAAACAAAAGAAAGGAAAATAAACAATTCTGAAATCTTTTACGAAACGAGAAACATGGATGCCTGTGCTCATCCAGCAGTCAGATGTACTGTTATTCAGATATATGCTTCAGAGAATAATGCTTGATAGGAATTAGAAACCGAATAAATAGATTTTCATATCCATTTCCAAATGTACTATAAAATTCAAACGCAAAACAGAACCTGATAGCAAGTTTTCAAAATGAAAATGTTCTTTTAATGGGATTGCAAAAAAAATTCTCATGAACAGTAAAGAGATTTCCAAAAGTGCAAAATCAAACACTATGCAATCTTATATTAATCAACCGTCTACACAGACATATAACTCCAAACATGAATATTTACATAATATGTATAGAAAATAGGCATAAAGACAATGTGAAGACATTTGGAAGTATTCTTGCCAAAACTCATACATCTTTAAACTTGAATGAAAGAAGACAGCCCAAATTTGATTTTGTAGCTTAAATTGCATGAGCAACAATAATACATGAATGGTATTGATTGTTGCTCTCAGAAAGAAAAGATACTTTATACAGTAAGGAAAAACAAGTTACCATTATCGTTACAAAAATATAGAACTTGCAGAAATGTTTGGGTTAAATGAAATAATTTTCTATTGAAAATCAGCAAACGACCAAGGCAGATTTCTTGAAGTAAGAAGTAAATGACAAGCTATCTTAAATTACCAAATCAAGTAGACTTCTTTTTGCCTCCATTTGCTGAACCTTCGTGAATTCATCCAACTCTACGCCATATGCTCCTGAACGTAACAGTAGGTTGTAGGGACTTTCACCTACCATCCACTCCATTGTCAAAACTCTTTTGCTGGTCAAATGTACAAGCACTTTTGGAACCGACATGAATGAATACTGGGAGTGAACTTCCTGAAAAATGAGAAGTATACGTTTCACAAGCACATTGCTGATTATTCCAATCAGAAACAACTAATTCCTAATGTTAACAACCAGCAGTCAGATACGAAAGGAGGAAAGTGTTAAAATGGTCCTCTTACTCTTTGTAGAGAATTATTTTAGTCCTAAAATTTATAAAAATGTCAATTAAGTTTTCCAACTCTTGAAACATTGGTTGAAATAATCCAAAGTGAAGACTATTTTTGCCACCGTTAAAAGAGTCTGGGAACTAACTTAGCACTTTTATAAGCTCTGGGACTAAAACGGCGCCATGTAAATAGTTATGAAACTATTTTGATATTTTACTCGATATGAAAAAGAAAAATAAAGATGAAATATACTTAGCTACCAAAAACTCGGAGGCATTTGCAGATTCTATTCGGTAATCCAGCTCACCAACTAATCCTTTGCCGAGCTCATCAGCATAAAGGTAAAGATCATTCTTTCTTTTTGCTGCTTTCTTCAAAACATTAAGCTGCAATGATACGATCAATTGTGTTAGGTGTTAGAGAACAAGAAGTTATTTTCCAGCACAATGGCAGAGATGGAAATAGAACCTCATATTGTTGTGCCCATACAACCTTATATGGTAATTTTATTTCGAAAAATGTAAATGAGCAACAATTTCTTTTTTCCTTCATGATAGAGGACAAGTCACATTTTGTACATGCTTAAGGCATAGTTTTTGTACATATTTTGTACCCTTTTGACATATTTATACAAAATGCAATATTTCAAGGATGTACAACCAAATAAAACACCTTGGCTTGAAAAAACTTCTTCCCATCAAGATACACACACACAAGGAGTAATAGCAAGTAAGCATTAGCGCATAAATGAAGTCAAACTACTTAAGAAAGCCTAGCAACTGCCCAAATCTTCGTATCTTCTCATCTTTACTTTTAACATCAACAAAACTAACACCTATCAAATTCAACTACAACAATCTCATCTTTACTCTATGTTCTTAGGGTTTAGGGTTAGGTCTAAGGTTTAGATTTAGGATTTAGGGTTTAGGGATTAGGGTTTAGATTTTAAGGCCACTAAGTGTTGATTGTTGATATATTACCATCTTCTACTCTCTATGTTCTTAACACATGAACTTGAGAATGTTTCCCATTGAAATTGTATTTTACCATCCCCATTCCTCACTACGTGTTAAGTGCCACATCCCCAACGATTTATATCCTACTTTTCAAGACAAAACCCCAATTCCACAAAATGAAACATCAGTATCTGATGTTAGTTGATATGCTTTACAGGCTTTTTCATATGATAGAAGATAATCCAAATACTAACATTTTATTAGGGATAAAATAGAAAAAGACCGATGAGTTGCCAAACAGCAAATAAGCTTACGAAATAAAACAAAAACAATAGAAGCGACTTGGCTATGGAAACTAGACGATCAGGAGGGTTAAATAAGACCAACGGCTCATATAAACAAGCTCTGAGGGATTTCCCATGCCCTCAGAAGAGCTTGCAGCTTCCATCATAACTACCAATTTGAGCCCGAGACAAAGCAAGTAAACCAAACGCTTCTCTGTCATTTGTTTTATCATGAGATTAATGAAAAAAGTTCAGCTTAGCGGTGGAGCAAGTGTGAGGCTTCAAATTAGACCAACTGTTGATCTACCAAGCATAGCTAATTTTTTTACTAGAACTAATCATGATTTCCTTATCAGTGCATTAGCTGTCAACATGCAAGATTATTCCTAAAACAATAGAGGTAAAAAGAGATACAACCAAAGTAAATGCATATGTGACTAAAAAGTTAGATCTAGTTTTTCTTCATTTTACTGATATGGTTTCTGCATGCAGAAAAAACATTACTCATGAACGGTTCCCATTCTCTGACATCCATTATCATGCTTATAACTAAACTAGTGTCACACCTCGGGTTCGAAAGGCGACGCATCCCAACAACATGAGATATGATGAAGGAAATATAAACTTGTTTTGTACACAAAAAAATAAAATTTATAAACAACAATATGAATCACAACTACAGCAGAATTACAACGGAAAAGGAATTCTAATAGTCTAGAATACAATTATGTTATGATCATGGGTATGGTTATGGCAAAAATGTACTCTATGTAAGCATCCATACGTCACACTAACAGGTATGTGTACTTTATGTATGCATATTTTTTTGTCGCTCGAAGGAGAAGGCTCGCACCTCACCTCTGTTTCGTCGACTCTCGCTCCTCATCCTCTACTTCGTCCGGACGTTACTGCGTCTCTTCGACGTCGACGGCTCGAGTCTGGGTCTATTGCGTCTCGCTCGATTTCGACCCCTACAGCTTCACACGTCTGCATTGTTCTTCTGCTTCGACGCTGACGTTCACCTCTCCCTGCCCGACAGCTTCGGTTCGCATATGCGTGTTGGGGACTTCGCAGCAGGAGATGCCGACGGCTATTATATCGGGATCTTCCAGCAAGTGGATCTCCCTGCTCTGATGGCGCTCCCTTCTTCTTTGGTTGAAACTGACAAAGTCTCTCTTACCCATGTGGTGGGTAATCTTCAGGTGGAGTCGGCGGTAGTCTTCCCCTTAAGCTATAAGGATTATCGTGATGGTACGGATGATTGTCCTTATGTTAAGAAGGGAAGTAGGAAAGATGGAAAAGCAACACTTTTTTTCTCTGACTTAGAAATTTCAACTCTGACTGAAAAATTCAAGTTTGATCTTATTGAAAAATTTTAGTGGGGACACTCATCTATGGAAGTTATCAGAAAAAGTATTGATGATCTCAAACTAGTAGGCAAGTGGATAGTCAGACTCATGGATGGGAGACGTGTTGATTCAACTAACCATGACGGAAGACTACACCCAGATTTTCTCCAAGAAATATATTTATATTGCAGCAAGTCAATGAAGTTACTCAAGTGATCTACTGATTTCGACTCAAATCATGAAACTCTCACTGTACCGGTATGGTTTGGTCTACCTGGTCTCAAACTGCACTTTTTTCATCATCAGGTTCTCTACTTTATTGGAGTCATTCTTAGGGACCCTATGAAGCTAGATCTACCCACTTTCAACCTAACCACACCTTCTGTGACCAGAATACTTGTGGAAAAGGATATTACTTTACCTGATGTTACTGAAGTATGGCTAGGTACAACTCATAATGGATATTGGCAACAAATCGTTATGTAACACAGACCTCCTTATTGACTTATTGTAAGATGTTTGGGTATACCCTTGATAAATGTCACAAGTTATATCCTAATTAAAAATCTAAGGTTCAAGTGAATAAGGATGGGTCTAACTCCACTGCTCTGGACATATTTGTTCCACCTAGGGAGAAAATTACCACAAGACAGAATTTGATGTCTGATTTAATTGCCCCTGTGGACCTCCCTTGACACTACCGTTATTGTTTTTGCGATTGATGTGATGTTATATGGCTCTGCTGGGCAACCTACACCTTCAAACCCCATTAAAAACAATACTGAAGGACTATTACCTACAAAGAATAGTGTTCAGACTAATAATCAGGAGAACCTTACACCTCTCCATCTTCAAGAAGTATCCGATGTAGAGGCAACAACTCATACATCACATATACTAGAACATATTGTGAGTACAACGGTTGCTAATCTTTCTGCTATAACTCTACCTCCTCATCAAAGTGATTCTTTGGATGAGGAATGACAGATTTACACTTTCAGGAGGAAGAAAAAGAATAAAGATCTACTTGAGCTCGGGAATATTATGTATGATACTTTGGTTACTTCGGGTAATGGTACGCACCTCACCAATTTGTTAGCTGGATCCTTTCCGAGAACTAAAGGCAGAGGCAGGACTAAATTGGATCGACACTCACTTTTCTTGGGTTTTTTTTTTTATTTTAATATGTACCCTTTCTTTTTTTTGAGTTTTTTGTGTGTTGTAAACTGTGGGCTGGGTGTCTACTTTTGGGCTAACTCATACAATCTATCTGTATCATTTTCTCTTTAATATATTAGCCTTTGGGCTTTTAAAAAATGTGTGTGTGTGTGTGTGTGCAGAGTAATCCAAAAAACAATCAAATGTGAATATTATTTCTAAAAAATTGAAGGAATAATAACAAAAGTTCTTAAAATGGGAAACAAAATACACAAAGCACAAAGAAGCCTCTAAGGCAAGGGAGAATGTGAAGAACCCCAGATGGACAGCAGGTGTGGGGGTGGTTTGGAAGGTTGCAACAATAAGTAAGGTTGCGAAAAGGGGAAGCAGAAGAAGGTCGGGTTGCTAGAAGGGTGGTGGAATGAAAGGAGGGTGGTATGAAAGGTTGGAGGCAGCAGGAAGAGGCGCAGGAGGACCGGCGGCCGCAGGTCTGGTGCAGGAGGCTAGCGGCATCAGGTAGAGGCGCTGGGAGAGCTGGCGGCGGAAGGTAGAGGGGAAGAAAAGCTTGGAAAC
This sequence comes from Phalaenopsis equestris, assembly GCF_001263595.1. Taxonomy (NCBI): domain Eukaryota; kingdom Viridiplantae; phylum Streptophyta; class Magnoliopsida; order Asparagales; family Orchidaceae; genus Phalaenopsis; species Phalaenopsis equestris. Next base: position 72,273,548 of record NW_018164444.1, on the reverse strand, counting down.
CAAGAAGGGGTCGACAGAGTGTCGACAACAGGAACCAGGAAGGTGGGAAGCGCGGGGAAGAGGACAGCGACCTGGGAATGGAAATATGGAGAGGATTTATAGAGATGATCATCACCTCATAGCAGATTACAGTCGGAGCACCACCTGTCCTCGAATATAACCCTAGGAAAGTAGAACCACTCCGATGGTGAGAAATTTGAAAACAAAAAAGAGACTAAACCGTAAACAACAAAGCAACATATTTATAGTGGTGATAACTAGGAGGGGACAACAACACTTAGCCCTAAGTACGGTCGGTTCAACCTCCCTATTGGACTGGCCACATCCTTGTTGAGCCAGTTTAGCCAGTTCAACCCGGAAAATTATTCCCTCAGTACTACGTACCTTAAGCTACGTGCGTAACCAATAAATTGCCGCGATGTGTAAACTCTGGCCCCACCTATTAAAGCAGATAAAATTAAAATAAATATTTATTTAAATCGTATTCGCGACCCAGCCTGAGCGAAAACCCGAACCCGCCTGCCTTTTCATTTTCTTCGAACTACTTCATTTTCTACGCACTTTTTCGATTTTAGGGCTTAGTCTTCCTAGCGAAACCCTCAGGCAAAGCGCATCCTCCGACGAAACCCTCCGGCGAAACGCATCCTCCGGCGCAAGCGAAGGTCACCATGGCGTCCAGTCGTTCGTTAAAATCACGGTATGCACCTAAACCAGATAATGAAATACGAGTAACACATCAGTAACACAACAATAGCGCAACAATACCACATCAATAGCATAACACACTAGTAATATACCAGTAATACATCAAAAATACAACAATACCACATCAATACCACACAAGTAACACATCATGGATTTGAATCATTAGCACGGAAAAAACCCTACTCAATAACTGCATAAAACCAAATTCGATGGACTCACAGATATCTCCATGACATAGTTTTGATGTGTTATTCTTATATTATTCGTGTTTTATTCATCTATTTTTTACCTGTGGTTTAAATGTTATTAGTGTGTTACTCATGCATTATTTTCATGTTATTCATGTATTATTGATGTGATATGCTTCTGTTTAGGAAGAAATATTAATTAATGACATAGGTTTGATTTGTTATTCTTGTATTATACGTGTATTATTCATGTATTATTTTCCCTGTGTTTTAACTGTGTTACTGGTGTGTTACTGATGCGTTATTTCTGTGTTATTCATATATTATTGATGTGTTTAGGGTGATTATTAATTAATGACATAGGTTTGATGTGTTATTCTTGTATTATTCGTGTATTATTCATGTATTACTCTATTGTGTCTTAACTGTGTTACTGGTGTGTTACTCATGTGTCATTTCCGTGTTATTCATGTATTATTGATGTGATATGCTTCTGTTTATGAAGAAATATTAATTAATGGCATAGGTTTGATGTGTTATTTTTGTATTATTCATGTATTATTCATGTATTATTTTCTTGTGTTTTAACTGTGTTACTGGTGTGTTACTCATGCATTATTTTCGTGTTATTCATGTATTATTGATGTGTTTATGGTGATTATTAAGTAATGACATAGGTTTGATGTGTTATTCTTGTATTATTCGTGTATTATTCATGTATTACTTTACTGTGTTTTAACTGTGTTACTGGTGTGTTACTCATGCATTATTTTCGTGTTATTCATGTATTATTGATGTGTTTATGGTGATTATTAAGTAATGACATAGGTTTGATGTGTTATTCTTGTATTATTCGTGTATTATTCATGTATTACTTTACTGTGTTTTAACTGTGTTACTGGTGTGTTACTCATGTGTTATTTCCGTGTTATTCATGTGTTTAGGGTGATTATTAATTAAGTGTGTTTCATGTGCTACTCCTGTGTTACTGGTGCGTAATTAGTTATGCTTCTGTATTATCCATGCTTCTGTGTAGGGTTATTTCCGTGTTATTTTGTATTATCTGTGTTATTCAGTTATTATTACTTGTGTTATTTCCGTGCTATTCTTGTGATTGTTATTCTAATAATGTGTTCTTATTTCTTTAATTTGCAGGATCATGAGTGCAAGGACTTTCAACTGTAGATGTCATCTATTTGCAGTGAGAGGTGCCTTGGATGCAATTCGAGATCTGCTTTCAGAGGAGACCATTAATAATTTAAAGAAAATTAGGGTCTTCAATTTCTTTGACATGCCCCCATATCCCCAGGACAATGTCATGACTTTACATATTTTGAGATGTTGGGATAATGAGAGGGGTGTCTTCAAAATGGGTGGAAAGAAGGTTAAGTTACATGCTGACCACGTGGCTTTGTTGATAGAGATGTCGAACAGATGAGAGTCTGTTTCATGGAAAAAAGGACCTCTATCAAATGTGGATGTCAGACAAATAAAGAACAAACTGACAAACTTTTTTGTAGAAGGAGCTTTCACCCCACCTTTTGAGCAGTTATACTTGAAATTCACACTAACTAATTTCTTTTTTCCTTCAAGCAATTTTCATGTGCCTGCAGAGCTAGCTTCCTTTGTTGTAAATGTACAAACTTTTCCGTCATTTAATTGGTCTGCTGTCATATGTGATATGATCATCGATCAAGTGAGAATCACCTCCATGAAATTAAGGCAGAATAAGTCGATTGGCTATATTCAAGGATTTGTATTTCTCTTAACTATTTGTTCTTTATATTGAAACTTTACTCTTCTGAATTTTTTTTTGTTGTATTAACTTTTGCATGCATGTTGATGGTGTAAAACATCCTCAGCTTTGGTTTTACGAGCACACTTCTCTTTTAACTACTGCTGCACCTGACGCTAGACCTCGCATTCTGAGGTGGTCAACCAATCATGGGTTGAGTGCTGAGAAGATTCATGAAGTCATTCATCAT
>NW_018164444.1:72263699-72270466 GCF_001263595.1 Phalaenopsis equestris | reverse complement strand
TCAGAGCAGGGACCGACAATTCAGAGCAGGGACCACCGATTCCTGCAAGGCAACTTCCATAACACGAAACTACTGCAGGATCATCTTCACCCAAATCGTATGTCAAGGGTACAGTTGTTTCTAGTGATATAACCCCAATACCTGAACATACGACGGAGAGTGCTGATTTCGGGGTACTATATGAGATGTTAAAATCTCAGGAACAAATAAGCTTAAATATACAAGATACTGTGACTGGTATGAGTACACAGATGAATACTGTGGTAGAAGCATTGTCCACCCTGACAGGTCTGGTGCATAGATTATTTGAGACCAAGGCTGACAAGATCGTTGAGAAAACAATATCCGATACAAGTAAGAAGATCAGCAGCAGTGCACATCAGCAAAAGAGGAAAGTGGACTCCCCTGTCTCAATACCAGTTCAAGAGAAGACGTAGAAAAAAAGATGATGTGAATATTGTTGCTCCTGTAAATATTGATGTTCCCGAAGAAACAATAAGACATGCATAAGACACGGATCCTGCAACGAATATTATGCATCCAGCTGATCCTGTACATACAGGTGCTCCCGGACAGGCCCAAGACGCCGCCGAACCAATAAGAAAAGCACAAGATGCAGATTTGGGTGATGAGACAATCCATGAAGACTCTGAAGAAGTAGAACGAGCAATAAAGGGTGTTCTTGAATCTCTGGCCCATTCGGTGAGTACGTCATTCTAATTTGTACCATATGATATACATTTTTATTTTTTCTAACAATATTTCTTTTAGACGCGTCTTCTGACTTCTGCTGTAAATACTTATTCAAAAAAGGGTGATTCTCAAAAGGTCCAAGTATCCGATGAAATTGTACATACTGAATTCAAATTAGATGAAGAAAGCTTAGATCCACCTGGGTATCAGCAAATTTCGAGTGCAAGTCACAGTTCTAATGTCGACGAATATGCTATAATTGTAAGAAAAAAAATATATAGCTAAGTGTTTTGAAGCATATCTTATATATTCTTATTTTGTGTTATCCATGGATTGTTTTATTTTTGCAGCTACGTCCTCCGGCTTCAACTATTGAGTATCCTGGTAGGTCATTGATACCAATTGAAATGCAGAAAGAAATAGACCAGTGTCTGTCCAGATACACTAGAAAGTAAGTAAATGTCCAACACTCTTTTAATGTTTCGCAGTTTTGTTGTATTTAATTAAAAGAAACTCTCTTTCTTATCAATACAGCGACGTTATCATTAACATAGACCATATTTTGATTTACCGATCGGCACTCGAAGACATTATTAAATAAGTGGCTTGCGGACGAACATGTTGATATATTTGTTATGCTGCGCGAAAAAACTTTAAGGAGATCATAATTGTACCGGTCTTACCTGTATGTTTTATCAATGTATGAGGTATGTTCAACAACTTATATTTATTCATACAAGTTTAAGTCATGTATTCCCTGCACATTTAAAGTAATATTTTTATGTAGATGCATAAGACATATGGTAGCAAACCCTACGTGAAGCATATCACCAACGAGGCCGTAAAAGATGTAAAAGCTATTTTATTTTCAATCATTCATAATCAGCATTGGATCTTGTTGGTCCTAGATCTCAAGTTGAGAAAATGACGAATATACAACTCACTACCTAACCAGATACATAAGGCTGACGCTACAGAAGTTGTAAGTAAATTCAACTCAATTAAAAGTAACACAATAGCATTCGAAGAGTAACACAATAACGCTTCAACCATGCAGGTGAATATGTTTGCTAGAGATGCCGCTGATTTATTTACAGCCAAAATCAATAAATGGTCTCTATCGATTACAAAACATGTACCCACACAAAGGAATAGTGTTGACTGCGGCATGTTCGTCTGCAAGTATATGGAAACTTTAGTGCAAGCCGAAGAAGTCGACTGGAGTGCACATGAATTGGCAGAATCATATGGAGCGATTTAGAGCAGAATTTGTTATGACATTTGCATACTTTTGAGGACTTCTGAGTAAATTTGTATATTTTTACTTTGCATATTTTGTATGGGTTACTGTATATGTAATAGTTTCATGGTTAACTTTAGTGCAGGCCGAAGAAGTCGACTGGAGTGCACATATGAATTGGCGGGATCATATGGAGCAAATTAGAGCATAATTTGTTTATGACATTTGCATACTTTCGAGGACTTCTGAGTAAATTTGTATATTTTTACTTTGCATATTTTGTATAGGTTACTGTATATGTAATAGCTTCATGGTTATTGTATATCGAATATTTGTATAGGTTACTGGCAAAATGTTTATATCTTGGTGAATATTGGTATTTTTAGGTTACTGTATATCGAATATTTGTAGAGGTTACTGTTTATATCTTAGCAAAATGTTTAAAAGTTACTGTTAGTATTTTTTTGTGCAACACTTGAGTAACATGCTGATCAACTACCTTAGTAGCACATCATTTACATGTCGTTTACATGGTGAATAACACGAGAGTAACACGTAGATAACACATAATTAACACGAGAGTAACACATATGTTACACCCTGAGTAACAAGTAGATAACACCCTGAGTAACACGAGAGTAACACTAAGATAACACGTAAGTAACACGGGAGTAACGCATATGTTACACCCTGAGTAACACGAGAGTAACACTAAGATAACACGTAAGTAACACGGGAGTAACGCATATGTTACACCCTGAGTAACACGAGAGTAACACTAAGATAACACGTAAGTAACACGAGAGTAACACATATGTTACACCCTGAGTAACACGAGAGTAACATGTAAATAACACGAGTGTAACACGTAGATAACACCATGAGTAACACGAGAGTAACATGTAGATAACACGTAAACAACACGAGAGAAACGCATATGTTACACCCTGAGTAACACGAGAGTAACATGTAAATAACACGAGTGTAACACGCAGATAACACCCTGAGTCAATAAATATAATAATATTACCTATCCTATTGAATTTATCATATATAATTTCCTCAAATAGTTTAAAAATTTATCGCAAAAATTTGATCGTCTGAATAACACGAGGAAATTTGGAGTAACACCGATTAATCGACGGCAACACGGTGTAGTAACACCTCAGAATACGCGTGGTAACACAGAGTAACGCCGATTAATCGACCGGTAACACGGGGAATATTCGCTGCGAGACAGCGCATTAAGAGGGCAGTAACGCAAGTTATTTTTGTGTTATCATCGTGTTATTCCCGTGTTTTTCACGTGTTATTCACATGTTATTCCCACGTGTTATCCTCGTGTTATTCTCGTGTTATCCTCGTGTTATTCCCGTGTTATTGACGTGTTATTCCTCATGTTATTCTCATGTTATTCCCGTGTTATTCCCGTGTTATTCCCGTGTTATTCTTATGTTATCTATGTGTTTTTCCCGTGTTATTGACGTGTTATTCTCGTGTTATTCACAGGTTATTCCCGTGTTATTCTCGTGTTATCCTCGTTTTCTTCCCGTGTTATTAAAGTGTTATTCTCAAGTTATTCCTAATGTTATTCTCATGTTATTCTTGTGTTATCCTCGTATTATCTTCGTGTTATTCCCGTGTTATTCTCGTGTTATCCTCGTGTTATTCCTCATGTTATTCCCATGTTATTCCCTTGTTATTCTCGTATTATCTTCGTGTTATTCCCGTGTTATTCACGTGTTATTCCCGTGTTATTTCCATGTTTTTCCGATGTTATTCCCATTTTATTCACGTGTTGCTCCCATGTTAAGTACGTGTTGTTCAAGGTGTTATTGAACGTGTTACTCCCGTCTTATCTACGTGTTATTCATGTTTTATAAAGCGTGCAACAGCTTGTTATTCAGCTTGTTACTGATTGTGTTATTCAACGTGTTACACGCGTGTTAGTAATGTGTTATCTTGTGTTATCTACGTGTTATACAGTTGATATCTACGTTTGAACAAGTTTAAAACATAAATATTTGAACAAAAACATGTTATAAACCCCAATTACTTCTTTCGTAAAAAATTTACAGATGATACAATATACCAACTTTTACAATATCAATCAATCTATATTCTCACTTATGGAATCCATCAAAAGTCCACTGTGTGTTTCACTTAGTTGGAGTGCATAGTATTCCTGCAGCAGGAGAGTAATAGCAAGTTCAATTCAAGTGAATTGTTTTATATAAAAGGCAGTGAAATGATACTGAATTTTATCAACATACCTGGGTAAGACAATCTGTAAAACTTTACTCGAATGCGTCCACAGCTCGACGGCTACTTGTTGCTTTCTGTTCCATTCCTGAATGCAATGGGTCAAATTAGAAGTATGCATTATACATAGAATAGAATGAGGAAATACTAAATTAAAAAATTTATACTTTTGGTTTTTATACTTTTTACTTTTGGTTTTCTTATTTTTCTCCCAATGTCCTTTCAGCCTAGATGTAGATACTTCATTCAGTCTTTTTTTAGCACGGTCGTTCACATTGCATTCTATATTTGTGATTTTCTTCTTCTTTTTTGTTTTATGTACTTCGATCGTTCTCCCTGCTAGAGCATCCTCAATATCTCCAGATAACTTTTTAAACGTCTCCCACAAACACTCCTCAACTAACTCGAAATGCTCTATTAACGAGTTGATATGCAAATTTCTGAGAGCATGAACTGAATATGAGGGAACTTGAAGAAACATTATTAAAGTCATAGTCTTTTAGCTCTCTGCACCCAAATCTGTTATACATGTCCCTTTTAGCATTGATGGACCACCGCAATAAGAAATATTTCTCCGGAATCACCTTTGTTTTTGCAGGACTTAGAACAAATAGTACATGAGAGCACAACAGCCCCATCATCTCAAATTTTTTGCAACTACATGTAAGCTCACAAGTAACATTGTCAACTAACACATTCTAGGGTTGCCTTGTCCCCTCATCATTCAATCTTGATACATAATATTTAGCTTCACTCTTCATTGATACTTCAGATGTAAGCCCACATAAGTCATTCAATAGCTCTTGTTTAAACATTGAGTAAAGCTTCCTTGTATAGAATGAGGCAAGCAGCATGGGATTGATTTTAACCATGGGCGTTCTGACGGACTAACCGCATTTGAAATCTTCATCTTTCTCATTCCGGCGCCACGATTTCATTATGTCCACGATTTCATATTTCATTATGTTTTCAAAACCGATACAATCCGTGAGAGAGCTAGTTGGCATTGAAACATCATGACAAACATTATTGGTCGACTTACTTCTCTGTGTTGATAGGATTCTCATACCGAATATATCCTTATTAAATGTTGTTGACCATTTATGTCTTATACGATACATTTCATCTAATCAAACATTGCTTTGTAGTTCTCCCAACTCAATCATTAAGGACCACGTTTCTTCGAACTCCTCCTCAGAATCACACTTGCTCAAGCATTTATAAAAAAAACCACAGACAATCTTAGTACGCACTCCACAGTGTACTTTGGAAGGCAGTTTCTTGTAGATATGTCATTGACATAATCTATGACGTGTTTGTGGGAGGCATTCTGCAATGGCTCTTGTCATTGTTTGATCCTGATCGGTAAAGATTGTTATGGGATGTTTGTTTCCCATTATTCGAATGAATGATTTGAATAACCACATGAATGATTCAGTAGTCTCATCAGAAAGAAATCTAACTCCAAACAGTACATTCTGCCAGTGGTGGTTAACCCCCACAAATGGAGCGCAACATGAGTTATATTTATTTAATCTGTAGTTTATATCAAAAATTATGACATCCCCAAAACAGTCATACTCTAGCCCGCATAATCCATCACTCCAAAATATGTTTGTTAACCTACCAGACTCATCTGTTTGGAAATCCCAAGCAAATATGTTATTCTCAGCTTGCCTCTCCATAAACAATTGTATTAAAGCATTGACATCTCTCTGTTCAATTCTGTCTTCTTTCTCTTTGGATGAAATTAAATGCATCTCTCTTGGTGCATTCCAAATTCTCCACACCACCACCATGGCAATTAAATTGTATGCATGTGTTGCTCTGATCCCTGAACCTGTCATGGATCTCAACACAACTGCATTGAGCTCACTTATCCTTCTGTTGGAATGAAGAAGATGTTTATCACCACTTTCGGCCAAATGATGACTATGATTTTTAATGAATTTTGTCACTGTCCAATTGCCTTCGAAATCAACATGAAATCGTACAATGGTCTTACAGTCAGTCCTCGTGTCTTCTTTTCTGAACTTAACTGTGTTGTTAGGCTCTTTCTTATAGTCAGCTTTTCCACAAATATAATCTTTAACCTTGAGTTTCTTCGAGTTTGGCCAGTAGGTAGTATGGTCCTTCCGAACAGTGAATCCCACGTGATGTGCATAGACACGATAGCTTTCATATGCTTCTTCCTCATTGTGGATAATGATGCTTAGAAACTTCTCTGCAATTGGATCATTGCAAACGTGTGTTGCCTCAGAGGACTGCATAAAACAATGGTAACAACATCAGCATAACACAATAATAACACAATATGTGTAATAAATCAAAGACAGGAGTAATACCAGAGTAACACCAGAATAACACAAGAGTAACACCAAAAAACCAGAAACCTAAAACCATAATAACGCAAAAAAATACCATAATAATACTAAAAACAATGTCGCATGAACAACACCCAAAAATCAAAGGCAATAAACAACATAACAATGGAGTTACCACAGTAACACTAGAATAACACAAGAGTAACACCAAAAAATCAGAAGCCAAGAACCAGACTAACGCAAGAAAA
>NW_018164444.1:72227342-72263650 GCF_001263595.1 Phalaenopsis equestris | reverse complement strand
CAATAACACTACATCAACACCAACCCAACATTTACATAGAGATTAAACTAAACCCTATACCACCTAAACGGTACTAAATCAAAGGCAAGAAACAAGAGTAATATCAGAGTAACACCAGAATAACACAACAGTAATACAAAAAATCACTTGATCTTGATCTTCAAAGTTCAGGCTGAATGATGGCATCTCAACGTTCATGGAGACTTCCGGCATCTCAACGTCATCTTCCGGCATCTCAACGTTCATGAAGAATTCGACTTCCGGCATCTCAACGTCCATGGAGAATTCGAACAATACCTAGCTATGTCGGAGCAGTGAACGGAGCTGTGAACAAACCAGCGAAATATTTCTTCACCCTGCGAATAGAACAGCTTGTAGGCGCGAAATAATTTTATGCTGGCGGGAAATTTTTCAGGATTCGGGTCTAGGGTCGGGTCGCGAATACTGATGGAATAGGTGGGGCCGGAGTTTACACCTGGCGGCAATATATTGGATACGCACATAGCTTAACATGCGTAGTACTGATAGAATAATTTTTCAGTTCAACCCTCAATCTCCTAGCGTTTGAAGAAATTTGGTTTCATTCATTGAAGCTTCTGGCCCCTCGTAATGCAATGTCAAGTCCGCAATAATGAATGTAGCAAAAATATTGTAGTCCCTTAGCAGATCGATCTTATAAGCGTTCTAATTCAGCTTCCAGAGTATTCTGAAAGGTTTATTTGTTCTAGGCTTGAGTTTTCCAAATGCCCCCACTGGAAATCTTTATTTTTTCAATCGGATCCACACAAAGTCCCCTTCTTGAAAAATCGCCTTCTTCCTAGACTTATTTGCGTGTGCTTGGTACTTGCAGTTCTGCTTAGTGATTTCCTTCCCAACATCCTCGTGGAACTTTTGAATCTTATTCTTAATCATATATAACTCACAATTATTGTGTTATACTTTCTCAACACCACTTTTTAATCGGTTCGACTTATAAGAAGAGTGGAAAGAGAAGATATACGAGACATTAGAGTTTCAGAGATTCATACACGTCGCGATCTTGTGTTTGCCTTCAATACTTCCATGCCCTAGCAACTCAAGGTTTTGTATATTTTGGGCAAAACCTAGAGACGCGAAAAAGTGAGACCAAAACAAAAGTGATACTTGCAAGGATTTAAAGTTAAATTTAAAAAGAATTTCATATATACCACATAAGTCTTATGTTTTTCACATTTAACACCTAACTTTAATAAAATAAATATATAATTAATAATTAATCTAAAAATATTATTGATATAACAATATATTACTATTAAATATATACAACAACAACAATAAAACCTTTATCCCACTAAGTGGGATCGGCTACATGAATCTTTTTTTCTCCATTGCGTCTTATTTAGTGTCATATTTTCATTTAATTCTAATAAACTAAGATCATTACTATTAAATCTTTAGTTAAATAAATTCTAGTTTAATAAATTTTATTTAAATAATATATCACATATGAGATGAGAAATCATCGAGTTTAACATCGAGCATTTAAAAAGCTATTTATTGAACAACAAATGAGTTTGTTCGCAAATAAAAATAAACAAGTTCTACTTTGTTCATGTTTAGTTCATTTAAGCTCTGAGCTTTTAAAAATTTGTAAACTTGTTTATTTATTAATTTGAATGAACATGATCGAGTTTTAATCAAGTCGAGTTAGAGTTGTTCATCCAGTGCATTGGTTCATTTATAGCCCTGGTCGTATGGTACACAACCTCAAATGGAGTGTGTCTCGTAGTAGGACTCATAGATCTGTTGTAAGCAAACTCGATCTGAGCTAGAATCAAATCTCACTGCTTGGTATTCTTCCCAACAAAGCATCTTAGAAGGTTTTCAAGGCTTCTGTTTACTCTCCGTTTGATCGTCCGTCTGTGAGTGAGTTGTTGAACTAAATTGAATCCTAGTGCCTAGCTTCCACCACAGAGTCCTCCAGAATTGTCTCAAAAACTTAACATCCCTATCAGAAGTAATGGTCATGGGTATCCCATGCAATCCAACAATCTCCCTAAAGTATAAATCGACGGCAAGCAATGCATCCAGCATGTGGTAGCTGGGTACGAAATGCGCCATTATCAAGTATCAATCCATAATAATTATAACAAAATCATTGTTCTGCAACGTCCTCATAAGGCCTACAATAAATTTTATGCTAACATCCACCCACGATGCCTTTGGTACTGGTAATGGGGTTTATAGTCCCGCATTCTATCCCCAAATTTTGGCCATATGACAAAGTTGTCATTGTCTGATGTGTCGCTCAACATCTCTAGTCAGTAGAGGCCAAAAGAAGTGCTCTCTCACAAGTGAGAATCTTATCTCTACCAAAATGTTCTGTCAATTCTCTGTTGTGGTTTTCGTGAATAATGAAAACCCTCAGCGAACATCTAGAAATACACAACTTACTCTTGTAGAACAAGTAACCATCAGCTCCATAATACTGCCAGGTAGGATTCTCTTGGCACTGCTCCCAAATTTTCCTAAAATCCTCGTCATTCTCAAACAACTCCTACACAACCTCAAAGCCTAAAACTCGAGCCAACATCGTGGCGAACAACAAGTGACGACGACTCAGTGCGTCAACCACGCAATTCTAGCTCCCCGCCTTGTGCTCAAGCACGAACTGGAACGATGCTAAGAACTCCACCCAAAATGCATGTTCAGTTTATTCCAGTGTTCAAAAATTTTAAGGCTTCATAATCCGTGGGAGAAGAGAGCTCGCTCTACTGTAGATAGTGGCTCCCGTGCTCAAAAGCTCTCACAATAGCATAGCACTCCTTGTCATACGTTGAATAATTCCTCCTTAACTCATTTAGCTTCTCACTAAAAGAGACTATGGGGTGACCTCCCTAGCTCAGCAGTGCTCCTATCCCCATGTTGGATGCAACACACTCTACCTAGAACAATTGATTGAAATCTGATAATGCTAAAAAAGGTGCCAGAGTCACATTCTCCTTTAGTGTGTTGGAGCTGTTCTAAGTTACATCGGGCCACTGGAATTTTTCTGCTTCTCAAAAACTCTATAAGGGGAGCGCCGGTACTGAAGCTCCTAATGAATTGCACGTAAAATGATGTTATTCTTAGAAACTGTCTCAACTCGGCAAAGGACTACGATGCGGTCCAGCTCATAATAACCTACAGATTTGCAAGATCCATCTGAATGTCTGTACTAAACAAGATATAACCCAAAAAACATACATGTGTTGTTATAAAGTGACACTTCTTTGGATGAGCATAAAACCTCTCTGATTACAACAGCTCATAGACCGTTCTCAGGTGTTGTAAGTGCTCCTCGGATTAATTGTACACTAGAATGTCGTCGAAGTACACCACCACAAATTTCAAGATGTGGGCCCGAAACACATGATTCATCAACCTCATGAATGTGTTGTATGCATTAGACAATCCAAAAGACATAATTGTCCACTCGTATAACCCGTCGCGAGTCTTGAAAGCAATCTTCCATGCATCCCCTGGCCTCATCCGAATTTGGAATCCCAACTGCGTAAGTCAATCTTAGAAAAGAGAATGTCTCGGTGCAATTGATCCAAAAGATCGTCCAAGCGAGTATGGGGAACCGGTACTTGATAGTAATCGTGTTGATGGCCTTACTATCAGTGCACAACCACCATCAACCATCTTTCTTGAGTACCAACAGGGTGCAGACAATACACGTAGTGGTACTCTCTCTGACCAATCCTCTCGCGATGACATCTTGTACATGATGTTGCAACTCATCTCTGCGAGCCTCAAATTGTAAATAGGTCGCCTTAGAAACACTGATCTGGTTATGAGATCTATGACGTGTTGAATATCTCTCAGTGGCGAGCCTCTGGGAGATTGTAGGTCATCACATCCTAGAAACCTTCATATAACTAGCATCTCTCTCTCGTCTCCCTGCAAGTGATACTAGACACAGGGCAACATCAGAAAAGAAGATTTCAAAATTTTCAGATATATAGCCTACTTATGAGCTGCCCCTGTTGAGGGAGGCCGGCATATTAGAGATGAGAAACTCTTGAGATGCATCTAGAAGAACATATAAGGTCAATTGAGCAGTGTACACATTGACAGATGATCAGACAGGAAACATGACTTGCAATCTAGGAAATTGCCTCGGAAGCTTAGTGGGAAAGAACACCCTATAGTGGGATCAAGATCCTTTCAGAGAAGAAGAAGAGGTCTCTCCTAAGTGGTTGTCAGTTAGAGTTGCTCGGTTTGTCATAGATTTTGTCCCAGAATCGAATATTCTTTATGTACTTGTTTACCAAATTTACTCAGACAAGTATGAAGAGCGGAAGCCAATTATAAATTTGATGACTTGAGGCTTGGTTTGTGAGAATATCGATCCACATGCAACTCCAGCTCAAGTTTTGCCAAAAAAATAATATATAGTTATTCTACCAGGATGTGCTTTGGAATGGTAACGCCCGCAGAACATACCGGGAGACTGTTAGATTTTTACTACTTGCAACGTGCTTGATCCGACCACATGCTATAAAGAAACATAAGCTTTGATAGATGAAGTTGAAGTTTCCGCAACCCCAGGAGACTGACATAGGAACGCCTCTTGCTTAGGAACAGGATGCAGGAGCCACTCGTGGCTCCGACAGTCACGTGAAGACCGAACCAAGAGATCCTTTTTTTTGTTTCATTTCCAATTTTAGCCAAATTCCTCCCTTCCTTTCATTCTAGTCAATTCATATATATGTGTTGAGGTTTAAAGGAGACTTTTGGAAAGAGATTGTTTTGGAAGTTGCAAGCGCACATTTTCTCCCTTCGAGAGTTGTTTCTGAGTGATTAGGTGATCTCTCTCCTGGGATTGTGATTATCTTCCCTTATACCCTTTCACATCCTTCCACATCGCTCCCGAAAACCCCTTTCCTGACTGCAACTACCTGAAAGAGTCACTTTTAGTTGTTTTATGCAATTCCTACATTACAACCTCCCTTCCCTGCCTCACTTCTATTTAGCACAGCCGCCTCCATCCTTCCCCAACCTTCACACATCACTCCCATTCACTGACCCTCGCTGTCACCATCCAGAAAACAACAATTTGTTGTTTTCATGTTGTCTGACTTGTTTGTCGCCTGGACTGCAGCCTATCCTGATGTCCCTACAGTCCCCGCTGTCTGCCCCTGATATTTGAGGAAAACACAAACCACAACAAAAATAATAATAATAATACTATTGAATTTCAATTATTACAAATAAAGATTCTCTTAATGAAAACAGATGATACCACAATTAGCACATGATCATAAAAATGCAACATATAAACTCCAATTAGGGCTAAGACAGGATGCAACAGCAGAGCAGTATGTTGGGAGGTGTTGGAGAAGGTCGAAAGCCTGCTGAAAGAGAGCTGGAGGAAGAGTAGTCAGCTAGGATGCATTGGAGATGGTCAACGGCCTATCGAAAGGGACCTAGAGGAAGGCGGGAGGGAGCTATGATGGTCTGGGGCAGCAATAAAGCGGTGGCGGGGTCTGGACGGCAGTAGACACTAGTGTTCAAGGGGGTTGGGCAGTAGCAAGGATAGGCGTCGGTGGTTGGACAGCAGCTGTGATAGGCATCAGTGACTGGACAACAACTGTGATAGGTCCGGGAGGGGCTGTCGGTGGCAAGGATTTGTCGAGGAGGGTTGGGGAGGTAGTAGGAAAGAGGCCTGAGGCCTCAGAAATGGCAGAGAGGATGGAGGCCTGGGCAGCGGCAGGAAAGAGGATGGAGGTTTAGACAATGGCAGAGAAGATGGTTTGCAGATGCTAGAAACGAGGCAAAGGGGATGTGGAAGGATAATTGTCTCGTTGGGATCGAGTTACAGCCAGAGAACCACCCGGATTCTTGGAGACGGTCACCACCTCGGACGAGTTACAGCTGGAGGGTCTTCTCGTCGTCGGGTACATCCCCGGCGGGGAAAGGCGGCATTCAAAACTTTGCACTCATCCAAATTTGAACCCTAACGCACCCAACAACACGTATATATAATGGGAATTTATAAACAGAATTGGTAATGCTTAAGAAAGGAAAGAAATAAAAAAGACACACATAGAATAGGTAAGGAATAAAATAAGAGAATCATGATAAAGGAAGGATCGAGGGAGAGAAACGAAAAAGGAAAGGGGAGAAGAGTTGGATCGCGATGCTGTAGCAACTACAGAACTGTTTCTGTGGCACTGTAGCAGCAACAGTGTCGCGACCCAAGGAGGCTTCCACATCACCCCTGCACGGGACAACACTCCTCTTGTCGTCCCAATGTCCAGAACCCTACTTCGCTGCCCCTCGTTGTCCTAGCCCTCAGCTTTGCTGCTCACGCAATTCCAACCCCTACTTTCGCGGTCCCAACCACTCACAACCCATTTCAGCCACCTACCTTCGCTCCCCGGCCACCTAGCTAACCTTCACCACCCCGAGATCAAGCTCTATTGTGAGTATACTCGAACGAGGGACAGCAAGAACACTTCCTCCACATTGGATACAACCCTCAAAGGGAATACTGTAAGGTAAAACCTGAATTGAGATATCAAAATAAGACCCCTA
Source organism: Phalaenopsis equestris (assembly GCF_001263595.1). Lineage (NCBI taxonomy): Eukaryota > Viridiplantae > Streptophyta > Magnoliopsida > Asparagales > Orchidaceae > Phalaenopsis > Phalaenopsis equestris. Next base: position 72,257,086 of record NW_018164444.1, on the reverse strand, counting down.
ACTCCAAGCACATCATCTTATATTTATATAAGGCTAGAACTTTATTTTAGGTAATACTTAAGAGAATAAAGAATAATCAAATCAGGATTACAGATTTAAGAAAGAAGAATAAAATATTCAGAAATTCTAATTTGGAAATTCGGTTTAGGAAATAGATTATGATGGAAAATCATATTTAGTAAAGAGGAATAAATTATTCAGAAATTATGGTTTGAAAATTCATTTTAGGAAATGGATTATAATTGAAATTCAGATTTAGGAGAGAGGAATAAAAATATTCAGAAATTCTAATTTGAAAAGACTTATATTAGGAATGTCCTAAGAAGGAAAGAGGGGACGGGGAGAGAAGGGAAAGGAAGGAGCAGCAACCCCTCCCTTTGAGAACTGATCGGTCCTCCATAGCCCCTGCATCAGTCTCCCGGGTTTAGGGGAGCTTCGACGTAATAGGTCGAAGCTTTTGTGGCGTTGTCAATCACCCGTGGATTCCACTAGCAACTGCAACATCTACCAAAGCATCTGAGGAGCTTTTCTGAATTACAAGCATACCTCCTTATCAATTTGTTCTGGTTTGACATAATCTGGCCCAGAGGTATACCACCATGTTGGTTCTCTTAAGCCAAGTTTCGAACAAGTAAATATCTCATATGCTTATCATCTATGACAAGTTGGGCCCAGCAAGATTGAGGAATTGCAAGTGTTTGGTTGATGGGTGATTCTTATTATGTTCTAGGTCTTTCCTCTAACTCTTCAAGCTTTGAAAAACTGACATCTTCTGTTGTGTTCCAATAACAAGAACTTCACATTGGTCTTTTGTCTCTTCATATGGAATACTGATGGTTGGAAATATAGCAGTCTGTGATGCTATCAATTGGTTGTTACTAAAACCATCCATTGAAATTTTAAATTTGACAACTTATGATCTATGTGAATTTTATGTCTTACCAAAAAGTTCTCCATCTTCTAAGAGAGTATGAATCACAAGCTCATCAAAAGACACAAGCATGGAGGAAAGGCATTGGATGTAGCTACGAACAAAGGAGTTCCACGGGGGAAGACACCATTAGATGAATATTATTGTTCGAACTGCTCTTCAATGTTTGCAGTGTCTTAACATAACTTTTTGATGACAACCTACTCGGTGAAGTAGATCAATCCCTTGGTTGTGCATTCTGCTTCAACATGTTCAAATTCGTGGCACTTGCAACATCTTTTGGCTGTGACAGACTTGCGGATTAGTTTATTTTGGATAGTAGAAAAGGGGATTGTTTGGTGATGCGGTCTCTCCACTTCGGAAACTAGAGTTTGCAAATTTTGGCGATAGCGAGTTGGTAAGAACTGGCATCGTATTTCCCGCTTCATCTTCATATTTTCTCGTTCTTCCCTTCGACCTTTCAGATCACGGTCAAGGGTAATCTCCCACTAGATTTCCTCTTCAATATCCATATGCCTCCACTGAAGAAGGCGAAGCTCTTGTCTTATCTCATCCCGAGTAAGCTCGGGCATAGATCTCCTTGGTGACATGGTTGACGATTTGAGATTTGCGGAAGAAAAGAAAAGAAAGAACAAAGAAAGATGAGAAAAAAAAAACGAAAGAAAAAAAAATTTGGTGTGGTGGATTGGGTACGCGAGGGCGATAGAAACCCGTAGAATGGGACTAGGGTTGGACTAACTCTAATAACAAATGATACCAGAACTAAAAGAAAAAATAGTGGAAATACACAAAGCAACTTTTATTAACAGAGAAATAGGGTTACAACACAGCTTGAACTGAAAATAACATTATCAACACATAAAGCGACACAAACAACACCTCAAAAGTGCATCCCAAGGGCAGTGGAGGCTGACTAGGTGGATCGGGATGGCTAGCGGGGGTGGCGACAACAAAGGTGAAGTGAGAAACTGTAGGAATAGCTAGAGTGTTGTCTGTCTAGTGCAGCGACGGCGAGAAATTGGGGCAAAAATGGCAGAAACAATAGAGGTTTACTGTTTCGGGACGGCGGTAGCAAGGATGGAGTGTTGGCTGACAAGTTTGGCTACAGAACAGCGGGTTATGGGGCTGGAAAGCACATTGGTTGGGTGAAATGTGGACTATGGGGTCGGGGAAGGATCGGAGTGGCAGGCGGCTAAGAGGCGGAACAGGACAGAGCAGGGTAGGGAAGGTCCGGGAAAGTAAAAGGGGAGAAACAATCACCACCTCGGAGAAGAATATAGCCGAATGCCACCACCTCCTCAAATACAGCCCATAAAGAAAAAACAAACTCTACACAGGATTTCTAAAAGCAAACGCACCAACACCCCTAACTCTAAACACATCATCCTCTGTTTATAATAAGGCTAGGACTTTATTTTAGGCAATATCTAAAATAAGAAAGAAGAATCAAATCAGAATTTCAGATTTAGGAAAGAGTAATAAAATATTCAGATATTCTAATTTGGAAATTCAGTTTAAAAAATGGATTATAACGGAAATTTAGATTTAGGAAAGAGGAATAAATTATTCAAAAATTTTGATTTAGAAATTAGGTTTAAGAAAGAAATTATAATATAAATTCAGATTTAGGAAAGATGAATAAAAAATATCCAAAAGTTCTGATTTGGAAAGACTTATTTTAGAAATGTGCTAAGAAGGAAAGAGGGGAGGGGAGAGAAGGGAAAGGGAGGAGCGGTAGCCCCCCTCCCTTTGAGGACCGGTCGGTCCTCCATAGCCCCGGCGTCAGTTGACCTCTATAATTCAATTTGTTTCTAAACTCTCTCACTAATCTTATAAACAAGAAGGATATTTTCATTCTCTGGCTAGTCCACAACCAATTTCCCGCTAATCCCCTTCTAAAATATCTTCTAAGTTCCCTAGAACGGTATCAACAAGTCAAGAAGAATGTGGGTGAAAATTGGGCTAACTCGATCTTCCTATTATATCATGCTTTTGGTTGACGTGAAGTGGTTGATTGGGGTGTGGTAAATGTTCATCATGCAAATCCTACGACATTTCATTTTTTAATGAAATTGATCATATTATTGTGGATCATGCACTTGCTGTTTCTTTGTCTAGTGTTCTTATGTGTCCTGAGCACTCTACAGTTTATGTTATTTTGATGGAAGGAAAAACACAAAGTGGCTTTTTATGCCTTGGATGGTTAAACATAATTATAAATTATTATATAAAATGTTTATAATATATGTATGAAGTCATGAATTAGTTGCATATGCTTATTTTGTTGTTATGTTATTGAAATTAATTTATGGAAATAAACATCAATCATTGCATGGACAATTCACTTCCTTCCATTAATGGTGTTGTTCCCACCTCAGCTCATTTAAGTTATTAAGCCAAGCATGACACAAACCTACAAATTAAAAAGAGAAAAATTAAAATTCCTAACAAGAAGAAAAATTTTAAAAACCCAATGTAAGTTAAAGCATAAACGCCCATAAATTAAAATTTCTATACTAAAACCATAAAAAAGATTTTAAAATATAAAACATACATTAGGAGATGAATATATTTGTTCAATGTCACAAGCAATTTGTCAAGTCCATTGGCCATATGCTGCCGACGTCAAATATATATTTACATATACAGCATATCAAATACATATACACAAACAAGGTATTACCATCGTGCATTTTCCACACAAATCAAATATGTAATGTTAAAGTTTTGAAAGAAAAACCATGCAATGCAATACCAAAAAAAAAGGTTAAAAGCTCCAAAATGCGATTATTTCTTTAGCATTGATTGCCTAATAAAGAAATGAAACATTGCTCAATTTGGTATGCAGTATGCACTTTTTGGAAGCAAGAGAAATAAAACTAAAAAGAAGCTATCAAGAAAGCATAATGCAAGATAAATTCAAAGGTGATGACAAAAATAAATCATGTATTCAAAAAGAACAACTGCGCCATTACAAACCCCAAGACGAAGAATATAGATATCTCGAACAACTGAATGTAGCAAGTTTGGACGTTGAACTTTTATGGCCACAGTACATCCATCATGTGTTCGTCCTTTATAAACCTGAGGAAAACAGCATGAAATGATGAAGAAAATAAAAATTGGATAACATGATATTAGTGATGCTCCGATAAAATCCTCAAGCATTAATTGTATAAAAAAAACAAGACAGTTGTTATCAAACTCAAGTAATTATTGTTTCCATTTCAAATCTAAGAAAAAGGATAATTAAGAAAATTGTTAAGTTTATAAATGACGGTACAGAAGGAAAATTTTAAAAATTAACACTAAAAACGAAACACAAGTTATAAGTTTATGGTACATTAAGCTCAAAAATGCCTGAAGGATAACACTGTTCAGAAAATAAATTCAATGAAATTTCAAGGAGAAACACATCTACGTAAAATGCACAATTCTAAAGACGAATGATCAAAAATTATAAGCAATGATTAGTACCGACTTATATGCCTCACAAAATTTCTTTATTTTGTTTAGAAAATTGTCCATATTCGATGAGAGAAAAAAAAAAAGTTTCCCCGTGACTCAAGTTTTAGCAGTAAAAGTAAATCACTATCAATCTAGCTGCCTTCAAATGAATTAAAATGCAAAGGGACTCAGAGACGCATATAATTTTCAAGGAAGATGTAGCATCTAGCATCAGACTTTTTGCAACAGTAAATACTCTGCCGTCAATGTCACATATTAGAGCAAATCATATTGAAACAGAAGCAGAGCTAGAATTTAAAGAGTGGGAGGGGCAACTAAAATAATCAAAATTAAAAATTTAATTTTAAAAAAATAAATAATTAATTAAATTAAATAAAAAATAGCTAAGAATAGCTTATAAAAAAACAAAAATATATATTTTAATATAGTCATTTTGAAGACATATCTTAAATTATATACAGTACTTCTTCATTGCATCAAAATTATCAATAATTGATTCTATATCGAAATTCATTATAAAATCATTTTCAGTAAATGGTAGCTCTGAACTTACAAGAAAACCATCTTCCATTTAATTTTATAACATTGTCATGGTAATCATTACAACTGAAAAATGCATGTTCAATTGTTAATATAGAAACTGACAGTGTAAAGGCCAGTCTAATAAAATGATTAATAAGAGGATATATAATTGATTGCTTGGCTTAGCCATCATTTGATATAGATCATAAAATATATAAATACTCTAAGAATGTTGATTCTGATTAGCTTCAATTTAAATATACTTTAGTTGAATTATTATGTAGCTTTTATATATCTATGAAATCTTCTAGATAAATCTATTTGCAAGTTAAAAAATATCAACATTTGAATGACGATCTGGAATATCTGATGCATAACTAAGAATCAATAATTTTATAATGTGTTCTTTAAACTTGTTATTCATTTCGTGTAGTTGTTATTCAACGTAGTTGTGAAAATATCAACTTTAAAATGATGCTCTATAATAATTTTTTTTTTTTTTTTAACAAGATGACCTCATCCTCCAGAATAAGGAAAATTCAAATATGGCATATGTATATCCCATTTTTCACAAGCTAATTTTATCCTCTGGAATAAAAAATATCATTATGTTCTCTTAAATTTTAAGAAGATGATTGTTATTGATATTAAATGCATCCCATTAAAGATGTCGTGGTTTTCTTTATAATTCAAGAAAAATTAATCAAATTAATTATATGTGTCAAATATATGAAATACAAACAAATTGAAATAATACTTTTTAAAGATACGCTAAACAATAATATAATATGCAAGAAAAAAAAACTCATTAATGAACAAAACTTGTAACATATTTCGTTTAACCCACATATTACTTGCAGCATTATATCACTAACCTCAAATTTCATGAATATCAAATTTTGATAAAAGAAAATATGACATTTATCTCTTCAAACTTGATGCACTTATATCTTCAAGATGAATTATATCAAAAAATTGTTCCTTAAAAAATCCATTTTTATCAATAAATCTTAATAAAATTATTATTTGTTCCCATTTTGATTCATCTGGAACTTAATCTAGTACTATATAATATTTTACATTATAAATTTCAAATCAAATAAACCTTTAAAATTTATTTGAAAATAAAGATAAAATCGTTCTTTGAATTTTAAGAGGTATATATAAAATAGTTTGTGAAGCATTTTAAAACACTATTAAATTTAATGAGATAATTATGATCTTTTGATAAATTATTTAAACTAATTATAAAATATTTATTAAATTAATAATATAAAACTTATTATCTAGAGAACAGACTTATCATATAATATAACTTCCAAGAGTTCAACAAAGACTCATCCTCTACATGAATGTGTCAATGAGAAAACTCCTAATTCATACAAGCATGGGAATACATGTAGTGCTCTCAAGGGCCTCCAATGTTAACATAATAAAAATTATTTTTAAGTTGGAAAACTGAAAAGATATCTTCCATCGGAGAATTTAACATGTGGGTAGATTTTAATTATTCTAGCATTTCCATGAGTGTAAACTCTTAATTCTTAATTAAGACAAACCCCCTCAAAGCTCTGCATATTTAAAAGTACTCATTTAAAAGGTCCCACTGCGTTACTGTTTCTTAAATGAGAGATAGATGAGGAGGCCAATAGTAAATCATGTGATTTCATTGTCCTGAAACTCACTGTATAAATCCCAACCAAAGTTAGAGTACAAGCATCAACTAAATAATGTTGAGATCATAGGCTAAAAGCGAAGAATACCCGAATGTGACTGTCCAGCGCTGACAAATTTTCTACAACTATTGGCATAGAACCGGCGAGCCTTGATGTGTCAATAGAAACCTATATTTTGATATTACCAACAATTACCATCACATCATGCAATTTTTTTGATAGAACATGGCTCCGTTAAAAGAAAGATCGCTTGCTGAGAACATGGTTATGCCAGCTAAACTGGGCTACGGACCCAGTTTGTCAGTATATTAACCTAAGTTCTCTTAAGAAACTCTGTATCTTAACTCATCAAACACCAAACTATGCAAAATAAACTATCACTAACTTAATTGCTTCCCTTGTTTAAGTTCAGTAAAATGGGTGGCCAACAATATGTTTCATGCTATGACTGAAATGAGCAGCAAAAAAGTGATGATTAGCTCAAAGAGTGAAAACATCTAGTAGAGGGCTATAAACGTGACAGAAAATGATGAAAACAACAATTATTAACAAATTATAGGATAAGTAATCAGAAGTTTACAACTCACACCTGACCAAATGAAGCAGCAGCAACAGTCTCCTCAGAAATGTAACTAAAGTAGTTCTGGACAGGCCCTCCCAACTCCATCTCAATTATCTTCATCGCCACCGCACTTGGAAAAGGTGGAATTCTGTCATGCAATTCAGAAAGTGCCTGTAGGGAATGAATAAACAGACAGAACCATAGAATCATTAAAATGACCGTATTGGCTTTTGCCATCACGGACTAAATTTAACAGAAATACCAGAGAATGAAACTAGAAGTTACCTTATTTGAATTATTTGATATCATTAAAGAAATAAAATTAGAATGACTTGAACATCTTCACAGTAAAGCATAATTCATCTAAAGCTACTGAGTTTTGTGTATAGCAGAATTCTCAACTGTTACAGACAAATATTTTGTCGGTTGCATTAAACTAAAGTCCTTTCAACATGATTGTAAGACAAAAGGATGTGTTCAAAGTCACATCAAGTCCAACTACAGCTACTAGAAAGCAATATCAATACTGTCCAGCCAATGAAATTTAAATAACGAGCGAATTAGACATCACTCATCATCATTAGCCTTATCCCAACTATTTATAGTCAGTTTTATGAATCCTCAATTTTCATTCTATCAATCAGGAATGACGGAAATTAGGCAGCTAAATTATGAGTTTTCTATAGTTAGGAGCTTCCCTATTTAAATTGTTTCCAATATCTTCATTATGATTAGTTCCTTTTAGCTAAATATTTAAATTAAGAATATGTATTATTAAGTTACCTAAAATAAATTATATAAATTATTTTGTACCTAAAATAGATTGTAAGATTATTATTTAATGCAATGAAAGCAAAGGGAAAATACATTGAGCCTATTCAGAATTTAGCCTATTTTTCTCAAAACCTTAACATGGTATCAGAGCCAAAATTTTACCATAACCACCGGTAGTTATTGGAAGACCGTCAAAGCTCCCTTCCCGCCGGCCTTCTTGTGGAAAGGGAGGAACTATTTCTTTGCCTTGATTTGACCATCTAAGAATTTTTGTCCGCAGCGACTGCTTTTTCCGCCTTCGATTCGCCTCCTTCCATCTCCTACGTCTGGTTCTATCTCCCGCGTTTGATTCCAGCTGCGATATGTTATTCTGTCCATTTGTTATCCCGTCTGTGATTCAAGTCTCATCCGCAATTTGTGATCTCGTTCGCTTCGTCCACTTCGGATCTCCTTCGCTAGTCATCACTGCTTCAGCGGCATCTTCAAATAGTTCTTCTGCTTCGGCTTCATCCGCTTCAACTTCGGCTTCTTCGTCGCACCCAAGGATTGAAGGCTTCGACAATCCTTCCTGGACCCACGGCTTCGACATCTCGGCTTTAGCACTTTTAGCGTGAACATCAGAGAACAAATTTTCCCCGTCGTCACAGGAAGAATCAATAGCATTTGGATCTTATAACAGAACGCAGATACTACTTTTGGACTATGATCAGTAACATTTGGATCAGAATGTGGATCCTACTTGTAGGCTATGATTGATAACATCTGGATCGTGTAACTGGATCCTATTTGTGGGCTATGATCGGTAGCATTTGGATGTTATGATCGGTAGCATTTGGATCAGGACACGAATCCTACTTGTAGGCTATGATCGATAGCATCTGGATTGTGTAACTGGATCTCATTTGTGGGCTATGATCGGTAGTATTTGGATCAAGACGCAGATTCTACTTTTAGGTTGTGATCGATAGCATCTGGGGCGTGTAACTGGATCCTATTTGTGGGCTATAATCGGTAGCATTTAGATCAGGACACGGATCTTACTTGTAGGCCATGATATATAGCATTTGGATCATGTAACTGGATCCTATTTGTGGGCTATGATCGATAGCATTTGGATCGTGTAACTGGAAGCGGATCCTTCTTGTGGCTACGATTCGAATTTCTGGACGACAATGATAAAGAATTTCATGTTTTTCTTTGCTCAAATCACGGTATGGTTCAGGAGTTGTCTCTGAGGCTTCATCATTCTTGGCTTCAGCATTCACGGCTTGAGGATTTTTTGATCCCGGCAGTGTTATCAGTTTCTTGTTGGCAAATTGATGTATCCTGATCAGTCATGATCATTAGGCAGTTAAATTAGGAGTTTTCTATAATTAGGAGATTCCTTATTTAAATTATTTCCAAAATCTTTATTATGATTTATTTCCCTTTTAGCTCAATATTTAGATTAGGAATATGTATTATTAAGTTACCTAAAATAGATTATACAAACTATTTTGTACCTAAAATAGATTGTAAGATTATTATTTAATGGATTAAAAGCAAAGGGAAAAGACATTGAGCCTATTCAGAATTTAGCCTATTTTTCCTCAAAACTTTAACACATTTATCTATGATGCTAAACCTATTCATAGCAAATCATTTTAAATAACCTCTATAATTGTTACTTCAGTTTAACCACTTTTCCTTCAAAACTAACCTTATCGGCTCCCATCAAAAGGTTGAATGTTTTATAACTCTAACCCTTTATTCAATTAGCTATTAAATAAGCCAATAATAATGTCCTGCATGAACTACTGGAAACAGGAATTGAGAAGAACAATTCTTTTGTGGAAGGGGTTAACTCAAAAAGATTGTCGAGCGGCTAGAGCGAGTAGATAGGGAGTCGAGCGGCTGGTCTGTGCAGAGGAATGATGTTGGCGAGTCTTGTGAGCAATTGGGACAAGCAGGGAGGTAACCAACAATTCGTCTGTGCTGAGGAGGGGCATTCAAGAGCACTACAAACAGTAGGGGCAAGAAGGGAATGAACCCAGCTGTCGGTTTGCGCAGAAAGGGCACGGTCGGCGATGGGAGAGATGGGGGTGCCATGACTTGCGGCCTTTTGAGGGGAGTAGGCAAGGTCGACTCACCCTGGGACACCTTGTGAGGTGGCGGCGTTTGAACAGAAGGGAGGGAACTAATCGGAGGTAAGCACCATCTTGGACGAGGTACAGTCGAATCACTTCTCGCCATCGGATACAGCCCTCAGAAGGAAACGCCTTAGACACACACTTGAAATCAGAGATAAATTAAAAACAGGCTAGCAATCAGAGTAGATGCTAGACTAGGTAAGTAAGAAAATAGGAAACAATTAGAGGAGAGTGGAAAGAAAAATGCAGTCAAAGTAGGAAGGGAAGGATTATAAAAAAGAGAAATTCCAACAAAAAATGAAGAGGGGCAAAATAACTGGTTCTGGCCGGTCCAGTTCGGTCTAGCAAGAAGGATGGACCGATCATGCATGCACCGACCCGAACCTCAGAGCCCCACGTCAATCTCCCCGGGTTGGAGGAACTTCGACCTCATTCGTCACCTTTGGTTTCTCGAAGTATGAATTTAGACCAGCAACATTGAATGTTGTCAGATTACACCCAGAAGAACCTCTTCTTTTACACTAATAATATCTGGATCTTATTGAATAATTTCTTTCCTCATCATGCTACTACGATAAATTTTCAGGTTGGGGTTCATCCCTCCTGTATGGACATCTGATGATGGGTACCATGCTAACCTGCATCTAGCATCTGAATAACTCCATTTAATCCTCCTGACGTGGCACAAAAAAGCCCCCATTATGACATGTTGCACGTCCCTCAGTAGGAGCAACTCAAGAACGAGTCTATAGATTTGAATGGTCTGGATTTCTCTTATATGGGATTTTCATGCCTCTAGTGTCAGTTCCTCAAACTCAAGACTGTTTTGGACATCACCGTGAAGCCGATTGGAGTTTCTTCCATGGGCTCAGCTGAAACTATGTGATATTTTCCTCCTCAACTGGAAGTCGGTTCTCCTTCGTATCGTCACCATTTTCAGTGTTTACTATGTTATTACCCAATTTTTCAAGAACGCAATGCTCAGTGAAACAGATTATTCAACTAGTTGTGAAGTCTGATTCAACATGCACAAATTTGTGGTACTTGCAACACTTTCTGGTTGAGACATATTAAGGGATGCATATTGATTCCACCCGTTCTCCATCATAACTCAACTTTTCCTCTGACGGGGTTAGATGTTCTCTTGGGTGTAATATGGATGTAAGACCCTGAGGTTGAGCACTGCATATAAGAAGTGGTGGTTTTCCGATGATTTGGTCTCTCCACTTCTGAAGCTAGAGTCTAAATCTTCTGTTTATAGTAGGTTGATAGGAATTGGCATTGGATCGCTCGTTCTTCATATGTTGGCTCTTATCTTGACCTCCTCTAACACTGGATTCCAAAGAGTCCTAGTCGGTGTCTAAATCTTTTGTTCATAGTAAGCTGATAGGAATTGGCATTGGATCTCTCGTTATTCATATGTTGGCTCTTATCTTGACCTCCTCTAACACTGGATTCCAAAGAGTCCTGGTCGGTGTTCTGCATCATTAAAACCATCCCTATGGAAGGGATTCAGATTCCCATCTCTTACTCCTCATTGATTCTCCAAATCCTGGTCGAGGGTAATCTCCCTCTGAGTTTCATCCTCAATATCCACAGCTGAAGTCAATGAATCTCCCGTTGTATCTCTTCCTGGATATGCTTGAGCATGTATCTCCTCGGTGGCACGGGTAGGCTTTGGAGTTTAGCTGAAAGAGGGTATATGAGATTAACTGAGAGCGTAGAAAATTTAATTTGGGGTTGCGGATTTTGAAAATCAGGAAAGGGATTTAGAGTTAGGTCAAATTTGGCTATGGTTTGGTGGTTGGTGGGAATAAAAAAAAGTATTTTAGTAGAGGTGGCTTGGGTAGGGGCGGATGCTAGGAAACACTATGATAGGACTAGAGTTGGGCTAGCTCAGATACCAAATGATATCAAAGTTAACACAAATCACAATAAAAATAGAAATGTTATTGTTGAATTTAAATAGGGTTACAGTGACGACTCTTCAAACAGAAAATAAATGATAATAAACATAAAACGACACAAGCAAACATCCCTAAAATGATTCTCAGAGTGGCGGAAGTCGGCTATGTGGATCGGGAAGATTGACGGGGGTAGCGGCAGCAAAGAAATGTTGGCGGCAACAAGGGGGAAGTGCATAAATGCGGGGATAGCAAGTGTGAAGGTTGTCCTAAGTGATGGTGAACAATGATGGGACAGCAGGACGAAGGTCTTCCCTGTCCTGGGCAGCAGTGGCACAGGGGGAAAGCTCTGATAGCAGAGAAGAGGTGCGGTTTGGGCAGCAACAATGCTGGAAGGGACGGGAAGGTGGCTAGTAGGCGGAGAGCTGCAGAAAAAAATACTGTTGTTTCGGGCAGCTACAGCGATGTTCAACGATAGTGAGCGATGTAGGAAGATGCAAAAGGGAATAAGAGGAAGATAATCACTACTTCGGGAAAGAGACACAGTCAGAGCACCACAATCCCTCGAATATAGCCCTCAAAAGAGAAACAAACTTCGACGGCTGCCCTGACAGCAATTTGAAAAAAATACGCAATAATCTGAATCCTAAACAAATAAACCACATATATATAATGAGAAATAGTAGATCGAATAGATAGAGAAAAAGAAATAGGAAGGTGATGGAAAAGGAAGGAGGTAGGCAAGGAAAGTAATAGAAAAGGAATGGGCTACACAAGGAAGGAGTTAAATAGGCAACGGGGTAGAGTTGAACCTTTGTACCGTAGCGGTTAATGTACCACAACCCGGTAAGCCCTGATAAGCTCCCGCGTGACTTTATCATTAATTTGACACAACATTTTAAGAGGTATATTCTATTTTTTGTTTTTTTTCGACCGACCATTTACAATGTCACATTTTATTTGTACAACAAATCAGATGTTCCACATGTGAATTTTTCTTTAATGATATTGTTAAACTATGTTGTTTTCCCAAATAATTTGTATAAAGAAAATCATATGTTGTTAAATTTATATAGTTTTGTTTTTTTTTGGAAAAATCATAGCAAAAAAATTTGCTATGGACTTCAATTCTCACTATAAAGAAAGCATCTAACAAAGTAATTTTACCTCTAAATGGCACCACAAAAAAATGATGCCCTCTAATGAGATGGTTCGCTGCAAAATAGCATCATTAAATCACGATCACAATCACAAGCTAATCGTTCCCCAATGGCATAAATCTCTTTAAACGTAAATTATGGAGTATACTTGATGAAGAGCAAAATCGTTTATTATCTAAGATCGATTTAAAATTATCTTATTAAACAAACACTCACTTAGATCTATAAAATCCCCTCAGATAGCCAATTCATAGCAACGGACAAGAATCATTCGATTAAGTTAGTTTGACTGCCTCATGAATAAGTACACCAGGCTGTAACAAGCCGGGATAATTGAACCATGAGATCATGATCAAGTTTATCTCATCTCATCCTCCATTGGATCTAAGCTTATGGTGATAAATTTTCCTAATGTAAAATTAATTATTGTTACGATATGCTAAGCATTTAATGCCTAATTTTAATTAAAAGGACTCTCTCATTGTCGATAAAGCTGAAAAAAACCATTTATACACTTCACCAACATGAATATATGATAGGTTTTGTTCGAGACAATGAATATGTTTGTTAGGGACAATGAACAAAAAGGCAACAAATCATCAAACCAAACCTCAACCTAAATGACTACGCCTATAAGTGAGAGCCAACTGCTTAGTATTCCTAAACCAATACTTTTCTTTAATTATCTAATATTGGACTAAACCCAATCAAAGAAGCCTAAACGATCTCCCCTCGCGAGATAGTTCTCCACAATAGCCATCACACCTCAAATGGAAGCTTTTTAACATCATAAATTATTACACCCCAAGAGCCCACTCTTTAACCTCATAAATTATTACAACTCAAATGGAAGCTTTATCATAAATTATTATACCCCGAGATAGTTCTCCACAACAAGCTTTTTAACGTGGACGTATTGTGGGGATCATCCATTCTTAACCTTTTCTCAACCATGGTAGAACCCACCAATGACCAATGAGCCATAAAAAAATAAATGACTCAATTGCAATCAAACATGACAATCATTAAAGAGAAATTCCAAAGCTAAGGGCACCAAATCAAGTTAGAAACACTCAAACACAAATAGAAAAACTTGAGCTAATAAGAGAGAGTTGACACTTGATATCTCTACACAAAGATATTTTTAAATTATTTGATGTGGGACTAACTTATTGCAGCATGTGTCTAAACACATTTTAGTTAATTACAACATCATAAATGAGGCTTTATTCCATAGTTTGACACCGGAGTTAACCAAACAAATATTGTTACAGAAAACAAATAGGAGTTTACAACCACAAACACTAACATGAAAAATAAGAGCAGACACAACACACAAACTCAGGTAATGTTTGATTTAGGGAGTGGTGGAGATTGGTTACGTAGAAGGAAGGGGTGGTAGGTGAGTGGCAAAGCAAGGAATAGGGTCGGCAAGGGGTTGGCAAAGCAAGGAACAGCATATTTGCTACTCCATGGATAGTTGGAGTGACGTGGAAGGGGGTTGCGGCAAGGAAGGGCTGGTTGGGGACAGTGGCGACAAGCCTAGACTTACAGGAGCAAGACAGAATAGCTAGTGGTTGGATTGTAGAAGGAAGATAGGTAGGTTGGCAACTGGGTTGTACATGGAACGTAGGGTTGGAAGGCGGCAGCAGGTTGGATGCAGGTCTAGAAGGCAGCGTGATATCGGAGTTAACCAAACAATAATAGAACAACAATTATTTTTACTTGATACAAATAAATGGTTACGACCAACACAAAGGAAGAAATACAAGAACACAACACAAGCAAACATCATTGAAGTGTATCCCATGGGTGGTGGAGGTCGGCAAGTGGATCGGGATAGCTGACAGGGGTGAAAGCAGCAAAAGAATGCTGGTGGCAGCGATGGGAAGGTGCAGAAATGCAAGGACAGCAAATATGGAGGCTTTCCTGGGTTGATAGCAGGGAGGAGTCGAACAGCGGGTAGCTCCTGGGATTGAGTCGTGACTTCAAACGGAGCTCTTTGTCGCTTGATCAGCAGAGCAGGGATCAAGCGGCACGTCATATAAAGGATCGTGAAACTGTGATGTCTGCCGCTACCTTCCCAGTGAGCTCGTGAGACGATCCAGAAAATGACGCGATCGAACAAACGATATCGAAGAGCGAAACGAAGTGAACGAGCGAGAGCCTGGGGCACGGCGACGAGATCCCCCACCCTTCTTCGAGTAGGAGTCTACGAACCGCTGCGGCTAACCGCATCGCCATGGAGTCGCGACGGAAGGAGTAAACCCTAGCAGAGCGACACGATGCATCTGCATCACCATATTCATATATATATATATATATATATATAATAATAGTATATATATATATACTTGAAAACAAGCCACCAAGGGGAAACCATTATTAATTACCAATTAGAAGAAACCAAAATCGAATGAACAAGTAAGATTTTCATCAAGGATCATACAACAAATGAGAACACAAAAATAAGATATCTACAACAATAAATAAAACTCCTACTTAATAAAATATTATTCATATACAAAAAGTTTGCTACAGTACCACTCAAACAAAGAAAGGGTAAAATGCATTCAATTTGTGTTTTTGTAGCTATTAACATTAAGCTCCGTAACAACATATAGCCAGGACTAAATGGTAGAAGAATTTAATCATTTCAAGGCCTGAAAAAAAATAAGAGCATAATTTTCACAAAAGGGTTGACAATGTTTTGTTGCATTTCATAAAGTTCATACAAAAATATATCAAAAACTAAACAAATAAGAAAATAGTACATTGGTTGCCTCCGGAATTGAACTCATATATGATAATTGTAACTATCAAAAAGAAATAAAATGATAGGAAGTATCACGGCACTGAGCAATCTTGTCAAAAAAAAAACCAAGAATTAAAAAATAAATTAATATTAAAAAAAAATAGATCCCTGGGTGCTGAAGGAAGGTGACATGATTCTAAGAGAAAGTGTTTAAGGATTGAACTTAGCAAGGAGGTGATTGCGAAATAGAAAGGGAGCGAGGTCAACAGGGTTTGGGAAGGGAAAGAAGAAGTTTGGCAGCTGTCCAGACTGTAAACAGAAGAACAAAGAAACAATGGTTTCAGTGAGGCACTTGTGCCAATGGAGATCCACCACATATTCCAAAACAAGCTAAGCACGCTCCCTAGGGCAGAATAAATAGAGAACATGATCACCAAATTCATAAACCAAAGCAACAACTCCAATATCAAAAAAAAAAAATACCATATAAATAGTTCCCCCACTCCCCCACAAGATAACCATAGTTCTATTCCAAGTATTATAAAACAAGGGGCCCACATGCCAGCGGCAATCCACAAGAGGGGATTTCCAGCTTTGGTTTGGAACGGAATGGGAATCACAGGATTGCAGAACTGCTCCGTCAGAAACTTCAAGAAGATTGCAGTAAATGTAGCAAGCTATTCATTTTATGGTACCATATGAATAAAACTTGAGAAAAACTCGAGCTACAAGTATTATATAAAAAAAGAAAAAAAAGCAAAGAAAAGGGTGAGGCAAGGTCTGTGAACCAATCATAGTTATAGTCATAATTAGAGTAAGGGAAATTACAAAATTTAAACTTGGAGATAAAACAGATGTTTAGTACAGTACAAAATGAAACTAGAAGAATACTTCAGCAGAATGTAGCAAGGTGCAGTACTGTATAACCTTGTAATGCAAAAGAAGCAAAAAAAAAATCATAAAAACATTAAGTCCTGTTCACCATAAAATGGAAGAAAATAAGATAAAAGTCCTTAAAATGGTAATGCCAAACCTTGGAAATTTCTGAACCAGTTATGTCAGGCCTTGTAGAAAGTGATTGGCCAACTGAAAAGAAAACAATGTACTTTGGTAATTTGCAGGCTTCAATAAAAATTTGTAAAATTTTTATAGCATGAAAGTGAAAGGAAAAGTTGAATATGTTGATGATTTGAATTTCTTCCAGCACTATGTGAATGGATAACGACTAATCTAACCTTTGATAAAAGCTGGGCCAAGATTCAACATTGTTTCTTTTAAAAATTGACCGACCGTATCACCCAAGCTGCTTTTCCCACCTAAATCTTTCGTGCTAAACTTGAAAATTCTTGTGAGTTGCAACCGTATTGCAGCATAAGAAAATGAAAAGAAAACCTTCAAATGTACCACAAGAAAACAGTAATGCTCGCATCATAAATACGTTCCAGAAAAATCTGGATAATTAAAGAAAAAATATTTTGATAAAGGAAAAGATATATGGCTCATGGTTCAATAGCTTTAAAAGTAATCAATACCTGGAACACGAATACAACATTTTATGAGTACAGCGTCATATTCTCTTTTAAAAAAATCCAAATTTTTTATCCATGTTCGTTATATCTCACGTAAGTTCAAGATCTGCTAAAAAGGCTAAAACTAGGGAGGAAAGTAAAGAAAGAAAGAAAGAAAGAAAAGCAGGCCAGAACAATGACCGTAAATTTAAATAAAAAAAAGTGTAGTGAGGCAAAAAGAGCATTAGAAAGAGGTAAACAAAGGCAAAAAAAGGAGTAAATTGTCATCTAAGGAGAAGACATCATCGAAAAAGTTAGTAAAGAATGTAGCTTTGATGTGGATGCACCGAGTGTTCACACCAAAAAATTCTGAGTAAAATTTGGGTAATAAGAAGAATAGAACAATACAAATATGATGGAGAAATAACTGCATATAAACAATGCTGCTAAGCCAACGAGAAAATAAGGTAATTTTTCTCACTTATATGTCAATAGTACTCTTCCCGCTTATTACTATCTCCCCAAACCTAGCATGATTCCTCTGCCAGTTATACTCGCTAGAAGTAGAGGAAATTTTAGCATCCCCTATGTTCAACCAACTTCCGAGTCACCACCACCGCCACCATGATAATCAGAAATTTCCTCTTTTAAAGATCACTGGCTTCCAACTATTTCAACCAGCCAACAAAGAAATCCCTCATTATGACATTAATCAAGATAACTATCAATATTTTATCACTCCAGTGGCCACTTATTCGGCCGCTGTATACCTTTACACTTGATTGAGTGGAGAAAAATGAGTTCGATATTGTTCTAAGGCTCCTAGAATGTGGGCGAACTTGAAGATTCTTCGACAACGAGAAGGGAAGAGTAAAATTACTACCTTATCCAAAATAAAGCTAGAGATCCTGCGCAGGTACCACTAGCTCACTACTGACCGAATGATCAAACCTTAATTTCAAAAGTGGAGAGACCACATCGTCGAGAGACCACCATATCTCATAAGCAGGATTCAACCCGAAGATCATGCAGCCAAAGTACACCCGGAGGAACAACCAAGTTGATGTCGACTGAGAAGAAACTGATTCAAAATAAAGGACATGTAGAGCAAACCAATATTCATAAATTTGTCCCAGCTAGAAAGTGTTTCAAGTGCTATGGATTTGGGCATATGGGATCAAATTGCACAACTAAGAGAATGATCTCTTTCACTAATCAAGGACAAGTTGAAAAAATGGGCAATGACATCGTAGACACTAAAGAAAGTGAGGAGACAAAGGAGAAGCACCGGGTTCAAACTAATGAGGGAGAAAAACATGTACTTCAAATTGAGCCGATGGGAGGGACTCCATAATTAATATTGGTGTTTCAAGATAGTCCTAAATTCGAGGAAACACCAGCCACATGGCAACATCAGATAAAAGAATTTCAGACTTTTCATGTATATCATATGCTTCCTGAGTTGCCCCTTTTGAGGGAGATATAACTTGTTAGAAATAAGAATTTTTTGAGCTATTTCTAAAAAATCATATGGAACCAATTGGATACTAAATTTAGTTCAGCAATGCACCCACCAATAGATGGTCAGACTGAAGGGAGTAATGAACCAGAGAATTGGAAATTGTCTTAGGAGCTTGGAGAGCCAGAACATCCTTCAGTGAGATTTAGGCCCTTTTCAATAAGAAAATGAGTCTCTTTTAAGTGGTTACGAGAACCCATCGTTATGCAGCTCCAATTCAAGTTGTGTTAAAAGTAGATAGATACATATTCTATGAGAGTGTCCTTTGGAATGACAACGCATATATGATTGACTTAAAGAGAGCTTACAACATTATGGCTAACTTAAATGGGGTCGACCTATGAGGAGACAAAAGCATCGACAAATGAGATTAAAGCTTCTAAAACCTTAGGAGACTAATGTGGGAGCTATCTCGTGACCCCCTCCCCCCCTCGCGGTCCACAATATTGTTACATGACACGGGAAAAGGTTCATGCAAACAACGTTGAATCAAACCAAGCAGCTCCCCTTCCGATTTATTTCCAATTTTCAGCAAATTTCCTGTACTCCTTCCTTTCTAGTTCTTCCTGTTATATGTGTTGTATTGGGATTTGGATTCACAATTTTTTATGTGTTTTGTATCATGACAGCTACCGGCAGCTCTTATTCTCTTCGAGGGTTGTATCCTAGGATTCTAGATGGTGCTTCGGATGCATCTTGGTCTCCAGTTGGTAATTATCTTCTCTATCCCCTTTTGCATCCTCCTAACATCACCCCCGGCCGTCCTTCATCGCTACAAGCACCCCATATCAGCCACCTGTCCTCGTTACCTTCACCCCATATCAGCCACCTGTCCTCGTTGCCTCCACCCCAGACTGCGTCCTCTTGCAGTCCTGCAACCCTCTGCATTCCCTCGCATTACACATTGCTTCGTCGACATTCCTCCTCCTGGCATACGCCCAGAAACAGCCTTTTCCTGTTGTTTTTTGTTATTCTGGCTACTTAGTCATCCATTCCTCCCCATCTACCTTGATGCCCTTATAGCAACTCCTCCCCTTCATTGTCGTCATCCTCATCCACTGTTGTTGCCGTGCCTTGCATCCTTCACCCACTCTTTGATAACTCTTTGGAGGGCCAACTCGTCAATCACCACGACCACCTCAAGATCCACCCTAGTTTGAGTATGTGTTGTGTTTGTTGTCATTTCAAATTTTCGGGTGTCGTGTGTTGTATTTTCCCTTTCAATATTATTGGTTGTAACTGCTTGATTGTTTTCAACAATAATATTTGTTTTTTTTCTATTGTGGTTTCGATTAACTACAGTATCACCTAGGATCTCTCCAATGCTTAATACCATAAAGCTCTCACCATGAAATACATATTTCTACTACCGTGGATGCCTTCCCCCAACGAACTTATGAGAGATGAAGAAACGAATAAGATTACAATGCATTTTGAAGAAAATTTAAACATAGTTCAAGCAAATAGATTTTGAACTTTGTTTGAACTAAGTTAAAATCGAGGTTCAAATTAGGTTAAAATTCGAACAAGTGCAAACCAGTTTCGAGGAGTTCACAAATATATGAGATCATCCCTCATGGAAAGTAATTTCATATAAAACAAACTTGCAGCCATGTTTCTCCCAAAAAAAAAAAAATGCAGCAACGATATTTCTCCAATTATATGCATTATATGCTATATAAAATCATTTTTTTCTTAAATAATAGTATAAACACTATGTGTATAGATTCACAAAGCTATATACATACACTCACATTGAGTTAACACAATTTAATTTAATTTCAACTTGATCACAATTTGAGCAATTTCCAATAGAGTTTTGAGTTTTTCACATAATTATCAATCTTGTTCAATTGCCTATCAGCCCATGCTATGATAACCAATATGTTCATCTCAAGTTGCCCATACAACAAGAAATTATATGTACATTTAACTCATCGCCAACAATTTCTTACATAGATAATATGCTGATGTACTTTACCAATCGATCAAAAAATTTATTTCTCCGAATTAATTTTTAAAAAACAAGAGAAGCTGTAAGAATAGAAAAATTAATTTGATATACATTAAAGGACGGTGCTCTACAAATATGGATAGAAATAAAACAACATAAAGTTCAAATACCTCGAGTAGTCTAAAGAATAAAACATGAGGTCGACAATTAAAATAAACTTCGACTTTTTCAGGGTCATAGAACTCGGGTAAAGGCATGTTCCAAACTGATAAAAAGTGTTGGATGTAATCAGAATAAGTCTTCAGAGCTTCAATATCAGCCATTAATATGTCAGAGCCAGACAATCCTGTTAAAAGCAATCATTCAGAACTAAGAAAAACTAACACATGAAAAATATTTAATCATTTCAAGCTCAAGCAAACATATAGGGTAATTAAATTTACAAAAAAATATGTTTTAAACATTGTATAATAATCTTGGGGTTTGTTTGGCAAAAAAACAAAAAAAAAATGTTTCGAATCTTTCAGTGTTTTAGCATTTTTTTTAATAGGCATTTCATTGTTTACCAAAAGAATATTTTTTGGTAATTATTTTTTTGTAAGTAGCTCTTAATTATCAATTGACAAACAAACAGAGTATTGTAAATAAGTGATGAAGGGTGATGCTGGAGTTAACCCAAACAACAATAGAAAAACAAATACTATTACCGATAGCAAACATGTGGCTACAACCAAAAACATTTGAAAGAGAAACGCAAAGACAAACATAAACAAACGCAACTAAATTGTATCCAAAGGTGATCGTCGGATTTAGTGAGTGGACGGCAACAGGTTACGAGGCGGTGGATGGTTGTAGGGGAGGAAGGGGAAGTTGTGGTTTTTAGTTGGGAAAAGTGGAGGTTGGTTGGCTAAAATCAGTGAAAAAACAGCAGCGAGGAATCAACCACTCGCTCTCCCAAGAGGCTGTAAGAAAGGAAGTGGGCTGGACTACGGGAAGAACAGCCAGAAGTGTTGTTTCAGGCAATGACAGCAAGGGAGGGGCGGCTGAGATCGAGGACAGGCGGCTAAATGAGGTTAATAGGTGGCTGCATGGCTTGTCTGCTGGAAAAAACAGCATAGTTGCTGTCCCGCACAGCACATACACATGCAGATTCTTCTAATATTTTGATTATTTCATATTTGAGTTTAAGATACTTTGTTTGTTTTAATAAGCAATAATTATTTTTTAATTTGATTACGCATTAAAAAAAGAAAATTATGTGTTATGTCATATGAAATAATTGCTCCATTTTTCTAAAGGCTGTTTGATATAGATAATGCCATAATGTATGAATCAAAATAATAGTTCCCATGTAAATTATAAGTTGTTTGTGAAACCGATCACTTTATATATTGATAAAGTGTGATGGGGAATTTCTTCAAATATTTATTGTCTAAATTATTTTTTAAAATTAAGTTTTTAAAATTAGTGGGTTTAACAAATTTGCCCCCTTTCAGAAAAAGATGTTAGTTCCGCCCCTGATTACATATAGGGACAATTATTGCTACATTGTTGTGCCTTTGAGTTAAAAAAAAAATACTAAGAACCCTATTAGAGATTAATGAGCATAGCCCATAAGTGAAGAAATCTTCAAATACTCATTGATGATGTCCTAGTTAACATCTTATCAATCTAACAGATACATTCTCCCCGTGCCAAAAATACAACATAAACCTCAATTCAATGAAATGCCTATTCAAACCTCAATCTAAGAAATTCCTTCATTAAATGTCGTTGATGGAAGGAGTAAGGGATAAAGATAAGTTCAAAGCAAACTTACAGACATAATATGTACTATATGTTCGAGTTCAAAAACTCACTATACTTAGTATATCTGTCACTCAGGGGAGAAGCACGGGTCTCTAAATAAGGCTTTCCGTAAGACTAACCACCTTGTCTGAGGTTATGAATGCAGGAGTTCATTTTAACAAGTTCAAACCATTTTACTCTGCTCCAGTACTACATAGGCAAAAAATTAGAGAAAATACATTATATTTGAGAGTAAATGTTGGTGATATAAGATCTAAGAAGGTTAAAGAAAAGGGGCTGAGAACAACATATTGACTAGTCAAACTCTTTCAAGAGAACTAACAATTTTCCCCTGATCACCACGCAAAGGTTGAAAGCCTATTTCTAATCTCACAAAATCAAGAGTCATTATCACCTCTTTTCTCCAAGTCCTATAGAAGCACAAATCTCAATAAGGCTCGTGAAGTGGTTAATCTAGCCCAGTGAATTTGAGCTAGATTGTGCCCCTCATACTGCAATCAAGGTTCGGATCTCAGCTAACTTCGCAGCCAAGTTCATTGTATCGAAAGAATGATCACAAAAAGTCCCTCAAGCAGAAAAAGAGACTGTTAGATGTACACACTAATAAACCTCTAGAACAACAGCAATGGAGGCGAGGTAATGCTTAAAAGCCTTCAGAACCTAGTGTTTGTCTTCCTTGAAGCTCAATTGCAATGTTAACAAGTAAACTGAGTATGAGGCAGAGCCCTCTGGACTGCAACTTGCCATTATATTCGAGGTGATGAAGCTATTATTTCTCCATGATTCCTAGCTCTAAATGGACAAAGTATTTGGGATCTACAAAATCAAGGATGCCATTCTCAACAAAAACCTCAAGAAAATTTGGATCAAGGTTTGGAAGTTCAAAAAGTTCGCGCTATCCAGCATATCCCACGATAAGACAGCCAAATTGCTGACACATTGTAAAAATTTAGCAATCTTCTTGACATCTGCAATCAAGTGGTGGATAAATCATCTATGGAAGAAAAAGACAAAGAAATAGGTGTTGTCAATTGAGAGGTTTGTTGGTTGAGCATTGCCTAAAAAGAAAAGTGAGACAAGATCTTTGAATTATAAAGCCATAAAACAAATTTTTGCAAAGAAGAATTTGTTTGGAAGGTCCTATTCAAGAATCAATTTACGATGCCACAATCCACAAGAAGCAATGTATTGAAAGAAATTCATTGAGGCAAGTGAGGAAGTCACTCTCCGTTGAAAAGTTTGCCAAGGATGATGCTCAAGTAACGCTACTATTGCCCAAATACCATAGAAAAAGTCAAAAAATTTCCTAGACATTGCAAAAGCTATTATATAAATGAAAATATTCATCATTAGACCATTAAGGGGCAAAAGATATTGGCCCTTTCTTATGGCATCTTGACTCTCAACAAGATCAATTAATACTTGTGGTGGTTAACTACTTCACTAAACAGGTGGAGGAGATAATGCTAGCTTGTTCAACCAAAGAGGTCGTGACCGAATTCTTTGATCCAAGATTTTTAGTTGGGCCTCATGCCAACTATAGTCATAGATAGCAGTCTCCGTTTGTCAAGATAGAAACTTATGAACTTCTTTGCCAGCAATAGTGTTAATCTCAAGTTCTCATTTATCTACCATCCTCAAATTGATAGTAAAACAATAGCCACAAAAAAACTAATAATCAACTTACTCAAGCGAAAGGTCTTTCACAAACCAAGGAATAGGGCTGATGAGATGCGTTTAATTTTGTGGGCCTCTTGAGCCACACCTTGGACAATCATTGTGGAAACCCTCTTCTCATTTGTCATTGGTTGAGAGGCAGTAACTCCTAACGTAATTTATTGCCCCATAGTCAAGACCAGAGAAACTCGTATGCATGTGTATCACGAAGGTGCATGACCGGACCTGACATAATGAAGATTTGTAGATGTTTGGACTTGCTTGAAGGGACAATAAATCAAGCTCATGAAGAATCAAGAAACAAAAGGCCTAAGCAGTCAGATTCTTCAAAAATTCAAATTCTAGAAACTAAATGTAGGGGCTCACATTTCCCAATAGTCATGAGGAAATTCTTTGAGCCAAGGTAAGCTATTTATTAATTGGAATAGACCATATATCCCGATAGAAGGAAAAACCATCCCTAAAACATGGAAAGCTGGTGACTTAATTTTTTTTATCATTAAGAGACTAACATTTGGTTAACTATAAGTCAGTAGCACTGAAGACCAAGAGCAGGGGGCACAATCTCTAATCATCCAAGAACCAAACTACTTGAGCTAAGCAGCAACAACAACAACAACAATAAGCCTTTATCCCATCAAGTGGGGTCTGCTACATGAATCTTTTTTCGCCACTGTGACTTATTGAGTGTCGTATTTTCATTTCATTTTAATAAATTAAGATCATTTTTTTATACAATATGTCAAATTCTTTCTAGGTCTACCTCAGCCTTTCTTAACATAAGTCGAATCTAAAAAATCTACTCTCCTAATTGGATCATCTGGATCATCAGATGATCGATCAGATGATCGATGTTTAATGTGACCAAACCATCTAAGATGACTCTAATTTTGTCCGCCACTGGAGTTGTCAATATTTGAGTGAATAGGTCGAATGTCATTTTCCTTTGCTTTCATTCGAATAAATAATAGTTTGTGCAATCTCTTTTAGGTAACCTAATAACTAATCCTGCTTTAAATAAGGAGAGAATATGTACAATTAAAAGAAATAAATCAGAAGAGAGAAATTTAGAAATAATTTAAATAGCAAGAAGTTCCTAATTATAGGAAACTCCTAATTCAACTGTCTGATTTCTGTGATTCTTGATTGATACCCCCCTCAAATTGATGCTGACTGATTAAGAAACATGAATTTGCTAACAAGAAATTGATGAAAATGTTGAGAAAGAGCCTCAATAAATCCCAAAATCCAAGAAACAGTTCGAGCATCATTTGCCTCCCATTGACCAAGATCTTTCGGCTCTGTAAGTGCTGGAGAAGACTCATCAATATGACCTTAAAGCTCCTTCACTTTCAAAGACATCTTGAACTGAAATTCTCATGCTGTAGAATTCTTTCTCGTAAATTTGACAGCTAAGATTTTAGAAAACATTCTAAACAGAATTGTTGCTCACAAGTTGATTACTAAGAAAGTTATTGATCGAAATCAACCTAAAGTGAAAAAGCCAATAGATCCAAAAAAGTCCAAAAAAAAAACCAAAGAAAACCGAAGAGAACCAAAAAATCGTGCATTGCGCTGAATTCGATCTGAGACCAAAGGAGAGGAATCTGAAGTCGAAGCCTAAGATCCTTGGGTGCGACGATCTACAAAGGATCTCGGCGTTGAAATACGTCGACTATCCTTGAGTGTCGAAGATCTAGGAAGGATCTCCATGCTGAAATATGTCGACTATCGTTGAGTGCCAAAGTCGAAGATAAAGTCAAAGCTGACAAAGCAGAAGCGGACAAAGTGAACGAAGTGGTCGAGATCGCAAATTGCAAATGAAACTTGGATCGCAGACGAGGTACCCGATTGAAGGATTGCGAACGAGACAACAAATGGACAGAATCGCGGATCACTGCTGGAACCAGATGCGGGAGACGGAACCAGATAGAAGCTGTGAAGGCTAGCGAAGCCGATGATGACGTTTGGATGAAACTGAAGTGGACAAAGCAAGGTGAAACACTCAAACAGACAAAGCAATCGAAGGCAAACGATTTCAAAGGCTAGCAGACGAAGCAGTCGAAGGAGGTCCAAGCGGTCAAAAGACGAAACAGACGCAATCAAAGGCAAAGTAATCGATGGTGAACGAAGGCAGACGAAATAGTCAAAGGAGGTCCAAGGTGTCGGAAGCAGCCGGCGAAGATGGAACGAGCTCGAGTGAAGATCGAATGTGCTCTTGGGTCGAGCTCTAGGACGGGGAAAAGATCCTCAGCTTTCTGTTGGCTCGTGAGAAAATCAGACAAGGTAGGGCAAAGAAAGTTAATGGCAAAGAGGATCGCATGGAGGGAGGACAAGATGGATCGCGCAGAGGATCGCAACAGGTGAGGTTGTGATTCCACAATCTCATGGGGTAAGGCAGAGTGAGGGCTTCCGGTGTGAAGAGTGAAATGAGCTGCAAAGTCAAGGACAAGCAATGAGTGGAGGAAGCGAAGGAAGCTCAAGATTGTGTGGGCTCGAGTTTCGTGAGGAGAGGGACGACACCGATCTCGGCACAGGGAGCCAGTCGACGTGGAGGATTTCGAATCAAAAAATGCGAAGATTGCATGAGCTCGAGTAGAAGATGGAGACAAACGATTCCAAAGGCAAGCCATGATCAAAGATTCAGACCATAACAATTAAACTTGGCTCCGATATCATGTCAATATTTGAGTGAATAGGTCGAATGCCTTTCTCCTTTGCTTTCATTCCAATAAATAATAGTTTGTACAATCTCTTTTAGGTAACCTAATAATTATTCCTCCTCCAAATAAGAAGAGAATATGTACAATTAAAAAAAGAGAGAAAATTGGAAATAATTTAAATAAGGAAGCTCCTAATTATAGGAAACTCCTAATTCAGCTGCTTGATTTGTGTGATTCTTGATTGATAAGAGCTACACCAATCCTATCACGAATATATTTATTTTGCATTTTGTCTTTAAGTGTAAAGCCACTCATCCACCTAAGAATTCTCATCTTGGCAACACTTAACTTGGTTTTATGCTTCTCTTTTAAAGGCCAACATTCTGCGTCATAGAGCATTGTAAATCTCACCACCATCTTATAAATTTTTCCTTTGAGTCTAAGCGATATTTTTTATCACACAATAAGCCCAATGCATTCCTTCACTTCAGCCCGCCAACTTGAATTCTACTAATGGATAAAGATTAAAGCCCTAATTATCTTCTCTTTCATAATAAACAAGCTAAAGCGTTCACACCTTTTACTTGGATAAAGATCCATAGTTGGCCAAATTAAACTCAAGGATTGAGGCCTTAGCCTCCTCGGCAAAGCCATCTCCTATTGAGGACTCTAAATCCCCCACCTTATAGTTTCTCATCTCTATTCCTCCCCTCCTCACACATTGAATCATGTCAAGTAGTAAAGACATTAGTACCAAGAAACACCCCACCCTCTCCTCAAATCATGAAAAAGTGGCAAAGAGACAATACACTATGATTAAAGGTACAATAGTTTAGGATTTACCTTCCTTAAGGATCCTCGAAATATCTTCGCAGCACAACTAAACATTATAGTAAAGAAATACACCTATTAAAAAATACATATGGTCATTGTCTAGATTTGGAGTCAAGAGGAGAGTGGTTATTGACTGGAATGCCAACCTCATTATCCTCTCCTCGTTTGATGCTTCACTTACAAAAGATCGTAGCCTTGGAATTCTTTCTCATGCTCACACACATGGGTGTCGGCACTCTAAGCAAATGCCACAAAAATTAATAATGGAAGTGACTATTTTGAAGCAATGTGCATTCAATTTATAGCACTTCAAATGGAGGGTTAAGTGTAATCCTATAATTTTTTTTAATCTCTAGTGCAATCTCTATCCTACATGCAGCAACCATAGTTAGTATAGATCTGATCACCATTTAGCTCACACACTCAAGAAGAATTCTCATAAACGTTCTTGAAAGCTCTTACTGAAGGTCCCTTAGAGAGGCCTCCGGATATTTCCTCAAAAAATTGGATTCTCCACAATAAGTTCAACTAAGAACTCTCATACCCAGTCCCTTTCCGAGGTCATGTATATTCTCAAGCCTACGTCCAACACTCCATACAATCATTTCATGAGAATTATCATGGATCCACATGTCATATCATCAAATATGCATGCATTTAAGAAAAGCATGGTGCCAAGTTGATATATACATCACTTTGAAAACATTGATCTAAATATTTCATATTTTAAAGCCTCGTCATACCAACCAAGACGTCAACATCGCTGACCATTTCCATAATCAATGTGGTTCCTTGTACACCCCGCCCCCAATCACCATTATCCTAACATATGTAGATTGACATTATAATTATACCCCGCAACATAGTATTCAACCCCCTATAAATACCACATCATCTTATTTATAGAGTTATAATGTGCACTCACATTAGATTTTAAGAGTTTCAGGATCAAGCATATGGCATTCGCGACAACAATAAGGCTCTCTAGAGCTCATAAATGTTTAGAAATTTTACACATTTTTAAAAGAGATTAATTTTGCAATTCATTTACTTAAAATGGCATAATTTTTTTTGTTTAAATAAGACCAAATTGTGTCAATGTGGCACAATTTGTCCACCTACGTGGCACCAAATTATGTCATATAAGAACAAATTGTAACTAATATACATATATATTTATCTTAAAGCCTTAAATTATATGTTAGAATTCATTTCTGACGTACTTTTTATTAGCTCCTAGAAAGCTTGAGCAACTCCACCTAAATGTGACACCATTTTCATAAAAAGCTTTTTAAAAAAATTTATGAAATAAGCATTGGTACCAACAAAATAGTTGTTGCATGTCTTTTTAGTAGTTTACAGAGGCTTAAACTCTACCTACAATGAGTTATAAAAATCTCATTCAAGACAACTCTTCCCTCTTTCTCTCCTCTTACCATTATCTTCCCTGCTTTCATTTACTTCATTTTGAAATTTTTTTTAAAATAATATTTTTTAATAAAAATAATAAATTTATTTTTAAAAAGTCAATTCTAAATGAAAATATAGTTTAAAAATTATGAATTATTTTTCATAAATATATACTTTATCAATTAAGTTAAGTTTGAATATTATTAAATTTTATTTTAATTAAGTTATGCTTGAGTTTATTTTATGTTAAAATTTTGCTAAGCAAACTAACTCACCACATAACTAGTTGAGTTGAGAATACTTCAAATTTGGCTCGTTAGCTCATTAAGCGTAGCTCGCAAGCTATTTATTGAATTGAGTCTGACCTGTTTTACTAATCATTTTAATATAAAAGAAATTTTGTATTATGTATTTTATGTTTGAATAAATAAAATTTTGTTAATAATTCTACTATTTAGAAAAAAAATGCAATATATATATATCCAAGAT
>NW_018164444.1:72213377-72227323 GCF_001263595.1 Phalaenopsis equestris | reverse complement strand
CGCTCAATGGCGATTCCCTTACTTTATCTTTCAGCTTTACCATCGTGCTCGAAAACGAAGCTCTCGCACTCGACGACGAATTCTGGGTTCGTCAATCTCTCCTACGATTATCGACTCCTATGTCGTCGTCACGTCCCGCTGCTTCTGTGGACGTCGAGCTGCGACAGAGCGTCAGGTCGTCTCGTCGTGGTTCCTCTCACTATCGTTCGCTGCAACTGTTTCGCGACTTCCTCGTGGACCTGCGCTATTTTGCTGCTTCGACAACTGCAGTTTTTCGCCCCGACCTTTCGGCTCGCTATTTTTGCTGCTGCCCGACTTTGGCAGGACTTCTCTTACTGTGATGGTGCTTCCTTCGTTTACGGTTGAACCTGGCAAAGTTTCATTTGCCCACGTGATGGGTAATTCTTAGAGGG
Source organism: Phalaenopsis equestris (assembly GCF_001263595.1). Taxonomy (NCBI): domain Eukaryota; kingdom Viridiplantae; phylum Streptophyta; class Magnoliopsida; order Asparagales; family Orchidaceae; genus Phalaenopsis; species Phalaenopsis equestris. The sequence continues at coordinate 72,226,910 of NW_018164444.1, read as the reverse complement.
AGACAGCGGTTGTCTTCCCCTCAAGTTATAAGGAGCAACTGGAAGGTGATTGTCCCTTTATCAAGATTGCAAGCAAGAAAAATGGGAAAGCAGTACTTTTTTTCTCTGAGCTAGAAATTTCATCCCTTACTGATAAATTCAAGTTTGCTCTTATTAGAAAATTTCAGTGGAGACAATCACCTATAGATGTTATCAGGAAAAGTTTTGATGATCTCAAATTAGCAGGAAAGTGAAAAGTATGGCTCATGGATAGGAGACACGTATTAATTCAACTAACCGTGTCTGAATACTACACTGAGATTTTTTCCAAAAAATATCTCAACATTGCTGGTAAACCAATGAAGCTACTCAAGTGGTCTCCTGATTTTGACCCCAAGCGCGAATCTCCCATACCGATATGGTTTAGTCTACCTAATCTCAAGCTGCACTTTTTTCATCAGCAGGTTTTTTACTCTATTGGTGTCATACTTGGGGACCCTTTGAAGCTAGATCTACCCACTTTCAACATAATCAAACCTTTTGTGGTCAGAATACTTGTTGAAAGAGATATTATTTCACCTGATGTTACTGAAGTCTGGTTGGGCACAACTCACAATGGATATTGGCAACAAATTGTTATGAAGCGTAGACTTCCTTATTGTTCTCATTGTATGATGTTTGGGCACAACCTTGATAAATGCTATAAGTTTTACCCTAATTTGAAATTTAAAGATCAAGTGAATAAGAATGGATCTGACCCCATTGCTTTGGATATATCTGTTCCATCTGAAGAGAAAACTACCACATAAAAGATTATGGTGTCTGATTTAATCGCCCATGTGGATCCTCCCCCTGAAAATACCATTTCTGCGATCGATGAGAAGTTGGATAGCCCTGCTGAATAACCTACACTTTCAAACCCTCCTCAATTGCAGGAAGCATTAGGTGAAGAGGAGACATTTCATGCTTTACACACACTTGAACCTACAGGCGTTGCAACAGTTGACAATCCTTCTTCTGGTGCTCATCAGCTTTTATCTGCCCGGCGTTCTGTTTACCAACACGATGATCAGATGAGTCAGTCTTCTGAGGAGGAATGGCAGGTCTATTTAAGAAGGAAGAAGAAGATTGACGCAAACTTCAGCTGGGGAACCTAATGGATGATACTTTGATTACTTCGGAAAATGGCTCGGCACTCAACAATTTGTTATTTGGATCTCGCCCTAAAACTAGAGGCAGAGGCGGGACTAAACTAGCTCGTCCCTAGCTACTTCTTTTTTGTGATTTTGGTATCTTTCATTTTTTTTTGGTTTCCCTGTATCTTTTCTCTTTTAAGGTGTTTGTGTGTGTTGTATCGTATGGGTAGGGTGTCTCTATTGGGTCCTTTCATACAACATTTATGTATCCCTATTTTAATAGAATATATATATATCACTCATAATACAATATATGAAAAAAATGAAATAATAAAGAAAATAACATATTGCATATATATTGTTTAAAACATACACTATACAGCTTCTAAAATAATACTAGTGTCTTCACATGTGTCGTTGTGGTATGATATCAGCTACTGTTGTATAATAATCAGGCGCTTGAAATAGTTGCTCTCACAAATGATGTTATACACATCATCAACAGCATCCCCTACATCATATGATGTGGCTACCTGGCTAAACTGTAAAAGTATATATGTTTGTTGCAATAGTGATAAAACTGTCATATAATACATACCTATAAATTTAGTATCATAGGTATTCAATTGGGTGTCATCACAAAAAAATCCATGAAGAAATTTCCAAGTGGATGTAGCTGCGTAGAGCATTCTAATGGTTCCCTCTGTCAAGATAGATTGAATGAAGGTTACTGTGCATATGAAGGACCATTATCTGGATATTCAACCCCCTGTAATGGTATTGAATATGTATATATCACGAGATGTTGATTTATGTAAGTGAACGGCTTCGGGTTCTGAGGCTTGACAGAACAAGCCAGTGTTGGGACATAAGTATCATATCCTTCATTTAAACATCAACACCTATCACCTATGACATACATATTTCAACAGATGAAACTGCATAATTTTACAATTTGATTTATTGTACATTCAATTGAGATATCTTCAGATCTTCCAAAAAACGGTTGCAATACCTCGTCTAACTTCAAAAAATAGTGGTGTTGTGAAAATTAAAAAGAATTTGTTAATATGAATATAAAAAAATGAAAAACTTTTAATAAATGACAGCAATATTTAAAAAACATACTAATATTCTTTTTAAAAATGTTCTAAGATAATAGGTCATGGGTGGTTCCATCGGTGCCTTTAGTAAGTATAATGATGCCTGTGACCTATACATATTCAAATATCGTTTGAGCTAATTTTTATTACTTCATGAATATTATCGTTTTGAATAACAAATGCATGTATTTTCTCTCATTACTGAATATAACTGTAACAAAAAACAATCCAGTCAATGTTAGTTTTTCTCCTATTACTCAACCTTTTAAATTTAGCATTTATTGAATCAATGTATATGGGTTGCATAACTCAAAATTATCTCATAAGACGATCAAATAAATGTCACTCAACTCGTAACTAGTTAATAAGTAGTACCTTAGAGTCTTAACTTACCTATACATGAATCAGGAGCTTAAAATATCATATGAACATCATAGGAGTCCCAAATCAAGTGTATTATTAATGAAAGTTATGAGTACTATAAATTAAATTAATTGTGAAAATATTCAACGATGACAATTATACTAATCTGACTTTGTAACAAGTCATCAACGTCTTTGCTGATTTGAACAACACTTAACTGTATAATTGATTCATATCTTTTCTAAAAAAATAATTATTCAAATATATAATAAATTATAACAATTAGGGCTGCCAAAACGGCTCGTTGTTCGTGAACAGCTCGTGTTCGGCTTGCTCGCTAAATTAACGAGCCGAACACGAACAAATATTTGTAAGTTCGTGTTCGGCTCGTTTTGTAATCAATTAAAAGTATTAATGAAGAAATTAAAATAAAAAATATTAAATTAGATTCAAATAATGTTTTAAATCTTGACCCAATCCTTAATATTTTATGGCTACGTGATTAGGGTTGTCAAAACTACTCTTTGTTCGTGAACAGCTCGTGTTCGGCTCGCTAAGCAAACGAGTCGAACACGAACACGCTTTTTGAGCTCGAAATATAAACGAGCCAAACACGAGTTGAGTCTGGGCTCGCTCCTGTTCGGCTCGTTTACACCCTTAATAACAATTAGAATAAAAAAGTATAAAATTTACTTGGGTACCCCAAGTTATTCCTCTGAAGCTTTTTAGGGTACGATACATCTAAAATAAGCCTATTAATATATAAATGCTCTAATATCTAAACTTGAAAAAGGTGTAAGCAACCCACCACATGCCCACAATGAGGCTTGGTGGTTCTCATAACACTTTATATAAATATGCTAAAACCAGTCCACCAAAAGAATACTTCAAAACTGAACTGTAATTCATAAGCGATAACTATTATAGATTAATTTATCCCCTAAATTGTCTGATAAGCTTACCTAAAATGAACAAAATATATGTCTGAAAAAGTCTATCAAACTCAAGTATCAACCAGATCAATGCATGATTCAAGATAAAATATCCACCAAAACCAACAATGTGGTAAGATTTGAGAATTGGCTAGTCTCATTCGAAAAGTCAATGTCAATTCAAGGTGACCAAGTTGGTGTTATAAAACTCTAGACTCGACATGAGAGCCTAATAGATCATCACAACAATCCGGCCATGACTGTCACACACGCCCTTCACTAATAATATTTTTCTCAATCAAAGGAGGATCATCAATGCATAATTTTAAAGCTCACGACCTATTATCCTAAAGCACTTAAAAAAATGAAAAAGTTTCTTGAATCCTTAATGCCCCTGAAACCTTCCCTTTTTTTCGGAACTGCTACAATGTTGCCCTCACATCCCTCTTGAGCAAAACCTAAAGTCGAGGAAATCAAGCAACTAAAGGCAAAGGCAAAGGCAAAGACAAGGCAATGACTCTCTCTCCTTATTTGAAGCCCCCGGCCAAAATCTCTCCCTCAACCCAACGTTCTTACCCCATGTGCTCTAGTATAATATGTTGTGGGCTATAGAATTATGTATTAATGATCCGTTTTTTATTGAGAGAAATATTGTTGGTGAAAGACGTACATTACAGTTATAGTGAGATTGTTATGACAATCTATTAGATTTTTATCCAAAGCTAATAGTTTTATACCACTATCTTAGTCACATACAGCTGACATCGACATTTTACATGAGACAAGACCATGCCCGAACATGCATAGCTCTTCATTGGCTTCGATGAACATTTTATCATGAGGCGTACATCGATCTAACTAATATTAAGTTTGATCGACATTTTCGAGCATATATTTTATTTATTTTAGCCATATTTCTCTTAACAAATACTTCAGAAGATAAGATTCATCCAAAATATTTATTGATAATAGATGACTTAATTTAGTTTTCAAGATACTCATTCGATGGGGGCAATTTTAGCATATTTATATAGAGAATTACAATAGATCACCAAGTCTAGAAGTTTGCATATGGCAGATTGTTTACACCTTCTACAGATTTGGACATAGAAGCATTTATAATTGGAAGGTTATGTTATATGTATTATACCCTAGAGAGTTTCAAGCGAAGAGCTTGGTTATAAGTATCCAAGTAAGTTATTATTATTATTTTTATTTTAATTGTTATAATTTATTATATGTTTTAATAATCATTTTTTATAGATAGAGTGAGAACCAACTAATAGAGATGCGACCAAGTGGCGTTAAAATCTAAAGAGATGAGATTAATGGCTTACGACAAATTCATGATACTATAATTATTATCGTTGGATATTCTCACAAATAATAATTATAGTTATCCCAAAACATAACCAAAGAAACTACACGCAAGTGATTCAGGACCCCTATGATACTCAAATTATACTTCAAGTTGCTAATTCATACACATCTAGAGTGGTGATTTAGCAATCCCATGTACCACTCATCAACCGATGACAAGTTGAGTGACATTTACCAGAACGTTTGGTAAAATAATTTGAAGTTATCAACACATACACAATGATTCAATAATGCCTAGATTTTGAAGGGTGGATGATAGGGGCAAAACTAACGTATGTTATGTTAATTTTCATCTCTTATATATAGTTATAGGAAAACATACATGCATTTATTATTCTAAACAATAATATTCATGATAACAATAAAAATTGTCTCAAATAATAGTTGGATTGGTAAAGTCATAGAATCGTTATAATTACTAAAGGCTTGATAAACTTGCACACGACCTATTATCTAGAGTACTTGAGAAAAGAGTTTCAATATGTCTTTTAAATTTTATTGTCACTTATTATAAGTTCACATTTTATGTTCATATTAATGATTTTTTCCCACCATTATTCTAGAGTAAGATAAAATATTGTTTCCATTTTTTGAAAAGGCTGAAGATAGCCTTATTCAACATGCAAAAAAAATAAATTAAAAAATTATGAAGTACCATCCATAGAAAAATTTGTCACATATGATAGGTGTGGAGATCAAGAAGATAAATGATATTTATGCATCAAAACTAACTTATTTTATCATATCTCAGAACCCAAAGTCATCCACTTAGACAAATCAACATCTTATAGCATATACATACATTACCATTACAAGATGTTGAACACCTGGGCAGTGTTTCTTCATATGAACAGTAGCACTCATTCAATTTATTATAATAGAGAAAAATATTGGGATACTCTACACCACAATCACATATACCAGGATACTTCTTCCCAATAACTCCTGTGATGACACCCAGTTTAGTATCTGTCAAGCCATAATATATAAAAAAGTATTACATGTCGATTTCATCCCAACCGCAATTGCCACATGTACTTATACAGTTTATTCAGGTAGTCACAACAAAAAATGTAAAGTATATTGTAATTGAGACTGCATCTAAACAACATCTGTGAGAGTGATCGCTTAGAGCTCTTGATCATTATATACCAAGAACTAATAGCATACCATGAAGAAGCAAATGAGAGCACTAGTGTTATTGTTAAAAGTTTTAATGTGTTATATTTTAAATAATATTTATGTAATGTGTTATTTTGTTTATGATTTCATATTGTTAGTATACTTTATTATAAGGAATATCGTGATGGTACAGGTGTTAGAGCTCTTGATCATTCTAAGTTGTTTTGTTTATGATTTGTCAAAGATGTTGTCTCCCACGCTCGGCTCTGCTAGGGTTTCGACCCATGTCGAACCCTAGCAAACATTATCACTCGCACTAAGATCATTTCTCCGACGTCGTATCCCCGTCCTCTCTGTCGTCGTCGGCTCGCGCTGCTTCGACGTCGATTGCGGCTCGCGTCTCGTCGTCTCTGTTCGAAGCCGACAAAGTTCGCATCTCGTCGTCTCTGTTCGATTACATCTCACGAAAGACGAGAAGGGGTCGCATCTTCCTTCACTCACTGAAGACGGGAAGGGGTTGCGTGCTCTTTTCCTCCTTCGTCTTCCTTCTCGACTCAGCTCGACAGCACAGAGTGTTTGGTCTCTTTGGTTCCTGACCGTCTTCGGCCCGTCATTCCTGCCCTCTGACCGACTTGGCAAAGCTTCTAATTGTTGTGATAGAGCTTCCTTCTTTTTCGGTTGAACCTGGCAAAGCATCATTTGCCCACGTGGTGGGTAATCCTCAGGTGGAGACGGTGGTCGTCTTCCCCTCAAGTTATAAGAAATATTGTGATGATACAGGTGACTGCTCGTTCATTAAGAATGCAAGCAGAAAAAGTGAGAAAGCAGTACTCTTTTTCTCGGAGTTAGAAATTTCAACCCTGACTGACAAATTCAAGTTTGTTCTTATTGAAAAATTTCAATGGGGGCACCCGGGCACCCACCTAGAAAGTTATCAGGAAAAGTTTTGATGATCTCAAGTTAGCAGGAAACTAGAATGTGGGGCTCATGGATGCGAGACATGTATTGATTCAATTAATCGAGGCTGAAGACTACACTAGAATTTTCTCCAAAAAATATCTCAGCATTGCTGGTAAATCAATAAAGCTACTCAAGTGGTCTCCTGATTTTGACCCCAGATTTTGACCATGAACCTCCTACTGTACCGGTATAGTTCAGTCTCTCAGGTCTCAAGCTGCACTTTTTTTATCATCAGGTTTTTTACTCTATTGGGGTCATACTTGGGGACCTTATGAAGCTAGATCGACCGACTTTCAACCTAATCAGACCTTTTGTGGCCAGAATACTTGTGGAAAGAGATATTACTTTACCTGATGTTACTGAAGTCTGGTTGGACACAACTAATAATGTATATTGGCAACAAATCGTCATCAAGCATAGACCATTTTACTGTTCTTATTGTAAGATGTTTGAGCATACACTTGATAAATGTCATAAGTTTCATCCTAATTTGAAATCTAAAGATCAAGTGAATAAGGATGAATCTAATCCCACTACTCTGGACATATTTGTTCCATCTGTTGTTCCATCATATTTGTTCCATCTGGAGAGAAAGCTACCACAGGACAGATTTTGGATATCGCTAATGATCAGTCACTTACCATCTATGCTGATAAGGTGCAAACCGATCATTTACCCAACATCGCAGTTCCTGATGAAGAACATCATACTACATGTACAAATCCAAAAGTATTTATATCACTCACTGTTATTGAAGAATACTCGCTTACATGCAAAGTCACACGAGAGTGCTTCTTTGATTCAATCAAAGATCAGCTGGTACAACAAACAGTTACATCTAATGTTTAACATCCTACATATGTCCAACACACTTTAAACCAATTCACTGATCAGGCGAGTCAATCTTCGGATGAGGAATGACAGGTCTATTCCAGGAGGAAGAAGAAGACTGGAGGTCGGCTCAAGCTTGAAAACTTGTTGGATGATACTTTGGTCACTACTGGCAATGGCACTCATCTTACTAACTTATTAGTTGGCTCGTTTCCTAAAACTAGAAGTAGAGGCAAAGCAAAATTGGGTTTCTCTCTAGCTACCTGATACCACATTTTTTGGCATTTTTTTTCTTTAGGTCTCTTGTAATTTTTTATATTTTCACTTTTTTTGGAATCATTTGTATGTGATGGTTATCGTGAAAAAAGGATGTCATGCTTGGGCCCTTCCACACAATCTATATGTATCCTTATTTACTTTTAATATATTAGTCTTTGGGCTTTCTCAATATATATATATATATATAGATGGTGCTCCCGCTCATGCTTTGCTAGGGTTTCGTCATGGCAATCCCTAATTATTACTCCACTGCATCTCTTCGTCGATCAAGCTCTGCTCGTCGATCATCAATTTCGTCACTTTCGTCTGATTCGCCGTTGTCGCCACAGTCAACGTGCGTCGTCGCTACTCGTGCGTTGTCTACTCTCATGTCGTCTACTACTCGTGCGTCGGATGCGCGAGCTTAGTCGAGCTCGGTTACTATTGGTCGCGCCTTTCTAGTTGTCGCATCTCATTCTCGCTAAAATTGCAGGGGCTTCGGGTTTCCGCTCCTGCTCCCTGTTCTGGATTCGAAGTTTGCTCTCTGCTTTGTTTTCTTCACTGTTCTTAACGTAGCACCTCCATCTATTGGGGATGGCTTCGGACATATTGTATATTGTTGCCTTTATGGCTGCCTTTGCGGTTGTCCACGCCTCAAGTACACCTAAATCGTGTTTTTTCCTTCTATCGTTTGAGTGGACGGAGGACATCAAGAAACCTGGTATGAAGAATGAGAAGCATGTCATCTTTTTACAGAAACTGAAAATATTCAACTTACTTCCTCCTGTCGATTGAATTTGATCAAGAAATTTTTGTATGGTCATCACAAAATGAAGTTGATTCGTAAGAAATTTGAGCTTATGCACCTTGTTGGGGAGTGAAAAATTGAATTGTTAAATGAAAGACACATTCTTATACAACAAAATAATGAAGAGGATTACACACACTTATTTGCTAGAAGAATAATCTGGATTGATAACAGAACAATGAAGATTCTGAAATGGTCAGTGGATTTAGTGGATTTTGACCCAATAGAATATAAAAATAGAAAAATAGAATATAAAAATAGAAAAAAACACGCCTCTCTGGTCTGAAATTTCATTTATATATACAGCCTACCTATGTAACAAATTTTTACTCAAAAAGTGTTTAACTTTATTGTCTCAGCTTATGGTAAGTCACTCAAAACGGACATTCATACTTTTCATATTTCCCGTCCATTTGAAACCAGAGTACTTGTTGAAAGAGACATCATTTCATCTGATTCTGAGGAATTTAGTTAGCACACAGCATCATGTATATTGGCAAAAGGTAATGATGAGGCTTTTTCATCGTATTGTTCGAACTGTCGTATGTTCAGCTACTCCAGTTCTCAATGCAACCATTTACACCCCCAACTCAGACCAAAAAAACACAGTGTTCTGCTAGAGATAGAGATTTCATCTCCTCCCAATCAACTCCAAGTTATTGACACTATCGATCATCAAAAAGATACCCCTGAAGACGTCACTATTCTCGCAGGCAACATGACAATCATTCAGTCCCCAGTTGTAGCTCCCCCGTCTTTGAACCTCCTATCATGGGGGAGAGGGAAATTCTTCAAACCCCACTTGCCTTAGAACTTATCACCGATATTAAAGGTGACAATATTTCTACTGTTTCACTACCGTCTCATCAGGTCCAGCAAGCTGTTAATGTTACTCGGGCTCATGGGGATCATGATGTGCAACAGCCTACACTTGTCCGGCCAACTTTGGAATTTACTGATCAGATAAGTCAATCATTGGATGAGGAATGACAGGTCTACACATCCAGGAGGAAAAAGAAGAATGGAGACCTATTTAAGCTCATAAATCTAATAGATGATACTTTGGTTACTTCAGGCAATGGTACTCATCTTATCAATTTGTTAGCCGGCTCACTTCCGAGAACTAGAGGCAGAAAGAAGACTAAAGTGGGAAGCCTCTAGCAATTTTGCGTAATTTGGTAGTTTTTTTATTTTTTACCTTTATGTACATTTGCTTTATTTGGGATTTGTGTGTGTTGTGTTGTGTGAGTTGAACTTTCTTTTATGCCCTCTCATGCAGCCTTTCTGTATTTAGTCCGCTTTAACAAATTTTATTTATGTAATAGAAACTATATTAACAAAATAATATTATTTTTTGAAGTAATAGAAACTATATTAACAAACTTTATTTATGTGAAAATGAAATATATAACACAAATTTTTATATATCAAAACGAATAGTGAAATAGATCGGGCTCAACTCAATAAATAGCTCACGAGTTATGCTTAACGAGTCAAATTTAAAATAATCTCAACTCAACTAGTTATGTAGTGAGTCAACTTGTTTAATAAATTTTTAACATAAAATAAACTTAACTATATCTTATTTAAAATAAGTTTAATAACATTCAAACTTAAATTTAATCAAAATGGTATATAATTATGAAAAATAATTTTTAATTTCAAAATTATTTTTTTTATAATTTAGTTTTTAAAAATAAATGTACTATTGTTTAAAGAAATTATTAATTATTTTTTTTCAAAATTAAATAAATTAAAATGAGAAAGATAGAGGAGAAGATGAGAGAAAATGAAAGAATTTTATTGAATGAGGTTTTTAAACCATTATGAGTGCCTAGAAGCTAAAACAAAAAGTACAAAGCAAGTGAATTCTAAAGAATAATTTAAGACTTTAAAATAAATATAAAAGTATATTACAAGCAAGTTGTTCTTATGCGGCACAATTTGGTGCCACGTAGGTGACAAATTGTGTAGTGTTGGCACTTTGGCCTCATTTAAAAAAAAATAAATATCATGTCGTGTTACATAAAAGAGTTGTAAAACTAATATGTTTTCACCTTAGAAATTTGACCTTTTATTTTCTTCCCTCCTGCTTCCACCTGTTGTAATCTCCTCAGCTTTATTCTATCTCAAGTTTAAAATCTCAGCTATATATTTCTTTTGTTCTCTCTCTAGGAAACTCTATACTTCTTCTGGCGGGCCTTAGGGTGGATGTATATCCCTAGATAAAACTAATGTAAATCCCACTCATCTCTGCTCCTTGTAAAATGATTTAGGCATGGTATTCTCCTTGTGTTGCTCGTTGTTGAACTCCCATATGTGTGTTATCTATGTATGTGCATCTGGTCAATTTGATATGTTTAGCTCCCAAATTTGCTTAATCAATTGATCTTGATTCTGGATTTTGGATATCTTAACCAACCAATTGTTTTCAAAACCAAACTAAACTTTAGTTTGATCAATTTTGTTCAATTCAAGGCAAACCAAAATGCAATTTACTTTAATAATGAACCACAAATTAAGAATCATATCAAGTTATACTTGCTAAATTTTAAAATGTTGATATTTGGGATAAAAAGTATCCATGTTAATTTTTATGTCGCTCGTTTATTCGCAACTCAAAGGATTTGCTAATTTAATATTTGAAGAAATTAGGAAAATTTAATATTTGTTGTATCTATTTTACAAAAACAAAATCCAAACCAATTAAAGAAAGTTCAAAGGAAATCAAAATTACAACTAATAACCAAATCTATACTTGAAAAATCAGGTAAGATAAATTTGATTTGTTTGTCAGTTTTATCCAAATTGCGCACACCTCCAGTGCTCTCCCTCGTTCTTCTCATGAGAACTACATTATTAGAAAATTCTCCATTGATTTATTCTTTTCCAAAAAGACAAGTCTCCGAACAAATCCCTGTCTACTAAGCCAGCGAACCAAACATCACCTAAAGGAAATAACAAGAAAAAAAATAAAGTTCTTTAAAAATAGCATTGCACGCTTATTTAGAAAACACCTACCTGCAAAAAACATTGAACCAAAAAGGACAACATAAAACTTTGAAAGTGAAAGAGGCGATATGGCGACCTGGAGGATAAGAAACACAGGGCCATGAGGACCGCTGCCGTGGGATATACTGAGCTTGGTTGTTTTCCAAGAAGCGGAGCCAAAAGATGTCACTAAAAACCTCAGATACGTGCTTGGGAATCGGACGGAGTGGCTCTGCGGCCCAGCGCAGGCGCTCGCTCACGAACGCCCTGTCGCGCCGTGCAACTTGGAAAACATCTTCCAAGGCTGCGCGCTTCTTCTCGATCTTTTGCTTCTTTTCTGTGGAGCTTGAGCGTGAGACTATGCGAAGAGGCGGCGGCGCAGTCGCCGCGGCACAAGCCATGGAGGTGGAGCGGAGTTATGTGATCAGGGGTGGGGTGGTGAAGCCATTAGCGAAGGGTCACGACTCACGAGTGGGGTGCGGGGAGATGAACTGGTCGTAGGGTCGCACTTTTTTTCTGCCACCCGAATCGGTTTAAATCAATGCGTGTGTATCTATTATTCTTGATAGATATATACACACACACACACACACACACACACACACACATATATATATATATATATATATCAATTTATAACAAACATGTTGATTTTTTATATTAAAACTAGTTATTTGAATAGTGATTTATTGTTCAAATTTTTTTAAGAAAACTATTAAAGATAGAACTATAATTTTATTATTGTTGCTGAGCTGTATTAAGAAAATTCACTTGATTGAGCTTGAAACTTAATGAATATTAACTAAAAAAATTAAAATTAAATTCATTATTAATTAAACTTTGATATAAACAAATTTATAGGAAGGCAAAACACCTTGAGAATACGAGTTCAACAGCTGTAAAAGCGATTTGATATGAACACAGATGAGCTCAAATCATGCATTTGAATTTTGATTACAAGCTCTAAAGAATTAATTGAAATATAAAATTATCTACAACTATAGCATGCTCATGATAAAATCAAATATCTCAATGAGAGAATTCCAATGAGGATTTGAAAATGCAATCCTAAAATCATTGAGACACTTAAATCCTAACAAGAATGTTCTATGATCAAATATCTTAACACGAACTCTCAACTAATTTTTTGGGTTTTGGGCCAAATTTATCAAAATATTCTCTTAAAAATTATAAATAAACTTGTATTCCTTGCAAGAATGAGAGAGAGGAAAGTAGCAAATAAGTTCAACACTCTTGAAAAAAACTTCATGCCAAAACAACCAATAGTTATTGTTGATCATCAATAGAGGTTGTTGTTGCCTAACAATTATCTTGTAATTGTTATATCCCAATTAGTGTTTTACAATTTTTATTGCATGATCTTTGTAACTAAGTTAAAACTTTATAATCTCATTTGTTTCTCAAATATATAATGGATAATTTTAGATAAATTAGGCTATGTGAGATATTCTCTTTGCAAGTTTTTCATGTAATATTTGTTGTCTACTCTTTTAACATTTTTGTATTGCTATGTATGTTGGACATTTGTGCAACAATAGTGTATTAGCCTGTCACTCTACTCTCGCAAATATTCTAGCAATTAACAATTATTATTATTATTATTATTATTATTATTATTATTATTATTATTATTATTATTATTATTACTA
>NW_018164444.1:72178372-72213335 GCF_001263595.1 Phalaenopsis equestris | reverse complement strand
TTATTATTATTATTATTGCTATTATCAGTTGTTGTTGTTGTTGTTGTTATGTTATAATTTTGGCGTTAATCTTCATGCATTTTGTGGAGAAATGTTTTATGGTGAATTTCAAGATCAACCAAGCTCGGATCTTAGCAATTTTATGTTAAATTGAATGTCACTATGGGATGAACCCAACAACATCAAAGTTTATCTAATTTGAGCTCAAATAAACTCAAATCAAGCACTTGAAGTGTAGTTAAATGCTTCGGAACATTAATTAAATAATCAAATGATTTTTATACTTATAGTTAAATTGAGTATCTAATTAAGAGAATCTAACAAGCCTAATATAGCAAAATTTTGAGGTCATTAGGATAATAAAATACTTGAGAGTGGTGTATGATAAAAAAAAATTCACATGAGTTATTTAATGAATTACTTTGAGATTTTGGCTAGATTTCTCAAGAAGTCACTCAAAAAAATCATAAATTGACCTTTGATGTGAAGTATAAGTGGAGTAAAATGTGATGTGAATTTGTATTTTGTTTCCTATTTATGTTAAATTTACACTTTGGAATGTGTTTTTATTATTTTTTTTATGAAATACAGGTCAAAAGAATACTGGAGACAAAATTATAGAAGAAACATTAAAATGATATAATTCAATGCCTAAGCAGCGCTTAAGCGCCTAGGGAGAAAGATAATTTGATACTTCAACCCAAGTACTCAACATGGCAGTGCATAATCGAGTGCACAAGCACCCAAAGCTAGTGCATATGCACCAAGTTTCTAACACCCAAGCACTGCACAAAATTCTTAATTTGATGCTTTAATTTGATGACCCGACAAGCCATTGTCAGCAACCTAAAGCCTGTGCACGTGATCTGTGCCCCCACACCAACATTTAATTCCTAGGCATTCGTATGAGAGGGATTATGATTTTGGATGTTTTATTCTTGTCATTTCTCACAATACCACTTAAATTGACCTAAAATGAAACAATGGAAGAGCTTTTTCAAGAGTAAACACGTGGATAATAACACGTCAGGCGGAAAAGAAGAAGGCACCACTTTTGAGAAAGGAGAACTCACTCAGAAGATCTAGTTCCTATTCCTCCATATTTATATGTTTGTTACTCAAGGGATTGTGTTTCGAGATTTGAAGTGATTTTTGTTAGTGTTTTGACTGTGTGTAAGAGATAGAGATCATTGTATAAGAGAGAAGATTCAGTGGAGAGAATCAATTTCTTTTACTAGTGAGATTTTTATTGTGTAAACTCTTTATACTTTAGTGTCTCGATAAAATCTCTTTTCTTTTCTCTTAACATGTTTAGTAACTAAGTATTTTTCATAATTTTGTGTGTTTGATACATGATAAATCATATTCTCTCCCTAAATTTTCATATACCAATTAGGAATTTGTGAGCGATTGATGTGATAATTTACTGGACTTAATTTACTTTTAATCTGGTCGATTAGAAAGTTGATATCACTTGTGATCAAGAATTTTTAATGGTTGACTAAAAGAACAAGTAGGTTAACACACATTAATCTTGCATAATAGACATAATGCAGTAAGGGATTATATAACCTAAATAGGATATTAGAGGATTTATAGAAAACCATGAATGGATAAATACTCTCTAATTTTCAACACTTCTTATAACATCAATGGAAGCTAAGGAGGATCTCTCCAATTTTCAACAATAATGTGGGGAATTCATAGGAAGAAAATTGAAGTATGTTATATTTACTTAATCGAAAAAACTTAAAAAATGTATATAAGTTTTAATTATTTACAATTTATAAGAGTTTCAAAATTAAAAGTTTTCAACAGATATAGTTAGACATGAAGGTTTAGTAAATTAGAACTTCAACCCACTAGAAAATTTATCAAGTTTTCTGTTAGATTTATACATGGACTCAAATTTGTACATCACTTGAGTAACACATATACATGTGTGGTTGTCGATGCTTCATAGCATTTTGTACATCAATGTTTTAGTATCATTGTTGAGGAGTGATGTTGAACTATTGACTTTAGAATAATTTTAGTTGAAATAATTGGGGTTTAGATTTGAAACATGTATTTTTTTTTATTTTGTATAATGTGTTGTGTGTATTTCATTGATTGTGTTGTTATTTATACAGTTAATAAAATAAAAAAAAATATTACATCTTGTGATTTTATTGTGATGTTTGGCACGTATAATAGTTTCATTCTTATTTTGAATAATTTGTGTGTAGCAATTTGTTTAGTTTTAGGTTTACCTAGTTAGTTCTAGTGTGTATGCATTTGAGTAGAACTTCAGAACTAGTGTATAAGATATTGGACATGAAAAAAACAGTAAAAGAAATATAATAAAACTTAAAAAATACAAATTGAATTTAGAAGAAATGACAATCTTTTCTTAGGAAGAGAATAACATACTTGGACCCAATATCATGCCTTGAACACTTGGAGATTACTCCAACTTAATGGTAGAATAAATTTATCTAAGTATAAGCAAAATCTTTTGAGCTCAAACCAACCATTGTCCAACTAGTTTTGAACAATAAATTTGATGGATCACCCATAGCAGACCTAACTTGCACTAAACCAACTTTCTATTACTTTATGTCACTTTTAGGTATAATGATGTATCTAACGATCATGTTAAACTTGCATTACTGTCTTTCTCACTTAGAGATAAGGTTGAGATGTGGTTGATCTCGTTAGTACCATGATCTATAAATACTTGTATTTTTGTTACTTTTTCTCATTTATTTTTGAATGAGTCGTCAACTTGTCTATCGTCATATAATTCTCATTTTTGAGTGAATCTCTCTTATAGACCATATGAATGATATGAAGAAAAAATAAATCGAAATAGATTAGATATACAAAAATGAAGACAAATGAGAAGAGGCTTGTGGAGAACTTTCATGAAGAAAACTTCGAGTGATAACCCAAGAGTGTGCATCCAAATGAGATTAGATCGACAATGTCTTTGAACATATTCGCAAAGAAGACCTATTTAAATAACTCATAACCAGATATTCAAGTTTGTTTGCTTGTTCTGGGGTCAAAAGCAACTCTCAAAAGGACATATCATTTTGGCTAATTACATATGGAGGAGTGCCCAAGAAAACTCTCGATTAAAGAGTAATCTCTCTTACAATTGTATAATGACTAGCAAAGGGGCATAAAGGACATTTATCTTACAAGAACATCCCAATGTCATCAAAGCTTTCTCCGGTCCATACTAGCTGAGAGTGAGTCTCTCATGATCCCATACGAATGGTGGTCTATCGGTCGATTGGGGCCTATGAAATAATTGGGTCATCGCATAGGATCCACACAATGCTTTCAAAGCCAAACCAAGCCATAAAGGTAGAGAGTGAATCACTATATCCCAAATAGGTGGTAGCATATCTGCAATTGAGGTCTACACGACAACATTAATGAAACTTTAAAAGGGATTGTCAAGGCTTGTTGTAGTCAAATGAAGGGAGGAGTAATCCTTAACAAATAGAGTTTGTCAGGTCGGACACCATAGTCCCATCATCCTAAGTCACCAGGATGATAAGTCCACTTAATTGTGAAGGTAGTCAACCCAACACATCCTAAGATCCTCAATCAGCAATCAATGCATTGTGTTGTCCATGGGGACCTTGGTAACTCTAAGATCAAAGGAACGAGACTCTATCATATGACTATAAGACGGAGCTCCAAGTAGCGGGACTTATACCTGCCAAAATGACAAATATGCCATTGTAAAGAAAAACAAAGGGAGGTTTAGCTACAAAACTGTAAAAACTCCAAACAATAGGACTTGCTCTCCATATGGGTCGGGGAAGCCACCAACACCCTAAGTGCATTAGACAACCACCTAAGTAGAAATCTATATTAAGTCAGTCGAGATGGAGAAGCATGAGGACTTCTCTTTGGGACATGCAGAATGATATAGTTATCTATTCAAGTCCTAATATGAAGGCACTATTAGTATGACTTAAGATTTGAATATGCATGCAACCCATTTCAGAACCTGCTCGCAGACCATGAAGAAAAGTAAAAGCAGGTTTTAAGAGTTCTGAATCTCCTAATCCTAAACTTTAGTTATATGGAAATTTTATTAAGATTTTGTAGAAAATTTATAATTTTAGTTCCAATATAACCCAAGCATTCTGTTTGATTGCCATACAAAAGCACAAAAAAATGAAGCTAATCCAAGCATACAAGCGTGCAAGAAAGACAGTAAAGCAAGCCAAATATAAAATAAGAAGAGGTCAGTGCCACTGGGTCATCGATAAATTCAAGAAATAGAAAAAGATGAAAAGACACCGCATAAGACACCGTATAAGTGCATACATGGTCCTAATTTTGTAAATCAATATGATTTAGAATTAAGGTATAGGGCACAAGCAAGTTGCTCCTGGTCCCCGTCACGTGGTTCCACCTGTCTGGCATCTTAAAAGCCATATGTGTACCTTATTTCTAATAAAAAATTCTTCCATTTACTCTAGAAGCATATAGAAAAAAAAAGACTTGACCTACATGAAAACAATGTTAGCAAGAAAACCAATAAACATATAACTCATATGAGTCATGCATGCCAGGAGCCAAGCAGCACCTGTAAAAAATAGTTTGACATGATCATCATGTCGCTTCTCCCTGTTACACGTGAGGTGTGTATTTTAAACATGGCTCCATGTAAGAAGACCGGCATATTATACTACCATGCATTGTTAATCGTCAAACATGATGATGGTAGTTTTGAAAATATAATTTAATATATATATATATATAATTTTGAAAAGTAGCATTTTAGTTTTAAAATACGAGACTGAATCAATATCATATATTTAATAATTTAAACGATCGAGCACAACACCACAAATGGTGTACATATCCAGAGAAATAGACACATCACTTGACAGTTAGACTCGATTAAATAGACTAAAGAATTTATGACATCCATTTGATCTATGAACCATTTTATGTTGACCGATAAGTTTTCATGTTTAATATAAAAGATTAAATAGAGTTTATATTAAATTGGATTATCAAAGTTTCCTATAGAGACAATCCCTTATAGTTAATTACATCTTAAGTGACCAAAACTACTTAAGAATACTCTCGATTCATATTAGTGATTTTGTCTTCAAGAATTTCAAAGTTTAACCTTTCAAGATTGAACAAAGAAATATCAAATGGGAGAGATCAAATATAAACAATTATTTTCATTATCCAAATAAGAAAAAACTAGAGAATGTCACGAATCATAAGGAGAAACTCGGTGACTTCTCATACTATTCTCTGAATCTCTTAATCCTAAACTTTAGTTATATGGAAATTTTATTAGGATTTTGTAGAAAATTTATAATTTTAGTTCCAATATAACCCAAGCAGTCTATTTGATTCCCATACAAAAGCACAATAAAAAAGTGAAGCTAATCCAAACATACAAGCGTGCAAGAAAGACAGTAGAGCAAGCCAAATATAAAATAAGAAGAGGTCGGTGCCACTGGCATCGATAAATTCAAGAAATAGAAAAAGATGAAAAGACACCGTATAAGTGCATACATGGTCCTAATTTTGTAAATCAATATGATTTAGAATTAAGTTACAGGGCACGAGCAAGCTGCTCCTGGCCCTCGTCACGTTGTTCCACCTGTCTGGCATCTTAAAACCCTTGTGTGTACCTTATTTCTAATAAAAAATTATTCCAATGACTCTAGAAGCATATAGGAAAAAAAGAAGAGGACTTGATCTACATGAAAACAATGTTAGCAAGAAACCAATAAACATATAACTCATATGAGTCATGCATGTCAGGAGGAGCTAAGTAGCACCTGTAAAAAATAGTTTGACATGATCATCATGTCGCTTCTCCCTGTACACGTGAGGTGTGTATTTTAAACATGGCTCCATGTAAGAAGACCGGCATATTATACTACCATGCATTGTTAATCGTCAAACATGATGATGGTAGTTTTGAAAATATAATTTAATTATTTATACATATATATATATATATATATATATATTTTTAGTTTTAAAAATATGAGACTGAATCAATATCATATATTTAATAATTTAAATAATCGAGTACAACACCACAAATGGTGTACATATCCAGAGGAATAGACACATCACTTGACAGTGAAACTCGATTAAATAGACTAAAGAATTTATGACATCCGTTTGATCTATGATCTATGAACCATTTTATGTTGACCGATAAGTTTTCATGTTTAATATAAAAGATTAAATAGAGTTTATATTAAATTGGATTATCAAAGTTTCCTATCAAATTTTCATATAGAGGCAATCCCTTATAGTTAATAACATCTTAAGTGACCAAAACCACTTAGAATACTCTCGATTCATATTAGTGATTTTGTCTTCAAGAATTTTAAAGTTTAACCTTTCAAGATTGAACAAAGAAATATCAAATGGGAGAGATCAAATATAAACAATTATTTTCATTATCCAAATACAAATAAAAGAAAACTAGGAGATGTCACGGGTTCTAAGGAGAAACTCAGTGACTTCCCATACTATTCCATGAATTGGCTTTTATTTTAAAGAGAATATTATTAGATGTTTCTTCTTACCAATTCTAATTATTTAGGACTTACAATTGCATGATATCAATCATACAATTAGCTTTGAAGATAGAAGGGTTTAAGTCGTAATAAACGACAACATCAGAATCTTAAAATGAGTTAGGACTTAAATTGCACAACATGATTGTGCAAAAGTCTAAAGATAATGTGAGTATTTATGTCGCACTAGGCGAACAACTTGGAACTTGGAAGTCCTATGTGATATGTTGTTTAAACTAAGGGAATAATTTTGTTGTTGTAGACTTATTTGCTCTCTTGAATGTGTTCTTCTACAGGTCCTCGTCGTGCTGAACACAGTATATGCTCCAAGCTCCTCGTTAAAGTAGCAGCTTTAAAATCTAAGGTTCAAATGGTTTTATCATGTTTATGTTAAGTTTTGTTATTGTTGTTGTTGTTCAAGTGTCCTATTTGAGAATATTTTAATTTAATTAAAGTGACACCGGTTAGAATCCCATGATTCCCTCATTTATGCGTCACTCTTTTCTTTTGATTTTACTTGTTCTAAATGAGTTGTTACGCTCGTCTAGACTGGAGGATTCCTGTTAGCAATCGTAAGTTACCTCGTTAGAGAAATCCTCGTAAATCAAAAGGGGTGTGTTGTGTTTGTTTATTGTTTTGAAAGTGTGTAATTTTAATTTTGAAAGTGTATTTTTGTTTTTATTTTGCATGCAAAGTAAGTAAGTGCAAGTAAGGAGGTATTGTAAAACAACTGAGTGCAAGTAAGGAAATATTGTAAACTGAAAGGAAATTGCAGTACATAAAATAAATGTGTACCTGGGCTTCTACTACCGCTGCATGCTTAGTTCATAAAATATAATATAATTTGCAGAAATTTTAAATAAATTGCAGAAAAAGAAAGTAAGCGGGGCAAGAAAAATCCAAAACTAGAAAAGTAGAGAAGTACGTCGTAAGAAACACGAGCAAGTAAAAGAAAACTCGTAGCCACATATGGAAGACCGGGACTAGATGTAAGAATTTGGTGAAGGTGGGGGCTTAGAGATGGACTGTGTGTTTCCCGACCTTGGGTAAGAGCTACCAACCCGACAGCCTGCAAAGGGCAGTCATAATCTCAATCCAAATGGCTAACTATAGACTTTTGCAAATTTTCATCAAATTTCTTTAATTTTTCATGCTAGAGTTTAAATTTTCATGCAAGGTTTTTTATAACAAGAAAAAGAGATTTTATTTTAGTTTTGTAAAGTAGTGTAGTCCATAGAGCTAGTCACTCTAATTAAGTCAGGATTACTCGCAACCTAAAAGTGTCGAGGGCAACAATCCCACAAAGAGTTGACAAATAGTACTATCGGTTCTTGTCCTCTCCCTTATTGAAGGTCCTTGAGGTATGAGATAATTGAATCCCTCGTTTAAGCACACATGAGCAATGTCGTAATCGCCCTAGCCATCTAGACCTCAAATTTACACAAGTCTGATGATCCATATGTGGCGGGAACAAATGTCCACAATTGCTCACAGGGGCTTAAATATCTTAGGCAGGATTAAAACCCTTGAGCATTGGGCTATAAATGTAGGATAAGTAGACAGTGACCCGGAAGGGTGCTTATGGTAATCCGAAGAGGCGTTGTGGGAATTGAAAGTATGCAAATACCATTGGATGGAATTGTACGATGGGTCAACTCGGTGGCGAGTCATCCGTTCACATGATGTGTGAATGTGAGGGAACAGTGTGTAAGAACAACCCAAATGCAAGACATGCAAATGCATCGTGTAATCAATCATGCGAAGATGCTAGTGTGAAAGTGCAAACACATAAAGTGATTGGTGCATCATAATAAAAGGGTTTAATGAAGTAACCACTAAATGTAATGCAAAAATGGGACATATATTCCTGCAATAAGAATATGAGGGCACATGCTTATAGTATCATGACAATGTGTATGGTGTGAGATGTAAGCATGCATGCAAGACGAAACAAACATGCAATGATGTAACTTATAAGTGGACTTGGTCGATCCAACCGCGGCCAATCGATTGAGTCAATGAATGTGGTCAAGCAAGTTGGCATAGGCGACTGATCGATAAAAAAGGTTCAGTCGGAATGGTTAAACCGGCGACGATCGATAGGACGAGCCGACAAGAAGTGCCGATTGAATTGATCAAACCAACTTGAATCGACGGATGCGGTTAGCTGGTCCTGGGTAAAGTCAACCATCACTTTGCTATTATAATGGTTCATAATCATTAATCAACCTCCATAATAGGAGTAGTATAAGGGAATTCCACTGAAGAATATTCGTGCAGAGCTGATATACCCTTCTTAGTCTCTTCAACCTCACACCTTGTCAATGTGCCTTATAAGTGCCCCTCTACCTAAAAATGACCTTCCACTTGCCTTCCAAAGCAATTTACATCACCCCAGTCATTGGAGAATTTGCAAGTGACCCCTTATCATCAACACCACAGGATGTGCGACAAGAGTCACCTTACGATGGAGAAGCATTTAGGGAATCTTCTCATCTTCCTCTTTTTTAACATAATTGTCTATTGACATCAAAGGCTAGGTGACACTAAGGGAAAATATTTATATATGTCATACACACGTAGTTTTACATGCATATTCCAATTATTTAGGGGTATTAGAGGGTTATGTTGGTGTTATTCGGGTTAATACCCCCAATAACCTCACAAAACCCCCAAATGACAGCAAAAAATATGAGCGCGAACCGCAGAAGGTATTGGTAGGTTATTGAGAGGTTATTGAAATGTCATTGAAGTTAATACCACCAATAACTTCTCAATAAACCCCAATAAATGAGTTATTGGAAGGTTATTTCAGGGAGCACGCATGCAGAACTGCATGCGTATGACGTACGTAAATAGTGCTCGACATTAAGGAGCAGGGGAAACATATGAATAGTGATAACTCCACCGGACAAACACTGAATGTTACATGCTTCTCATATGCACTCAAGTAAATAGAACCACAAAGACAATCATTAGACCACTAACAATAAACCTAAGAGGACTAAAAATGCATAAATAAAGGATAACATATTTACCTTTTAGCATGCAAGGTGCATCGAGCGATATCAACTGCACCAGCTTTAAATCCTAGAAACTCTTGTCCTCTTCAAAAATTAGCGGCAGAGGGCCATGCATCTCCCTTACCGACCGCCTTAGTTGAAATATTCCCGCCATCTATGGTGTAGGCAAAAAATAATCACTTCTTTCAGTCAGCGGACATCTTATTGCTAGGCCAAATGTTTTCAATCGAGAAGAAAAAAATACCATTCCATTGCTCTAAAACTTCATAATGGATTCATCGAATATGACTGTCAATATACTTGCAGTCAATTTGGCGCTAATTTTGACAAAAAATAAACTAGAAAAGTTCATAATGTCTTTCAACATCACACACAAAAGGAAACTACATGTTTGACTGAAATGGTTCAAAATATACACAAACCTTGTGTTCGTGAATGGTGCTTGGAGTCTCCTCCTTCCTCTCTAATTTCAACGTCAGATCATTATCAAAGACATATTTTAATTATGATAGTTTGTCGTCCATTTGTAAACCCCTGAGAAGATTTAAGAACATAAGGGTTGAGCATCTTTTCGATGACATCACCAAGGAGATACTACTAAGGAAAAATACAAGGAGTAAGGACACTAGGGAGAAATAAATGATAAAGTGACTCCAACTCCTTCAATAACATACTTGTAACCTCAAACATAGTTATAAAATATAAAATATCAATATAAGTGCTAAAAAGAAATTCACATATGACCGAAGACAATCTAAGATGACGTTCAAGCAAAATGTTCATTTCATAAATTTAATTTTTATTAATATTTTTTGAGAACAAACATGAAGGCATGGCTGAATTGTTAAATGCTTCTATAAGAATAGAAGTGGAAGAATCTGTTGTTTTTTATTTCCTCTATGTTGATAATCTCTGATTGAAAAAGGTGTCAAAGTGCTAGTCAACCGACATCAATATATGAAGTTGTCGGGATTGGCTAATTCAAGAAGTTATTGGATAAGAGATAATTTGATATCCATTGTCTCTAGCCTTTAGTGGATACTCGCAAAATGAGCCTACATGCGGAAGTGACTAAACTAAGCCTACTCGCCAAAGTGACTGAACTAAAACAACTCATCAAAGCCTGAAACACTTAGATTTATCTCTCCCACAAAGGCAACCTAATTCATATAGGGAGGGACACTGTAAGCGACGACCATCATTATTTGCAATGACACAAATCCAACATGCTTTAAAACATCGTCTGATGCTCACATCACAATCTTTTAACCAAGACACCATGGATGAGCGTGGAACTGTACAAAGTGTATTTTTTATCTCTTTTCTCCTTTATATATAAAAGTGAAGTTAAGAGAGGGAGGAGGGGTTCTTTTTGGGGAGGAGAAAACTTAAATTTTTGGATAATTACATGCATACACTAGAAACTGTTATTTAAAAAGTTAGAACTGCAAAAAAGTAATTTGAACTACTAAACAAGAAACATTCAAATCATCGAGAATTTGTTAAAAATGAAAAATATAGGTTCAGAATTTAGTGTGAATTTTGATATTTGAACGATAGTTTTAAGACAATCAAGAGAAAGAATTAGTTTTATAAATAGAAAAGTTGATATTTTCATGAATATTTCTATAATTTTAAAGGCCTGTAAATGTAAATATTAAATTTTAGATGCCATGCATGTAAATTTACCTAATATTTAGCATCAAAATTTTGTTTTATTGTAAGTGCATGTTTTAATTGAGATTAATATGGCCGGCAACTTTGCACTCTAATTAATGAAAAATTAGGGTATGAAAGTGGCCTCAATTTAAAATTTTAAAATTTATTAAAAATAATGTTTATTAAGTGGCTAAAATGATTGGGGGGAGTAGGTGCGGCGCCTAATTACGAACAAGCGACTAATTAATGGGACATGTTCTCCACGAGCTAGTGATAGAAACTCCAACCAGAAGAGGAAGACAAGGGGTGGTTCTACTCGCCTTCTTCAGTTCCCGCTCAATCCTTATCGACTGGTAACTCGCTTCACCACTACAAGCAATTTTTATTGAATGAGCTGATTGAAATTAGCACTTTGGTTTCTGTCATAGGTCTGTGATGTCAGATGGATTTTCCGAATATTGGTGCTTCAACTTTTAGTATGTCTTTTCTTGCGTAATTTTGGTAATTAGAGAATGTACTGGTTTGGTTATGTTTCAATTAATGCGTTGTTTGCTTGTGAGTTCTCGTTGTTTTCGTGAAGATTGGGTGGTCTTAGTTCATTTTGGGGGATATCGCTGATTTGTTTGTGTTTTTTCTAATTATGATTCGAAGAACTGGATTGTTGTATATTAAGCAATCGGAGTGTTGGGTAGTAGATCTCAAGTGTAAAGTTTGACCTGAAGTGGGGGTCTCCATTTGACATTCTACTTAGGTAGGGAATAGATGATAGAGAGTGGAGTGGATAAAATAATATTATTTGATGGGAATTATTCTTCTTATTCTTCGTCTTCTATTTAGCTTTTCTGATTGTCAATCCTGAGCAATTCAGACATGTTGATGGTTATGTTTATATGCACCGCTTAGGTTGTGTGGAAGCTAAAGCTGAGCGGCAGAGATGATGGCAGCTGGAGCCATTTCAGCCTGTTTTCCTACTTTGAAGGGTACTGACTATGGTTTAAGCTTTGCAAGAACCGTGGATTTTGCGGAGATTACATCTGTTCCGAATTTCAAGAAGAAGCCAAGACGTATAAAAAACAGGGTCTTGGTGATTAGAAATTTGAGTTCTGGGCCAGACACGGTTGAGCTGCGGCCTGCTCCTGATGGAAGTCCTCTCTTAGGTATCATCCCCTTTTGCCATTCATTAATTCCATAAAAAAAAAAAAAAGAAAGAAAGAAAAGAAAAGCAATTCCATTCCTTGCCTCAAATCACAACTGTATTAAATACTTTCCAGGTAGATTTAAAGTTTCTAATCTCTACCTGCAAATCTAGTTTACGTTTTGTAGAACTGGATTGCATGTTTTATTATGCTCAATGCTCATTGTTTTATTTTTGGGGCATTTACATACATCTCAGACAATTATTATGTCTTTGCATATCTAACACCCAAACATTCATATTTACATCCATTCCACTGAAATATTTATTATCAAATAAAAAACACCACCATCACTATCTTTTTAAAAGTGAAATACACCTTTTCATTCAATAGGGTTATGACACAAAGATGTTATAAGTGTAAATTTCAAACCTTGGGTGTTAGATATGTAAATACATAAGAATTTTGTGGCATGTATGTTAATTTCCCTTTATTACGAGTTAGCATATGCTGGTTGTTAAGTGATTCTTATTAGAAGCCCCTCATTTGTTTTCAGTAAAAAGGTTGTGATTCTTATTATTTTTTTGCGTAAAAACTTCTGAAATGCTGAATGATTTGCTGTTTTAGTGCCTCGGCAAAAGTACTGTGAATCTGTTCATAAGACTGTCCGGCGAAAAACTAGAACTGTGATGGTGGGAAATGTGGCCCTTGGCAGTGAACATCCCATTCGTATACAAACAATGACTACTTCTGATACCAAGGATGTGGCCAAAACTGTGGAAGAGGTAAAGCTTCCATTTCGTTCTCTCTTGATATTACTGTTATATGGGTTTTCCATTTTTCTATTAATTTCTTCAGCAGTTGCTTTGATGCTCTTCTTTTCTCTCGTTATTATGTAATTCTTTGTTAGTTACATATATTAATTTAGTCTTTTTTAAATTGAAATTTCCTGCATTAGGTAATGAGGATAGCTGATAAAGGAGCAGATATTGTCCGGATAACAGTTCAAGGAAAGAGAGAAGCTGATGCTTGCTTTGACATAAAGAATTCTCTTGTTCAAAAAGAGTAGGGGACAAGAAAATTATGTGGCCGTTTGGGATCACTTTTTTTTTCTGTTTTTTATTTTTGTTTTTATTTTTTTCTGTTTATATTTTGATTTGTAACAAAATGTGTTTGGCTATTTGATTATTGTATGATTGTTTTTAAAAACACTTAAAACATCTAAAAGTTTTCTTGAGTGCTTTAAAAAAAACATGTTAATTTGGTTTTAGAGACAAAAAATAAAAACATATAAAAACATACTAAACAAACATGTTTTTAAAAGTAGAAACAAAAATAAAAACAAAAGTGATTCAAATGGCCCCTATGATTTTAAAAATTTAGTTTTTTTATGCAACTAATACCTTTTTCTTTTCAGCTACAATATTCCTTTAGTAGCAGACATACATTTTGCACCTTCTGTTGCATTGAGAGTGGCTGAATGTTTTGATAAAATCCGGGTCAATCCTGGGAATTTTGGTCTGTATGAATTATATTTTCTTAGAATCCTTGTACTCACTTTGAAGGAGCTTCTTATTATGTTAAATTGCTTTGCAGCTGATAGGCGAGCACAATTTGTAAAACTAGAGTATTCTGAAGAAGATTATCAGAAAGAACTTGAACATATTGAAGAGGTAAGAACATTTATTTAATTGTGATTCACTTAAGGTCTCTTACATTTGGAAATTCTATGGTCAAAAGTAGTCTAGAGAGTGTGTGTGTGAGAGACAGGTGTTTTTAAAGTAAGGAAGAAGGACCGATCTTGAATGATGAATGGTTTGATATGCAAGAGGATTGGGGATTCACACCTTCTTCTTTACCCTCATCTTATGGTTTGGGGCGGTACAAAGCACTTCTTCCATTTATTAATGTTGTGGATTTGAGGCTACATTTATTACAAAAATATAATGAGAATGGTAGATTGTTACTGCATGCATTAGGGAGAGGGGGAGGGGGATCAGATTTAAATTTAATAAAGGATTTATGATATCCATTAGGATGGATATCATTTGGGATCTATGTTGCATAGAAATGGACATTGGGACACGTACCCGACAAGACATGGATATGTGACATTTCCATTATTAAAAGTATAGGACACAAACATGTGTTAGACACATTATAATAATAATAATAATAATAATAATAATAATAATAAATTTTTAAGAATGATACAAAAAAGTAATAATAGCATTATTTTTAAAAACTAAGATGTCCATAATGAGAAATAACAGCCCAAGCGAATGATTGTCAAATTGCTCGAGCTCGTTTGAGAGGAAAGAATTCAGATAAATAAGTCAAACAGATAGGTTTAACCTTCAAATAAAAAATAAATTTTTTTAGTTTTACTTATAAAAATATACCATTGATATTTAAAAAAATATTTTCTTAAAGTTGTTATTCACTAATTTAAGACACGCATTTCATCAGACACGCGCGTCTTTTTTATTTTAATATTATTTAAATCAGACACTTTAGGGACATGTTTGGGATGTGTCGGTTTCCGAGAATGGTCCAACACTACACAACTTTTTAGTCAGAAGTGTTCGTGCATCATAGTTAGGTATCTAAGACTTTGATTAATTATACTTGAGTAGAAAGATGTTTGGAGCTTTTGGTTGATGAATCCTGTAAATAATAATGAATTATCCAATTTCTTCTCTAAAAAAAGAAAAAAAAAAGGTATGAAGAAACCTTAGATTTTTTGGTTGAGTTTGTATTTCAGGAGAGTTAAAATATTGCAATGTTAGTGGTAATTTAAGGTTTAAGTGCCTAGAAAAAGGAGAGAGAGTGAAGAGTTTAAGGGTTATTCTGGAGTGCTATTTATATAGGAGTGTAGAGGATCTTGACTGCTTCTAGCTTGCTTAGCTTAGCCTTGAGTGGCTGTCAAAGAAAATAAAAAACAGACAAGGTTTGATTGAGAAGGAAGAACAAGACCATTTGATTTACTTATGAATAATCAATACTATGTGGACCCCCATAATACTAGCTGATTTTGTAATATACTTGAAATCTCAAGAAATATGATAATAATTGGCTAAACCTCATTCAAAATAAAATGGAAAAGATCTAAGCTTTCTTAACAAGAGATTAACCACCCTTATTATTAGAAGAATTAATAAAAGTATTACAACTATAGTTGTTGGCCTTGTTCGATAGATCCCCATTAGATTTTCCAAGGAATATACTTTGACGGTCACCTATGCATGAGAAATCGAGCACCTCATTACAGCAGCGATGCCGTCTCCTTGCCCTAGATGCACGCGAGTATCAAATTGATGGTAAGTAATGTCAACATCCTTCCCTCACTCAAATGCGGCGTCGCATCAAGGTCTGAGATGGACATGACCTTCTTCTACTTCTTCCTTCTGTCTCGCTCTCTATTTTGTCTCATTGAAATCAAATGCTCGTCTCTTAAAAGAAACTAACAAGGTTGATCAAACCGATCTTACCCATTGAAGTTTCTTTTTTGTTGCTTTTTCTTTTCGGTTATTACAATTGAAACCCAAACCTAGATGTAATTGCCTAACCTCTTTGAGTGCTACCTGGATTATGAGCTCTAGTTTGAACAAGTTTTCTCTTGCAAATTTTGTTAGTATGATCTTTGTGAATTGTTTTTCCATTTGAAATTATTTGGAGAACCTCTTGTATTTTCTTGCAAATTAGCCATTTCCTTAATGACGCCCCTTTGCAACCAAATTAGATTATACCAAGTAGTGTTGATCTTGCTGAGCTTTTCTTTATTTGTTTTCATTGTCTTGTGAGTAAAGTGGGACATCATTTGTGATTTTGTTGTTAGGCGAGTGATCAAATACCTTTGTTGTGTTTATTTTCTTTTGGCTTGTTTGGTGTGTAGAGGACAATGGCAGATAAATTTGATTCCACATTCATAAATATATTTTTCTTATTGCATTCTATAATATATAGCTATTGCATCTTACAAATGTGGACTGTTCAAATAGCTTTGCATATATACAATGGAATAATCTCGTATTTTTAGTAGATTGCTCATTGATAATATTTTTAGGTTAAATTACCTGCTGAAATAGCTATGTTTCACATTGCTACACATTTTTAAAAACACTGTTCTTAGATCCCTCAAGTAAAATCTTTCTTACATCTGGTCCCTACTATGAGCCTGCCATGAATTTTTATTATTAGGTGTGGTTATGTGAGCATGCACATGACATTTTTGAGTTATATATGAGTGGTCAATGACTAACTTGCCTTTAATTCTTTACACTAAGTCACCCCTATACACTAAGTGTCAATGGTTCCCTGAGAAATTCTCGGCAGACTTCAAGGATAAATAGTTTGATAGCAATGGGTTAGCCTATTTAAGGATAGTAGCTCCATAGTGTCAAATGCACGTGCGATAGTTTTTTCATCCTTGCCACTCTGTATCTATAGGGCCTTCTCTCGTGTTGGAACTTCCAAAAATGTTTAATGCAAATTCGATTGATTTGTGTTGAGGATAATTAATTATTTTTCTATTATCATTGTCATATAGTTGTCATTAATTTTCTTTACATCATTTTGTTGTAATTTCTGACTTTTGTGTTGTTGCTATGACAGTTCTTTTCCTCATTCACGATGGAATTATAAGTGTTTTCCTTGATATGCGTACTGAGAAAAGCCTTGATTAGTGCAAAGATTTTACACTGTTAACAGTGTGTTTCATAAAAATTGGTTGCATTTCAAAAAAGAAATAATAAAAGAAAATTCATGATGACAACTTTTGTTTGAAATTTAATTGGATTCTCTTGCATTAATAGTTCATATGTTATCCCAATTGCTGCCAACAAAATTATTTCTTATTTCGGGCTGGAATTGAGATGCACGAAATATTCTAAGCCCAGGTTTCAACCATTTGATTCTAATTTTCAGCATAAAAATCGCGAGTGAGGAATTTTAATTACACTTAGTCAATCCACTGCACATTTGCTATAATCTTAAGAAAAAAGGGTTTCAATTGTTTTAAACAAATTTTAATTAATTATGTATCGATGTGCTCGTCAAAGCAAAGCAACTTGAGAAAGGATATATTGTCTGATCATCAATTATGCGAATAGGATCTATTTGGGGAAGAATGATATTATTACATGGTTTCCTTTTCAGTAATCCAAATTATCTTGATATCTCTTATAGGTAAGCTTTTAATATTTGGTGAAATATGCGTTTTGTAATAATAAGCTGATCCTAACATATTAAAGGTTAAAGATCTGAACTTTCTATGATAAGAGAAGAACAACTGACTGTCTTAAACTTGTAGCACCCTTGATGACTTTATTTAGCTAGCGCTCTTGTATTACCAAAGCGATATGCTTAGCGGTGTAAGCTCCTCATCTTTCAGACTTTGTTGATATGGATAAATCCTCCTTGTTGATATGAATGTTTCTTTGTTGCCTTCTTTTTTAGCCAAGATCTTTGTGTTTCCTTGTACCTGACCATCAAATAACTCAAGCTGTAGTCATTATGTAAGTTGTACCCTTGGCCTAGATGTGATTATCCCAAAAAGGTACAACCAAAAGTTTGGCATCAGTGTCGTTTGACAAATTTCTTAGTGAGGTAATTACATACAACATGTTATATAAGCTAAAGGATCTCATAACAATAGTCAATAGGGAATCAATTGTGATGGCTTTAAACTTTGGGGTTGAATAAGAGCTGGGATGTTTTCCAAACTAATGGGCTACTTTTTAAGCCTAGAAATCTTTGAACGTTTTTTTCTAATTTTTTTCATGTATTGTATATGATGTTAGAATTTTGTTCAAAACATGCTTGATAACTCGAAGTTGAAATCAATACGCACAAAACCAAATATGTCTCACTTGAAATAGTTTCGATTCAACTCATAATTGACTCAATGTATGAGATGTACATATTTATGCAAGTTAGTACATACATTCTTATAAACAAATATATATGTATGCATGTGTGTACACACAAACACTCGTTTGAATTTATTCTATTTAACACATCTTTATAAATATATTTTGAATACTGTAATTTAGATAATAGTTTTGATAAGTAACAAACAAGTCTTTTTTGAATAAATATACTTCACATGATTATGATATGATTCTCTACATGTTTTAAGACAACAATTAGGGATAATGGTAATTTTATTTTTGGAACACCATACCAATCAACACAAATACTTAAAAAATTAGCATCTACAATTCGAGTGGTAGGTGATCTCTCCCAAATCTTACCATTCGAGAGGCATGAGTTTTCTCTCAAACCCTAATCCTAATACTCATAACCACAATCTCATGCATACCTTAAACCTATTATGGTCTATTTATACTAAACAATAATAAATAATGAAAGACTGAATTGCCTTTAGGGGTACACAAAGGATAAAATTTTCCTTAGGCTAGACATCGACGTAACAATGCTTCCCTTTCAAATACCACCTTGTCTCAAGGTAGAAAAACTGTTGTTGGATCAATTCATGTGGTTCTCATGGTTTGCATTACCTGACAACTCTTTTCATTTAATTACAAATTTATAGTAACCCTCATAAATTCAAAACTTCTTCTTATGTACATTATTCAACCGCATACGAATCTGATGGTGTCATGACTTCGAGTCACTCTGAGAGAATATCATAGTTACAAACAACTCGTCTAATAGCTCACCAACCACTAGAATCTCTAACAACTCCGTTTCATGCGTCTCTTTTATCTGCAAACTTCAATCCCACTTGCTTTCGATTTTCAAGCCTTTCAAATACCACACTATTTTTCAAGTGAGATCACTTGAGTTTGCTTCTTATTTTTTCGCTTGACACCACATCTTCCGATCGACATTGCTCTGATGTCGCGCGAATTTTTCTGGTTGCTACTGCTCGAGTTTATTCCCGATGTCATCGCTCGATTCTGTGGTTGGCAAAGGCAACTTTGTATGAAACCTCGCGCTCTTCTTTATTATTTCTTTAAGGGCCGTGAATTTCTGCTCAAACCGCTCCTCTATGGACGAGAAATGCTCATGTATTACCTGAGTGTTGTTCCTCTATTTCTGATATGATGTGACTCATCTCTTTCTCTAATTCCTCCTCCAAAGTATCTATTTTATTTACTGTCTCCGCTCCTTGTACGGTTTCGGAACTTGTGATCTTGTGGTTGGCTTCTCAGCTAGCTCAAATACCGACATGAATGCCACAATTCCTTTGTCAGTTTCTCAGATTACGAGAGGTTCCATCAGAGGGCACACTCGATTTGGTTGCTGACTTTTGGGATCTTTGATTGCGGTTGTATCACGACTGGGCACCGCATTTCCGTTATTGTATCACTAGGATGGAGCGGGAGGAGGAGGAGAAAGATGGAAGTTATACGTCTCTTATCACCGAAATCTTGAAACCCTTCCCGTTGCGAATTAGGTTAGGAATTGTGCGTCTCTTATCGAGATTGTATCACTATCGAAGATTCACAACTAGCATTGATTGCAACTGTCGGAAGCATCAAGAGGCGAAAGATGGGTCTTTGTAAGTCGCGATCCCGTCGTTGTTAACTGTGATTCTTTTAAGCCACTCATTGGAATCGTGATATTGTTGATGCTTCCCAGTTAGCTTTTGCCGCGACCGTATCATTAGGGCACGTCGTCCTAGATCGATCGTGACTGTATCATGGAATTCGGTCACAAAGGCCTGTGTACCACAGTCCCTTTGATTGTATCGCGAGATTTGTTCACAAAAGAGTTTGTTATGCGGCAATCCCGTCATCCTCTTCTTGGAGAGATCTAATCGCGACTGTGTGGCGAGTTTTGGTCACGAAGGCCCCCGTCACTTGCACCTGTACATTGCGTTCCCTTTTGTGGAAGGCTCTGTAGCTAGTTACGTTGCAAACCGATGTCTTGATGATCTAGCATGATATGAAGATTTCAAAACGAATACGAGGTTGCCGCAGTGGCCGAATCTTTGATACCATTTGATATGATTCTGGACAAATTTTCACACAAAAATTAGGGCGGCCAATGGTAATTATTTTTCTGGATCATCAAATAACTTAACACGAATCCATAAAAGATAAGCACCTACAATTCGAGAGGTAGATGATCTCTCTCAAATTCTACCATTCGAGAGGTTGGAAGTCTTTCCCAAGCCCTAACTCTAGGACTGACAACCACAATCTCATGCATACCTAACTCTAAAGCCATTATGCTAAAATAATAATAAATAATGAAAGATTAAATTGCCTTTAGACACACAAAAGACAAAATTGCCCTTAAGCTAGGCACCGACGTAGTAGAATCTCTTGAAACTGGATTTGAAATTGAACATCGTTGATTTCTCTGGAGCTTGGAGATGAACTGAAATTGGCTCTCTTGAACTTGTTTTTATAACTCCAAGTTGTGCCATACATTTTGGTCTTTTACATCCTCTTAGGGCACTAATTAGATGCTCTCAACTTTTTAATGCAAGGTGTTGGATCTCATAACAATAAGGAGCCAAATGGAATGATTTTAAACTTTACTGCTGTATAAGAGAATGGAGGTTTTCAGATGTATTGGCTACTCTTTAATCCCTAATATCTTGTTATATTTTTCCTAATTTTTTTCTTCTATTATATATGGTGTTGAAATTATGTTTAGAACCTGCTTGATAATCACTCAAATTTATTATGCTTAAAATAAAAATTATGAATCGCTCAAAATAAGCTCAATCAACTCAAAATTGACTCAATATATGAGATATGCACATATTCACGTGTGCTAATACATGCACACGTGTGTGCATCCATTATTATATAGTACTTTAAATAATAAATGTCAATACTCTTTTAAATTTCTATTTTAAAAAGCATGTGTAAGTATCTTTTGAATAATTTTATACATATAATAGTTTTGTTGAGTAATTAAAATATATTTTATAAAGTTAACTGTCCTCACTTGAATCCACTTCAAACTCGACTCAAAATCAAACATAGTTGATTCTAGTCATTCTTGGCTCAATTTTAAATCGAAATTGGCTCTCTCAAACTTTACTTGCTATCATTCCAAGTTGTCTCATACTTGTACGTGTAATTTGAGATGCACCCACATTCTAAAGCTAGTTGAGATGTTTCCTATTCGTAAGTGGTAACGAAATTAACAAATTATGGGTTTGCATTTTCAAAATTTAAATTACCAATAGGTTCTGGTAGGTTCCTATTGAGAATGTTAATTCTGTTATTTTGCTGCTTCTCTACTCCGGTGACATTCAATTTTACCACTGTAACTGCTTGTGGCTATCTTATTTCGTTTGAAGGCTCATTATATATCTTTCTATCATATTGTCATATACTATAATGAGGTTACCGTGATGTTCTCTCTATTAGAACAGGTCCTCTCTCCATTGGTTGAGAAATGCAAGAAATTTGGCCGGGCAATGCGTATTGGTACAAATCATGGAAGTCTTTCTGATCGTATAATGAGCTATTATGGTGATTCTCCTAGGGGAATGGTGATTGGTGCTTTTATTTATGCCACCAAAATTTCCCAATTTTATTAATTACAATTAGTTCTGAATGTTTCAATTATTCTAATTCTGATGCAGGTAGAGTCCGCAATGGAGTTTGCAAGGATATGCCGAAAGTTAGATTTCCACAATTTCGTCTTCTCAATGAAGGCGAGTAACCCGGTGATCATGGTTCAAGCGTATCGTTTACTTGTAGCAGAAATGTATGTTCAAGGTTGGGATTACCCCCTCCACCTTGGGGTAACTGAAGCTGGTGAAGGTGAGGATGGACGAATGAAATCTGCAATTGGTATTGGAACTCTGCTTCAGGTTTACGCACTGCTTTTATCCTTCAATCTCTTATATTTTATTTGCTACTTTTAATTGTCTAGTGTATTAATTTGACTTAAATTGACAATCGGAATTAAAGACATTTTCTGCTGGTATGAAAATACTTTTTGGTGGTCTGGTCTGTCTGATGAAGAATAATATGCCAAACATTTATGGCCGTTTGAGGTCACTTTTGTTTTTTATATTTATTTATTTATTTATTTTTTGTTTATGTTTTGATTCAAAACAAAACATGTTTGGCTATTGATTAAAGTTATTTTTAAAATCACTCAAAACACCCATAAGTTATTCAGACTGTTTTTAGAAAACATATTAATGTTTTTTAGAAACAAAAAATAAAAACATGTAAAAAATACATTAAACAAACGTGTTTTTAAAAACAAAAGAGAAGAAAAAAAAAGTTAAATTGATCCCAAATATACCCTTTGTTAATTGTTACTCAATCAAATAATTACCTTTAAAATTTATTAATTACATAGAAATTAAGTCATTTATATGTAACAACCCGAATTCTTATTCTTTGAGATGTTGCCTGCTTTGGCTTAATTGCCTCATAGTTTTGTCCCATCGGTGTAACTTTGGTCAAGTTGTTGAACTTGCTGAAATTTATCGGGTTTATTTGACCCGAAACACAACTCAATTTTACTATAGAAGAAATTCATTTGGTTACTTGATTGTATATGGAAGATTAGTCAGAGTAAAGCTGACAAGCTCAATCTGGAGAGGCAAAGATGCACTAATTTATTGAGGATGCATTAAGTTAAGAGTTCAATGTGGGCATTCATCTGTAAAATAACTCTATGATCCTTTATTTATTCCAAGCATTTAGGCTGCATTCAGATCTGGGGATTGAGGATGCATATTAACGAAATGGAAATAAACCAACTTATTATATGTTTTGCTTAAATTGTTGCTAGTCTCTGTCCCAATTTAGCTTGGGGCTTGAAATTAATCAAAGCGTGAACCAAGAGTTTGATGGTAAAATTTAAAATTTTCTACATTCTTATTCTATTTTTATTTATTATCACTAATAATTTACTATGCAAATGAATTGAAAGAGTCACTAAAGAAAATGATTTAATTGACCAAATAAAAGTTTACCTTTCATGTTACCGATCTTGCCTTCTGTGCAGCGTGCACATATTTCATCTAGTATTCATCTTTTATTAAAAAAAATTAAACATGAAAAACATTAAAATAACATGCTGAGTTATTTAAGATAACCCAATGAAGTAATCACTTTTCTAAACTACAGTAACTCAAGGAAAAAGAAAAGACATTATTTATGCTGATTAGTCCTAATATATTACAGAAAATCATAATAATTTATAGCATATGTTCATTATGTTTTCTCATGGAAGAAATCTAGAATTTTTACATGCATTTTCTTTTATTTTATTTTTTAAAGTATAATTTCTTAAGCTTAATGTACTTCATACTCCTAAATTTCACATCCTCTTAGGAGCACCGTTGAAAGATAATTTAATACACCTCTGATCTTTGTTATCCCGTCGGCACAATGATTTATGATCTAAATTGCACGATTGTCTGAGGCAGAAAGATGTCTACTCACCCTTGACCGATATTATCCCGTCGCATAGCGGCTTGTGGTCTAAATTACATGATTGTTTGAGATGGTAGGGTGTTCATTCAATCATGACCGTTACTTAACCATCAAGACAATTATTAGTGATTTATGTTTTACTATTGTCTGATATGGTAAAAAATTATTTACTTACGTAGGTACTTTGGTGTCCCCAACCATTGCATAAGGGGTGAACTCCTCCTCTTAGCATGCACATGTAAGCATTCATGTATACAATATTTCCTTCATAGCATATATTATTTTATTATGCGACATTTGCATTAATCTACTAGTTAATATAAGTGTATGTTTACTAGAATCAAAAGGGCATGCAATAGTCTAGTAACTTTATAGGTAAACTATTTTGTAATTGTTTATTCATGACTGTTAATGAGTACTTCTAAAGATCATGTAATACTTTGATGTCTTTCTAGGAAAACTAAATACAACTATTTATGCAGTATAGCTATGATAGAAAAAAAGATGAGGTTTTTACTAAAATTAGGGAAACTAAATATTTTATTTCAATAACGCAAACAACACAACTCAAATAATTAAAAGATAAGCACCTATAATTCAAGAGATAGACGATCTCTCTCTAAATAATTCTAACGTCTACAATTCGTGAGGAAAGCAATGTCTCCCAAAATCTAATCTTAAGACTCAATACATGATCTCATAAGCATAATAAGCATTATTTATACCCCACAATAATAACTAATAAAAGACTAAATTGCCCTTAGGCGTCAGTATGTCATTACTTCCCTCCGAAAAAGATACTTTATTCTTAAGGCGAAAAAAAGACAAATTGCTGCTAGGTCAAGCTATATGACTCCCACACATAAATTGACCTTTAGTCTGACTCTTGCAGCATGCACTTGATTTAGATAAGCGATGGGTCGTTGACAGTACCGACGCCTATGAATTAGGACTGCGCCTAATCCATAGCCTAAACATTATCTACAATGAAAGGTTAATTGAAATCAGGTAACGTTAGCACTCGTACACTCGTCATTGTTTTCTTTAATTTCCCAAAAGTCTGGGTTGCCGTTTCCCCCACTGATAGTTATTATTCAATTTCTCCATCAATGACCACACAATCAAATTCCAATCCTTTAATGAGCTTTTGGTAGTATCTTGTAAGTTTCATAGATTTTTTCAACCCCTTGATGTTTTTAAGTAGTGGCCACTCCAACATAACAACCACCTTCGATGGATTCACCAACGCCAAGGTCCTATACAAACTAGGGTCACCGCATAGTACCACCATCTTGTCTCCCTATTGAAACTCTATGGTCAAGAGTTTTCAATTCATCTTAGCCTTTTCTAAGGATTGCAACTATTTCATACCCAATATCATGTCAGTCCTCTTTGAATCTAATGGAAGAATATCCCCCATCACATGAATACCCTGTTGTCAAAATTAGCCATTTACAAACTCTCCTGCTCTTCTCCATCTATTCCATTCCCATCACATCTCCAAAACTTCCTTGTGTCAACCGTCTCTTGCCCCTATTGCTTCACCATTTGAGTAGCGATGATGTTGTGGGTGACCCTAATATTTAGCAATATCACTACCTAATGCTCTTTGGTATGTCACTGAAGTTTCACAGTGTGTTTTGGTGTTAACCCCATCTTCGGGTTTAATGCGAATTCTACCACATTAAGGTGTTCCTCCTCCACCACAACTTGTAATGGTGTCATGGGACAAATTTCTCATATCGAAAACTTTACCCCTCGGTACGCTTCTCCTGAATCTCTATCTTTGTAAGACGTTTGAGTGTCACCTCTGATCATGACCTATTATTCCTGTCCCAGGGAGCCTCCCTTTGAACTTCTGTGTCTGAGCTTTTGGTATCATTGTGGTTGTAACAGTTCAGTATGACGCTTCACCTATGCTGCACCTAGTAGCCCATTCAATTGCATTTTTATCTTCAACCAATTGCGCTAATTTCAAAGTTTCCCCCAATCCCCATAGTCTCAACAGACGAAGTGTTAGACTTTGGCTTCAACCTTTTCATGAATTCCAATACTTCTTCTAATATCCCTCTCAAAGGATCAGATAACATCTCACATTTCTCTATATAATCTATGACGTATCATCCTTGGATCAATGCAAAAAAAATTACTCGTGTAAATTCCCTTCCCGTGTGGTTCTAAAATGCTTCAACAATCAGCCCTTGAATTCTTCCCATATTCTGATTGGCTGACATTGTTTTCTCGATATCATGCTAGAGTCTTCCTTTTCAAATATAGGGTAACCGCCATTATAAGAACATAGAACGCTGAAATTAATATTTTGACGAGCAGTGTCATTTAAAATGAGGGCAAAATGCATTTTTCAAACGACGAATAATAAGGTGGCGGGCAGTGCTTTTGCCGTGTAGCTGCGCTAAATGGATAGTAAGGCAATGAAATGTGCCACTGTTTTCTTATATAATCTTGTTCATTTTATTGCGGCCATCTTTAATGTTTTTCCAGTGACAATGAAGACCTATTTGCTACAATAGTTTCTTTAGCGGAACACCTAGAAGATCAATAGTAAATTGCTTTTTTTTGTCTCATCATCTGCATGCTAAGCATTCCTTGCATGCTAGGCATTCCTGCAACCTTCTAGATTGTTGAAGAGCCTTTTTTTTTTGTTCTCATTTTAGTAATGCAAGCATAATCAAAATTTAAATTTCTGTTCTTATGTTTTTGCAGGATGGTTTGGGGGATACTATTAGGGTATCTCTTACCGAGCCACCTGAAGAAGAGATTGATCCTTGTAGGAAATTGGCAAGCCTAGGCATGAGGGCTGCGAACATTCAAAAGGGAGTGGTAGAGCTCTATTTAGGCCATTCTTATTTGAAATTGAATAAATACCACACCACATATAATATAATTATAATTTTTTTAGTCTTGCTGATGTTTTGTGATGTTTGTGCTTTTCTATGTAAATCTCTCAAAAAGGCCCCTTTTGAAGAGAAGAACAGACGTTATTTTGATTTCCAAAGACGAAGTGGTCAGCTACCAGTTCAGAAGGAGGTTAGCTCATGCGACCATTCATTAGCATTGAATAGTTTTTCTGACAATCCTGA
The DNA here is from genome assembly GCF_001263595.1 of Phalaenopsis equestris. Lineage (NCBI taxonomy): Eukaryota > Viridiplantae > Streptophyta > Magnoliopsida > Asparagales > Orchidaceae > Phalaenopsis > Phalaenopsis equestris. The sequence goes on along the minus strand of NW_018164444.1, from coordinate 72,186,451 downwards.
CAAATTTTTCTCGAAATAGGGTGAAGAGGTGGATTATCGAGGGGTTCTGCATCGTGATGGCTCCGTTCTGATGTCGGTCTCCTTAGATAAGCTCAGAGTAGGTTTTGGCTTCATAATCATATCCTAAATATTTAAAGTTTAATCTGAGTTTTTTTTCCTGCATTGTGAAGTCTTTTTTTTTGGCTATAATGAAACTGTTTAAATGCTATGATATGATTCAGTAGAGCACAATCTTCTTTTGATTAATTTTCATTTTGTCACTGACCCAATGTCAAGGAAATCAACTCAGCAATAGCACTTGTGGGCGTGTTTAAATAATAATAATAAAAAAAAAATGAACCATAGTTTTAGATATAAATGAAAATATGACACTCAATAGGACACAATGGAGAACAAGTTTTCATGTAGCCGACCCCACTTAGTGGGATAAAATGTTTGTTGCTGTTTTTGCTGTTGTAATTGTTTTAGATTTTCTAAATTACTAGATATATCCAATTATTTTGTGATAATTTATGTTAAAATTGAGTTTTTATTTATGCCAGACACCAGAACTTCTCTACCGGTCGCTTGCAGCAAAGCTTGTAGTTGGCATGCCATTCAAGGTTATCGCTTCTACCCGTGCATCATATAATTTTGGCAAATTAAATGATAAGCGAGATATTCTTGTAACATCTTAATTTTTGATAAATTTTAATATTGTTTCAGGATCTCGCAACGGTAGACTCCATTCTCTTGAGTGAGCTTCCTTCTATTGATGATACTGATGCTGTAAGATCAACTTCACTTTAGGAAAATATAGTATTATAACATGTGCTGAAAAGAGTTAAAGCTTAATTATAGTCTATGACACACCAGGGTGCGCGATCATGTCTCATTACATTTTGCACTGGAGATTGGGATTGATCTTAGCTTACTTCATATAATTGCACAGTAATTTTTGATCCCCAACAAATGCTGACCTGTTATGAAGTTTTGCTTGGCATCACTTTTTTTTTTATGTTTTTGTTTTCAATTTTGTTTTTATTTTTGAATATATGTTTGGTTAAAATAAATTTTATGTATTTATTTTTTTATTTTTTAAATAAATCATCTTGTTTTAAAAATACTGAAAGTCATTTTGTTTTTTAAAATATTCTAAACAAATTTTAGGTGTTTTGAGTGTTTTTAAAAATAACTATCATAACAAAAATTATTTTAATTCAAATCAAAACATAACCAAAAGAAAAATAAAAATAATAAATAAAAACAGAATCAAAATTGTTTCCAAACAGCCCCTTAGAGAACAAAAATACAAGAGTATTGTTGAAAAGTATCCTTTCTTATGTGGTTTTCTATAGAGATCCTCTTTATTTAAAACAAGTGAATGAGCACAATGTACCAAGGTTCTATCAAAAAAAACTTGCACTGCTCAATTTAAATGAAGTGCTTGTATGATTTTTATTTTTTATTTTTATGGCACTGACACTTCCTATCAAATTAGAGTGTAAATACTGTTAGTTTGAGTTTATTTAATGGTAAAGAGAATGGTGGTGGAGCCAGAACTTTTGAAAAAGCCATCAGGTATTTATTTTAAACTTTATCATGAGTGAAAATATTTATAGAAACTATAGCATTTTGAATGAAATGATAATCAATTTTAATATATTTATTTGTCATGAAATATGAAGCTGAATAGAGTTATAGCTTAATTATGGTCTATCGCACACCGGGGTATGCGATCATGTCTCTCATGGCATTTTGCACTAGAGATTGGGATTGATCTAGCTCACTTCATATAATTGCACATTAATTTTTGACGCCCAACAAAAGCCCACCTGTTACGGAGTTTTGTCTTGGCATCACTTTTATTTTATGTTTTTGTTTTCACTTTTGCTTTTATTTTTGAAAATTTGTTTGGTCAACATAATTTTTATGTCTTTATTTTTGTTTTTATAAAATAAATCACCTTGTTTTTAAAAATACTAGATCACCTTTTATTTTTTAAAATATTCTAAACATCTTTTAGGTGTTTTGAGTGTTTTTAAAAATAATCAACATAATCAAATATGTTTTAATTCAAATCAAAGCATAAACAAAGAAAAATAAAAATAAAAATAAAAAATAAAAAATAAAATCAAAATTGATTCCAAACAACCCCTTAGAAAACAAAAATACAAGAGTATTGTTGATAAGTATCCTTTCTTATGTGGTTTTCAATAGAGATTCTCTTTATTTAAAAGTGAATAAGTACTATGTACCAAGGTTCTGCCAAAGCTTGCACTGCTCAATTTATATGAAGTACTTGTATGATTTTTTTTTAATTTAATGGCACTGACACTCTCTATCAAATTAGAGCATATATACTGTTAGTTTTAGTTTATTACATGGTAAAGAAAATGGTCGTGGAGCTATAACTTTTGAAAAAACTATTAGTTATTATTTTAAACTTGATTATGAGTGACAATATTTATAAAAACTATATCATTTTGAATGAAATGATAATCAACTTTTAATATATTTGTTTTTTTCAAGAAATGCAAAGCTTTTAGTAGTGTGGATGTTTGCACTATTATTATAGCGCTGAATGATAGGTGTTGTAATTGAAAAATGAAACTCTCCAATGGAGCCTCTTACAGAATGGGCTTTAGCTTTGTATTCAGCCTCGACATTAAATCTTATCGAAATAAGCTCATTTCTTATTTTTAGAGAAAGCTCAAAGGCTGAAGTAAATCTGCAATGTCCGCTGGAAGATGTAGAAGACTAGTTTTTTATCCACTATAAATGTTGAAAAGCAATATCATTCATACAATATAATTCATATGCGCAAACCAACCATACAAATCAAGATCATATATCCGATCAATGTACTTTTTTAATAGTTTTGTGATTGAATTCTAGTAATCTATATAACTCAAAATAATTTTTGATTATTTATAAATAAAATCTCATTTCTTCTTTGCATCAGGAGAGTTCAATAAAACTTTTCAGCGATGGATTTTGCATATTTGTAATTACTAAAAAACCCAAAATAAATTAAAAAAAGACTTGAATAGATCCTCAAGCTTTGTCCATTCTGTTGAAGCTTTGGGCCATTAGATTGTGATTTTGGTAAGCATGCTAAAAATTGCCTCAAGATTTATGCATACTCTGGTTCTTTTAAGATATAATATAAGCATTAGTTTTGCCAATTGAGTAAAGAGTCAAAATAGTCCTATAACTGTTTGCATGGGGCTATTTTAATCATAAAGTCTACAAAAATATCAAACTAATCCCCAGAGTTTTTAAATTGAGGTTGAAATAGTCCTCCGTTGGGTCTTTTTTAGCCCATATTAAAAAAGACTAGGGACTATATCCACATTTTTATAAACTCTTAGACTAAAATGACCTCCTACAAAAATGTCACAAAAGGTCAGGGGACTATTTTGGTACTTTTCTTATTTCCAAATATATGTTTGTAATTATCATATCAATGGGCTCATGGGGTTAACCCAACATTACTGTTGAATAACTTGGTGTTATCTGCAGTCGTTTTTTACATATTCTTTTCTGATTAATTTATTTCTTCAGGGGTGTCTGCTAACTAGCTTATATTGCTTTTAATCAGAGGTTAGCTCTTAAAAGGCTGATCGACATAAGCATGGGAATTTTGGTTCCCTTGTCAGAACAACTTACAAGACCTCTTCAGAATGCCATTGTTCTTGTAAATCTGAAGGAACTTTCAACTGGTGCTTACAAACTATTACCAGAAGGTAGGCTTTGAGGTGTTGCTTATTTCAGGATTTAATGCAGATTTATACCTGTTAATTTGGCTTTTCCCAAAAAAACTCTGGAAGGGCCTCTTTTAAGCTTATTAAGATAAATTGGTCAAGCTTTAGTTGGATAAGAACTTTGTTAAAGTTTGAATCTGCTTCCCAAAACAAGTTTGAATCTGCTTCCTCCCTACTGGTGGTTAAAGTACTGGTTCATAATGGGCACTTTGATTGAAATTAAGGCCCCATATGGGTGTTTTTTAAAAACAAAATAAAACCTACAAAAGTTATAATAACCAAATATGTTTTAAAAAACAAAGGATTTTCAAAAACAAAAATGAAAACAAAAGTGATATCATGGGGCATTTAGGGCTTGTTTGAGATTAATTTTATTTTTTGTTATTTTTTAAAATAAGTTTGTTTAGTGTGTTTTTTAATATTTTTATTTTTTATTTCTAAAAATAAATTTACATGTTTTTGAAAATACTACAATTAATATTTAGCATTTTGAATGTGTAGAATTATTGGGGGAGGAAAAATTGCTTTCTTTATTATTCACAACTAGGATACACATATATAAAGAAATCAATCCCTCCTTATTTAGAAACTTACCAATTATATCTCACCTAAATTAGGAAAGGAAAAAATTCTGAATAAAAATTGAAAAATATAAAATAGGAAGGGAATAAACTAAATCAAAGGTTTCGTAAGATATCTCAATCAAATCTTCTAAGATTTAGAAAGAACTAAATTTTCTCAAATTTTCACACTCCCCCTTAAGCTAGGTTGTAAATGTTATTGTAGAGACCAAATCCGGTATTGAATTCTGAGAAGGTGTTGAAAGGAAGAGCTTTGGTGTATTTCAGTATTACCACTCGCTTTCTTCCCCTACTCCACCAGCTGTGTCACGAGGCTGGTTTTGCAACTCTGAATTACAATAAGTTTTTTTAGTAGTTCAAGCTGCTCCTAGGTGAATGATTCAACCTACCTTTTGAATGCGGTATTAGCCCTTTCCTCTTGATCTTTCCTTCTCTGTCCAGGTTTCTAGTCTGCAGGTTTTCCCGAAGTTTCCAACGTTTGTCCTTGATATGTCTAATCTTTTTGTAATAGTCACATGGGGGATGATATTTCTAGTGTTTTGGGTGATGGGATTATGAGTATATAGGGCCGTGCTTTTAGTACTTGGTGAACCCCATTTTCAATCAGCATCAGCTTCTTTCTACTCTATTTTCTCTTAAGCAAAGACTTCAGGGGTAGATGGAAAGAGCTTTGTTCTCATAATCCTCTCTCACCTCATTCAATTCCCGAGTTAGTCCTACTAGAAATATCACAGCTCTCTTCTTTTTTATTATGAATTTAAACGTCACAGCATCTTCTAGACATTTTCATACATGTGTCTCAAACATATCCAATTGTAGTTAATATTTTTGTAAGGTGTTGAGTTATTGGGTTACACTTAGCTCTCCATATTGAAGGTCATGAAGCTTAACTTCGATCTCAAAAAACTCTGCATTGTTTTGTGCTGGAATATGTTTCGCTTGCGGCCTCCCATATTTATTTTGCAGTTTTGTATGATAGAAAATTTTCTCCCACTTTAGTAGTCATTGAGTTTATTGGTCAAGACATAACCATATAATCTTGATTCTTCCATGTGCGATGGTTGGTATCAATGATCTCAAAATTCTTTTCTCTTGTAAGATGTTCATTATTCCCTTTACCACAAATATACATAAACACGGATTGAGACTATTGGAGGTTGTTTTGGCCATTGAGTTCATGATTTTGATAAAGTTAGAGACTTCAGGAGTCGTCTAAATAGAATCTCTGGTCTCTGATTCAATTTTAACCTCTAGAGTAGAACTTAAAGTTTTCATCCTTTACTTGGTTATCAACCCTAAGAGTATTTGGTCATTTTTAGTTTATTGTGGTTGTTTTTGTATACAATTTCTATAGTCGCTACAAGTAGGTGGAAGGCTGCTTTAGGAAATCATAGGTTGCAGGTAATGTTGTAGGGAAGCATGCGAGAAGTAGATAACTTGCAGGAGAAGCTGCAGGGAAAAAGAAAGAACAATTGTATGGAAGAGACAAGAAAGGGCCTCCAATAAGGAGAAGCTCTGGCGGAGGATTTGCAGTAGGATGATTGGTTGAAGGAAAAATTCTGGAGGGTCTGTAACAGGGACACTTTCAGCTATAAGGAGAATTCCGAAGGGCCTACAATAGGGAGACTTTTTGTTGCAGGGAAGAGCTACGAAAAGACATGTAGAGAAAATTCCGGTTGAGGAAGGTCCGACTGTCTGCAAGGAATAGTTTTCGGTGGAGGGTCTGCTGCTAAGAAATTTCCGATGGCAGAAATTGAACAGAGGAGATAATACATGGAGAATTCCCTTGCTAAGAAGAAGATGTGCCCTGGAAGAGTTGTAAGTCGTCTAAAAGGATTCCGACGGAGGAGGGACTGCAGCAGAAGGATTCCAGCTGCAGGGGGAGTTCCGATGGCAACGGAGAACAATGGAGGGTCTGCAGGGAGTTTTTTGGTCTTCAGGAAGTATTGCGGCGTTGATAGCTACAAGGAGAAGCTCCAGAGGATGGTTTGTTGCAGGAGAAAGCTACGGCGGAGGGCCTGCTGCAAGGAGAAGCTTCTGAGAAGGGCCTACAAAAGACAGATGGTTCCATGAATGATTCCAGCAGAAGCTCCGGAGGATGGCATGTTGCAGGGAAAGCTACAGTGGAGGGCCTGTTGCAGGGAAAAACTCCAGAGGAGGGCCTACAGAAGACAGATGGTTCCATGAAGGATTCCAGCAGCTGCTGCGGTTGCGGTGGACTTAGGAGGGTCTGCCGTGAGGAAGAGGGTCTATAGTGAGGAGGGCCTGCAACTGGATACTTCCAGCTACAGGGAAGAGTGCTAACAAAAAGATTTTTGGGCAGCAGGAAGTTCTGGAAGCATGCAAGAAGAAACTGGTGGAGGCAAGCTTGTGACAGGGAAAGCCCGTAGTTGTTGCTGCTGCTAGCAGTGAAAATCCGGAGTTGCCGTGGCTGGAAGGATGAGCAAAGCTATTGCTGCTGCTGGAAGGATGTGGGGAGAATCGCTTGAGAGTCTGCAGCATGAAAAGATCCGTACAACAGGAAGAGTTCTGACAGAGGAATACAATGGATACCAAGTATTCCGACATTGGTGAGCCTGTAGTAGGGAGGTTTGGCTGCAGGAAGAATTTCCGGTGGTCGGAGGAATACAGAGGAGTGTTTTAGTGAGAGTTCTGGACTGAGGAGGGCTTGCAGCAGGGAATTCTGATTGCTGAGAGTGTTTTGGCTGTAGATTAGAACGAAGGAGAGATTTCTGCTGCAGGGAAAAGCCAGGAAGGGTCCTGCAGGGAGGAATTTTGGTTGACTGCTGGGAAGGGCTGCTTGCAGGGAAGAGGTCTGACTGCTTCTGCTTGCTGACATAGGGAGGTTGTGAGAGCTGCTGCAGGGACAACGGGAGAAGACCCCCCTGCAGGGACACGAGAAGGTTTGGCGGAGAATAGCTGCCACAGGGACAACAGGAGAAGGCCAACGGAGAGGAGCTACGGCTTTTAGGTAGGAGGGCTGTGCTAAGATCAAAGAGGAGAGAAGCTTTTTTGCAGAGAAGCATTCCCATGACTATTGGACACAAACTTGCGGCTATTGCCTGCCTATACAAGTCCGGATTAGTGGAGGCCTTCGCTGAAGGAAACACCGGTAGTAGGGATGCTTCCGGCTGAGAATTTCTGCCTACATGAAGATTTTATGCTCTGACAGGTGGGGAAAATTTTTCCACTAGAGAGAGAAAGGTATATCCTCTGGAGAGCGAGAGGAATTTCCACCGGAGAGTAATTTCTGCCGGACAAATCATCTTGTACCTGCAACAACCCTCTAGAAGAAGTCTGCGTGCTTTGATCGACGCTTCACCTGGATCCTTAGACTGGCTAATGGAAGTCTGTCTGTAGGGGATTGGCTCACCGCGTCAGTAAGTTTGCTGCTGCTTCCGAGTTGATTGAGGGCCTGCATGCTGTAATAGGATTCACCTGCAGGAAATATCCGAACAATAGGAAAATTCAGATAGCGACTAAAAAAATCGGGAGAAGGAGACATGGGCCCACAGACACTGGAGATGCAGGTTTGCAGGGAGATGGGGAGATATGGGCCTGCAACAAGGAGATGCAACTGGTAGTATAGGGAAGTTAGGCTGAAGTTGCTGCAATAGGTGTTGAAGCGACCATCAGAAAAACTTCTACAGAAGGAGGTTCGATTGGCTAATATAAGATCTATGATATCATGTAGAATTATTCTCTTTATTATTCACAGATAGCGTACACACACACACACTATATATATATAT
>NW_018164444.1:72176395-72178361 GCF_001263595.1 Phalaenopsis equestris | reverse complement strand
GTTACATCTTATATATATATATATATATATATAATGAAAAAGCCCAAGGGCTGATATATTAAAGATAAAGATATATATATGTTTGTATGGGTGGGCCTAAATGCCCAATCCACACGGTACAACGCACACAAAAAAATGTAAAAGCTGGGTACATGAAGAAATAAAAAGAAACCCAAAAATCACCCGGGCGCTGAAAAAGTATGGGTCATCCCAATCTAGTCTTGACTCTGGTTCTAGTTCTCGGTAGGGATCCGACTAATAGATTGGTAAGGTGCTGACTATTACCCGTAGTAACTAAAGTATCATCTATAAGACTCCTGAGCTCTATTAGATCTCCATTCTTCTTATTCCTCCTGGAAGTGTAAACTTGTCATTCCTCCTCCGAAGAATCCGCCTGATGGGGTAGAGCTGAAGTAGAAGGATTACCAACAGTAGTACCCAAAATAGGTTCTACAATATGTGAAGTATGAGTTGCCGCTACACCGGTTATTTCTTGAAGAAGTGGAGCTGCGAGGCTCTCCTGGTTATCAATTTGAATACTATTATTTGTAAGTAATAGTCCGTCAGAATTGTTTTGTATGGAGTTTGTAGGTGCCAACATCGCATCACTCTCAGTAACAATAACAACAGTGTTATGAGGGGAATGTCATGGGTGGGGTCCTCAGGTGCAAAAAACATCTCCTGTCTGGTAGTATCCTCATTAGGTGGAACTAAAATGTCCACAGCAGTGGGGTTAAACCCATCCTTATTCACTTGAACCTTAGATTTCAAATTAGGATGAAATTTGTGGCATTTAGCAAGGATATGACCAAACATCTTACAGTGGGTACAATATAGGGGTTTGCGTTCCATGACGATTTGTTGCCAATAACCATTATGGGTTGTGCCAAGTCAGACTTCAGTAACATCAGGTAAAGTAATATCCTTTTTCACATGTATTTTGGCCACCGAGGGTCTAGTTAGGTTGAAAGTGGGCAGATCTAGTTTCAAAGGATCCCCAAGGATGACCCCAATAGAGTAAAGAACCTGATGGTGAAAAAAATGCAGCTTGAAACCAGGTAAATTTAATCATACCGGTAAAATGAGAGTTTCATGATTTAGGTCGAAATTAGGAAACCACTTGAGTAACTTCATTGATTTGCCTTCTATATTAAGATATTTCCTTCTATATTAAGATATTTCTTAAGATATTTCTTGGATAAAATTCTGGTGTAGTTTTCAACTACTGTTATTTGGATCAACACGTCTCATATCCATGAGTCCCACATTCCACTTGCCTACTAGCTTAAGATCATTAACACTCTTTGATAAACTCCATAGGAGGGTGTCCCCACTGAAATTTTTCAATAAGAGCAAACTTGAATTTTTCTGTCAGGATAGAAATTTCTGATTCAGAGAAAAAAATTATTTCTTTTATACCCTTTCTTCTTTTCTGTTTAATAAAAGGACAATCATTTGTACCCTTACGAAATTCTTTATAACTTGAGGGGAATCCCACTGCGGACTCCACCCGAGGGTTACCCATCATGTGAGCAAATGAGACTTTGTCCGGCTCAACCAAACAAGGAGGCGCCATCAGAGCAAGGAGAGCTGTCGGAGTTAAGCTACAACGAAGTTAACAATGAGAGGCTTCACGAGCAGGCGCGAACGCAAAGCAAACTTGTCGAGCAGACGAACGCAACGCCGAGCAGACTCGTCGAGCAGGAGCAGACGCAGACGAATGCCAAGAAGACGAACGCCGAGCAGACTTGTGGAGACGCAGACACGCCGACAAGGGCGTGCGCGAGCCGACGAAGCAGAAAGGAGCGGAAGCTTCGAGCGACAGAATCAATGGCGATCTCCATTCGAAACTCTAACAGAGCAGTTGTCCGCCATTCGAAAGCATATATACATATATGTATATATATATATACATATATACATATATGTATATATATATATACATATATACATATATGTATATATA
>NW_018164444.1:72146499-72176211 GCF_001263595.1 Phalaenopsis equestris | reverse complement strand
TGCGAGTGATGTGATGCTGACACCTTCAAACCCCATACAAAACAATACTGATAGACTATTATCTACAAATGATAGTGTTCAAACTGATAATCAGGAGAGTCTCGTAGCTCAACTTCTTCAGGAAGTATCCGGTGTAGAGGCAACTCATACTTCACATATACTAGAACCTATTGTGGGTACTACGATTGGTATTCCTTCTGCTTCAGTTCTACCACCCCATCAGACTGATTCTTCAGATGAGGAATGATAGGTCTATTCCAGGAGGAAGAAGAAGAATGGAGGCCGACACCAGCTTTGGAACATATTGGATAATACATTGGTTACTACTGGCAATGACGATCATCTTACCAGCTTATTAGCTTGCTCCTTCCCTAGAAATAGAGGCAGAGATAATATCAAATTGGGTCTCTCTCTAGCCACCTGATTCTATGTATTTCAGTACTGTTAGGCTTTTTAAGTACTGTTAGACTTTTTATTTAAGTATCTAATGTATTAGAAGGAAATGCCATCATAGTAATGAGATGTGCCGGCGTTCACTTGCAGCGTGTTCCAAACAAGCAGACATATATATATATATATATATATATTCGCCAAAATAAAAATTTCATTGATCAGAAGAAGATACAATGGTTTTAGTGAGTAGGTGCTAGATATCCACTCACAAGGCATACATGACTCAAAAAAATAACAAAAAAGTACAAGTAATCCCAAAACAACCGGATAATTTCCCCAAAAGGATAAAATGGTCCACCAGAGAGCTTCATCATGATGAGTGGTCTTTCTTCTCCCTGGTTCTAGAGAGGGACTCTAGCACCCAACTGATAAAGACTTCCACCCGAAATGAGCAAAACATCATCCTGTAAATTCCTGAGTTCATTCAGTCCTTTTTTCTTCTTCCTGGTTTTGTAAACTTGCCAATAATCTTCCAAGGGTTGTCCCAACTTATCATTGAGTTGATTATCAATGGGAGCAATTTCCACCTGTTGCACACCTTGAACTTGACACTCTGCCAAGGTTTGAAGGCCCTCAACATCAACGATAATTGTTTCCATAGCATATGGAGCACATCTGGCACTAAAAGGAGAGTATCCTCATTTTCGGTAACATGAGGGGGCTGAGGTAGTGAGGGGTGCTCCTCTTGGGCACAAACAGTGACAATATTCTCTCTAGTTGCAATTTCCACCATATTAGCCGGCGGAATAGATGCTTCTTTAGTAGTTAGATGAGACACTTGAGGTTGGGGTCTCAAATTAGGGTGGAGCCTGAAATATTTTTCAAGTGTGTGTCCAAACATCATACAATGGGTGCAATAGTATAGTCTTTGTTTCATGAAAATCTGTTGCCAGTACCCGCTATGTGCAGTGCCAAGCCAAATTTCTTCAATGTTAGGTAAAGTGATATCTCTCTCTACAAGGATCCTGACAACAGAAGGTCTGGTGAGATTAAAAATGGGTATGTCTAATTTCATTGGTCTCCCAAGCATTGCCCCAATGGAATAAAGAACCTGATGGTTGAAAATATGCAATTTAAGTCCAGATAACTTAAACCATATTGGTACTGTAGGTGGTTCTTGGTTTGAATCAAATTGAGGAGACCACTTGAGCAACTTCATAGTTTTTTCTTCAATGATGAGGTATTTCTTGGAGAAAATCCTAGCATAGTCTTCGTCCGTGGTCAATTGTATCATCACATGTCTCTCATCAAAAAGTCCCACTTTCCATTGTCCTACAAGTATGAGATCCTCAAAAGTTTTGCGAATAACCTCCATTTTGGGTTGCCCTAACTGAAATTTCTCAATGAGTGTGAATTTGCATTTTTCAATCAGAGTAGAGACTTTGAGAGACTTCGAGGTCTGAAAAAATAAGAGTGAAAAAATAAGAGCGGCCTCACCACCCTTCCTACAAGTCCTCTTAACAAACGAACAATCGGCTGTTCCTTCAAGGAAATCATGATTGATTTGAGGAAACACCACATGGTCGACAACCTTCTCAGAGTCTAGATCCTTTCCAAGTGCCTCAACAAAAGATTCTTTGCCTAGGTACTGATTTGAGGGAAGAACACTGGGCCATCGAAAGCAACAGAGAAAAAATAGAGAATAAATGGGGAGCTGAATCCGAACTTTAGAAGGATCACGCTGCTGTCAAGCTGAGCGAGGAGAAAGACGAAGGAGGAGCCGATCTTGTCCTAGCTGAATGTTGAAGAAACGCAGGATGACACTGCTGTGAAGCTAAGTCGAGGAGGAAGACGAAGGAGGAGCCGATCGTGTCCTAGCTGAGTGTCGAAGAAACGACGAACAGGATCGCATTGCTGTCGAGCTGAGTCAAGGAGGAAGACGAACACACAAGCCCTTCCCGTTTTCCGTGAGAGGTGACGAAACTGCTCGACGCGAACCTCTACCCTTCTTCGAGCACGAGGAAGCAACGAACATAATAGTTTCTCACCGACGGGGTATTGAGGGCTACACGAGTCACCATGTCGCGACCAAAGTAAACCTGATTTGATCTGGTCTTGACTCGACAATCTCCATCAACAATCCAAAGATTTCAAATATATATAATATATTGTGTGAGAGGGCCCAAGCATGACACCCTACCCGCACGATAAACACTACATGCAAATGGTTTCAAAAAAAGAAAATACAGAAAAATACATTAGAGTAAAAAAAAAAAAAAAACCAAAAGTGTCAAAACACGTAGTATCAGGTAGCTAGAGAGTGACCCAATTTTGCCCTGCATCTGCATCTAGTTCTAGGAAAGGAGCCAGCTAACAATTTGGTAAGATGGGTGCCATTGCTAGTAGTAACCAATGTATCGTTCAATAAATTCCTGAGCTCGAGTCGGTCTCCATTCTTCTTCTTCCGAAGATTGACTCACTTGATCAGTGGATTGGTCTAAAGTGTGCCGGACATGTGTAGGTTGTTGAACATTAGAAGCAATTACTTGTTGTACTAGCTGATCTTTTATTGGATCAAAGAACACTCTTGTGTGTCTTAACATGCAAGTGAGTCTTCTTCAATAGCAGCGAGTGGTATAGACACGTTTGGATCTGTACTTGTAGTATGAGGAGATGCTTCATGGGAATCCAAAGTACCATGCTCCAAACCAATAGCTGGAATAAAGTGTTCAAAAGTAGGAGCATCCAGGGGTAGGACGACTTGGGTATTGTGTTCTTCATCAGGAACTGCCGTGTTGGAAATAAGGTCAGATTGCACCTTCTCAGCAGGGATGATAGGTGGCAAGACGTCTACCCCCAATCCAGTATGAAAAGATTTTTGAACAGGTTGCTGATTATTAACAATATCCGACCTTAGATGAGGATACAAGTGATAACAAATAGTAGAATTGTGGCCAAATATACTACAATGAGAGCAATAAGGAGGGTGTGGTTCTATTTTAACCTTTTGCCAATACCCGTTGTGAGTGGTTCCAATCCATACCTCATCCGGAGCTGGTTGAGTGATGTCTCTCTCAACAATCACACAAGCCACAGAGGGTTTGGTGATAGCAAGCGTAAGACTATCAACCTTGGGGGCTTACCGTAAGAGTTGCTAAGGAGTAGATAATTTTCAAGTTGAACAGATGTAGTTTTATGCCCAGAAACTTTATCAAAACAGGAATGATAGGAGACTCTATTTTAGGATCAAAATTGACAGTCCATTTCAGGATTTTCATAAAGTAGTTATCGATCTTGATAACTTTACAAGAAAAAATAAGAGTGTATTCCACATCGTAAGATAACTGAATAAATATATGTCTGTCGTCAAATAAGTCAATATTTCAACTGCCCAATAACTTCATAACATCAAAATCTTTCTGAATGATCATCTTTCTGAATGATCTCAAAATGATCTCAAGTTTTGGGTGACCATAAAGGAATTTCCCCACCAGAGCAAAACGCCAAGAAGACGCAAGAGTACTGGTTTCAACCTCAGCGAGAAAAAGAGCAGGTTTTCTATTTTTTTTACCAAACTTTTTAATGAAAGTGTGATCACCACCTCCTTCAAGAGCCTCGTGGAAGGATTGTGGAACATTTCAAGTCTTATCGATACCAAAACCAGACTCTGAACCTGAAAGAGAGTAGGAATAGGAAAGTCGCCGGCAAGGGCAGTGACATAGGAACGGAGCGTCGAGGCCATCTCCACAGGCAAGATGACCACAGTCAGATTCGAGCGGCTTGGCGAGCCACGAAAAAGAAGCGAGCAGACTTCGGGCGCACAACGAGACGAAATCTTCTGTCGGGCAAGAGGGTGACAGGCACGTCGTCAAGATAGTAGACGGCGTGCAAAAGAGCAGTCAGACGCCGTCGTCTACGGGTAAGGAGAGACGACTGCAAGTGAGCGTCGTCGACTGGAGAGACGACAGCGAGCGAGCGTCATCGACTGAGATTAGCGCATACGTGAAATTGTCGTCGTGGGAGACGACAGAAAGAAGGAGAGAAGCTGATAGATTCACCGTCGGGGATCGCCATCGAACGAAACTTTATGAGAGCCCGCAGCCGCTGTCGACGCCATCTATATATTTTGAAACTTACTAAACATATCTCATCAAAATTAGAAAAGGAAGTAATTTTAGATAAAAAATAGAAAAACATAAAATAGGAAGGGAATAAAGTAAATGAAATGTTTCTTAAGACATCCCAATTAAATCCTCCAAGATTTGGAGGTGGTGGCCGGTCCCCATGAGAGATGTAAATATGAAAAGAATCAAATCTTATGAGATTTCCACACATAATATTTTTAAAAAATAATCATATTTTAATCAAATATGTCAAATAAATCAAAACATAATAAAAAAAAGCAAAACTGAAAAATAGAAAATAAAAAACAAAAGCGATCCGAAATGGCTCTTAACTTTTACATAATTTTAAACCCAACAAGGCCTGACTATTTTATTACTGCCTCTAAAATTAAGAACAATCATATACTTTTTATCTGATGCCATTTTATTGTTTAGGTACAAGGCTAGCAGTAACTGTTCGTGGAGATGAGCGATATCATGAATTAGATATCCTAAAGAATGTTGTCGACGTCACTATGTTGCTACACTGTCTTCCATATGGTGAGGAGAAGGTTGGCAGGGTTCATGCTTCTCGGAGGTAAATGATAATTTCAAGGGAAATTCACGTATGTAGCGCACAGTTCTTATCTATTTACATATCTCACACCTAAGCTTACATAGTTACATACATGACACTTGGATACTTTAAACATGCATGTAAATTTGTATTTCACTTTTAAAAAGCAGTAATAATTTTTGATGTGATATTAAAGATTTGAGTACTATGTTTGTAAATATAATTGTTTAGGTGTTAGATATGTAAATAAATAAGAGTTGTGTGCCATGTATGTAAATGTCCCTAATTTCAAATATTGCTACCTGCTATCTGTGATAAATTGTAATAGCTGCTCTGTTTTCAATTTCAAATAGCAGTTCAGATGTGCAGTTTTTATTTTCTAACAATAAATACTTTTCGTTGTAATAACAGATTGTTTGAATATTTACAAGAAAACTCCCTGAACTTCCCTGTAATTCACCATTTACAGTTCCCAGATGGAACAGCGAGGTAATTTATTTGCAATATGAAAAAATTTTGGTCGGAATATTTAGATTCAAATTTGATTAGGATGAATTTTGAGATATGAATCATTGATTGCGCCATCATAATAATCTCAAAGTTAATTTAATGACTTTGAGACCTATTTTCTCTTGCTAAAAATTTTCCCCTTTGATATACTGGAACAAAGTCCAATAACCCCCTTCATTTTATTCGCAGAGATGACCTAGTAATTGGTTGTGGAAGCGAAGCTGGTACTTTATTGGTGGATGGTCTTGGCGATGGCATACTTATCGAGGCTCAAGGCCTTGATTTTGATTTTTTGAGAGATACATCTTTTAACTTGCTTCAAGGTTGCAGGATGCGCAATACAAAAACTGTAAGTTGCCGTGATCAAACTATATATTTGTGATGTTTACATGCATGCCACCTAATCCGCATGCATTTACATTTCTAGCACCTGAATGTTATTTTAACTTTTAATACCTCACACCATTTTAACCTTTAAAATGTGAAATACACCTTTTTATGCATAAGGTGGCATATGTGTGCAAATTGAATTTAATGTGTTATATATGTAAATACGTAGGAATTGAGTGGTATGTATGTAAGTCTTCTTTTATATTTTTATCATGAAAAGCTTAATGAAACTTTTGATATAGGAATATGTGTCATGCCCCTCTTGCGGGCGTACACTCTTCGACCTTCAAGATGTTAGTGCTCAGATAAGAGAGAGGACCTCCCATTTACCTGGTGTTTCTGTAAGTTGCAGTTCATATAAGCAACAGGGAAAAATTAAATCAATAGTTAGCTAAGTTTATTTTCTCTTATGGCAGATTGCTATCATGGGTTGCATTGTTAATGGGCCTGGGGAGATGGCTGATGCTGACTTTGGATATGTAGGTGGCGCTCCGGGAAAGATTGACCTTTATGTTGGAAAGGTAAGTTGATTTGTTTTTATGTCAATCAAATGAGCATAAGATTATGGGGCCTTTGCATATGTACCACCAATTCTTATGGATTTATATATCTAACACTTGAATTTTGTTTTTTACATATATACCCTGCAAATCCTATGTATCACATAAAAAATATCACCATTTTAACTTCTAAAAAAGGAAATACACTTTTTCATGCCATACGTAAGGTGTTTTGCTTGTAAAAATTGAAGTTTAGGTGAATATGTAAATACATTGGAGTTAAGCGGTATACTTGTAAATCTTGCTAAGATTACATATATAGAAACACACAGTCATATGTACACCCAAAAACAGTTTGCACGAATCTCAAGAAAATCTAACAACGAAGATGTGTGAAAAATCGGTTATGAATATAAAAAGACACCATAAAGACTTGTAAATCTCCTATTAAAATGAGATCATAAAAATGCACTATAAAGACTTGTAACTCTCCTTTTAAAGCAGATACCACAAAAAGACACCATAAAGACCTGCAACACCCATTAAAAAAGGACAAAGATCTAATTTTAGACTTGTAGCTCTTATTCCCTATAAATAGGGGAATTATACCACGTATAAGGAAGAGAGGGGTGTTTGGCTCTTTTCTCTAGACTCATCTTTTGTAAGTAGATATCCCTGCCCTTTTCTTGTAAAACAAATATTCTATATATACAATGGATCAAAGAGCCCAGAGATACCCCAGTTCGCCTCTATGGGGCAAGTCTATACGTGCTATTTTATTTCTTTTCCCTTATTTGTCTCTTTCTTCTCACTACGGGAAAAAGCCTGATTAGCTGGACATTTTCGATGATGATTGAGTTGTTTTTCGACGCTAATTCAGATTAGGGTCGTTTATTTTCCGACATTAAAACTGGCGTCGCTAATTTATTTTTCGTCAAAATTAGCGTTGAATTTTAATTTACGTCCGAATTAGCATCGAAAACAACTGTCTCCAAAAATATCATCAAACAAACAAACGACGCTGGTGTAACAATGCAATATCGTCAAAAAATCTACCGCTAATTAGCATCGAACAGGCGTCGAACATATCCAACGCTAATCAGCGTCAGATTTTTTTTAACGTTTTTTGCATCGTTTTAGTGGCGGCTTGCATCATTAGTTGATTGTATGTTTTACCATCGGAATTTTTTGACGCTAACCTATAAGAATAAAAAAAAATATCAAAATGATTAGATTTTCACATACCTGCATATAAAAAATATAATCAACATAATATAATATTTATCTATCATCACAACTCATAAAAGAAATCTTCAACTCAACATACACATAATGTAATGATACTGAATCAGATTAAAATATTCTTCACAACACAAGAAACTGAAAATTCGTACAATATAGAAATGAAAAAAACATAAAGTTAGCTTCTATGTCTGGGGAACATCATTAAACACAAAAAAAACCTAATCTTCATTTTTATCATCTTCCTGCTCCTTGTCCGAAAGCATGTGCCGCTTGCTTTGGCGATCAAAACTCTCCGTTAGGCGTGCTAGACTATTTGCAACAAGCTATTTACCTTCGTGCACTTGTTGGAGCTCTTCATTCATTATCGTCACATTCTTGAAAGCTCCTCATGCTGAGCCTGTAACGAGCTAGGGACCCCAACTGCTCGGAAATGCTCTGCCTCAAACGCCATCCCTTTTGCGGTGGATGACTTTCTGTCAAGCTCTCTGGCCTATATACATGATCAGATAAATATATGAGTCACATAATTACATAAATATGTAAGCTTTTGAATTTTCACAATCTTATCAACCTCCGTTAGTGCTCCGTGTGGGGATCAAACCTCCAATATGCAATATAGAGTGTGGCCCCTCTGGCTACCTCCATCGGTCGGTTCTACTGACTTGTCCGTCTCTTCCTCTGGTACTATGGATAGACCCATGCTCAGTTTAACTCAGCTCATACTTCCTCCCCAACCCATGAGGGCCTCTCCCCCTTCTTAGGCGCCGTCGTGAACATATCCTCGAGCCTATGCCTGACACAAATCTTAAAAATCTGTCAAATCTGCTGGTGATGTTCCGACAACTAGTAAAACAACCTTTGCAAATTAGAAAGTATGTAACATTGATTAGCATATAAAAAAATATAGAAATTAATTTTCTATTTCAAATTTAAATATCATACTTCGAACTCTCTAAAATATATATCCCAAGTGGCAATCGAGATTTGCTTCCTTGAGAGATATAGCTGATTATATCTATTTTAGATGATTTCTGTGATCCGCATCACGAGTGTCCTACATGGGTAGAATCTGTTGGTGAATTTAAAAGTTACTTCAACGTACGTATAATTTGAACCATTTTTTAATCTCTTCGATTTTTTTGCTTACAAGGTCATCATATACATTCAAGCTCTTCGTAAATAACTTGCGGACATCATTGTGATTTGTATGTCTGAGTTAATTGGTAAAACACTCCGTAAAAAAAATTTATTAGATTTAATCTTACTGTAGGAATGATTGCAATTTGTCGTAGTTCAGTAAAATATACAAAGTAGCTGCAAGCTCTCCATCGTTTAGGTAGCGTGTACCATGCTTACCTAATGATTCACCAGATATCTGGAATACCGATATTTTTGTTTGCAAAGACATTTGACCAACTTTTTTATGCATACGTTGGCCGTTGCCCTTGATTGAAGTAATAAGAACATAAGTAATTCTCCTGTAATATGTATGCCTCGCATATCCAACCTTCAGGACGTGCTTTATTCTTAAGTGTCTTTTTTATTTTATTCAGAAATCTGCACAATTTAGTCATTTTAGAAAAAAATAAGATAATATTTTACTTTAAAATAAAAAGACATACCTCTCAAAGGGATACATTCACCTATACTGCACCGGTTCCCTCAGTATAGTTTCATTATACATATGAATGAACATATACTTCATTGAGTCAAAAAAGTCTGGAGGAAATATTTGCTCGAGCTTGCACAACAATAGTGAAATAATCACGTCAAAACTTTGCGGAGAATGAACATCCAAAGTTCCTGTTCACAACTCTTTGAAGAATGTACTGATTTCAATCAATGGATCGAGTATCAACTTTGGCAAATTATTGAATGCAATAGGTAATAAACTCTGCATGGAACTACAACAATTATGACTCTTCATGCCAAATAATTTCTTTGCCCCCATATCAAACTTCAAGGAATGCAACCACCTGAAGGTTGTTTTTCGTTGATCCGATGTGGGACAATATGTAGTTTTGAGTTTTATTACTTTACCTGCATTTGTTTCTTGCAGTTCTGACCCTCCTCTTGCAATACTCTTTTAGTTTTATTCTTGCTTTGACATTGTTCTTTGTTTTTCCCTTAATATCAAGAACAATATTAAATATATTATCAAAATTTTTTTTCTTAATATGAATAACATCCATATTATGATTAATCAGATTGATTTTCCAGTATGAAATATTTTAAAACTGCTCCGCTTCATGCAATTATGTGTAACACCATAATCTGGAAGATGACTTGAGGTTAATTATGGTCTCTCAGTGATCTTTAGAACTTCACTGATCATTTGCAGTATATCATCTTCGCTAATCTTTAGGGGTGGACTTGATCTTTCAACTATAGTTATGAAAAATGCATCTTTTTTCCTCCAAGATTAGTGAATCAAACCAAGAATTTTTTTTTCATGCTTCAAAGTGAATGCTTTAAGCATGTCTATGCAGTAGGGACATGGCAATTTCCCGACTGTGTTCCAACCAGATAGCATCCCATAAGCAGGGGAATCACTGATCGTCCACATAAGAGCATCTCTGAGGTAAAAGTTTTGTTTTGTTGCAATATCATAAGTCAACACGCCGGTTTTACTCTTTGGGCTATGTGGACCTGGTATGATCAAACCTAGAAATAAGAACGATACAATTATACATATATCATGAGACAAATTATATGACATGATAATAATTGGTCAACAAGAGTAGGGTGTTGCAACATGATTGTATGGTGTGAACCTATCTGTATATAAACCAAACCAGACGTTGTGTGGTTCTGCTGCAAAATTCGGATAACCGCGGTCGAAGTGTTTCCAAGCTTCACCAGCTAAGGGATGAGTCATTGTATTATCATTAATAGATCCGGTCTTATGCCATGTCATGTGGGGAGCTGTGCACATAGAAACAAGCAGTTGTTGGAGCCGTGGAATGATAAAAAAATAAAAGAGACGTTTGTAAGGAATATACTTCTGGGTTTTACTTTCTCCCCCTTGGTTTGAATCTATCAACACTACAAAATCTAAATTTTGTCTCTTGTGCATTCTCCTTTTAAGATAAAATACATCTGTTGATGCAACAATCTATCTTTTTCAGATAGTAGCCCCAACTTCTCCGCTAACTTTTTAGTTCCGTACAATTCTTCTGGAACTAAATTATCAGTAAGGTTTGTCTTCTTTAATAATATTGCTACCTGATTGAAGCATTCTCTTGGCAATGCTAAAATCAGATTTGATACTCGACATTCTTAGGGTGACTGTTAACTTTATGTGCGAAGTGCATCATTTCAACAGTGATTGTTGGACAACATTTAATAGCTCATAAAAATGTTGTGCTTCACTGTTCGGTCCCGTCATCATCAGATACACTTTGAACAAATGAGCCCTGATCGCATGATCAATCATTTGCTCATACATGCTAGAATCGTAAACAGTTGGCGGGGCATAACTTGACCGTTTTGAACATCAGGTTCAAATTCACCTTGTGAAGTTTAATTCCAATAATCATGTTTAATTCATCTACGATATAGTTTCAACTTTACTTCGTTAAGTGTCGGGTACGCTTGATTTTTGTGCTTTGCACAGGGACATCAGAACCTACCTTCTGAGAGCTGAACGCGCAACTGAGATGCCACATGCACAAACTCTTCAACATCAGCAATAAACTTGTCAGTTATTCCTTTTATTCTTGGATATAATCTGTTATACATCCACAATCTAACACTTTGAATATCGATCTGTACCATAAATGCAGCTATATAGATTAGTGCACCTACACATTACATAGCCTACTTGAAACCTTAGGCCGCCTATACATGATACTCAAAATCTATAGCCCACAAATCCAGAGAAAATCAACACTAGTATAACTCCACCATAAACTTACATATCACAAATTTCTTATGCATTTACAGTCTCACACATAAATTTCGCATTTACGTACATAGCGCAAATTTCTTATGGATTTACATATTTCACATCTAAATTTTCATATTTACGCACATAGCAAAAATTTCTTATGTATTTCCATTTATATCTCACACCTAAATTTTCATATTTACACACATAACATAAATTACTTATGTATTTTACATATCTCACACCTAAATTTTTATATTTACATACATAACACAAATTTTTTATGTATTTATATATCTCACTCCTAATTTTTCATAATTACATACATTGCACAAAATTTCCTTTTTATTTACATTTCTCACACCTATAACTCATATTTGCATACATAGAACAAATTTCTTATGGAGTTACAAATCTCACACCTAAAT
Organism: Phalaenopsis equestris; assembly: GCF_001263595.1. Taxonomy (NCBI): domain Eukaryota; kingdom Viridiplantae; phylum Streptophyta; class Magnoliopsida; order Asparagales; family Orchidaceae; genus Phalaenopsis; species Phalaenopsis equestris. The sequence goes on along the minus strand of NW_018164444.1, from coordinate 72,164,176 downwards.
TTTCATATTTACATACATAGCACAAATTTCTTATGGATTTACATATCTCGCATCTAAATTTTCATATTTACATATATATCACAAATTTCTAATGCATTCACATATCTCACACCTAAATTTCATATTTATATATATACCATAATTTTCTTATGCGTTTACATATTTCACATCAAAATACATGGCATATATCTCTTATTTATTTACATATCTCATACCTAAATTTAGGGAAAACCATAAAATCTATATGCATTCCATACCCAATAATGTAATACGAAAAAAACTTAGCAAAACTTATATATTTTCGGATCTAATACCTATGCAAGTAAAAAAAAAAAAGATGAAAATTTATGCTAAACCAAAGCGTGAAGACGTGGGAGAAGATTTCTCACTTTGGACGGGGTTGGAGTGGCAAAATAGAGTTGGATTCGTCGGAGAAGCTTAGGAGGCGACGAAATGAAGTAGAAGGAGAAAGAGCACGTGAAGTAGAGTTGTGGTTTGCTAGAGATCTATTTTAGGGCTCTAGCGTTAAATTTAGCGTCGGTCATAGCAAGCGCAAATAAGTGAGTTTGGCGTCGGGCATAGCAGACGCTAATTCAACACTGTAGCGTCGGGTTATCGACCTCTGTTCGACGCAACTCACTTGCTCGTTTCTTCTGATTTTGGGACCGCACGGTGACGCCAACAGACGCTAATCCGTCGTTACTTTTGCTTCAGAAATATTTCCGATGCTAATTCGAACACTAATTAACAGTTTTTCTATAGTGTTTTCTACCTCAAGACCCCCACCGCTTCGATACTTGGGCATTCATCACAAGATAAATTTGATTTTAACAATATAAATAAATATATATATATATATATATATATATATATAAGCTTATATATAAAAATAATGGCGTCGGTGGTGAGATCGAGCTGCTCCGCTAGGGTTTCGCCCAATGACGATTCCTTGGCTTGATCGTGCTCGAAAACGAGCTGCGTTCGTCGACTCCTTCATCGTCGTCACGTCTCGCTGCTTCTGTGGACGTCGAGCTGCGAGCCGCGTCGAGCCGCGATCGTCTTTTCGTCTGCGTGGTCGTCCCGACCTTTCGGTCCTCGTGGTCGTCTCGTCTGCGCGTTCGGCCTGACATTTCAGCTCGTCTTCGTCGTCTCGTCTGCGTGGTTCTCCTCTCGCTCTTGTTTGCTGCAACTGCCTCATCGAGCTGCAAGTTCTGCGGCTTCGACAATTGCTGGGCAGAGCTTTTTTGCTTTGATTTCTGTGATTTGCTGTGACGGAGCTTCCTTCGTCTACGGTTGAACTTGGCAAAATCTTCTTTGCCCACGTGGTGGGTAATTCTCAGAGGGAGACGACGCTTCACCTCAAGTTATAAGAAGCAACGAGAAGGTGATTGCCCCTTTATCAAGATTGCAAGCAGGAAAAGTGAGAAAATAACATTTTTTTTCTGTGAGCTAGAAATTTCATCCCTTACTGATAAATTCAAGTTTGTTCTTATTGGAAAATTTTAGTGGGGACATCCACCTATGGACGTTATCAGGAAAAGTTTTGATGATCTCAAATTAGCAGGAAAGTGAAAAGTAGGGCTCATAGATGGGAGACACGTATTAATTCAACTAACCGTGCCTGAAGACTACTCTGAGATTTTTTCCAAAAAATATCTCAACATTGTTGGTAAACCAATGAAGCTATTCAAGTGGCCCTCTGATTTTGACCCCAAGCGTGAATCTCCTACTGTACTGGTATGATTTAGTCTATCTAATCTTAAGCTGCACTTTTTTCACCATCAGGTTCTTTACTCTATTGGTGCTATACTTGGGGACCATTTGAAGCTAGATCTACCCACTTTTAACCTAGCCAGACCTTCTGTAGCTAAAATACTTGTTGAAAAAGATATTACTTTACCTGATGTTACTGAAGTTTGGTTGGGCACAACTCACAATGGATATTGACAACAAATTGTTATGGAGCATAGACCTTCTTATTGTTCTCATTGTATGATGTTTGGGCACAATCTTGATAAATGCTATAAGCTTCACCCTAATTTGAAATCTAAATATCAAGTGAAAGATTTTGAAATCTAAAGATCAAGTGAATAAGAATGGATCTGACCCCACTGCTTTGGATATATCTGTTTCATCTGAAGAGAAAACTACCACAGAATAGGTTATGGTGTCTGAGTTAATCGCCCCTGTGAATCCTCCATCTAAAAATACTATTTCTGCGATCGATGAGAAGCTGGATGACCCTGCTGAGCAACCTACACTTTCAAACCCTACTCAGCTGCAGGAAGCATTAGGTGAAGATGAGACATTTCATGTTTCACACACACTTGAACTCACAGTTGTTGCAACAGTTGACAATCCTTCTTCTGGTGTTCATTAGCTTTTATCTGTCCGACGTTCTGTTTACCAACATGATGATTGAATGAGCAGTTTTCTGAGGAGGAATGACAGGTCTATTCAAGGAAGAAGAAGAAGATTGGAGGCAAGCTTCAACTTGAGAACCTAATAAATGATACTTTGGTTACTTCGGGAAATGACTCAGCACTCAACAATTTGTTATCTGGATCTCGCCTTAGAACTAGAGTCAGAGGCATGACTAAACAGACTCGTCACTATCTACTCTTTTCTGCGATTTTGGTACCTTTTTTTTGGGTTTTTCTGTATCTTTTCTCTTTTTGGGTGTTTGTGTGTTTTGTATTGTATGGGTAGGGTGCCTCTATTGGGCCCTCTCATACAACTTTTATGTACCTTTCCTATTTTAATAGATTTATTCTTTGGGCTTCTCAAAAAAAAAAAAAAAAAAAAAAAAAATATATATAAATATAAAAAATAGCTATCTCTGTTTATAGAAGTTTTATTATATGAGTAATTTATCTTATATTTTAATAAAGTACTTTATATGATAAAAATTGATTATATTAGTCCAGAATTCTATATTTTGTAAATTTTATATTTGCATATATATTATACCATTAATTATTAAAATTTGACGCGATTCTATTTTATTTTGAGATACTTTTTGTGAGTTTAGCTTTACTATTCTCTTAAATAAATTCTTAAGCATGAACTATTAGAAATTTTTTTTTTCAGGACCTTCAGAAGTAGCGGTGGTTAATAGCCGTTTTTGTTGGTAGCATGTGCCATTAATCAAGTGTTTTGAAAACCACATTGCAACTTTATTCTCCATATATTTTACATAAATATCTTCAAAATTACTGTACATGTCTTAATTTTTCTGTTCTCTATATCAAAATCAGAAAATTATATCATGATAATAGTTTTTTTTCCCAGCATAGTTTATATAAATATTGTCAAAAATATTTCTTGGCTTCAAAATTACTGTAAATGTCTTTTCTTATCTTCAAATAAAACAAATGAATTAATCAATCATGTGATTTAGATGATGATCAATACACCTGTTGTGTCACTAGCTTATTGCTTCTACATGATATTTGGAAGATTTACATACAAACCACTCAATTCCTATGCATTCACATATCACATATCTGACACCTAAATTTTAATTCTGACATTCATGCCACCTTTTCTATGCATGATTTCTGCTTTTGTAAGTTAAAATAATGATATTTTTGATGTGATATGAAAGATATAGCCCACATAAATGTAAAAAGTAAAGCTTGTCGGTGTAACATATGTAAATATATATGCAAACGCACCATGATAATTTAGATTTGACGACGCACGTCTTGCTCTCAGACCGTTGTAAAGAGAGGAATCGCCATGGAAGGTGCAACTGAAGCCTTGATACAGCTCATTAAAGACCACGGTCGTTGGGTGGATCCGCCTGCAGAAGAATAGAAATTCTTCCAGTCGAATCGCACTCCTGCTACAGAAGAATTACATGCCATTATTTCTTAACGCTGTTATTATACAATGCAGAATCCGGTTGTCATATTCATATGTTTTACAATCATGAATAATGTGTAAATAAATAAAGCCGTGCATGAGTTAATATGAAGTGTAGGTAACATGTTATATATCAGCATGCTTGTATGTCAAATGAATATGATTATAATCATGGTACAGTCGCGCCGAATATTATGGAGTAAGACTTTGCTTTTGTTTGGCTCATTAAATAAATATGTTCATTGAAATCAGCCAAAGGTTAGTTAATTATTATGTGCATATAGTTGTATGATGAGTTTTTTTTTCCCTTAATTTATTTAATGATTTATTAGCATACCTAGCACCCAATTCATATGTATTAACATATCAACCACATAAATCTAAATTTTTACATACAAATCACCCAAATTATGTTGAAAATATAGGAATCGAGTGGTCTGTATGCAAAAATTTAAGTTTGGGTGGTTGATATGTTAATACGTAGGATATAAAAGACCTAGTTACTGTCGAACCGGCACGAATGAGTGCACGGTTTTCTATCGGGGAAGACGAAAAATGAGAAAGAGTAGTTGTAAATTAGGAAAAAAATATTATGTGCGGGACAACTCATGCACATAATATTATCTCGTGGATTAGATGCTTGAAAACCAAATACAAACTAGTCAAACATGAAGGAATTACATTTTAATGATAAGGCAAGCTTAAAAGTTTCAACTAGTGTTTATAAATGAGAAATTATATATTTATTTTACAATAATTTTGGCTGTGATTTTGATAGGGAGATAAAAGAGGAGCAAATACAATTTGATATTTGAAGAAGAAAGAGGAAGAAATCATTTAGATAATTTATAAATTTTAAAATGAAAGCATTTAAATAAATGTAAAGATTAAAAAAATATAATTTATTGATAAATAGTGATAATTTTAAATTTAAAATTTATATAAACATATCCATGCAAATAATAATAAGGAAAAAATATTTGTCACTTAATTTATATATAAATAATTTATAATTTCTTTTACTTATGTGTTACTAATTATAAATATAATCAGAGTTCAATGAAAAAAATTAAATTGATTAAAATTAATTTTAGAAATATTTATACACATATCACACAATACTTATATATTTATATATCTAATACTTAAAATTTAATTTTTATATATATCCCACTTTATCTATGTAATTAACTTCTTACTAATATGATAATATTTTTGTAATATAATATGTAATATGAAATATTTGAGTTAGATAAAGTTTTATATTGGAGTGAGAATTTGAAAAATGGATGAAAGCGGGTGCTTGATTTGTAAATACTAGAAAGTAACGTGTCGGGTGCACTGTCTTGCCTCCCCCTTTCTATTTTGTCTACCAAACGCCGCCATTCTCGCGGCCGCACTTGTCTTCATCCTGCGGTCATCAAGTCGCAGATTCTCTGGATTCGATTCTCCTTTTCTTTTCGTGAACGAAACCAGCTTCCTCAAAGCCAAATCTTTTTACCGGCAATAAGTTTACTGCTTGGGTGAACTTCGTTTTCTCGCCTGTCATCTCGGAGATGTCGAGCTCCGCGGTATATTGGGTGAATGCTTGGAGCGTACCTATGGCCGGTCTCCAGCGTTCTTCGCGCGTGGGACTTTCATTGCCAGGCCGCAGGAGTTGGCGTTCATGTTCATCTTGGAGGAAGATTCTTGGTGCCTCCATGGCGCTTCCGATGAATTTCGGGGACGGCCTTGCTTCCCTAGAAAGCAATGTAACGATCTCAAATGGGCCCTTTTATTTATGCTAATTTCCCTTTTTTTCTTCTGTTTTTTGCGTTGGGAATTGGTTTTTTAGCCTTATTCGTAAATTATGGTTAGTTGATGTTGTACTAAATGGCTGCTAACTGTTGCTTAAACTTTAAAAGTATAGGGAATGAAATGTTGAGAAAAGGAACCTTTGATTTTGTGCTTGCTTTATGTTGTATGCCTCATGAAAACTTGCTGAAGTTAGTCTTTTCTATGCCCTCAGAGATCACTCTTCAGCATAACCTTTTTGTATATGGCTTTGAGCTAAAAATGAAATTGCTGCTGAAAAAAAAAAAAAAAACCCAGCATACTTTATACTTCATGCCTTCTGAAGTTGGACTTTTGCGCTCCTTTCAAGAGTATTTTTGTTGTGTTTCCCAAGCCTAAAGTGCCTAGCATACATTTTTGTAATACTTCTTTCTGTTTTCTTAAGTAGTCCATATTTGCATAAGATTTCTCAAGCCTGAAGTTTACTTCATTAATATTCAATTCAAGTATGGGTGTAAACGAACCGAACACGAACGAACAGAGCTTGTGTTCGTGTTCGGTTCGTTTGAAATTTAGTTTGTTTGAAATAAACTTGTGGTCGAAATTGTTCGTGAAGTCACTGTTCGTGTTCGTTGTTGAACGACAGAGCCGGACACGAGCGGTTTGTGAACGACGAGTCGGTTTGACATCTCTAATATTAATATATATAAATAATATATTATATTAATTATATAACTTAAATTATATAAATATATAATATTTATATTAGTATATTACTAATATAGTATATTAATATATTATTATTATTAATTTATTATATATTATAATTTATAAAATTTAATTTTTTATATATAATTATTTTAAATTATTTTATATTTTGAACAATAACGATTCGAACACGAACGCATCACTGTTCGTGTTTAGTTCGTTTAACTAACCGGACGAAAAAAAATTGTTCACGTTCGTCTCGTTTACTTATCGAACGAATCGAACACTAACTCATTGACAAACTGAACACCAACTATTCGCGAACAACGAGCTTTTTTGACAGCCCTAAATTCAACCATAAGAGCGTGTTCTTTTGGTCATGAACTTGACTTTGATAATGGCTTCCTTTTTTCATGCATTTCTAGAAGAGAGTGAAGCTTTAGGAGAGTAAGAGAAATAGGAAGGAAACCAGAGAAGTAAAGCCATGCTGTAGATTATACCTGCTCTCACAGAATAAATGGTGCATTAGATGTAATATATGTGTATACTAAAGCAGTAGGGACAAATAGAATATATGTACATCCTGTAGATTTTGTTGTGGATGAAAGACCTTGATGATTTATCCTTTGTGATGAATTAGCTTGTGCAGTCGGAGTAGTTTAGTGAACAAATCAGTGAGTTGATCCTGAGAGTGTAGATGATGAATGATGATGTCATGAGCTTTAATACAGTCACAAATAAAATGGTGGTTGATCTCGTTGTGTTTTGTGTGAGCATGGAAGACTAGATTGTTGGCGAAAGCAAGTGCCGATATGTTTTCATAGTAGAGAGGGATGGTTAGATGAATTGGCACATGAAAATCTTGAAGTAGGCGATGAATCCATGTAACTTCATTGGTACTGCTGCAAGAGCTCCATATTCTACTTTTGTGGATGAACGAGTGAACGATGTGTTGGCTTAGGAGATTAAGTTGAATTGGTGGTAGATTTGCGGTCTATGAAGTCTATTGCCCTATCGGAATCGGAGTAGCATGTAGGCATGAAGTTGAAGATTAGTAGCAGTGACGGTGAGGCAGATTTGTGGTGGATTTGAGATAACAAAGTAATTGTTTGAGGCATTGATTATGAGATTGAAGTGGGTTATGCATATGTTTAGACAACTAGTCGATAGAAAAGGAGAGATAGGTACGAGTAATTGCTTGGTATTGAAGAGAGAAAAACGGTGGCGATTTTGGTGAGGATTTGGGAGACCATTATATAGAGTAGATGACAAGGGTGTTTTTGTTGGAGTTGGTGCATGTAATGGTTTGCAAGAAATCGTTCCAGCATGGCTTAGTATGCCCACGACATATGCATGATAAGACAGATGAGGCCATTAGGCATTCGAGGGATCTGTATGCTAAGTAGTGGGATATTTCACTAAGATTGCACTTGCGAAGATGTTGTTGGAGGGTGGAAATTATAATGCTTATGAGGGTGGGGTTATTTCCAGTGATTAGAAGATCATCAACGTAGATGAGGATGAAGAGGTGGGTAGTGTTGCAAGTGTGCAAAAGTATTGGAGGTCGATTGAACTATAGTGGAATCCATGGTTACGGAGATGCTGAATAAGAGTGGCATGCCATTGTGTCGACATTTTGTTTGATGAGTAGATGGAGGGACAAGTGTCTAGCTCCCTTGGGTTTGAAGAATTTAAAATTCCTTGGACATTGCTTTGTGCCAACATTCATGTTTAACTACTATAGATTAGCAGGAAGGAGCTGCTGGTAGAGTGATTATATGAGCTGGATCAGGAAGTTTTTTGGGCAAAAAGATGCCTGATTTGTAGCCTGTGAAATGGGATGTGTGGAGGGATGGATTGGTGATTTGTGGGAGAAGATTGATTTTAGTGCTGAAGGAAAGGATGATTCTTGAGGAGCTTAGCGAGGAGGAACAATTGGGGCAGTTTGGGGTGAGGAGATGTTGAGGAAAGTCTTGTTAGATGTAGAGAAATTTGATGCTTGGAAAATTTAGAAGAGGTATGTATTTGGAGAGGGGATGATTGCTTACAATGGATGTAGGATAACGATAGGGGGTCCTCGTTGAAAATAATATGCATCAATAAGTATAGTTAACTGGTGGGTGAGTGATAACATTTGTAGCCTTCGTATTTATAGTCAAGATTGATACATTGAATGAAAGTTGGGGAGAGTTTATTGGTTATTGTTGTGATAGCATTTGTAGCCTTGTATTTGGGGCTTAGGGGTGTAATCGCATACAACAAGAGCAACCAAAGATCTTCAGGTGAGTATAATCTGGAGGTTTGTTGTATAGAATTAATATGGAGGAATATGGTTTGTAGTAGGGGATGGAAGTTGATTAATGAGATGATGCAATAAAGAGAGCGTCTACCCAGAGAGAATGTGGTAGATCTTTAATTGTGCAAGTAATTTTGAGTATATGACAATGCTTTTGTTCATCGATTCCATTTTGCTTGGAAGTGTAAGTGCTGATTTGGTGAGAGATATCACATTGTCTTAGTAAATATTGAAAAGTAGAGTTGCTATATCCGTCACCTCCATTAGACTGAGTGTTTTGATCTTATTGTTTAATGATGTTCGACAAAGGTTCTGAAGTTTATAAATGTTGAATTTACATTAAATTTATGTTTCATTGGAAAAACCAATAAAAGTGAGAAATTATTAATAAATGAACACAATATCTTAAACCTTGATTAGGAAAGTGGGGGATGGATCTTATATATTCATGTGAATACCATGCAATGGGGCAGGACATCATGTTACTGAGATTGGAAATGAGAGTTTGACTTTAAGTAGAATGGCAGTGAAAACATGTAAATTTTGTTTTTGAAATACATATAAGAGGAACATATTTAGCTGGAAGAATAATGGAATGATGAAGATGATCCGAGCGGTAATGCCATTTGGTGGTAGCAGTGTCTTGAGGAGCGCAACGTTAGGAATGCAATCCATGGAGCGGGGATGGCACTTGATGTGGTATAAGCCTTTTCGGGCTACTTCGAAGAGAAGTGTTTGATTGGAGTTCTGATCCTTGATGAGGTAGCCATCCGAGTTAGTTGTAACAAAATGATGATTATTATGAGTTAATTTGTTAATTGATATGAGATTGTGAGATAAGTTGGGGACATGAGAATTGAGCTGACTTTAAGCCTGTCGGATGGTGTTGGTAGGAAGCCTTTACTAGTGTGAACGATAGGGAGCCGTTGGTCATTTCCAATGGTTATTTGTTGAGAAACAGTGTGCGGTGTGGGACTGGAGAGATTATTGATGTCATAAGTTAAGCGAGATGAGGCACTCTAGTCAAGAGAGTAGTTAAGGAGTCAAGAGGCAACTCAAGATTGGGTTCGTATTAGAGATAAGTATGATGGCAATATTTTGCTGCAGAGTGATACATCTTGTTACAGATTTGACATTTTATTCAAGGTTGATTAGATTTGGCTGTTCATAATTAGAATTGGCGCTGGTAGATTGACTGTTGCTTGAGTATTGATCTCATTTATGGCTGTTGTGAGTGTAGCGACATCTGGTTTTGATAGGAGAAGCAGTGAGAGCTGAATGGGTGTCCTGATGCATGATTGAGTATGGAGAGATGCTTTAGTTGCCAGATTGGTTACTTTATAATAGAGCAGGGAGTATAAATCATCCAGATAATGGGTTGGAGATTACTGTGAATGGTGGTTTTGAAGGCATTGTAGTTTGGGGGTAAACCGTTCAGTCTATAGAGGATAATGTCTTTAAGATCAAGAGGTGTGCCAGCTGCTGCAATGGTGTTGACTTTTGCCTTAATTTTGCAAGATATTATGTCATTCTTTTGTCTTTGCATAAACATGTGTGAAGTTCATTCTTGCGCTGAAGGATGGGAGAGTGATTGCTGAATTGAAGATGTTCATTGAGGGTGGTCCAGATATCATTACAGGTGTCTAAATTGAGGAATGTAAGTTAATAGAGACGGAGAAATGCAGGAGGAAAAGGCAGCTAGTAGATTTTGATCTTCTAGCTTCCAGGTTGTCTATTGGGGATTGAACGGTACAGAGCTGTGGTGTAGATATTTGGCTGGTTTTCCATATTGAACCATCCATATAACCCTCAAAACTATTAATTCAGAAATATTTTAAATTTAAAACTCCATGTGAGATAGTTTTCAGTGGTGACTTGAGTGGAAATGATGCTTTTTATATTTCACAATAGAAATTTCAGTTGAGTGGAGATGATGCTTTTGATATTTGACATTAGAAATTCCATCTCCTTGCAAGAGAACTACAAGAATTGCATATAGTTTTCTGTTCCCATCTTTTATGCAATTTCAAGTAACAGTGAAGATTATTAACATTTTTCTATTGATGTCTTACTTCATTGAAAATTTTTTATCCTGTTATAAGGAAATTTCTAGCCTAGTATAACTATCGTATTTTAAGTATACTGATAGTGTAATGAATCTGTTCGCTAACCAGATTTGTATCATTCTATCACATAGTTAACATTGTTTTACTTGCTTTCTTCTAGATGATTTCATCCTATTTAACTTCTAATACTTGAGAGACTACATTAGCAGTTGATCCAGTGAATTGAGATAAAGAGATCAGTGATCCTCGTAGCAGCGAATTCAATGTTTGTGCTGAATTTCTTGTTAAAAATTGTCCTTCATTCTTTTTTCAGTATTATCAATTGTCCTTTCTCTGTTTCTTTCCCGCCTTCCTTTCTTTTCTTCCCTTTCTCCTTAATCAACAATCAAAATCCATTTGATGCCTAGATAAAAAAATTTCTACTTTTTTTAGTGCTTACTCTATTTAATAATACAATTCTTCCACTTCTTCTCAATATTTTAACTTCTAACCATTCATACCATCCCTACTAACTATATAAAATTCCCAATGCTTATTATTTTGGCACATATTTAGTCATAATCAGAACAAAGTTTGTTGAGGTCTTTCAGTTCGGGATTCAAAACTTTCGTGGTGAATATAATAAATTAATGAAGGTAGGACACTGTAACACTGTTGCTTCACATTAAACTAAGAATAATTTCAAGTGCAGATATTTATCCATGACAGATTGCATAGAAATGCTCAAGTGTAAACTTAATTATCTAATGTTAGTTATTTTGTGCTTTATGTTTTTAATTTGGTTTGCGCAAAATGTTTATGAAATGCTTTTTATATCTATAATGTGTTCTGAAGGTGTGTTGATCATGTTTTCAGAGCTCGCATGTTGTTGAGAACCCAGATGAAGGTACAAATGTCAATGATGAAATAACCAACATTCTTATTGAGTGTAGAGATGTTCACAAATCATTTGGAGGGAAGCAGATTTTAAGAGGTTTGAGCTTTAAGGTGATTCTTTTGATTGCTGATATTTTGTATTATTACCATCATTTCCTTGAACTTTAATGTAGAGATATAGTGAATAAGAGTTAAAACCATAAGAGTTGTTATTTACAATTATATGGTTTACTAAGAACGAAGAAGAAAATAGTTTGTTTCCCTTATCTATATTTTCTTATTAATGGTTAAGTACTTGATTATATTTCTGTTACATGATGCTTGATAGATAACTAAATGATTGTGCAAAGATATAACTTTAAATGAAGAAGTTATTTTCATGTTTTAGGTGAAGTTGAACGATTCATCTATTTTTTATAGGTCATAGATGACAAGCAAGCACTGACGCAAAATAAATTATATATTAAATTTGAATTTTGTTTGATGGGTGTGCGGACATATTGTTTGTTGTAAATGCATATCAGTGAATCTTCAAAGTAAACGCAATGACAAAATGGTCAAGGCCTACTAATATATCTTAAGTTGGGAGTTTTCTAGGTATGAGATAATATTTTCAAAAAGTTTTTGATAGACTTCTGTGACAGACAACTATGAATTTTCTTCTTTATTTACACACAAGGCAATTTTGTTTGGGTGGACTGTTGAATGTTAAGAAACTTTCAAAAAAATGAGAGTGCTTTATTTTACCATCTATATTAATTATTTTCTTATTAATTTGAAGATTTTTATATTTATAGTGATGATTCAGTTTAGAGGTTTGGGGTTTTTATGGATGAAATATTGTAAGATGATTGCATATACCTATAGATAGTTGAAATCACATTAGAAAAATTATTCAATATATAATCTTGATTCCTAGTTTCAATTGTATTTGCATTGAAGATATGGTGAAATTTGTTATATAGAATTAGATGTGAGGAGTATACATATCATCAAAGTTTTAAGTACCACTTTAATTTGGGGCAAAGAAGATCACTATAATTAATTAAGGGTTATGATTTGGGTATTTAGCATCAATATGGTAAAGCTAATTTGGTTGACTGATGGATTGAGCGGAGGGTCTATTGGTGTTTAGGACAATTGATCGCTAAGTTGGTATATAGAAGTTAGAGTTGAAAGTGATGGGATTAGATAACGAGCATGTAAGCCAGTTGATTTAGATTATTGTGAAATCTTTGGAAGGGACTGTATGCTTGGTGTACTTTTGAGTGGGTCCCCAAAGGCATCTTTGAAGGAACTCTCTAAGTATGCTCCTAAACAGGATCCAAAAGGGCATTTTGATCGAAATATTTCCTAATGGACATCTGTGAAATTGTTTATAATAATTTCGAGTTGATTTAACAGAGCGTGTCCTTTTCTATAGCTTTGATGCTCATGCAGACATAGAATTAAGAACTGTGATGCCAGAAGTATATCAACCTATGGGCTGATAATAAAATATTTATAATGCCAGGATCATCTAAACCTTCTTCAATGCTCAAGCAAGACACACTCAATAATGCTGATATTGGAAAATGGGGGGTTGAAAAAGATTCAACGAGACCAACCAAAGAAGCAATCTGAGATCGTAAAAAAAGAAAGCAGCCAGAATAATTATGAGATGCACTAATCAAATTAAAGATACAAGAGTTTCTGATACCAGAGTCAACCGTTGGGAAAATAGAATTTTATTACTTAAGCAACAACATTTTTCAATCAAGACTCAAAACAACATATAAATCAACAAAAACACTAATATCCAACTAGAGCCGGATAGGATGTTCCTTGGACAGCGGTGAGAAGGATTCTAGATAGGTGGCAACAGACTAGAGGGGGTGTTTTGGTGGCAGTAGGGGTGATCGAGGAGTTGTGGCTGCAACTGGATGCAGGTAGCAGGAGTTGCGGCTCTACAGGAGAATAGGAGATGGCTGACGATTGGTTGGGAGGCAAAGGAGAGGGCTGGTGACATCGCAAGTTTGATGGGAAGGGCTTGCGACCCAATAAGAAAGCTGGGGCTAGGGAGGGGGGACTGCTATGATGGGAGAGAGGTTAGCGGTATAGCAGGAAAAGTAGATGAGTATATTGAGAACAGGTTGGAGGCGGGTGGAGTTTGCGATGGCAATAGGGAAGAATTTCTAAGGATGGTGATCGAAAAATAGGAACAAGAAGGTGCACAAGGTGGATGACAACGAGCAAGTGAGGGGAATAAGGAAAGATACATACCAACTCGGGACAAGGTACAACCCAAGCACTTTTTGCCGTCGAATACAACTCTAGAAGAAAATGACGATGCCGGCGGTTGTCCTGACAGAAAGACTCAGCAAAAACTAATCCTAAACAAATAAAACGACTTATTTATAATAGTAAATAAGGAGGGGGAGGCCCCTCCCTTGGGTGGTAAAACCAGTCCTCTTAGACCGGCTGACCAATGCAGCACCAAGAATGAAACAAATTTGTGCTCTCCAACCATTTCAGCCCTCCCAAGCTCCGCGTCAATTTTCTATTCTCGCAACCAATCGAGATACATAAATCACCACCCAAAAGATGGACGAAGGAGACCTGAGATGTCACTACCAACAACGAAGGGATTACAGTCGCCACCATCCAACACTCTGGATACATACTCATTCCAATTTGGGAATCACAAAGGGAGCAAAGTCCCTCACAAAATTTAAAAACGAGCAAAAGACCCCTAGTACAATAAAATACCACTTATTTATAATGTAAAAAGGACCGAAACACTGATAAAAATAAATAGGCAAAAATACCCTTATTGCTATTAAGAGTGGGCGACAAGCTTACTTTTAATTTTCTCATTCTTGGATAATTGATTATTGTGTAAATGATCGCATGACAGGTTCTAAATTATTTTTATCATATAGATCTTGTGCAGACATTAAAATGGTCAAAATTTTCGATGGTTACCTCTCGGTAATTGTCAAGGTCGGAACTATTAAACTCTCCTTATTGTTAACCCTTCACGATGTTCTCTATGTTTCTAATCTATCATATAACTTATTGTCCATTAATAAATTTACTGCTGATCGTCAATACCAGGCTAATTTCTATTCTTATTGTTGTGATTTCAGGAATTGACTATGAGGAGGATGATTGATAATGTTAAGAAAAAGAATAGTCTTTATTATCTTGATAATGGACATGACTCGAATAGATAGTGTCAAAGTATTAATTTAAATTTTGTTTATATTTCTAATGACAATGATATTATATATTAGGTCATTCTAGTTTTCATTGTTTAAAATGTGTTTCATAAAATATTTCAGAATAAAAATGTCATTGTAATGTGAAGTTTTTCAATTTATGAAGCATTATCATATTTTGTTTTTCCACAAACATATAAGCCAAGTATATCATTTACTCGGTTCATAGTAATATATGGGGTCTTTGTGAAAATCTTATATATTCTGGAAAAAAATAGTTTGACTTTAATTGATGATCACACTAGGTTAAGTTTAGTTTATTTAATGAAAGAAAAATCTGAAGTGAAAATAGTTTAAAAATTTTTTTACACTATGGTACAAACACATTTTAAAAAAAAAACTATTCAAATGTTATGAAGGGTTAATAATCGAGAGTATTTAAAAAATATTTGGGTCAATTTTTTCTAGAAAGAGTAATAATTATCAAAGCTCTTATATCGACACTCCACAACAAAATGATGTAGCTAAATAAAAAATCAAGCACTTTTGCAGGTAGTTCCGAGCTATTTTTACTGCTATATTTTTCATTAATAGAACAACCAATAAGGTTTTAGACTTTGAAACACTTTTTGATACTTCTCAAAAAATATTCCCAAAAAATTGACTCTCATCTTCTTTACTTCGAAAGATATTTGGGTGCACTACTTTCATTTACATTCATGGTCATAATCAAGAAAAAATTGTATCTCGAGCTAAAAAATTGTATTTATTTGTTATGATCCTGATCAAAAGAGGTATAAATATTTTTTTAAAAAAAACTTGTTATCTTGGATGTCATCTTTTTTGAATTGATTTTTTTTTTCACTTCATCTTCAAGGGGACAACAAAATAAAGATTAGACTAAGTTTTTGGATTTTCTTCAAACCGAAGACTCACAAAATAGTATCTCCCCAACTTTGATTGTTCAATCGGAAAGCCCAAGCAATCTTTTATTAGATGAAATTGCATCGAGTCTTTTAAATATTGAAGATGATTTGGGTCTTCCGATTATGCCATTTCATGATTTTCACAATAAGAAAGAAATAGAAAAAAGAACGATGACATTGTTACCATTTAATATTGTTTACACGGTGCAGAATACAACTCAAAAGAAAGGGTCTACGAATCATTTGCACTTCATAGAATTCACAAATCCTTCAGGCTATGTTCTTACTGTTTTTAATCTCATGTTCAGTCCACTTCATCTTCGAATTTTAAGTCTTCTGGTCCTGAAACTGAGCTCAGTTTAGATATTAAGTCTAATGAGTCTAGCCTTCCCGCTATTACTTGTAAAGGGGAGATGTTTTGCACCCAATATTCATTGCCCTATTACATGTCTTGTGAAAATCTCTCACCCCCTTTTCATGCTTTTTTCTCACAATTATCTTGTATGAAGATTTTTAGCCATGTGCGGGATGCTGTGAAAGCCCCTAAAGTGCAAGGAGGCCAAGCTTTTGAAAAAATTGGCAAATGAGAATTGGTTGATCCACCCAGATGAAAATATACTTTCGGGTGCAAATGAGTGTTTACACTCAAGTATAATTCAAATATCTCTAGAACAATACAAGGTTTGATTGGTTGACAAGGGATTCACTGAGGACTATGATATTGATTATATAAAGACATGCACTCTAAATTCTGTAATAGTTCTTCTGTCATTTGCGGTTTAATCTTGACTGATTTCTATAACAATTTGATATAAATAATATCTTTTTTAATGGAGATTTGATGGAAGAAGTGTATATTTATGCACTTTCAGGATTTAGTGAGAAGTTTGGCACAAACAGTGTAAATCAAAAAAATCTTATTCAAGTTGAAACATTCACCGAGAGCGTGGTTTGAGAAATTTATACTATTTGTTAAAGGTCATGGGTATACTCAAGGGCAAAGGGATCATACAATATTCTTTCGACATCCGAAGGTGAGAATATAGCTATACTAATTGTGTATGTGGATGATATTATTCTCACAAGAAATGACACATATGAAATGAACCGTTTGTGGAATTTTCTATCATTTGTTTTTGAAATCAAGCATTTAAGATCGTTTTTTTCCAATGGAAGTATTTTCTTGATATTCTAAAGGAAATAGTGATGAATGGGTGTAGACCTGAAGACACTCCAATTGATTCCAATCAAAAGCTGAGAGATGGGATAGATCGCGACCTAGTTAATACACTTCAATATCAAATGTTGGTGGGTAAGTTGATATACTTATCACATACATGGCTAGATATCACCTTTGCTGTGAGTTTGGTAAGCCAATATATGCATGTCCTATACCTTGAAGTAGTCAAAAAAATTCTCATATATCTAATGGGTAGATTAGGTAAGTGCTCTCTCTTTCAAAAGACCGCAAAAAAGAGCATGGATGCATACACTAATGTAGGTAGGGAGGGCCCAATTATTGACATGAGATCAACTTTAGATACCACACCTATGTGTGTGGAAACATGGTGACATGGCAAAGTAAGAAATAGAATGTGGTTGCAAGGAGTAGTGCTAAGGTAGACTATAGTGCTATGGATAATGAAGCAAGTGAGATGTTGTGATTGAAAAGAATTCTCTAAAGTTGCGGATCCCGACAAACTTGCCAATAAAGGTACACTATGACAATTAATCAACCATAAGTATTATAGAAAATCTAGTGCAACATGATCTTACAAAGCATGTGGAGATTGACAGACACTTTATAAAAGAAAAGATTGATTGTGGAGTTATTTACATGTTGTTTATCCCTTCTGCTTAATAAATAACAGATATCTTCACCAACGAACTGTTTGGGCTTAATTTTGAATTTTTTGTAAGCAGGTTGAGCATGTTAGATATCCATGCTCCAATTTAAGAGGGGGG
>NW_018164444.1:72122425-72146489 GCF_001263595.1 Phalaenopsis equestris | reverse complement strand
GGGGGGGGGGAATTTTAGTAAGATTGTATTTTTAATATCTTCTATTTTACTAGTTTCTATTTTTAGAATTTACCTTTGTTGATATGTTATATTTCATGTTTCATTCTTTTAGTATGGGGAGTTATGGTTGATTTTTATGGTTTTCCTAATGTGAGGGCCAGCTCTCTTTTTAGCTTGTAATCATTTTCTATGAAATTGAAGAGGAATTATTATTTTCTCTCCCAAAACCTACAACACACACACAAATATATATATATATATATATATATATATATAGATATATTTCAAAATGTATGTCTAGAGTTTATTATACGAGCCTCCAACCACGCCTAATGTGCCTAACAATTTGAGTACCACCTTCTTAAGTTCAACTGTGCTAGAGGAGATTCGAATCCCCGACCTGAGGGGTCTTATACTGTGGATGCCAACCAATAGGCCGGGGTACACAAATAATTAATTTAGTAGCAACACCTTTTTTATGACATGGAGGTTTTCCTCCAAAAGCTGAACCTGTTTGGCTCGAACCGGTTTAGTTGAGAGGGGCTGAGCTGGCCCTCCTCCCCTCTTTTCATTAGCTAGGAAATTTCTCGCCCTCTTATTTTTATTTTCTGCCCATCCCACTTTTTTTATACGTGCTTTTAGGTCTGATTTCAGATTTTTGAGGACAGCCGCTGACATCCTGTTTTCTTCATCGAGGGCCCCATCCAACGGTTAGGGTGGTGCCCCGGTTGTATCCCTCTCCCCTGTGGTGGTTGTATCTCCGAACCCTTCTCCGACTTCCAGCTGTACTTCCCACAGATCGTCTCCCACTGCCCTCATCCAGCTACTGTTTTCCTTCAGCCTTCCTGTCGACTTCCTCCAGCACCTACCGTCCACCAGCATCCCAGATTTTCCCAGCAGCCTCTGCCGCATCCCAGGTTCCACTACTTCTGCAGACTCCCCACTCCCATAACTTCCCTGTCCAGCAGCAAGCCAAAATTTCTCCTTCCTGCTCAGCCACCGAAGTCCCCAACAATCTGCTGTTACCGTTTTCCTGCATTACCTGTGTAGCCATGAACCTCTCCCCCTCCCTTTTGTTACCGTAAGGCCATCTAGGGCCTCCACCTCTTTCTCCTGCCACCCTCCTTTTCTCTGCTGTCAGCCAATTGCAGCCTAACAACAATTCCTTTCCTCCTACAGCCCAACTCCAATAGCCCAACAGCAGCCTTCACCCTTTCCTTCCCCTCTACAGTCCAATCTACAGCCCCACAGGGGCCCTTCCCCAGTTCCTTCTCCAGTCTAACCCTATTCAGTCTAACCACAGCTCTCCCTCTTTTATTCCCCATTGCAGTCTGAACCCGTACAACCCCTCCTAACCTTCTTGCTGCCATGTCCCTCCACCCCACATACAACCACAACACAACATGCCGATCGACGTGCTTGCTTTGTGTTTGTATCGTGTTTTTTTATTGCAAGTGTCGTCGTTTGTAATCCTTTCAAATTCAACAATAATATTATTATTTCTGTTTTGGTTTAGGTTTAACTGTGGTATCATTTTGTCAATCTTTTTAATATTTATTTTTAAACTTCTGATAGATTATGGTTTCACCTAATTTTTTTTGCATTTTCTCTTTTCTATTTAGTTTCTGCTGCCAATACTTTTTTTTACTTCTAGTTATTGTTTCCAGTAATTATCTGGTTTTTTCATTCAAAGTTATTAATAGTTATGTAGTAAATTCACTCTTAATTTAGACTTTAACCATTGCGAGCTTTGTACGACGTGAAGTTGCAGGAAGTCATTTGTTGGCAATGTCATAGCCAACCATTGCCTATTCCTCAAAATCAGGCAATTGTGGCACACCACGTATGGATCACAACAAACGAGTCTGTTCATGGTGTGTTGCTTATGAGAAATTCTCTGCTAGTAAATTTTAAATTTGGGCTCGTTGCAAGATTTCTTTCCCAAGTCTTATCAGTATTCATAGATTTCACGTTAACTCTCAGCATTTTTCATTACGTCTGAGGACCAATAATGATGATTTTGAGAGCAGAATATTTGTTAAAGATAAACTTGAAAAAGACAATTTTCTTTAAGTTGTTTTGTTGCATTATCTGGTATAGGAATGTGCATAGCTGCTAAACATGATTATGCCATAAAATTTGAGAAAATGTTTCATAAACATTTGCTTCTAAGTTCATATTACTTCACATCTTATGTTAATCTAGTGAAGTTGGAGTCTTGATTTGTAAAATGACACATTTAGTTTAAAGTTACGCTTTCTGTTTTACTGTTGACTGTGTTTTCTCAGATTAGACATGGCGAAGCTGTGGGAATTATTGGTCCTTCCGGAACTGGTAAATCCACAGTGCTCAAGATCATGGCCGGATTACTAGCTCCAGACAAGGTATTGATCATAAATGAGAAAAGTTTGAAAATGATCACCTGACTTTTTTCATGGTTCTATTTTAGTCCCATGGATTATAGAAGTGTCAATTTAATCCCTACTCTTCTAATATGGATTAAAATATTCCGTGAGGATTATTTTAGTCTCCATTAAAATAATCTGGGCTCTTATTTAGCACTTTATAAATGCTGGGACTAAAATGGTCCTATTTAAATAGTCATGGGACTATTTTGGCACTTCACTCAATCATAAATAATGCTATCTGCGTTAAAATGCCCTATTATAGTGCCATGATATGCTCTTACAGTTTTTTCTTCTTGTTTGTCACCTTTGATTTTTGGATATAATTGGACCTCCACTTTAGAGATCAAAGATACTATGACTCAACCAATTGATTGGTGATTGCTCTTTAATCGTTTAATTTGGCTGTTTTGATAGTGTGTTTTATTTTTGCTACTTATTCATTCACCAGGGGGAAGTTCTTATATGTGGAAGGAAAAGACATGGATTAGTTGACGACGAGGAGATAGCAGGTCTTCGAATCGGCTTGGTATGCTTTGTTTTAACTCACTTGAACTTATAAGTCCTTTGTTTTTTAATTGTGGCCATAATATCTAATCTTCCACATTCCCACCACACGCACCCACCCCCAACCCCTCAACTTGATAGTTAGTCATGTGCAATAAATAGCTACAGAACATAATCTGTTTGAATATTTTTACTCTACAATCACGTTTATTTAAAATCACCGTAAAATTTATCCTTTCTATTGAACTCCTAACCAATTTTCATGTGGTTATTTCCTTGGTCTTTCCTAAATACATTCTTTTCTGAGTAATATTCTCTTGCTAAGGTTACCCACCAATACAACCATGATATCTACATGCATATTCTTTTTTGTAAGAGATTAACGATATCAGCAGTCAAAATGAACTTTTAGCTGATGAATGGTTTGATGCTTTATTGCTAGAATTGACGCTTGCTTTCTGTTTCCTCCATGTTTAAACCTTTCATCTCTCTTGAATGTTGTTTTTTTTTTGCCGTTAATGCTATAACTGTCCTTATAGAGTAAGCCTTACTGTTTACCATTAAGTGCAAAAATAGAAGTATTGATCAATTAACTTATTGAAGTCAGTTATATCTGCAAGTTCATTCTTCTAATCATTAGCAGATAGCTTTAAAAAAAAAAAAAACATTGGCCGACGCTTCATTCAAGTACAAATTAAAAATGAGAAGTGTAGATTTAGTACTAGAGTTTATAAGTGTCAATTTAGTCCCAGGCTTTTTTAATGGGTTTTCCTATTTCATCCCATGTTAAAAAAATATGTCGATTAATTTGAGATTTTTGTACACTCTGGGACTATTTTGACACATCACTCAATTAAAAATAGGCGCAAGCCTAGGTGGTATTGTTGTAACAAAGTTCTCAGCTTATGTTGCTGGTTCAATCTTATTGACTAATTATAGCTCTTAACTTTTGTTGCTGGTTCACTTTTATTTATTAATTCTTTTGTTCATTATTATTTATCCAGGTTTTTCAGAGTGCAGCACTTTTTGATTCACTTACAGTTCGTGAGAATGTTGGTTTCCAGCTGTAAGAGATGCTCTATTCTTTTGTCATATTCAACAGTCCAAATTCTATAGCCTTTAGCTTTAGGTTCAGGGCAGAGCCTTCATACAGATAAGCACTTCTAATGATAACTATTTCTTGTTTTTATTTTGTTTCAAGGTATGAAAATTCAAGGATGCTACACGATAAAATAGCTGAGCTTGTCAAGGAAAATCTGGCTGCTGTTGGGCTCAAGGTATCCTAAAATAATTGCCACAAGTTTCTTTATTTCTCTTGTTTTTCTATGTTTTAACGGAATTATAGGTAAAGTTTTATGAATAATAGGATATATTTTTATGAACCTTTAAGAATATCTTTCATGAAAGAATTGTAGGCAGAAAATAATTTGCTTGTTTTTGTTTGTTATTTCCCAAATTCATTGAACTAGCTTCACATTAGTTGTACTTGAACTAGTAAGCAGCTTATTTACATTGATAATGTTTATGGCGGTGTAATTACATCTGCTCTTCTTTAAGTGAATCCATAAAAAGGTGTTTGTCAATATAAAACATTTTGTTTTGTTTCCTTCCATATAGAGATTTTTTTTTCCTGAAGTTGCTTTTAATGGAAAAATAAAAGTGAATGGTAGTAGGGATCCTTGCAATGTTTTCAGTTGCTTTATGCCCATATTTATTTTCTTTGTGGAAATCTATCTGCACTAAATGCAGCTTGAAAAATATCTAATCATCTGAAGTATGGATATTTTTGTCAAGACAAATACTAGAATTGATGAAGGATGGGCTTGTAAAATCAGACAACATATAGATGTAGTCTATTAAACTCTGTAGAACATTCTATTATGAGGCTTCCCCTTGAATTTTCAACTTTCATTGAAATTGCTCATGTATGATGATGAGTTTTCTAAGCTAGCACTGCGACTTCATAGCTAAAACTTAGTAAGACAGTGCATGTATTGATTTCAATTTTTTTAAGACTTGCTTGGGATCATTTTTGCTTGTCTTTAAAAACAAATTGTTTAGTGCATTTTTATTTTTTAAAAATAAACAATCTATTTTTAAAAGTAGGTAAAATAATATTCAGGTGTTTTGAGTGTTTATAAAAAATAACTACAATATCAAACATATTTTATTTTAATTCAAGACATAAACAAAATACAACAAAAACAACAACTACAACAAAGCCTTTATCCCACTAAGTGGGTCTGCTACATGAATCCTTTGCATATTTTCATTTAATTTTAATAAATTATGACCATTTTTTATGCAACATGCCCAAGTCCGTTTAGGTTTACCTCTACCTTTCTTTACATAATTCAAATCTAAAACATCTAAACTCCCAACCAGATCATCATACTGTCCACATTTAATGTGACAAAGCCATCTAAGATGACTCTCTAATCTTATCTACTGCTGGAGCTACACTAAATCTTTTACGGATACATTTGTTTCACATTTTATCTCTAATTGTCGAATGTGACATACAACTTAGCATTATGTGGAGGACATTAGCCATGTTTTAAAAGCTTTACATTGGTTTATTATAATATAGTAAGGTATGATAGAGTTGTTTTTAGTTTTTATTTTGGTCCTGTAGTTTATTTGTTGTAAATTTTCTCTTAAATCTCTTCAGGGGGTGGAGGATAGGTTGCCTTCTGAGCTATCTGGAGGCATGAAGAAACGGGTGGCATTAGCCCGATCTATTATATATGACAATACTAAGGAGGCAGTTGAGCCAGAGGTATGCTTTCTTACATTTTATGGTTACCGTCATACTATCCAACTGGAAGAGCAATGAAAAAGAATGTTTTCGATATGTATGCTTCATTTTAAATTATGCATCATCACTTAAAACGATGGATTGGAGGAAAAGTGATTTTGTTGATTAACTTTTGTATAATGGTAAAACGTAATTAATTTTTATAGAAAGCCAGAACTTAGTAACTTTTTTATCTTATCAAGAAACGTGCATATTTCATTTTAATCATGTTAAGTCTGTGCGCTAGGATTATCTGTGATTAAAAAACTTTTTGAAAGTTCAATGGGTAAATTTTTGGAATTCTCATGCTAATTCTTGCTTTGGGGAGGTACAGCTAGCATATACATGATTTGCCTTGGTTTTATGGGCCATTTGTTAATATTTTGATTTTGGGACATTTAGACACTAGCACCCAATCCCTTTCTACTTACATGCCTAACACCCAAACTTTGCTTTCAACATTTATACAACCCAAATCTTTCCTATCACATCAAAAGTACTTCCATTTTAACGTTTAAAAAGTGAAATATGCCTAGTTATGCATAGGTAAGATGGAATTGTCTGTTAAAAAAAATGAAGTTTAGGTGTTAGATATGTAATTACATAAGAATTGAGTGGTATGTGTGTAAATCTCCCCTTTTTTCCCCCGAAGCATGTAAATAGCTTTAATGATGAAACGAAATTCATTAGGTGCATATATATAATTCTTAGTAAAATATTATTTTCTTCCTTCTTTAATGTGTCCATCTTTATTTAGATTGAATAATACATCTGATTTGATCAGAGTCTCATGACGTTGTTTCTTTTGTCTTAGCTATTTAATATCTATCGCCTCTTTTCTTATCGCCTTGCTCATTATACATATTATCTAGTGATGGAACTTTGGCTTCCATTTTTTTTTTTTTTGCAAGTATTTTTTGCAAGTATTTTTATCCCTTACCCATCCTGTTCTGTTTGATAATATTATTTTTTCGCCATTCTTTGAAAACTTTTTTTTTTTAATTAATGCTCATTTCCTTACTCCACTACCAGTCCTCCATATATAAACCATAATATTTATTTTTAGACTAGCAGAGTTCCAATGGTAATACCTTTTGAGCTTTTAAGTTTGGTTCGATGCTGAAGTTTTAGTTTGATGAACTCAATATATGTAGGTACATACATGCATGCATGTATGTATATGTATAGATATTGTAGATGGTGAAAAAATTTCTTTTTTATTTTAGGCCAATTGTTTTTTTTAATTAGTACTTTTATGTATAAATCCATTACATTCATTTTTACTTAGTGTTTGCAGACAATGCTCAAGCGGTTAATGAACTAATATATGGAAGAAACTAGTTAGTAATAGATGGTAGTAATAGTTTCCAATCACATCAAGATTACATTAAGGCTATTGTGGATGCTTTGGCGTGCTCTTAATGATATTTTTAATCAGTGAGACATTTGTTGAAATAAGTGGAATATAAAATGATGAAAAACTTATTTAGAGAATAGAGGGCTTTAGTAGAACAAAAATTGAATATATCTGCAAATTAGTACCTAGTGTGATATCAATAGTTGTTAGTTAAACTATTTAGAAGATAAAGTGATCTCTAGATGTGATTGATTTATGTATTTTTGATCTATTGCTATAAAATAATAGAGTTGTAGATGAGGACATAACTTCTAAAGTTATGCTAGTTGGTTAAAATTGAGAAATGCCCTGGGAGTATTCCGTGTAAAAGAATATCACAAAGAATTTATGATAAATTTATAAAATTTTAATTGGGCTAGCTATGTTTTATAAACTTGAATGTTGGGCAAGAAAAGATATTGATAGCGAAGTTTGAGTAAATGGAAGGGAGCCATAACTTGAAAAGATAAGTTAATAAGTAATTATATTATTCAGATCGTTGGAGTAGGATTCATTAAAGCTAGCAAAAATGAACTTAGGTGGTTTGTACTAGTGCAACTACTGCTAGAAAATGCCCCATTTAGGCTTATCTATAAAATTAATATAAAAAGATAATTAGGATTGAAAAATGAGTAGACTTAATGCAATATGTATAGAAGTTAATGAAGAGGTTTAAAATCTCATGCAAAGCTTTACATGAATGAATGAAAAATAACGGTGCATAAAACTGATCTTAAGTAAATGATAATGATGATGATACTTAAAAGTAGAAAGGATAACTATTGGGGGTATCTTAAATGAGTATATGGCTCTGGTAATTTGAGCTACAAGAGTAATGCTTATGAGAGAAAAAAAGAACTCTAATGCCAATTCGTCTATATAAACAAGGTAGATGGAATGCATGCAGGAGATGATGCTAGTGGACTGAGTGACATCGAGCAAAAGTACAATTGAGCATGCATCATGTAGTAAATGGAGATGGAGCAAAGGCAGTGAGCAACGACTAGATCAATCACGAGAGAGTAGGGTGTCACATTCCAGCTGACACTCGGGGTCAAATAGTGATGAAATAAAGGCGGTCAAATCAAGCATCATTTACACCAACATTAATTTTAAATTGCCGAAATTATGACCAAGATGCATCACATTTTTTCATTTTTGATGAATTCGCTGCCAATTTATCTGTTGCTATTATGTACTCTACTCCTTTATCTGTTATGCCTTCGAGAAGTGGTCTTTATGCAAATAGAAAATGTATTATGCATGTTAACATTCATGATAAGAAGTTGCAGTAAAGTTGATTATAATATAATTCAAACTTTTGATGTCATATTGGGAATGCACTGACTAGTAAAGAATTTTGCTACGATTAAATGTTGGAAGAGGTGAGTGAAAATCAGTTTACATGGTGAAAAGTTGTTCTATGTCTTGAATTGCACAATCTTCTTTGATTAGTACAGTAAAAGTTGGAGAGTATTGGCAAAGTGGTGAACTGGTGTTTCTAGCCAAATTGAAAGTGTTGAATAAAGATGCGCAGGAAACGGAAAATATCGAAGTCGTAGAATTCGGAAAACATCAAAGTCACAAAATTTTTTGATGTATTCCTTAAAGAACCGTCAGGGTTATCACCAGAACGTAAAGTTGAGTTTTACATTGATGTGAAACCAGGTAAATCTATAATTTTTATATCTGCTTACAGAATGACTCTGAAATAATTGTAGGAATTAAAATGCCAATTATAGGAACTAATTGATCAGAATTTTGTCATTCGAGCAATTCACCTTGGAGTGCTTCAATATTTTATTTGTCAGGAAGAAAGAATGATCTACACAGTTATGCATTGATTATAAATAGTTAAACAATGTGACAATCAATAACAAATATTCTTTGTCAGATATTGATGATCTATTTGATCAGTTAGAAGATATTATTATATTTTCTCAAATTGATTTGAGATTGGGATATCATCAAATCAAAGTTAAGGAGACAGATATAACTAAGACAGCTTTTGTGATCATATATGGTCATAAGTTATGCTTTTTGGCTTAACCAATGCTCATGTTGTATTCATGGACCTAATAAATTGAATCTTCAAACCTCATATGAATCAGTTTGTTATTATTTTTATTGATAATATTCTGATATATTCAAGATTTGATGATGATCATCCTAAGCATCTAAAAATATTATTGGAGCTGCTAAGGCAAAATCAACTATATGCAAAGTTTTCAGATTGTGAATTTGGTTGCAGAGTGTTGCATTCTTGGGACATGTTATCAGTGGGCCAGGAATCTCAGTAGATTCTTAGAAGGTGAAAGCAATTGTGAAATGACCTATTCCAAAGAATGTTATGGAGGTATGCAGCTTTTTTGGTTTGGCTGAATGTTATAGGAGATTCATTAAAAGATTTTCATATATAATCATGTCATTGTCCAAGCTGATGGGGAAAGATATTTAATTTGAGTGAACTGCAGAATGTGAACATTGTTTTCAAGAATTAAATAAATATTTGTCCACTCTTCTAGTGTTAGCCATTCCAATAAGGTACAGAAGGGTTTCAAATTTATAAGGTTTCATTAGTTCGACAGTCCCGAGGTTATTACGATAAATATTATGACCCAAAGCACAAAACAGTAGAATTTAAAATCGGTGATTTTGGATTTTAAAAAGTTAGACCAATGAAAGGTATTATTAGATTTACTCATTGAAGTAAGTTGTCCTAGGTACATTGAATATGACAACTCCAATGTGATTACTTCCGGCGTGTAATAGATAAAAGTCATTGACAAAATTCAACTTCTATTAATCTAAATATTGGTTTTTTACGTAGACTCAAGCAAGTTATCTTTCAATATAGTTTTAGGAGCAATAACGAAATTGCTCATACTTGTGCCTAGATGGCCATAGAGAGTGATTTTGTTTTGACTCATGTTAATGTTCAAAATCCTCTTTCTGCTTTTTTGCAATAGGATATGGCCCATTTTGGCAATGTCTGTGGGGCATAATTTTTGTACCTTTTGATTTTATATTAATGCAAAAGGCTATATTTCACAGAATATCAGCCCTTTTGAAATCATAGAAATGATTGGTTTAGTGTGTTTCAGGCTAGCTTTACCTGCTAAAATGTTAGATTTGCATGATGTATTTCACATCTCAATGCTGAGAAAATGAGTTTCAAACCAATTTCTTTTGTGAAGATAAAATAAAAACACATGATTGAAAAGAAGCTATATGGGAAAAGAAGAATTGCGACAAAAACATCTCTTTATGTTAAAGTAAATTCAGAAATTTCAAGGACAAAATTTTTCTTTTGGAGGGGAGAGCTATAACACCCAATTTTGAAAAACCAGGTGAATATTTTGGCAATTTTAAAGCATATTCCGAATTTCTTATTCCTCAAAATTTGACCAAATCAATTTTATAATTTTACACATCGAATTAATCAATTTGATATGTAGCACCATGTATGAATTTTTAACGTGTGAGAATGTATAAAATGATGAAGTTATAAGTTTAATTACCTATAATTAATCCCGATCCTCGTCATTGTTACCACTCGATTCCCTCTCTGCACTTAATTGTGCATGCGTCGACTTGATGAATTGAACAGAGGGGATTAATTGGGATCACATTTCTATGTTGCACTTCCCTTTCATTTCTCTCCTTTCCCATCTTTGGATTTCGCTCGGATGAAGGCTCGTGTGATCTGGCACCGTAACAGGCGCAACCACGCTAACCGTAAGGCGTCGCAACTCATGATAAGACACTCAGGGGAGAAAACCATATGAATTCTGAATTCCTCTTTCATGATAATTGAGACATTCATTTTCTTATGTTTCTATTTTGATTTTTGCCATGAAATCAAGTGTTCCACTTGTTTTGTGTTGTAGCAGCTTTGCGGGATCAACCTCAAGACTGTTGAACTGTGAGCTACGCTCTCCGGTAGGTCCATTTCATGTGCAAGGAGAGGTTAAGGGGACATGAAGGAAAAGGAAGAAAGGAAGAAGAAATATAATAATCTTTAGGAAAGATATATGCAGATAAGCCTATGTGAGGTAACAAAGTTATGTTTGGGGCTAAACTCACGAGATTAGTTAAGATTTCAGAAATCTTAAGATATTTACAAATTTCAGGTTGTTTACACTAGGCGGCAAGCTCGAGACAAGCTTGGGCAAATTCGTCGTAGGGCTTCTCTGTCGATTTAGGTGAAATAATCATATATTAACTTAAAAAAATAACTCTTTTGTAGGTTTTCATGTGATTATGTGTTTGACACTATTACATTCAAAAGTTTCTACATATTATGGATGAATACCCGCATAAAATGTATGAATGCAAATTTTATTTCCTTACGATATTTTTGATTTTACTATGGTATGAATCTGATGAATATGTTCATGAAATCATTACATGCAGATATTCATTTACTCTATATAAAATGCCTATGATGAATGTGTTACATGAATTATGATTTAAGAAATGTCACAAGTAATGTTATGTGTAGACTATTATTAGAATATTTGTAAGAAAAAATGAGAGGGAATAATGAGATTCCTGACTTGGTATTCAGAAAAAGATGAAACTCCAGGAACCGATAGGATCAGATGACAACGAAATATATGGAACTGTTGGTACCATGAGAGCTATTGATAACTTATATGTTGTGAGGGCCCAATCTTTATCAATGGTTTATGTAGCCTTCATGTTTGGTGATAACTTTTAACATGACAAAATATCAAAGTAGTTGAGGCCTATACAATTATAAGTGATATTCTTATGATTAGATTGATGACTCTTATGAATATGTTTATGATTGCACATGAATGAATGAAATACTTATTTTATATATTTGTCATGATTCCTTGTATTATATTTCTTGTATTATATTTCGTGCTATAGTAGCTTTGCAGAATCAACCTCGAAACTGTCGAACTGAGAGTTGCACTCTTTGGTAGGTCCATTTCATGTGTAGGGAGGGGTTAAGGGGACTTGAAAGAATATACCTTGTATTTTAAAACATGTCTCTCGTTTCTTCTTAGACCATGTAGTTATTTTACTTTTCCCCTTTCGCTGCCAAAGAATATTCAAGTTCTCCCACAAAAAAAATGCACTCTTTCTTAACTTGTTGGCGGCTAGTTTCACCATTCCATTTGGTGGGAGGTCTAGACACCCAATGACACGTTTCATTGTCTAGAGCTACTTAATGAAATGTCCGATTCCATATTGTCGTAAAAAAATATGACAAATCCGTATTTGCTTCAAAATCCTAGCTTCTCCAATATTTCATGCCAAATCTTCGCGGTAGTAGTTCTTCATCTCATGAATCAACTTAAATTTGTGTGACTCCGTTGGATGGTCTCTTTTCCAAGGCAGCGAGCTTTTGTTACAGTTGCAGGATTTTCCATTGCATATCATCCCTAGAAATCTTTTGAACACTTCTTTATGGATTCTTCATTGGTGGCATCATATCTTTTTCCCTCGATTAGGTTTCTGGCTATTGTCTCTTCAGTGGCATGACTAGGGTTAGGGTTTGGGTTGGTGGAAGAATGTGTATAGGGTGATGTAGGATGAGAAAGAATAATTTTTAGTTAGGTAGAGGGGGATTTAGGTAACCTAGGGTAAGACTAGGGTTAGGTTGGCTCTGATAGCAAATGATACCGGAGTTAACTCAAACAATAATAGGGAAACTAAATATTATTGTTGAATTCATTCAAGGGATTACAACCACAGAAACAAAAATAGGAAATTGCAACAACCACGACACACGACACGCTGTTAGGGTGGATCTCGAGTGGTGTTGGTGGCCGATAGGGGCTTGGAAAGGGGGGTAGCAAGGTAAGGAACGTGCGAGACTGCAGGGAAACAATGACAAGTCCACTTCAGCTTACTGTCTTTGGCGGCAGAAAGCAGGAAATGGCTGCGACTGCAGGAACCAGCAAGAATAAGCTGTCCCGAGGTGCTGAAATGAGGGAGGACAGCAGCGGGATGACATTCTGGGGGTGGAAGCAAGTCCGGGAGATGAGAGGGTGGCTGGGAAGGTAAAATACTGCAAGAAAACAGTGATTTCCTGCAATTCCGGGAGGCAGCATAGAAGGAAGTTGGCAGGAAGCGATGCGGGAAGGTAGAGGGAAGTTGCGTGGGTTGGCAACAAGGCTGGGAAGGGAGGGAGGTGGCTGGAAATCAGAGAACTGCAGTAAAAAATAGCATAAGCTGTTGTTTCTGGTGGCTTCAACGAGGTACAACGGCGGGGATCGATGTGGAAAGGGTGCGGAAGGTTAGGGGAAGGATAAACACCTCCTTAGGAGTGAGATACTGCTGGAGCACCACTCGACCCTTGGAAACTAATCACCACTTTGGAACGAGATATAACCGAAACACCACTCACCCTTGGATATAACTTTAGAAGGGAAAACATGAGACACTAACGGCTATCTTGACAGAAATACACCAAAACTGAAATTTGAACCCTATAATACAACACATCTATAGGAATAACCAGAAGGAAGGAAAGGAAAGAAGTCGACTTGCTAAAAATTTTAAAAATATCGCAGGAGTGTTGTTTGGTTTGGCTTTGTGCCCATCACGTGAACCGGACGCCGCTTGCTGTCACAGAATCGCGAAAGTTCCGCTCTTGCTCATATGCAAGAGACGCCCACGTTTGTTTGATTAACTAATTGAATAAGCTTGAACAATTTTATAAATACTCGATTATTAACTAAATAAATTTGTGCAACTCTTTGTTCAATTTGTTTATGTTCTTGAACAATATTATTTAAAGCTCGCGGACAAACTTGTTAAGAAACTCGATGAACAGTTTCATTTATGGTTCATGAACATGCTCACGAATAAGCTGTAAGATGCCATTAGGCTTGACTGCCATAGATAATTTTTGTGTTATGCATCTAGGTTTATGGCGCATGCCTTAGACTAACCTAATTTTAAAGCACTAACATGGATAGCAACTCTGTTTGCAATACTTTTGATTGGATGGAAAATCAGTATTAAGAACACCAACCTAAATAATTTACCTAAATAATTTAGATAAGGCTAATGATAACGACGATAAGAAAGTATTGTAGAAACCATCGGGATTGCATGATAGCTCAATATAACCAATAGTGCAAATGTGAAAATAATACTGAAAGTCATTCTTAGTCCATTAAACAACAAGTCGTTAGTTGTATTCCTACTCGGACGTCTTATCTTATGTTTTATTTATTGTGGTGTCTAGTCAACACCATTATGTCAAATGCTTTGTTGCTCAATGTTTCACATGTAAAACAATGATAGTTAAGTTTTATAATAATAATAATAATAATAAGACAATAACGCCCGCAAAGCACTAGTTTTATTCAATCCGTTACATGAGGAACCCACCTTCAGGTACTACTATATGACGAACCCACTGCAGGATTGGATCCGATTGCATCAACTGTTGTTGAAGATCTCATCCGTTTGGTGCATCTGAAAGGAGAGAGCACCACTAATAGGCTCGGAAAGATTGCATCGTACGTTGTTGTTACTCATCAACATAGCACCATTAGAAGAGCCGTTGACAGGTATGTATATACATATGTGCTTTTTCTCTTTTCCAGTAGGGTGAATTCTAGTTATTAGCTTACAGACAAACAACGATGTGGCAGATTGCTTTTTCTGTATGACGGAAAGATTGTTTGGGAAGGAATGACTCATGAATTCACTACTTCCACTAATCCAATTGTTAAGCAGGTTAGAGGGAAATTGATTTATCTTATAATATCATCGTTTTTCTGGAGAATTATGAATGATTTAAGAACTGTAAATTACTTGTAGTTTGCTTCAGGGAGTTTGGATGGGCCAATTAAGTATTGAAAATAGTTTTGTCACTATCATCTCAACCGTTGTAGATCTATTGAAGCTGTAAGTTTGTCATGCCCTTAAACTCCTATTTTATTTTTGCTGTTACTACGGTTCAAAGAATTGGGGCGTTTACATACATACCACCCAATTCCTATGCATACATATGACACCTAAACTTTGCTTTTTTACATTTATATCTTCCAAATCTTTCATATCACATAAAAAATACCACTACTTTAACATTTAAAAATTAAAATACAAATTTTAATACATAATTAATGTGACATGACACGGGCGTCTTATTTATCTGGGCCGTTCAATCGAAAGTTATTGAGGGTCGGCTTGCCCTCTAGTCTTGGGAGTGTCGTTTCTTTTTAAGAGGGGGCTTACTCCTAGTTATCTAGGAATATATATTTGCTTTTGTTGGTGTTTACTGTTTAGTTTTTTTATTTGCTTTGGGACAGTCGTCAACATCTCCTTTCTTTACAGGTTGTATCCAAGGGTTCCAAGTGGTGTTTCGACTGTATCTTTGACTTCAAGTAGTGTTATCCTTTTTATACATTTTCCCCATCCTTCCCACATCACTCCTACATCCCCTTCATTGTTGGCCTGCTGTTGTGACCCATAAAACAAGACTTATTGTTTTCTGCATCTAATCTGTTGTTGCAGCCCAGGTATAACAACTGCCTTGCTATCCTCGCCTTCTAGTTTGCTAGCCGCCTCCTTGCTACTACTCTAGAGTTCCAAACCCTAATCGACATCACCTACACCTTATTCCCTATTATTTTCCATTATTATTTGTTTTTCAGTTTGTTGTATTTTCAATTTTTGGCTTCTATAAAATTACCAGTAAGTGAGTTGTGTTTCTTCTCACGTTATTCTTATATCTATTCTGGTATCATTGGTATCAGAGCTAGCCTAATCCTAGCTTCATCCTATGGTTACTAAAATTCACCAATACTTAACCCAAACTCCACCCAGACCTTTCATCATTGTTGATTTTTTAAATCAACGCACTATTTTTTTCTCTACCCTAAACCACCTACACACATTTTTTCCACCCCTAACCTAAACCCTAACCATGAAATCGGCAAGACAGGTACTATAAATCGATAGGGACCTTAACATGGGAGAGATAGAACGGGAAATTTGCTTGAGGATGGGACCAATGGTGTTGGTACCATTGATCGTGATAGTGATACTCACAAAGGAAAGGGGGGATAATCTGAATCTCTTCCATAGGTATTATTCCGGTGAGAGGAGGACAATCCACGACGCTTTGGGCTCCAATATTAGAAGAGGCTAATGGATGTAGCATTATTTGGAGGACATGGAGATATGGAAGTAAAGGTAGACTTATTGGATTTTGAGGATGGAATGAATCTGGATGACTTCATTGAGTGGTTGCAGACTGTTGAGATGATTTTTGAGTATAAGGTGTCAGCTGATAGAAGAGTGAAACTTGCTGCCATAAAACTAAAAAAAAGTGCCTCTATGTGGTGGGAGAATATGAAGAGGGTGAGATAGAGAGAAGGTGGGGAGCAAGATCACTACATTTGAGAAGAAGAAGATGCAGAGGAAGTACTTGACCATGCACTGTCGTTAGGATATGTTCTTGAAATCGCATCACCTACACTAGAGAGAGTTGTCCATGGAGGAGTTCATAATAGCTGACAGAGCCAGAAGAGTATACTATAGCTAGATATTTGGGAGGTCTGAAAGTCAACCATCATCAATGTTGTCCAACTACAGTCATATTGGTCGTTGAGTGATATTCAAACTTTAACACTGTAAGAGGAATGAAAGCAGAGGTAGAGCAGGCAGCCACCCGAGGCTGATGAATTGGGTGTTCAGGGCTTACATTGGAAAGTTCATAGTTGTATACTTTAATGATATCCTAGTCTACATATCTGAGAAGGAGCACTTGCAACATCTAAGTATAGTCTTTGAGGTCCTTTGGTTGGAGAAGCTATATATCCATCTGAAGAAGTGTCACTTCATGATGGAACATGTGTTTTTGGGTTATATTGTATCAGGTGCAGGCATTGAGATGTAACCTATGAAGATAAATGCTATCGTGAGTTGGACACTCCCCAAGTAATTTATAAAGCTGAGGCAATTTGTGGGGCTGACATCATTTCATAGGAGATTCATCAAAAGCTTCAGCACCATTACAACTCCCCTGACAGAGCTCTTGACAGGAGAGAAGTTTTTGTAGATAGAGGCCACTCAGTTTAACTTTGACATTCTGAAGAATTAGGTGACTATGGCCTTAGTGTTAGCACTACCAGATTTCAATCAATTGTTTGAGGTGGAATGTGATGCTTATAATGTGGGGATTGTAGTAGTGTTGAGTGATGGAGGGCATCCCATAGCCTTCTTTAATGAGAAGTGACTCCAGGATGATGTCTTCGACGTATGATAAGAAGTTCTATACTATTGTGGAGCTCTTAGTCATTGGAGTCATTACCTGTTAACTAGTGTGTTTACCTTATTCACATATCATGAGGCTCTGAGATTCCTAAATAGTCTGAACATGCTAATGGGCAGACATGCTTCTTAGGTGGGGTTCTTGGCTTCATTTCAGTTTGTACTAAAGCACAAGGCCGAGAGTCAGAATCGAGTAACAGATGCCTCGAGCCATCACCACTTACTGATCACCTTCATGCAGGCTAGATTTGTGGGATTCGAGATGGTGAAGGAGTTATACAAGGCACATGAGGACTTCAAGGAGATTTGGGACCAGTGTCGGGAGAGGCCTTAAGAGAGGCATACAAGACAATACCATAGATCTGATGGCTTCCATTTCATGAGAACAGGCTGGTTATTTCTAAATATTCATTGAAAGAGTCCATCATATCTATTAGCAAGTCATGTTAGCAGAGACAAGACCCTCGCACCTGTGAGGAAATATTATTCTAGCATAGATTGATGAGGGATGTAGAGAGGTATGTCAGACAGTGTAGAATTTGTCACCTGAAAAATATCAGGGGCATAATACAAGGCTATACACACCATTACCAATACTAGAGACTCCATGATTGAATGTTTGTATGGATTTCGTTGCGGGCCTTCCTAGGACACAACAGAATGAGGATTCGGTTATGATAGTGGTTGACAGGTTTTTGAAGAGGACTCATTTTGTACCTTGCCATAGGACCTTTGATTCATCACATGTAACTGACTTGTAATTCAAAGGAGATAGTGTGACTGCATGAGATACCAATGACCAATACTTTTGATAGGGATGGCAAATTCTGGAGTCATTTTTGGAGGACTTTATAGGGGAAGCTTGTTACTAAACTCTAGTTCAGCTCAACAGCTCAACCACAGACAAATGATCATACTGGGTGGTGAGTAGGAGTTTGGAGAATCTCCTGAGGTGCTTTATAGGGCAGAACATCAAGCAGTTGGATTTGATTCTATTTGAAGATCAATTTGCTTACAATAGATTCATGAGTCAGACTATAGGACATACTCCCTTTGCGATTATGTATGGGTGCAACCCATTCATCCCACTTAAGTTGGTACCACTTCTTTATGCTACAGAGGTTAGTGTGAATGTTGAGTCTAGAGTGCAAGAAATTAAGAGGCTGCAACAGGAGGTAGAGAGAGAGATCACCAAACAAAACAACATGTACCAGAAGCAAACTAATAAAACCAGGAATAATTTGACTTTTCAAAAGAGAGATCTTGTTTGGGTCAGATTGTAAAAAGAGAGTTTTTCTGTTGGATCTTTTGGTAAACTCAATCTCATAACAGATGAACTTTTCAACATCCTTTAGAAGCTGAATGACAACGCCTATAAGATTGACTTACCAGTATATTATAACATTTATGCTATCTTTAATGTGGCCGACCCAACTCCATTCTACGAGGAGATAGAAGATTTGACAAATGAGGTCGAAGCTCTCCCAACTCTGGGAGACTGATGCGGGGCGTCTTATTTACCTGGATCAGTTTGGTCCAGGGTTATTTAGGGCCGGCCAACTCTATAGTTTTGCACGTGCCTCCTCTTTTAAGAGGCAGAGACAGACGCGGGGCGTCTTATTTACCTGGATCGGTTTGGTCTAGGGTTATTTGGAGCCAACCAGGTCTCTAGTTTTGCACGTGCCTCCTCTTATAAGAGGGGGCCCACTTCAAGTTATCCACATAAATATATTTACTTTTGTTGGTGTTTAGAACTTTGTTTTTTCTTTGATTTCCTTTGGGAGAGCTATCGGCGTCTCCTTCTTTTTCTACGATTTGTATCTTAAGGTTCCAAGAGTTTCTTTGATTTACTTTTCCCCCATCCTTTCTCGTATCGCTCCCACATCCCATTCCTTACTTTACTTTTGTTGCTGCCTAGAAAATAGGAAATTTGTTGTTTTCTCAGTCCAGCCTGCAGCCGCTGCCTAGTGACAGCAGTTGCTTTATTGTCCTCCCCTTCCAAGTTGCTAGCCGCCTCCTTGCCACCATCATTGAGGTTCAAACTCTAGCTGCCACCATCTATACTCAATTCCCTAGTATTACCCATCATTATTTGTTTTCATTTTATTGTACTTTGAATTTTTTGCTTCTATAAAATTACTAGTGTTTGTGTTGTGTTTTTCTCACCTTATGCACATAAAGCTTCTGGTACTATGGCGTATATGTAAAAATCAAAGTTTAGGTGTTAGATATGTAAATACATAAGAATTGAATGGTATGTATGTAAATCTTCATTCAATCTAAACTTGGTAGCTTTTTGCACAGTTTTTTAATGCTTCATTTATGATATTTACATTTGAAGCTATGTTCTGGTTCAAGTCATTTCTGTAATATACTAAAGCTTCTGCAGAAGATTGCTCCAATTTGCTTTCTGAGTGGTATCAGTTTGTGCAATTCTTTTGTGGGCATTTCGGCACTTCCTAAGGTTATGAGTGTAAGAAATTCTTACAAATGTAAATACGTTAGAAAAGAGAATATTATGAGGAATGAAGAAGCCTAGCAGTCTTCTTCTTCTTCTTCTTCTTTTTTCTTTTCCATTGAAATAATTTATAACAGGTCTGAGGTTCAAGTAATATATTCTTGAGCAGAGTTATTGTCCAGAAAGGCATTGATGCTACCATTATAGTGAAGGTAAATATCTTCCCTTGTTGACAGGCATCTGCTTATGTTTGTTTAGTTGCCCAAATCTAAAGGGGGATTTACGTGAACTTTACATAATACCAAATATTTTTAGAATATTTTCGCATTAAATATCTGAATTTTTATATTTATACAACATCATTATTTTTAAATAAGTAGTTTCTTCCGCCGTAGTAGAAAGCCAGAAAGCTTTAATGGGATCTGACAAAGCCTTTATATTTATACAACATCATAATTTTAAATGCTATTATTATTATTATTTGAATCTTATATTTCATATACTATATTTAAAAAGTAATTACTATATGTTAAGACTATTATAATAATAATTATTTATTATATCACATTTAAATAAATTTATAATTTAATATATTTCAATTCAATCTCTATTCAATTTTTGAATTTTAGATCTTCCGTTCAATGTTTGGTCCAGTTTTCGAAACTGAATAAGGATTTAAAAATTGAGTAAAAGAAGATGCTAGATTTGTAAATAGCAATGTATTAAGTGTTATGTATGCGAATGGCCTCTTTTTTTATATTTTTTGAAGTATCGTCTTAGTTGTGGTTCAGACCTCAATAAAGATACTTTAAATATATGGATTTACTCGTGCAATATGTATTGATTAATGCCTCCTATAAATTATGTAGATTTACATACATGCCACTCAAATTCATATGTATTTATATATTTAATAGCTAAATTTTTTTTATTTTTACATATTAAAATTTAGAATAGTGATGTATTGATGTGATACGAAGGTTTGGGTAGTTTGTAAAGAAATTAAAATTTAGATGTTATAATTGTAAATAAATAGGATTAATGGTGATAAGTTTGGAAGCTAGGTAGGCCGTGGCATGGGTAAGTGGATTGGCCCAAAAAAAGGTGGACGAAATTCAGATGTTAGACATGTAAATATATAATAATACAATAAGAATAAGAAGAAAAAAATACATAGGAAAACACAGAAATATCACGCAAAAGCACATGAAATGTACATCTCATGCAGAAAAATACAAATCAAATGGCTTTCAAATAGCTGAGTTGGGATAAACAAACAATCTTCAGGGAATGAAGTATGAACAACAAGTATTTACCGCAGCTAAAGGCTGCACATTGAGAAGGGTACAGGATTGAAATATTCAAAAGCATACAATTACTCCCCACATAAACATATGATGAAGGGCCACACAAACCCCAACAATTTTTGCTGGCAAGTTACGATCAAATAACACCCTACCAAAAGAATAAATTTACTTTACATCGAACAGCTAAGCCCAACCTCAACTCCAAAAGCTAAAGATTACACCAAAAAGACATCATAAATCATAAAAAGGGCTATTGTTGCAACCTGTGATCAATATATTTTCCTCAATGCAATCTTGTCAGCTCTTCAACTCTCTTGCAAAGCTCTTCTACGGGTACGCCGATTGTTCTAGAAATTTCCTCCATTCTACTACGGCTGAGATCTAGAAAGGACTCGATCAAGTCTCCATCTAAGAAATTACGAGCATCCACCGTCTTCTTTTCGTTGTTGAACGATCTCCATTGCTCGTGGCTGAGCCCGCCGACACCTTTTATGACTTTGACGAGAATTGACTGAAGCTTCTCAAGGAACACATAGTGATCGTGGGGGAGAGAGGCGACGATACCAATCACACCATTGACGGTGCCGAAGATTACGGTGGGGATGTTGCCCGCTTCGGAGTCTGGAAGACGCATTACGAGTGAACCGTGGCAGAAACGGTTCACGAACTCGCCCAGGTGGTACTCCCCCACAACTTCGAGACGGCCACGCTCCTCATCTGTGGCTCCGTCGCTGTTCTTCCTCACTGTGAAGAGGTTGAAGTTGTTCTCGGCGCCAAGGTAAACATCATCATCAAGGATTTCAACTGCAGTCATCCAGTTTGCATTGTAGTCCCGGGCACGTTCTTCAATAGCACCCTCCTCGTGCTGAAGAAAAAAAAAATCCAAATTAAACAGCGATACAGACAGTAAATCGTTAATTTGTACAATGCAACTATTAATGGCGCATTTGTAAGTTTGAACGATCAAATAATACAAATCCATATGCATGCGTATTTTGCATCGGTGGAAGATTAAATACGAGGTAGATAGGGTATCCCCTACAAGTAACAAGTTCTAATCTTTTAAAACACCATCAATTGGAGCTTTAATTGGCAGTTACATGACAAGTAAAATCTATTTCACTACTTTTTTGAAAAACTTTCTCGCATTCCTCACAAACAAATGCAACATCATCGTAATCAAACCCAAAAACTTGAAGAGTTCCCGTCTGTCTAAAGAGGCTAAATTCAAGTTAAGGTTTTGAGGACTTTATGCTCTTTGATCAGATTTTGGCGATTCTGCTAGTATATCAAGGCTCTATTTCGAGCAACTGCAGTTGTTTGGAAAAACAACTGTGAAACTGTTGCTGCGGTGACTATTAAAATATATATTTTTTTGAAAAAATCAGTCTGTAGCTTTCTAGTAGGAAAATGTAGTTTTCAATTGCAGTTTTTTCAGAACACAGATAAAATGCAATTTTTCCAAACAGTAAAAACTGCGGTGCGACACCACACCGCCACCCTAAACACAGCCTAAGTGAGCCTTAAATTCTGTTTGTTCAAATCTTGTAATATATTCTCATTTAAAATCCTCTTTTTCTTCTTTGCAATGTCTTTTTATTTAATCATTTAGTCAATTAAAGTTGTTTTATTTAAACCACGCATAAGGAGCATTGCCTTGAGTATTAGACCTTCCCACCATACCTAGAAAGGCATGCATAATGGGTATTTTGCAATACAATGGTCATATAACTTTCAATACAATGGTCATATAACTTTAAACCCACCACGTTTAAATAAACCCACAATGGCCTTCTTCACCTCTATGACCCTCTTAAGTAGAATGAATATGAACTCTTAAACATTGATACGTCTTTTGTTGTAGCGACTAAAATTTTATCAGAAACTCCAAAGTTAAGGGTGCTCGTACGGGAGCACTCGGGTTACACCAATAACAGAACTGTGAGGCCAAAGCGAACAATATGTCGTCGGTGTTTGAGAATTTAGACTGTTAAAAATGGTATCAAAGCATTACACTAGTTTGAAGATGGGAAATAAGAGGCATATCGATCCACCTCTTGAACCCTAGATGGGACAATATGCTACATGGTGGGAGCCACTTCTTGAATCTTTAAGGGTCACCTCTAGAAGCTTTTTTGCTTGGTGTATGATTCTAAGGGTCTGTTTGGCGCAGCTGCAGATTTTCAGCTTTTCAGCTGCAGCTGCACTGCCCCAGGAAGCAGCTGTGGGGAAGTTGACTGTCTGTTTGGTGCAGCTGCGTGAAAAA
Source organism: Phalaenopsis equestris (assembly GCF_001263595.1). NCBI lineage: Eukaryota > Viridiplantae > Streptophyta > Magnoliopsida > Asparagales > Orchidaceae > Phalaenopsis > Phalaenopsis equestris. Next base: position 72,123,084 of record NW_018164444.1, on the reverse strand, counting down.
TGCTGTGAGCCAGCTGTTTTATATAAAAATGACCAAACTGCCCCTATTTGTTAAAACTGTTTAAAATTTTTGATTTATTTGTATAAATATGAGTTTAATATACATAAAATTTATAAAAATATTAATTCTTAATTAATTAAATGAAATAAATTATTTTAATATTCATTTTTATCGGTATTCAAAAGCTTCGACTGACACTTCGGCTCTGTTTGGGAGCACTTTTTAGGTGCGGCGCGGGCATTCGCCGTGACTTCTCGCGAAAGCTGTCCGTTTGGTTCGCGACTTTGGGCAATTTGGCGGTGGCAGCGGGGCGAAAGCGGGCCGCGGGATATCTGTGGCTTCTCCCGCTTTCGACCTAAATTTTACCCTTTTCCCTCTACCTACCCTCGGTGATTCCCGCTGTTTCCCCGCGTCTGACCGTCCACCCTAGGTGATTCCCCGCTGCTTCCCTCGAGTCCCCTTCTCCTTCTCCTCTTTCGTCGTCCCTCGACCGACAGATCTAAGGTAAGACAAGCTATTTTCTTCTTTCTTTGAGGATCTGACGAAGGATTTGCGTTTTGCGGTTCGTGATGGTTTCTCCTTCACATTTCTTTCCTGTTTCTGTCATTTCTCTTTTCTCCTCCTTCCCTGTCGTGGATCTGTTGCTTCTTAACGAACAA
>NW_018164444.1:72096875-72122070 GCF_001263595.1 Phalaenopsis equestris | reverse complement strand
TTGCTGAAGTCGAACCTTCACATGTTCAGCAGCCTTCCTGTGCTGTGTATGGATAATATTTATGAGGATTTAAACATTTTGGTATTGTTTGGTGGAGCTGCATTTTGAAAATGTTGAACCTTCAAAGTAGATGGGTATCCTTTTGGTTTGGTTTGTTGCAGCAGAACTTTCAAATTGATAGATTGGATATTTTTATAATTTGCTTTCATGGATACTGATTTTTGGTAGTGTGATGGTTGCTTTGCTTGGCTTTACGGAAGCCGAAACTTCAGAGATTCAGCAGCTGCCCTTTACTGTTTATTTATAATATTTCTATGCTTGGGTTTGCTGAAGTACGAATCCGAGGGGCGTGTTGGCAACTGCTACTACTGCATTTCTATGTATGAATGAAGGGGAAGGGAGAAATTTGCAAGTCATTATGTTTTTTTGATGCTTTTGGGAGGGTGTATTGTATGAATGAAAGCTTTGTATCTTCCTCTTTGATGCTATAATAAAGTTGTGGCCTCTTTTGCCGTGGATGTAGGTCATTTTGACCGAACCACGTAAACATTTGGTGTCCTTTTTTCATTTTTTTTACTTTCTTTAATCAATTTTTTAATCGAAAACTATATTGTTGTGTTTCATATCTTTGCTTCGTCGTAGTAGTAACATGGCTGGTAAGTCTAAAGAACATGGTTCACCGGCAATCTGGGAAAAGGAAATCAAATTGTTGTTCTGCGACCTCTGTATCAAAGAAATTGAGCTGGGCAATAGACCGACAACCTTTTTCAATAAAGAAGGTTGGAATAGTATCATTAAACATTTTAAAGACTCCACCGGACGGGAGTACGACAGGCTGCAAATGAAAAACAAATGGGATCAACTAAAGAAAGATTGGAAAATTTGGAAGGATCTAAAGCGTGGTTCAACTGGTTTGGGTTGGGATCCAATAAAGCGAACCATTGATGCTTCGGAAGAGTGGTGGGCAGAGAGGCTCGCGGTAAGTAAATTTTATTTTTCATAATTTGTGTAATATACTTCTCTTTCAGGACTGAACAAAATGATTTGGGTTTTTTGTTCCAGGTGGTTCCAGCAGCTAAAAAGTATAAAACATGTGGGATTGAACCTGAGTTGGAGGAGAAGTTAGACCAAATGTTCGGGGGTGTCGTTGCAACAGGGAAATATGCATGCGCTCCAAGCGAGACGGGATTTGGTGAAACACAGGACAATGTTGCTGTCAGTTTATCAGATGATTCACCTGAATTTCCAAGTGCAGGTCCAACTGAGATTCAATCTACGAATCGCTCTAAGCGATCTAGGTTCGAGAGCAAAAAAAAGGGTGGAGCTGCCACAATCAGAAACCAGATATCATGCCTAATGGATTCTTCCAATGATGCCCCCCATAAAGTACAGAAAACATCAATTAATGAGGTCGTGGCTATTCTAGAGCAGGATCCGAGTATTGCAGCGGATGATGAGCTATACTACTTCGCTGTTGAGCTGCTTCAAGATTCGGTGCAAAGAGATTTTTTCACAGCTATTGCCAAAGAGCGCAGGGTGTCGTATCTACGACATTTTTTTGAGTGCAAGAAAAATTAAATGAACTTTTTTTAGTTGCTACGTCCTTACTTTAGTAGTTTATGAGAAGACATGGTTATTTGAACTGTTGTTTAATGAGACTTTTCAGTTTATTTTGTTTTCTACCCGTCCTCTACACTAAATGCTTGTGTTATTACTTGTCACATGTTAGATTATATAGGTCTGCTCCAAATGATGATTAGTTTAATACTATATTTTTCTTTGTCAAAATATGTCCAGTATAAATCAGAATGGACCCAAACCAAGTACGTCGTAGAAGGAGAAACGCAGCTATCAACTTGCTCGTAGAGTACTACAACACATACATCGACCGTTCCCCCTGTTACACATCATCACAATTTGGAGACAAATGGGTAGCAGAAATGCTTGGCGGGCATCCCACAAGATTTCACAACATGTTCCGCATGACACAAGAAGTTTTTACAGATCTTTTAGCAGAACTAGTGGGCTCTCATGGCCTCCATGGGTCTATGAGAATGACTGACCGTGAGGTGTTGGCGATTACTCTTTATATATTATCACAGAACGAGTCAATGCGCGGTGCGATGGAACGATTCCAGCACTCATCAGAGACGATTAGCAGGTACTTCTCAGTGGGTTTGAGTGCTTTGGTGAGCCTCGCAAAACAAGTCATAAAGCCATTAGATCCAACGTTTTCACGAACGCCTGCAGAGATTCGTCAAGATCGACGCTACATGCCATTCTTTAAGGTACTGATTTAATCTTATATTAATGAAGTTTAAAATGAATGTAGGAAATTAATTAATTAATTACTAGAGCTACATGTTTAGGATTGCATCGGTGCGATAGATGGAACACATGTTGATGCACGTGTTTCAAATGAAGAGAAAGTTGCATTTATCGGACGTAGTGGATCCACAACACAAAATGTCATGGCAGTTTGCGACTTTAATATGTGTTTCACATTTATCATGCCTGGTTGGGAGGGTAGTGCCCATGATAGTAGGATTTTCAAGAGTGCAACACGGAATCCTCATTATAGCTTTCCCCATCCTCCTCAAGGTATGTTGTGCCGCGAAATATTTTTTGTATTTTTTTAAAATGTGGAACTCAAGGTTCAACATCTTACGGGAAAGTATTATTTGGTGGATGCCGGTTATCCGTTGCAGCGAGGGTATCTGAAACCATATCCGGATACGAGATATCATATACCTGATTTTGAACGAGCAAGTAATGTTACAAGAAACAGAAAGGAGGTGTTCAATAAAAGACATTCTTCTTTGCGAGGCGTCATTGAGCGGACATTTGGTGTCTGGAAGAAGAAATGGGTTATCTTACGTGATATGCCTCCTTACCCGTTTCCAAAACAGGTTCAGATTGTGATAGCAACGATGACAATACACAATTATATTAGGCGACACCCGTCGCGACATGATGTTGATTTCCTCAATGCTGAAGCAAATCAACGGGAAACAGTTGAAGACTCCTCTGACAACCAAATGAGTAGTTCTATGTTACGAGATGACAGCGAACAATTAACAATTTGCAATAAGGAAGGAGAAGGTGCAACTGAAATGGCGGCCATTCGAGAACAAATTACTAATGCGTTAGTTAATATGTGATTCATTTGCAGTTTGTTAGAAAGAGCAAATAATTGCAACGTACGAGTATTGGGTAGTAGAAGTTACTTTATTGGCACTGGTGATGTAATAAATAACTATTTTTGATGATTAAAGCGTTTAGAATATATGTTTCTAAATTTAAAACACTTTATATAAACTTATATGTTTTCAAAATTAACATGGATAATCTTATATGTTTTCAAGAGTTAATATTTGTATAGATCGATACATAGATTAATATAAATTTTAAGCTTATATGTTCTCAAAATTACAAATATTTTTTAAAAAATTTCTATTAAAACGAATTTTAAAAATAATATAATTTATCTATGTTTTAACAATCAGATGCAGTTTTGTCATTTCTACCTGAAACGGCTGGCTCACAGCATTTATCACGCAGCCGCACCAAACAGACAGTCAGCTTCCCCCCCAGCGTTGTTTCCCTTCCCCGCAACAGCTTCCTATGGCAGCGCAGCTGCAGCTGAAAAGCTGACAATCTGCAGCTGCGCCAAACAGACCCTTAATCGACTCTTCCTCATCATTGACCTCAACACGCTCGAAATCAACATCAGCTCGAGTTGGCTGTTTTGGAAATGGATAAGGTGGCATATCTCGTAGTATTACCCATTTCTTCTTCCAAACTCCAAAAGTCCTCTCAATGACGCCTCGTAAGGATGAATGTCTTCTATTAAAGACCTCTTTTCTGTTTCTCGTATGATTGCTGGCTCTCTGAAAATCTGGAAGATGATACCTTGTGTCCGGATAGGGTTTAAGGTACCCCCTCTGCATTGGGTAGCCAGCATCGACCAAATAGTACTTCCCTGAAAAATTAAAAACTGTAGGGGAGCACACAAAAAATTAATCTACTCGTATTAGTAAGGTACTAACCCTGTGGTGGGTGAGGACAATTGTACTCCGGATTTCTCGTTGCAATTTTAAAGATTCTACTATCATGTGCGCTGCCCTTCCGTCTAGCCATTGCAAATGTAAAACACATGTTGAAATCACATACTACCATGATATTTTGAGTTGTGGTTCCGGAACGGCCGATAAATACAACTTTCTCGTTATCCGACACCCTAACATGAACGTGTTTTCCATCGATTGCGCCGATGCAACCCTTTACGAATAAGTGACATCATTTCAATATACAACCCAGTAATATTTATTTGAAGTATGAATGTCTACCTTGAAATGTGGCATGTATCGGGCATCGTTGCAAATCTCTACTGACGTTCTTGCAAACGTTGGATCTGTGGGTTTTATTATGGTTTGTGCTAGACTGACAAGAGAACTCAAACTAACTGAGAAATATCTGCTAATTGTTTCAGATGAGTGTTGGAAGCATTCCATGGCTCTCCGCATTGACTCGTTCTGTGATAAAATATAAAGTGTTATGCCCAATACTTCACGGTCTGTTGTCCTAAAAGATCCATGAAGTCCATGAGATGTTTTTAGATCTAATAATAGATCACTGAAAACACCCTGGGACATGCGGAAGATGTTTTGAAATCTCGTTGGGTATTGTCCCGAAATCATTTCTCTCATCCATTTGTCTCCAATACTTCACGGTCCACATACGTATTATAGTAATGCACTAGTATATTTATGACTGCATTTCGACGTCGACGTCGGACTTCCTCTGGGTCCATGACGATATGAACTATACATTATATTTTGAAATACAGTTAAGCTCATAGATGGAATAAAACAATCAGACATATGAACTATAATTGGAAAACAAATAACTTAAACATCATTTGGAATGAAGTTAAATCAGTTTCATAAAAATGACAAACAATCACAAATGAAAAAGTCTACTATCAGGAGTAATCATAGATGGAATGAAGTGCATCAGTCTAGTATCAAATCATAAACAAACACAATGTGAACTACTGAGGAGCTAAACTTCAGAAGTCACGACGGTTATAATAATAGCGTATGTATTCCAATCGTCGCTCTTTGCTCAGTGCTGTGAACAAGTCTCGGTGGAGGGAATCACGAAAGAGGTCTAGAACAAAGTAGAAAAGATCACGATCCCCTGTAAATTCTGGATCTTCTTCAAGAAGTTCAATGACCTCATGAACCGAGGTTTTTTGAACTCTGTGAGGGGCATTATTAGATGAGTCAACTAGGTATGAGAGCTGCTCCCTCATAGATGCAGGTCCACTCTTTCTCTTGCGTTCGTTCCGGGGGCGCTTCGCACGGTTGGTGGATTGAATTTCAGGTGGCTCAACACTGCGGAATTTTGCAGAATCATTTGATAATTCCACGGCCACATTCTCGGGGGTTGATTCAAAAACTGTTTGGCTAGGGGGAGCTGAATATTTCCCTGTAGCTACCACCCCACCAAACATCATTTGTAACTTGCCCTCCAATTCTGGTTCAATCCCAGCCAATCTGAACTTCTTTGCCGCATGAACAATCTGCAAAAGAGAATGAATGGTTATTAGAAATAAGAAATAGAACTTATTAAAATTAAAAAGAATGACTCAATAATATCTTACCACAAGTCTTTCTTGCCACCACTCTGACGCCTCAATTGTTCTATTCACCGGATCACATCCTAATCCAGTGGAGCCACGCTTCAAATCATTCCACAGTTTCCAATCTTTCTTAAGCTGATCTCATTTATTCTTCAATTGTAGCCTATCATATTCCCTACTTGTCATTTCCTTGAATTTGCTAACGATGTCATCCCAACCTTCCTTATTGAAAAATGTCGTTGGCCTATTTCCCTTATCAATTTCACGTATGCATAGGTCACAGAATATTAATTTGATGCCCTTCTCCCAAAGTGCAGGAGTGGCAACCTTTTTGTTTTTATTAATCATGCTAATAATATCACAAAAAAAATAACCCACAAGATGAATTAATATAACAAATTTAAACATTGCTAAATAAATGAAAGAATAAATATAAGCACGTTGCAAGCAATAAACCAAACAAGAAATGTAAAGATAAGGGAACACAGGAATTTACGTAGTTCGGTCAACTGACTTACGTCCACGGGAAACGAATGCAATATTTTATTGAAATACTAGCTGAAATTTTGAAACATATCAACAAGGACTCCTTTGTTGTACACATAAGCACAACTTACATCATATGTACAATATATAAAAGGTAACTTCTCATTAGTTCTCTTCCTTAATGCAGCCGCAATGTTCTCATCTCCAACTACAGTAACAATCAAAAACCGAAAAAGAACAGAAATCCGAATCATAGGAGTAATTCTTGCGATGGAAGTCATGAATTGCAAGCAAGAAATACAAAATTACAGGTAGAAGACAAAATAACAGGTACAGGTCATGAATTAAAAAGTTAAACAAAATCATAGTACATGATATCAAAAATGTAATTCCCCTTATAATACTCATTCATCCTTATTCCATAAGCATCTAATAACTGGAATATTACAGCATCTACAAAATCGTGATAAATTTATTGCACAAGCATAAAAAATGTAATTCCCCTTATAGTGGCTAGCCATCACATTCTTGTGCTGTCACTCAAAAAATATTCGAGTTATTCTAGTTATTGGATGCTTATTATAGTTATAATATTTATTAAGTGACAGGGCCATCAGTGATGAATCAATGAGGGGAATTAAATTTATTACATTCTTGTGCCGTCACTCAAAAAATAGTATATGATATTATAGCATCTAAATTTATTGCATAAGCATCAAAAATGTAATTCCCATTATAGTGGCTAGCCATCGCATTGTGAAATGAGTGATCTGGAATATTATAACATCTACAAAATCGTCATCTTGATCATGAATTATAACCTATACAACCCTCCATAAAGCGGGGTTATAAATATAATTTTCCTTCATTGCTCACTCTCTCATATAAATAAAGTGTGTTTTTTCATGTAATAGGACCTTTTTTTCTCTCCTTTCTCTCATGTATCTTCTTACAAGAAGAGACTTCAGGCTCTTCACTCTTTTTATGTATAAAATATATTTAATTTTATAAAAAAATGTCACAAGAGCTACCTCATTTTGTACACTCCACGCCTCTCTTCTCTCCCTCACTCTTTCTCTCATTTTTTCTTGGTTCAAACACTCAAATCTTATGGGTGTGTCTCATGGTTAAATTTGGATTCAACATCCAGTTATATTGGTCCTCAATTACATAGGGTGTTACAGGATCAATTAAGCCACATGAGTGTCATATGATACACCTCAATATTGGACAATATAATATATTTTAACTCTAATATTTATGTTTATCTATGTATTCATGATACTTTGTTATATATAAAAGAGAAGATGTGTGCACAAGGAGATAAGGAGACGAGGATATATGATAACACCTAACACACAAGTTTAGCCTCATTCTATGATCTTCATTATTATTTTTCTCCCTTTCATCTCGGGTATTTGTGCATTGGCCATGGCCGTGTGTGCTAGATATATTTTGATCAGCAATGATGAAGAATGAATAAATAATTATTGTTAATAAAGATAACATCTTTATAGTATTTTAATATATGCTTCATCCACATCACTTGAGTGATCTGGAATATTATAGCTTTTGAAGCCTCAATAAACAATAAGCTCGGGTTGCCCTGAGCAGTGACAGCACAAGAAAATGTCATCGACGCACGAATAAGGTTTATTGAAGACCAAATAAATGGAGAGTATAACATGACTCATTGTCCCCAAGATGTAAATACAACAATAAACAAACCTCCTGTCTTTTTAAATCAAATAAATGACTTCAACATATATAGGTATAACCACTCCTCACTCTCAAACTAAGATTGGGGAAGAGGAAAATAATAAGGAAGCAAAAACACCACTTCCTAAGCACAAGCAAGAGAATAAGGGCATAATCATTCCTCCTCCTAAGCCAACTCAACATCAATTGGAGGATAAGAATAAGGTATTATGACATTAAGCCAACTCAACATCAATTCGACAGCTCATATGCAGCTGATGTGCAAAATATTAATAAGGTGTGATCTATGAACTTCACTCTAAAAATAAATTTTGTATTAACTTGCGGTCAGAATGAGTTGTCGAAGATCAACTAAGGAAAAAAAATCATTGCAACATGCACTATCCATGTTAACCTGGCCCCAATTGCAAACAAATGTGTCTCAGAGCAAAACATCAGTGATGAATCAACCCACCGAGAAGGGAAAAAGCATGAACAACAACCACTACACATGATCAACCACTACAACCACAACCTTATTCCATTCTTGAGCCAGCATCCACCAAACAAGAATGACTCAAACAAGAAGGGAAAGCAAAGGCAAAACCCTAATCAAGCAACCGGTAAAAAACTAAACAGGTTCCATGCGCTAAACAAAAAATCGCAGAAATAGGAAGGAGATGAGAAGAGAAAACATCACATTCGAAAAAACCCATCTCCCTCATATCTGCAATTATAAGAAGAAAATTGATTGTTATACCTCAGATCTGTCGATCGAGGGCCTACGAAGCAAGACGATGAAGGAGAGCCGCGAGGGAAGCAATTAGGGCAGAAGAGAAACGAAAGGGGTAAGCGGGGAATATCTTCAGGCGAAAGTCGGGCCGCGAGGTTAATATCGCGGCTCGCTTTCGCTAAGCATTGCGCAATTTTGCCGCAAAGCTACGAACCAAACGTTTGTCAATACAGGACGAAGCGGATGTCCCACGCAGCGCCGGGCCAAAAAGCCGAACCAAACGGCCCCTAAGTTAGGAAAACTGATGAGAACGACAGTTACTTAAGTGAGAGAGATTATGAAATCTCTTAAATAGAGCGAAACTGGACTCAAACATTGAAATGTCTTTTGGTGTTACAGTTAGAATTTTATTAGAAACTCCAAAGTTAAGTGTGCTTATATCGGACCAACCTTGGAACACGTAAACTCCTAGGAAGTTACACCAATGGGACAAAACCATGAGGCCATGAGATTGGTTGATGAGAGTTTGGGCTGTTACAAATGAAAATTTTTTTCAATTTTTTGATTTAAGTGTCATCCTTGTGTAGAGATCATGCTAATTGTCTATGTATTGTTCCAACTTTATTGAACATTTCCAAAGAAGACATAACATACTTTCCTTGTCGCGTTGAAACAGCTGGAACGAATACTTATAATTCATAATGTTTTTTCCATTGTATTGGAACAGCGCAGACAAATATTTTTATTAGATTATAATGGCTATTCCCAGCTGTTAATTACTTACTATTTACTCTTTATTAACTGATTATGTAATTCCTATTTTACTTTATTTTATTTTATTTTCTTTCATAGTTATTTTTATTTTGTTTTTATTCTTTCTTTTATTATGCATATTTTAAATGGGGTTAAATACCTTTCCTATAATTAATATTTATGCTAGTCTATTTCAAATCTCAACATGGTATCAGAGCCTAAACCTAGATCCAGCTGTCCCTGGCCTTCTCTGTCGTTCCAGCAACCGCCGCCTCCACCTCCTCTTAGCCGGCGGCCTTCCTGCTGGGTTCAACGAACAACAGATTCCAACAAACTGCAGGAATTCAGGAAGGATTCCTTCTGTTCCTATCCGCAGGATTAGCTGTATTCCAACAAACTACTGCTAACCTTCCTGCAAGCTCCTCTGAACCGTCCTGCAGGTTCCTATCCTTCAAGGGACTCCTGCGAACTATTTTTCTTTAGTTTGCGAACCTTCCTGAAAGTTCTTGACCGCCAAAGGATTTCTGCTACCGCTATTCGTGCAGGTTTTTGTAGGTTCCCCGCCACTTCCCTCCTGTTTCAACTGTCTTGCCACTGTTCTGCAGAAAGAATTCCTGTAGTTATCCTGCTACCTGCAACTCCTGGAGTTGTTCCCGTTTGTCGCGATTGTACCAAAATTCATTGATGACTCAGAACCAAAACAACATAACATTTGGCTCAGTAGAAATTATGGCTGGCTGTGTCAATGAATCACTCTAAGAAGACATTTTTGGCTCCACAAGAGGATCAACTCCAACCTCCGCTCCCTTGCAGGCCGGAGGGCCACAAGCCAACATGGATTTTTTTATCACAACTCATAAATTAAATGACAATAACTTCCTTCAATGGTCCCAAGCAGTGTCTTTGCTTATCCATGAAAGTGGGAAGTTCAGTCATCTCACAAGTATAATTCGTGAACCTCCAAAGACTGACCTAACATATGAAGCTTGGAAAGTGGAGAACTCCATGACCATGTCATGGCTGATCAACTCCATTGAGACTTCAATTGGTTGTTCGTACATGTTCCTCCCTCCAAGTAGTGTTATATGAACAACTGTCTGTGATACCTACTCGGATGTAGGAAATTTTGACAACTCTATAAGATATCTAAAAAGATCCGGGAGGTGAAGCAAGAGTCAATGACCGTGACCCAGTACTATAATGAGATGGTCGTATTATGGATGAAATGCGACCTATACTATGACTACACTTGGGATTTTCTAGCCGACTTATCTCTCTTCCAGAAGATTATAGAAAAGAACAGTATGTTCCAATTCCTTGTTGGGCCTTAACAAAGACCTTGACGAAGTCCAAGGTTGTATCCTTGATCGAGATCCTCTTCCTTCAACTTGCCTTGTTTTCACTGAGATTTGTCAAGAAGAAAGCACGACTCATTATGATTGGTACTTCTACTCCTTCAGTTGAATCGTCCGCCTTGACCTCAAACAGTATTTAGCCCTCATCCATGCCACCTCAAACCGATCACCTCACTTGTGATTACTGTCACAAACTCAACCATACTCAGGATAAGTTTTGGAAACTTCACGGTAAACCATCATACAAACCTTCAGCCAAATCCTCTGTTGCCAAGGGACTCACCGCGACGGCCGAAACAGACACGGCTCAACTAACACCCCGAAACATCCTGGAATCCCCAAATCCCTAAAAAACTAAATGGAACAATTGATCAAGCTACTTGGAGCCAATCAAGTTTGTAAGGGTCCATCGACCTCTCCCATTCAATAAGATACCTTCCTATGACTCTCACAGTTTATTCCTCATCTAATCCATAGATTATTAATTCAGGTGCCCAAGTCACATGATTGGCTGCCCTCAATTTTTCTAGACTTACAATCCGTACTCTAGAAAAAATACCATTATAATTGTTGATGGATCTTGTAGCCCCATTATTGGTAAAGGCTCGGTTGTTCTAACGACCGATCTAACTCTGAAGTCTGCTTTACATTTTCCCCGATTGTAACGTAACTTATTACATGTTAGCAAGTTGACAAGTGATATTGATTGCATTGGTAATTTTCCTTCTGATGGCTAGTTTTTCAGGATCGTCGTTCGGAAAGGATAATTGGAACTATTAAGAGAGTAGTCGAACTCTACTACTTTCAAAAGGAGAACACGTAGAGTGAAGACACGACACTCAAAAGTTGTAGTCTATCTTGAGTCATTGAATATCTCATTATATCGTTACACTGTTATTAAGGACATCCTAGTTTTCAATATTTGAAAAATTTATATCCTTTGATGGTTTCTAATAAAAATATCTAATTTCAATTGTGAGATATGTCAATTAGCCGAACATCACCGAATTCATTACCCACCTCACACTTACGCACTTTTTGCTCCTTTCTCCCTCATTCACGGTGACATATGAGGTCATTCTTGCACTCTCAGTTGTACCAATAAATGGTGGTTCTTGACCTTAATTGATCACCACACTCGAATGACGTGAGTCTACATTTTAAAGAACAAATCGAAAGTCTCAATGCTCCTATTATGGATTTCGCTACCTCCTTTGAATGAGAAAGTGAGTTCTCCGAGTAAGGTACGTAATCAAACATGCTCCCTTTATTCTATGGCAAAATATGTCTCTTTTCACGTTTGTCACTAACATATAGAGTTTTTGCTACTGCCCTGACAGATTGACAGATCTCTGCTATTATTGAAGTTGCTCTTTTTTATCCAACCTGGAAAATGAAAGTAATATATGAGATGAATGTCCTTCAACAGAACCATATGTGACATTGTGGCCCTTCCCCGAAGTAAGAAGGTTGTAGAGTGTCGATGGATTTTCAATACAAAGTTCAACTCTGACGAGTCATTTGAAAGCAACAAGGCGAGATTGGTTGTCAAAGGATACTCTCAGACCTATTGAGTTTATTATGAGGAGACATTTGCTCCAGTGGCTAGGTTAAAAACTATTCAGGTCATGTTGTCACTTGCGATGAATCTATATTGACCTCTATTCTAACTAAATGTCAAGAATGCATTCTTGAATGGAGAGCTGACAAAAAAGTATACATGTCTCTCTCATCGGGTTTTTGATTCTACTGCATCCAGAGGACAAGTGTGCATGCTATGAAAGTCCCTTTACGGGCTAAAGCAGTTCCCAGGAGCTTAGTTCGACGAGTTCACAAAAGTAATTGTGGGTCATGATTTCACTCAGGCTCAATCGAATCGCACCATCTTCTGACATTCCTCCAATGGCTAGGTAACTATCCTTATTGTCTATGTTGACGATATTGTTCTTACATGTAACGACCTCCCTGCATTAAAGTCCTTAAAAGAAATTCTTGCTTTGTCCTTCGAGATAAAAGACTTGGAATCTCTCTACTACTTTTGAGGCATGGAAGTGACTCGATCATCTTGGGGAATTTGCCTTCTCAGTGCAAATATGTGATTGATCTCTTGGCAAAGAACAAAATTCTTCTGTGCAAACCTGTTGTTATTCCTATGGATCCTAATGAAAAATTATCTAACATTCCAAATGTTGTATCTATCAACAAGACCAATTACCAGCGCATCGTGGGAAAACTCATCTACCTCACTTATACTTGCCCTGACATGGGATCTCTATGGTACTTCGAAGGTATGGAAGTGGCTCGATCATCTTGAGGAATTTCCCTTTCTCAGCGCAAATATGTGATTGATCTCTTGGCAAAATACAAAATTTTTCTGTGCAAACCTGTTGTTATTCCTATGGATCCTAATGAAAAATTATCTAACATTCCAAATGTTGTACCTATAAAAAAAACCAATTACCAGCGCATTGTGGGAAAACTCATCCACCGCACTCATACTTGGCAAAACATAAGCCACGCAGTTGGAATAGTGAGTCAATTCATGCATACCCCTGCGAGCACCACCTCCAAGCTGTCCACTGGTGTACACAGAACTTAGGTTTGCTTTTCTCCCGCCACACCTCTCAGTCTATTGCAATTTATACATATGTGGATTGGGTCAAATCCGTTCTTGATCGGCGTTCCACCTTGGGGTATTGCTTATTTGTATGGGCAATCTTGCCACATTGAAAAACAAGAAACAACATGTCATTGCCCGAAGCATGCTGAAGCTAAATTCAGATCCATGTCCTTAGGAATCTGTGAAGCTATCTAGCTACGCATCATGCTCCGCGAACTATGTATGCCAAAATCTGTCTCGCTGCAGCTGTTTTTTGTGATAATAAGACTGCAATCAGCATTGCTCACAATCCAGCTAGCATGATCGTACCAAATATGTGGAGATCGGCAGACACTTCATTAAAGAAAAGGTTTGTGTTTCATATATGTCATCCAGTGGTCAACTAGCGGACATCCTTACCAAAAACCCGCCTTGCCCTTTGTTTGATGACTTCAAGTCCAAGTTGAACATGAATAACATCTATACTTCAGCTTGAGATGGAGTATTAGATCATAATGGTTATTCCTATCCGTCATTATTTATTATTTGCTCTTATTCACTGATTATGTATTTCCTATATTGCTTTAATTTGTATTATTTTCTTTTCAAGTTATTTTATTCGATTTTTATTACTTTCTTTTATTATGCCTATTATAATTGGGTTTAAATATCCCTCATCCTATCAATAATATTTGTGTTGATTTATTCCAAATCTCAACAATTTAAAATAGATTTTTCCACTGTATAGAAACAGCATAAACGTGTGCATGATTTTAAGCAGATTTGCCCACCATATTAAAACAATGCAAATATTTACCTATTTTCCTGTGTTATAATTTTATGCGATGCAACAATGGTTTGTGGCAACGAAATGGCAAATCCAGGAGATTAAATACAAGCTATATCTGTACTTTTAAATATATGTTTCTGATAATTTTCTTTTTTCAGATAAGGTGATAAAGAGATGGTTCAATGGCTCAAACATGTGGCCATCAAGGTGAGATCTTGCCGATGATGTTGTCAAAACTATTAAGATGATGGTTAGAGAGGAAGAGCAGTGGAGTTAGAAGAGAGCAGTCTCGTGAGGCAACAATTGGGTAAAGGTTTGACTTACAATCAGCTTGGATGCAGCTTGAGAAGAGTTTTGAGAAACTGTCGTGTGATGGAAGCCATGGCTGATTTGGAGATTATCTGTGTGCGCAACAGGAGCAACGACAGAACCACAGAATGGCATGGGGGGCAAGCTGGAACATGTGGGTAGGAGTTGAAGGGGATGTTGGTTTTACCGAGGGGCAATTTGCAAGCAGAGCGCAGAGAAGTGAGGCAGGGCTGCACACGACAAGGCAAGAAGCAAAAAAAGAAGAAATCAACAGATGGGGTATCTGTTATGCTCGACTACTGGCTGAGGAAGGAGACAGGAGAACAAAAGTTTAAATGGAGCTGCTATAACGTGAGGGGAGATCATTAACCATATACCCACATATCCACGACTTCTGACTCATTAACCATCATTCCTTGCACCTCCATCCTAGACCTAACGTCTCGTTCAGGTAATTTAAAAACCTCTACTAGCCACTCTTAGAAATCAAATTCAAAATCGCATGCATATAAGACTCAATTTTTTCATAAATTTAAATTTACAATTAGTTCAATACCCCCATCCATCCCCACAAAATCCTCATTTAATATCCTCAACAAACATCCCTTGCGAAATTCAATTCCCAATGTAACGTCACCTTCATACATGGCTCCTTTTGGCCTCTTTTACTGTTCCATAAATGGTAAATCCCATCAATTCAAAGAAAAATACAAAAGAAATGAAAACTATATAATCCAATCTATTTATAAAACTTTAGTTTGACCATTTCAAACCCAATCAGATCTAAGTGGGCATTCATTTGTAGTTAGAAGTCGTATAGTGGGCTGCGATGAGAGTCTAGATGTCGAGATAAATGGGCGTTTAGTCAAATAAAGTGTAGATGATGCACTACCTGGACGAACAGGGAAAAGGAGGGGTGGTTGCGGGGGGTGCAAACTGACTCCCTAGGCCTAACCTGAGAAGGACTAGGGCAATGAAGGGCAACATGATACCGCTTGTGGTGCTCTTGAGAATCCACAAAAGAACTTTACAACAACAAAGCCCTAATCCCACTACGTGGGGTCAGCTAAATGAATCCTTTTTCTCCATTGCATCCTATTTAGTGTCATATTTTCATTTAGTTCTAATAAATTAAGATCAT
The DNA here is from genome assembly GCF_001263595.1 of Phalaenopsis equestris. NCBI lineage: Eukaryota > Viridiplantae > Streptophyta > Magnoliopsida > Asparagales > Orchidaceae > Phalaenopsis > Phalaenopsis equestris. Next base: position 72,106,559 of record NW_018164444.1, on the reverse strand, counting down.
TTTTTATACAATAAGCCCAAGTCTTTCTAGGTCTACCTCTGCCTTTCTTAACGTAAGTTGGATCTAAAACATTTTCTCTCCTAATCGGATCATCAGATGATCAACGCTTAATGTGACCAAACCATCTAAGATGACTTTCTCTAATTTAACTGATATATTTCCAGCATCGTGCTTCATCAATTCCTTTCACTCCATATGGTACAATGACTATCATTCCAAATTTTGATTTGGAGCCTTCTCTAAAGATCCTTCCTCTTTTGTTGTCAAATTTTCAACTGATTACACCGATGTTGTCTCCCACATTGGTTGCTGCTAGAGTTATGATTAAACCTCCAATTCAATCTCCGTCATTACCTACTGTTCTGATGGCTCACACATTACAAAGGTTTCCCTCCTTACTCCACAATTTCGATAATTGTGCCTCCCATTACCCTCCTTTCTCCCTCCTTCTCAAAAACTGTTGGTGAGCAGAATGTTTTATGACAACATTCCTTTCCATCTAACAACTAACCTTTATTTTTTAATCAAAACTAAGATCTCTTCAGCATAAACAACCATCAAGGCAAACATAAGCTTATTTTGCAATGAAAATGAGATATCTGTGTGTGCTAGGCCACTCTCTTATTCCAATATGTGTAAACTTTTTGGGCTGCTCAAATCAAGAGATTGTTCTCAAATTCATGTCATATTTACACCTGATTGACATATGCCTTAGCAGTCACTTCTCTGTCGAGTTTATTAATCCTCATCATGTCATTAAAAACACATCCGTACAAGTAAATTACACTGAAATTGTCCCGTTGTGATCTTATTGAGTCAATGGTCATATTCATAAATGATCTACCCAGTTTTACTCTTCCATGGCGCCACCCATCCCTCTTATTAGATTTCATTTCTCAGTTTCATCTACATTATTAAATTCATTCCACTTTATACTTCCTGAGTTTTATATTTGATAAATCTCTACAAGTGGATGTTGTTATTGTTTGTCTCTCTAGACATTTTGTTACCAAAATTTTATTTGAATTGAAGGATACTTCTCAAATTGAAAATGAGGTCAAAATTTGCTCCTCAAGCTGTAGATAGTAATGGAGGGTTGATCTTTAAGGCGTCCCATATTATTACCCTTATTATTAAAATTTTGAAAATAAATTCTTCCAGTGTTCCAGAGCCCGTTCACACCAAGAGAAAACTATGCATCAAGCACAAGAGGAGCACTCCAATTTTAATATCCAACCTCCTAACACTATGGCGGTTGCTCTATCAAATCAGGATTGCGTTAAGAAACCAATGTAACTCTCCTTTAGGACAAGAGACTATTGTGCTTGCACTTGCTTGTTTGATAGAGTTGTTCACTACATTAGCTGCCAGCAATATCATTTACATTGGCCTCCCTATTCTTGAAACATCTCATCCCACTAATTTATGAAAACATCAATGGTCATGATCCTCAACAATCTTATGATTAAGATGCAGCATTCAAAATATTTATACTTCGGTGGAGAGAGTTTGCAAATTATATGTATAACAGGTTATGAATTGGAAGAAAAAAAATTACCGACGCTTTTGTTTTCACTAAACTTCAAACTAGACATTAAAAATCAGTGTTCCTTTCGTCTTTTTTATAAAAAAACAAAAAATAAACAACAGCAACCCTTATCTCATTGAGTGGGGTTGGCTACATAAATCTTTTTTCTCCATTGTGTCCTATTGAATTTTCAAAGTTGAACAACGTGGTTTCTTTTCTTGTCATAAATTTTTGTTTTTCTCTAGAAATTCTTTTTTATTGTCCTTGTTGTAGATATCATTTTCATTTACTAGTCATGATATCATGCTTTGTAAAAACAATGAAAATAACGAAAAATAACAAGAATGTTATTAATGAGGGTAAAAGAACCCTACCAAAAAGCATAGGTGATAGAATTAACATTCACACATTACATTTGTGAATATGAAAACTTAAGATTAAGCATTTAAATATAATCAAGATGAACACATAAATTATAATCAAGAATATAAAGCAATTACTGGGCATATTTACCTTATATAGAAGCAAAGATATAGATTTCATCAAGTCACCAACCACAATGAAATCACCTCGGGTTTGGACATATAAAGCCAATATGTGACCATGATGTCCGCATTCAGATTGCAATTCCCGTGTTCCATCCTCACGAAGCATCAACTTGTACAATTGAATCTTTTGATTGATCGCAGCTAACAATTTCCCATTGAATGCATTGAGCGAGTATACGGCTCCTTTGGTTTCTTTTTCAGCAATTAGTTGTAGCTTCCCATCTTCAACTACAAATACAAGGATGCGTCCCTATACACATAAAACCAAAAGGCATTCCTTAATGAATAAAAAACAGCATTGCCATAATGACAAATTTTATAGCAGTAGCTATACAATTATCCAATGATTTCAGTACAATCACAATGAGAAATTACTCTTGATAAAATTAGAAGCATGTATATGTAAACAGAATAGGACGCATTCATTGCAAGACTTGGAATGTGAAAAGTTCAAACAAACAAACAGAAAAAAGAGGGGGCAGCCATAACTCAAGTTTATGAAAAATAGTAAAACTTCAACTTCAAAGAAACAACAGAATCTCGAGTGAATCACCACTTATATCATGGAAATTGTAAACAACAAATCATTAAAATCAATTACAATTTTTCATTGCACATTCCTACAACATAAAAGTAGTAGGATATATAGAAGATTTACAAATATAGCTTATCATTGTGTTCTAGATTTTTAGTCGTGTAAACAACAATCACCTAAGATTTTTTAAATAAATTTACTTTGGCATTCAAATATGCAAGCGTATCAGAAGCCTAGAAGCACATTTGAATTGCGCCTAAAATATTTGACTATGCACTGGTATTAGAGCTACTTCAAGCTCCTATTGAAGTTCCATTGACTGATGATATTTTTGTGTATTAAATCCAATAATTGATTGACTCTCAAATAATAAATAATTAAAACCTCTACTTTTAAATCCCCATAAATCCCGTTATGAGCAGGGTTTAGTAAATATAAGGTTTAGGCCACATCCTGGATTTCTGAAATCCAGAATTTAAAAAAGCCTAAGAAAGACATTTGGTTGGATTTGGCATAAATCCAGCTTAAATCTTAACTAAACCCTGCTGTCAAACAGCTTCTAATGCTAAAAATAAAAGGCTCTGACCATTGTACAAAAGTAGAAATTTTATCTACACCTCAACACAAAGCTCCATCAAAAGAAAGGAGGCCATATTCATATACTACAACTGACATAATAAGTAGAGGTGCCAGTTCCAAACAAATTCAAAGGGATTTCATCATAAACGAACCTCGACAGTATAAGGAATTCAAGTTCACTTTTCGAATAATTATTTGGGATTATTAGAACCAGGAATGATGCTCTTAACAAAAAAACTGCATCACCGCATCTTTAAGTAAAAAATGTGGCAAAGCTGTAGTACAAAAACATATTGTGTTGCGGACAAACTTCCAAGTGCACTGCCAGCATGAGCATGCAGAGGGCAACATCAAGTAAAACATTTCATCTTTTTTTCATGTAGAAAAACATTCATTTATCTATGCAGGAGTTCTGAGGTGATGATAGTGATCCAACATAGAAAACAAGAGTATCTAGTCTATTTCCTCAATGTTAAGCCATAAGAAAATTCGCTATGATCGACCTAGAGTGAAGTGTTCAAGAACAGCGATGAAAAAAGAGAATAAATTTAAGTCTATGTACAACTCCTCAATAATTTCAAGCAAAGTGTGAAACGGGTGAGTGAAGGCTGGGAAGAAGAGTAATAGCAACATACACTTGAATTCAAAGCACTGCAAAAGCAATAAAGAGGGAGCCATACTAGAAAAGGGTCTATCCAATAGGTTTGATCCCCTCAGTAGTGAGAAGGGGGGATGAGAAGCAAGATGCACGATTTGGATGACTAAGTCTCAACGAACTATAAGCCAAAAGCAAGGACAGACCAAATGTCATGGTGTTTGTTTGTAGCAGGTAAAAGATCAACTTTTCCACCATACATGTAATGAGAGGAAAAAAAAGGAACAGGCATTCTTGATAGGACCAGGGGCACAAAAACACCGTGGGTATTTGCCAAACCCTGAAATAGATCCTTAAGCTTCACAGATGTCAAAGATTCTCAGCGCCAGCTTATATATTAGTAAACATAGGAGTGTTTGGCATACACCTCAGTCATTGATGAAACAAAAATGTAAAATTTGTTAGCGTTATATAATATTTGGTAGATAAAAACATAAACTACAAGGAATGCTGATATGTAACTTATACAGCATGACTATGTTAAGTGGTTGGTTGTTCATAAATTGAAAAAATAAAAATAAAACATTTAAAACCAATTTTAGCAGTTTAGGTTATACCTTCTAAGGTTGAAAATTTTGACAAAAATATATATAACATAACTATAGCCAAGGCTCCGAAATTTCTAGAATTAATTCCCACTCCAACAAAGCTTGTACGAGGAGTCAATTTAAGATAGAAATCAATTGTAGGCACATTTATATTAAATTTATATGAAATTGTAATTCCTAGGTGATTTACTTAAGGAAATGTGCTTGAGGCAAGCCTAGAAAAAATTTATCATGAGATTGACCCAACAACCGATGTGAGATTTACAGTTGCTAAAACAAGGGGCTAAATCTATATGACTTCTATTTGTTATGGTTTATAAGTAGATTATCCGTTAAGCATTTGCATTTGGAGTTTTTTACATAGTTGATTCAACTGATAAACAATATGCAAATAATTACCTATTACTTCCAACTTCATAGAGCACTTACATAAACGAAAAATCAATTATAAATATTGATTTTAACTTATCATATTATATTTCTTGCGCATATTAATAAATGATGCTTGCGAGTACATTCAGATTAAACAATAAATGCATATGAAAATAATATAATAGATAAATATGATAAAAAAATGTCATGAATGTATGATATGTAGATAGTTATATTGATTACAAGTACAAGAAAAGGCAATCGTTTGACAAGATGAGCCTTAAATAAAGAAATAATTAAACCACTGACTCTTGATATTAAGGTTTGGATGGGCCGATTGATATCATGGGGCATTAATAACTGCAAAGTAAGGACGAATAATCTTTATTAGCAGTTAATATGGCTGGCTAGCTAGGTGATGACCCAATGAAATGAAAAATGCCAAAATCTGTGCAAATATAATGTGACATTTATGAGACAAAAAAACTGAGAATAAGAATGAAATTAAAAGATAAGTAAATTTACAAATGATATTGCTTAGTATATTGAATGAAAGAATGAACAGAAGCAATTTTTATTAATTCTGGGCATTTTTTCATTGAATATTTTTAGCCGTGATTTTTGTACTTTTTAAGTAATAAAAGATGCTTATTTATCACTATTATTGTTACTCACGTTAGTCACTGACCAGAATGTATATTATCTCTTACTTTGTTTGAATCTTATTTTAGTAATGTTTATCTCACAGAGAGTGTAGCTTACCCAATACTATTATATCATCTTTCAGAGGGGTAAGAAGCAAGTGGACAATTAGCTGTGACTTATCTTTTTTGTATAAATTTTGATTATGCAGTTTTGCGAGGTTATGGAAGACTTTGAGGTACATCTAATTTTATATTTAAAATATTTTAGAAACTCTATACTTTATTTGAGGATTTTTTATACACACTTCCTAATTTATATTTAATATCAAAGATTTAATTAAAGATTTAAGATATATAAGTTTGTTTGTGACGATTTGGTAAGATTAATTCCTATTTCAGTTGATCCTAATCAAAATGTGTGTCGATAAAAAATTGAATCTGACTAAGTCGAACTCTGATATACCTTAAGGTTGACCTAAAGAGGTTGAAAGGATTGTAACATAGAATTTCCACATTTGACATCTAGCAAATAAACAACTTCATTTAGTCTTGCAAAACCATCAATGTATATTAATGTATGGTTATTTCTCTCTCTCCTTGAATCTAATTAGGAGTAATTATTTTCTAATTTTATTCTCTCTCTCTCCATATATAAACAGTAGAAGGTTGGCTAGCCAATCAAAAAGAAAAAAAAAAGTAAATTGTTCATCCATTCTCAACTTATTTTCTTATTTGATTAGCATGCAGAACTTATCGTTCAAACAAGAAAATATTATTTATGCAGAATTTATGACAACCGATAAATACCAAGGATATAGAAACATTAAGTGATGTGAATAAATAATTAAAATTAAACGTTTTAGAATACTTGGATCACTCATGCACAAAGAAATACAGAAACATACAAATGCTGTAGAGATGGTTTTCTCTTTGAAGTAGAGCTTTTATGCATGGAGTTCCAAATTAATAAGGAAGATAATTTAGCATCTAAAGTACAAATTTGGAGACAAGCTTGGATCATCATGCTTTTAGATCAAGAATAAGGGTGTGTGGTATGCAGTGCACCAAATTTCGCTTCTAAAAAAGGATTGCAAATAAATGCAGCTTACATCTCCGTTAGATTAATGTTCTCCTCACCAAAAAATGTTTTTCATGCATATAAAACATGCGCAACCATGCATTAACTGTAAGATTCCCAACCAGTTCCTTTGTTCTGGACACTTGAAATTAAGTGTAAACTTTATATTTGAAAGAACAAGGTTGCAAAAAATTAAGTCATGAAATTGTTTCACTTCAAACCATTGTCTGAGGAACTTTGAAGCAGCTTGAGGAAAAAAAATGAAGCAATCAGACAAGACTGGAGATAATCAATATAAATAATAAAACATCTTTCTACAGCTAAAAAACGATTCATTTACTGGTTATAATTAGTAACAGACAATAAAAACATCATTTATAAACAGATTTCAATAAGGTATAATAATACTAGATATTCCTTACATACAGCACTACAAGATGTATCTGTAGAAGGAAGAAAATAAGCAGCCTTACCTTAGTAGGCTCATTTTCCTCAGGTAAAACGTATGCTGTACCAACAGAATAGTAAACATTGTTGTCATCCGAGAAGGAGCAACTAATTATAGAACAACCATACTCAAAGGTGTCTAATTGATAAGTTGATATGAACTCAAATGTTTGATCATCTAATAAACGAACAAAATGAATCTCTGTCTCCTCATTGTTGATGAGGCAGTTTTTTAAACTACATATAGCAAAAGTCCGAGACTGTTCCTGATGGCAGATACGCCGAGCATGTTCACCCAGGGGGATTGAGCGAATGTGAAGCTTTTGAATATCATCAATAGTTCCAATGGAAAGTTCGCCTTCTTTTGCAATTGCGAGACTGCATGAAATGAATTATCATCAATAGAGAAGTGGGAAAACTGACCAAACATGCATACAGGCAGGCAGTCAGAGCACTAGTCCCGAGATATAAAAATAACATACACGTAGAAGGAAAGGACATTGATCGCCATTTCTAATGCAAACTTGTCATTCTTTTCTAAATGAAAAATGTACATGATCTCCTAGAAGGCTCCATAGGCATGGCCAAATAAATGTCTTAGAGACTCTTGATCGCCATAGGACACCTATTTGTCACAGCACGGCATCCTAATGAAAATTGATCAACAGTTCTTTAATACAGCTACGGCAAGTACATGGATGAGCAAATAGGTACCAAACTACTGCATAATTTTTTTTTGTTTACACTTTGGATTGTTTGTTATGCTCTAACATGATTATTAGTGACAAAAAACTAATTAAAAATTTAATATTTGTTAGTATTTATGATTTGAGGTGCAAAATTATAAACATTTCCCCAATGGGTCTTCTCCGTTCTAAAAACATGCTCTATCTTGAGACCATGTTTCATGCTAATAATTGTGCTTTGGATAATAAAATCCATACATTAAGAATATCCACACAAATTCCACACATTAAGGATGCCACAAAATATCTAAAGAATTTATAAAGCTTTTAGAATTCATTTTTAAGTCGAGGTTGTGAGAAAATCTTGTTCTTGCAGCCACTATGACAGCACCTAATGCCAACTTGCGACACCAACTGCTCCTTCCAGTTGCAGCATTCAAACAAGCGAACCTGTCTCTTGCCATCTTTCAGCCATGCCAATAAATTCAGCATCCCAGCCACCTTGCACAAGTGCTACCTGTTGCTTCTCTTGCCTGGCAGCCCTATTCAAGCAACGTCCTGTTGGCCTGCCAACTTGTTCAATCAGCTTGCAACAGTTCCTCTGCTTGATGTACAGCCAGCCAAAGATGCAATCTTTCAGCTCGGCAATCCGTCAGCCCCTGCCTTTCCATTAGATGACCATCTGCTTTCCTCTTAATGTGAAAATGTTTGACTTTCTCCATCCTTTCCCAATTCATTGTATATAATCATATTCATGTTTTTACATATCTATTTGGATGTTTAAGACCTGATTTTATTTCCTTCACTTGCTTTCTATTCTAGGCTCACAACTTTAGCTACAAATCTTGAACCTATTTTACCTATTGGAATATGAAAATATGTAGCATTCTTCTCACATATTGTTTAACATATCTCTGCCTTTCATCCTTCTATATTCTCTATCTTCAATCTTTCTCTATCTTTCACATCCTCTCAGAATTAAAAGTACCTCCTCATTCTTCCTCTAAATTTGTGTTTAAATCATGATGATGGTAAAATAAGAAATAGCCCAGGAAAAAAAAAAAAAATACCTCCTTCGGTGCATCCACCTACCATGAATCAAGAACCCATACCATAACTAGTCCAGAAAAATTATCCAAGTCACCAATAATTAGTTCAAATCAAAACATTCTACACCAAATCAAAACACCTGTTTACTTTCTTAAAAAGATACAATCTTGAACAACTATGATATCCAAAACAAAAATCCACAAAAGTTGGATCGTGGACTCTAAAACCTCTGATCATATCACCATGGAATCATCCATATTTCAAAATAGTCACTTATTTTTCAAAGACTATATAGTCAATTGTCGATGTATAAATATCGCAGCTAGCATCTGAACTTATTAATGTTACTAGCTCAATACTTAATAATCAACAAAATTGCCAAAGAAAGGTACCATATAACTAATTTTATTCCTACTCATAACTAATTCCAAGATATGGCCATTGACAAACTAATTGGCAAGGCAAAAAAAAAAAAAAAAAGAGTTTATACCTCTTAATTTACGAAGAAAAACCAAAAAAAATTCTCACTATGTATCTTTGCCTAACAAAAGCACAATAATGCAATGGAACATTTGCCTCGGTCATTCAAATTTCATACAACAACAACAACAACAACAACAAAGCCTTAATCCCACTACGTGGGGTCGGCTACATGAATCCTTTTTCTCCATTGCATCCTATTTAGTGTCATATTTTCATTTAGTTCTAGTAAATTAAGATCATTTTTAATACAATAAGCCCAAGTCTTCCTAGGTCTACCTCTGCCTTTCTTAACACAAGTCGAATCTAAAACATCTACTCTCCTAATCGGATCATCTAATGGTCGACGTTTAATATGACCAAACCATCTAAGACGACTTTCTCTAATTTTGTCTGTCACAGGAGCTACACCAACCCTATCACAAATATATTCATTCCGCATTTTGTCTCTAAGTGTAAAGCCACTCATCCACCTAATCATTCTCATCTCAGCAACACTTAACTTATTATTATGCTTCGCTTTTAAAGGCCAAC
>NW_018164444.1:72073562-72094696 GCF_001263595.1 Phalaenopsis equestris | reverse complement strand
TAGTGCGACTCTTACCAGAATACCAAAGTTTAAAGCCTAAATTATCAATCTCCTTAGCCTTTTCTCCCACCCACTTAGTTTCTTGAATACATAAGATATTAATTTTTCTATGAATCATAATATCAACTAATTCCATTAATTTACCATTGAGAGTGCTTATATTCCAAGATCCTATCCTAATATTAGTTTCATTAGTTTCATGGACTAACTTCTTTACCCGCATTCGCCCGTAATGTGGGAACCCTTGCTTATTTAACACTACACCCGGGCGCCGGTGTAGCGGCCCTTGCACACTTTTCACTGTATTCAGGCTATACAGCGCGTCGCTTCCAGGGGACGCCCTAGCACTTACACAATGATCAAAAGGATTCATGTCATGATTTTTTCGACAAGTTTTACGCTGGCAATCAAATTTCATATACTTTAAAAAACATTTCCACTTCTATCAACACAAATCCTAAAGTGTTTCAATGCAAGACTTGTCAATCATATAAGCAAGATCTAAATTTCAACCCTAATCCATATGACATGTGGGGCCACTGGAGTGAACAATATCTTAAGTGGCATGGGTTTATAATTTTTTGTTGATGAACATGCTACAACCAATTCAATCTTTCTAATAAAAAGAAAGCTTAAAACATTTCAATTTTCCAAAAATTGCTCGATTATATACAAACCCAAATTCAACTCTTCCAGACCAATAATGGGAAATAATATTTTCATTTCATTCGTAGAGATCACCTTCATCAAAGACTTATTCATCATAATATTTATATTCATACTCCCCAATAAAGTGGGATAACAAAACAAAAATTAGACACCTAGAGATACTTGATCAATTATAACCACCAGTACAATCCAAATACATTAAAGAAGGTTGATTGTCAAATGGGTAAAATAAAAAATTTTGAATTCAGAAGAGAAATTTTCTTAGCCCTTTTGCATGTGCATTTAAACATTATTTAGATTTATGGGAGCAATGCATTATAAATTTCTTATATTGTAGAATGCAATATTCATGCACAAATAATCACACATAAATTAAGATGATACAAACTCTCTTAAATAAATTATAATTATACGAATATTTAGTTAATTGATGATACTTTTAAAAGAAGGCATCTATTATTTACTAATTGCTCATTAAAATATTTAACTGTTCAGTATATTTTAAAAAAATGAGATGTTTCTTTAAATGCTTATTTATGAAAATGTGTTGAGCTTAAGAATTGTCGTGTTATCAAAAGATCAGTTAACAATGACATGTTTATGTACCTATATAGATAAGGAAAAGTGGTCGATAATTGTAGTTCAATAATTATAATGTTGCGCTCCACCTGAGCTCTATTGAATTTGATGATGATATTTTAAGTTGGATTTATACTCTTATGTGGTATGGGTCTATAACCAGGGCTGTCAAAACGGCTCGTTGTTCACGAACAGCTCGTGTTTGGCTCGTTAAGAAGCTCGTGTTTGGCTCGTTCGCTAAGTTAATGAGCCGAACACGAACAGCACAAACAAATATTTGTTCGTTCGTGTTCGGCTTGTTTTGGCTCGAAATACTACTAATTAATTATATATATATTTTTTATGAGTATTATTTTTTAAAAAAATTAATTGACTACAAAACTACAAAGATTTCAAATTATGTTTATAATCAATTAAAAGTATTAATAAAGAACATAGAATAAAAATTATTAAATTAGATTCAAATGATGTTTTAAATCTTGTCTCAATCCTTAACAACTTATGAATATGCGATTAGGGTTGTCAAAATGACTCTTTGTTCGTGAACGGCTCGTGTTCGGCTCGCTAAGCAAATAAACCGAACACGAACACACTTTTTGAGCTCGAAATATAAACGAGTCGAACACGAGCTGGGTCTGGGCTCGCTCGTGTTCGGCTCGTTTACACCCCTATCTATAACTTAAACTTTTAATGGCCGATAAACCTAGACAATCACACATGACGCGCTTTAGGGCCAACATGAATTACGTGGTGGAAAAAAAAACAAGCAAGAAAATAACTCGATACAATTAAATTACATTGTAAGTAATTAAATCATTACTAAAATAAAGTACTAAGATAATTATATTTGACAATTATGTTGTTATTTCTTTTGTTCAAACATATAAATGTTATTTCTCATGTAACCAACTTTTAATTCGAATGTTATAGTAATATATTACTCCAAATATGCTCAGTTTCATGATTAGTAATCTTGAATATTTGAATTTTATATTATAATTATTTATTTTGTTGAGCTGCATAGCTCATGAGTTTATTATTCTAGTTGTTCTGTACAGGTAAAAGGAAAAGAAAATATAAAGTTAGAACTGAGTAAGAATGACACGGGGAGGGTCACAAAAGAAAATCCAGCGATCGAAGCGATGCGGGAAGTCTTGCAACATAATCGACTCCCATTTTTCATAACTGAGCCAAACAAGTCCAAGTTTTTTCGACGTTGAGGAGTCGGTCGGCCCTCTTAGGCCACTCTTATAGGCCATTTGGGGTTGTGGTTTTACTGTGGTGCAGTCTGGGACCGCAGTTTAGGTTGTTTGGATTCTGTAGTTGCAAGGGCGCTTTGATAAATCTAATCGAAACGCAGGCCGCAGCTTCAACCCACGGCCCACGTTCCTTCGATTTTATTTTTAGTAGTTGCCCTTTTGTGTTCTTTCCGCGGCTTCGCTCTTGTTTCTCTGCGGCTTCGTCGACTCGACTATTTCTCTAATTTCTCTTCTCTCAATACCCTTGGATCTGTGGCTCTGGTGCCTAAGCATTGTCTTTGGTTGCCTCTTGTTGGTTGCGTGTGATTGTTCTGGTGACCCTTACATATTTCTCCCTCTCAACTCTTTTCTTCAACTCGATTTGGTGGTTTTGTGCACTCTGTTCTCTGTGCAGTGGTTCCCTTTCTTTAATTGGTGGTTATTGCGGCGAGCTTTATATTCTCTTTTCATATCCCTTGTCTTTTTTGGCTTGGTTTGATGGTTGTGCGCATTATGAGCTCTATGCGGTAGTCCCCCTTCTATCTCTCCCCTCTGTTCCGGTAAACTTTGCTTTGTCTATTAGGTGGCTTTATGATTCTGCACATATTAAAGTGCAATAGTTCTCAGTTTGGTTGTTGGTTTCCTCTCCCCTTATTTCTCTCTTTACTCGGTTTGGTGGTTTTCGTTTGAAATGCTCGGTTGATGATTTTGATGCTTCGTGTTGCATCCATGATGGATTTGGTTTATGTTTTTGATATGCTCGGTTGTGATACATATCAACTGAGCATATCATGGATGAATTTGATTCTTTGTTGCATACATAAAACTCGGTTGTGACATGCTTGGTTGATGATTTTGATGATTTATGTTGCATCCATGATGCTCGATTTGATGCTTCGTGTTGCATCCATGAAGCTAGGTTTGATGCTTTACACTTTATGTTGCATCCATGCTTAAGCTTGCTCGTATATGTGGCTTTATACTTTATGAAGCCCGGTTTGCATCATACAAATATTTTATGCTTTGCTTGTGATACGCTCGATGGTGGTGGTGTTCGCATTTGAACATTCAAAACATATATGGTGGTGTGATGGTTGTGGATGTGCAGGTTTGTGTAGGCGCTTGCCCGAATTTTGGTTGGTGTGTGTGTGTGCTGGTGTGTGTGTGTGCTGGTGTGTGATGTGTGCAAGTGTGTAGTGTGCGGAGGTGGTGGTGTGATTTGTGATGTGTATTACACGTTGATTCTTAGGGTTTTGTATGACATGGGCAGGTGTGTGGATGTGTGGATGTGTGGTGTGTGGATGTTTATGTGTTGGTGGATGTGTTTGTTCGTGGGTGAGGTGGTGGTGGAAGGTGTGTGGGTGTTGGTGATGGTGGATGTGTTTGTGTGTGGAAAGAGATTGTTGTTAATTTGTGACATTCTTTTTTTGTATCTCTCGGGATTTATGTTAATTATTTTTTTCATTATAGTATCACAATGGTCAAGACAAAAGAGGTTGATTCATCTGCGATGTAGGATAAGAATACAAACATAATATTTTGAGACATTTGCCTCGAGGAAGTTGAACTAGGAAATAGATTAATAACCTATTTCAATAAGGAAGATTGACAAAATATTATTAGAAAATTAAAGAAAAGTAAAGACAAATAGTATGATATGATGCAATTAGGTTGGAAGATTTCACCGACGAGAGTAATCGAGCATGGAGAGTATCCTAGAAGAATGGCTTAGCTTGTGACATACGCCGTCTGCATTTTAAAAATAATATTATCATATTATTAATTGTTGCTTAATAGTCATTTTATTAATCTTGGTAATCATACTACTCACTGTTAAGTGAGGTGTATATCTTTATTTTGAAATTTTTTGTAATGGATATTTGCTTTTAAGTATGGATTGTACTGGTATGAAGAGTTTTGTTACAAATAGCATTACTATACAAGAACAAAATAGTTATTTGTCTAGAAACAGTTGTAGCACAATCGTTTTCAAACTACAATAAACAAACGGACAACCAGTTGGCAACTGCTGCGCAACAGCTTATTACTAACAGAATTTGAAGCCATGACACATGGAACTTAAAATAAAATGTGACTTGGATGCCTTATAAAAGGTTTAAAATTTACCACTACATAACCTCAAAAAATGAGGTGTGATAGGCACACCATTATTAGCAATGCAAAAGACCCCGTCCACCATGATCATGGAATAAACATAATGAAATAAATACACTTTATAAAGGAAAATTTTGATCCAGGAATTATCAAAATCAATTACACTCTAGCAAATCTTCATAATATCAGTATCCTTACTGAAGCTCCAGATCAATCATAATTTTGACAACCTTACTTCAAGCTAAGAATGATCAACATATATTGCAAGCTTGAGGTCAGTGTGAAAATCCTGTTCTTAGAGTCACTATGACAGTCACTCGCTGCCAACTTGTGAGTTGAGACAACTGCTCCTGCAAACCAGAAAATCTGCTTCTTACCAGCTTGTATCCATGTAAATCAATTCAACATCCCAGCTGCTGCCAACTTGCCATAGCGCCAGCTATTGCTTCTACTGCCTGCCTGCAGCATTCCAGAAAGGTATTGCTGGCCCGCCAACTGGTTCCATCAGCCTACAGCAACTCCGCCTAATTTACAGCCAATCAGATATCTAATCCTCCAGCTCAGTAATCCAGCAACCCCTGCCATGTCATATGTTGTCCGCCAGCTTTCCTACTAATGAGGAAAGGGGTTATTCGCTCCATTCATTCCCAATTTATAGTTATATAATGTTATTCCTATTTTTTGCCTCCTTATTTGGTTAATTTTGCCTGATTTTATTTCCCTGTTTTTCTTTCAATATTAGGCTCACAACTTATGATATAACTATTGCAACTCTTATCTATTGTAATATAAAAATAAGAAACATTCTTCTCTCATATTCTTCAAAAGGCTGCTTTAAACTTTGTCAATTATTTTAGAATAATCAACCATTCTCCTTCAAATATAACTTAGAAATAAAATATAAATTTTCCAACATTGCTTAAACAACTAGCATCAATTGCTGGAAAGACTGAGGCTCTGTTTGGTTTGGCTTTTTTAGTGCGGTGTGGCACAGCGCCGCGAAATTCCCCGAAATCCCGTTGTTTTGTTCGGCTTCGCCCCCGCCGCTTCGTGCGTTATGCCTCGAAAGCGGGCAGCGGGGGTATATGCGTGGACCAGCTTTGTGGCCGCGGCTTTTACCCCCATGCCCCTTGGTATGAGCTCTAATAGAGCAGTTATATCTTCGCGCGAGCTTCATCCCTTCTCCTCCTCTTCTATAGTCGGTGACGGTTTCTCCCGATCTCGTGATCTCGTCAAAAAGAGGGTAATTTCTCCCCCACCCTGTTATCTGTTGGCGGTTTTTGTTTTTATTTTTTGCTTTGATCTTATTTTTGGGTTTGTTAGATCTATTGGCATACCTTTTGTTTGTTGTATAGCTTGGATTTTTTTGGCAAACCTTGGATGTCTTCAATAGTCACACATATGTTTCTCTGCCTTGGAGAGCAGATGAACAACAAACGAATCCTTTTTGAAGCTAAAAAAATTTTAGGATTTTTGCAGAGTTAAACATTGGCCCTGTCTTCTCATATAAATACATAATAATTTTTAAACAGTTTTAGCAAACAAGGGCAGCTTGGTCATTTCTCCAGAAAAAGCTGCCTCACAGCTATTTTCACACAGCTGCACCAAACAGACAGCCAGCTCCCCCGCAGCTGCTTCCCCGCAGCAGTTTTCTGGAGCAACACAGCTGCAGCTGAAAAGCTGAGAAGTTGCAGCTACGCCAAACAGACCCTGAATAGGGCCTTCGAGTTTGTATGACAGTACAGTAGTCTTTTAGAATTAAGGTAGAAAGCCAAAGTCGCAAGTTCAAAACCAAAAAAATAAATAAATAAATGAAGCACAAACTGCAAAGGGAATTCTCACACGAAAACAATCATTGCTGACATCATATATTAACCAAGTTAAAGCATTTTAAGTAGTATAAATTTCTTCATCTAAAATGTAACTCAAATTATTCAAAGGAAACTTACATATATTGTTAGAAAATAAGCAACAGGGGAATAATGAAAGAACCTGTCTGGAAAGGCAGCCGAATTGAACGGACACATGTGACTAACTTCTTTAAGATTTACATTACTATAGAGCAACTTTTTGTTGCTGCTGTAAATAACCGTTGGCCTATCAGAAGCAGCAAACACATGTGTGGTATCCTTTGACGAAAATGTTCGTAGAGTGATTGGCTGTGTTCCAAGAGATACCTTCTTCCTATCAGACAACTCACCGGTAGCTAAATTCAACAAGAAGTTGAAAAGATGCCCATCTCCAAGGGCACATAGCAAATATGAGATCTGAAAGAATAAGAGGCTTTCATGAAAAAAAAAATCAAGATACATGCTAAATTAGTAAGGTAGCAAGATTGGTCAACGCTGAATAATAAATTATATACATACAAGTAAAAAGAGTGCAAATATTAACTTACCCCTTCAAAAGAGCAAATTAAGACAGAGCGTGGTATTATTTCTCCACCAAGACTCTCTTTCGTAATAAGATCCAGGCTTGGTAGAGAAAAGATTCTGACGCTTATATCAGTCCACATACCAACCGCAGCCAGTGAACTAGAAGTAGCTTTTTCACCAATTAGATTTATGTCTAGACAAGATATCTCATATTCCAACTGTATATGCTTTACTTCAGTCAGCTTTCCGTCCCCAATTTCAAGATAAACAAGATGACCACCTCCAATAGCCAACAAAACCTGCGATAGTCAATGACAAGAACTCTTCTGAACAAAAGATGATAAATGAATAAATAATTAGATCTAACCAATAGCAGCTACTCAAGATTACCTAAAACTTAAGGTTATCCCCATCTCTAACCAAAAGAAAATTCAAAGAACAAAAATTAAGACATGAGTAGCAATAGAAGTGGCAACATTAACTGAAAACCCAGCAGGTGCATTCCATTGATCGCTAATACAAATAATGAAAAAAGAGTAGAAATTTCTTACTGCTACTACATTTTTTTAAAACAAAGGTCAAGGGCCTTCTATTTTTCTCAAGGGGCAAAAGAAGATTAATGAATAAATAATTAGATCTAACCAAATACTGCTACTCAAGATTACCCAAAACTCAAAGTTATCCCCATCCCTCACCAAAAGAAAATTCAAAGAATAAAAACTAAGACCTGAGTAGCATTAGCAGTGGCAACATTAACCGAAAACCCAGCAGGTGCATTCCATTGATCCTGCAGCTCACGAGATGTACAGCTTACAAGCCGAACAGAACTTGCAGTAACCTGTTACAAAGCAAAAAATAGTCTAATTTTATTGGGTTTTGAATAGTCAATGTTTAACTCAAATAAGCTTATAAAACGTAAGCATAAAGCAAGCATCTGTACTTGTTATGGAAAACAAAACTTGGTATATCAGCACCTGAACAAGCTGATCATGCAAGGCGTTTTGGCAAAACAACGTCTGTGCTTGTGCATAGAAGCCATCTATCTCAGTTTCTTCTAACTCATCCTCCATATTCATAGCTAGGATACGTGTCTCACTAATAAAGCTTACAACCAAAAAGGTGTCATTTGGATCAGAAGTAGAAGATCTTAAAGACCATAGCCCTTTGATACCTTGAAGTTCTACTGACGCCTAACAAGTAGATAAAGATAGACTAAAGCAAAACTCCTAAAGAAAAAAACTGATAAAATTTTCAATCATATTTCACATTAAAAACATTGAAAAAACACACCTGTTCATTTATGCCTATGCCATTTCGAACAACACGAAGTGAACCATCTTTGTAAGCTCCCGAGCAAGTGACCACCTGACCTTGCCCTTGCCTCTCAAGATCCACAACGCAGAAGTCAACAATTGGGCCAAGATTGACATATTTTTCAATAACTTCAACATACGATCCTTTTTCATCTGGTTGCAGATTAAGTTTGATAAGCTGTTTAATGTCAGTAATGTAGAGCTTAGTACAAAGGTAAATAACTACGAAAATCAAGATAGCATCATGAACTTGATATGGTTTTAAAAAAAATTCTTGAAAAAAAGAATCATGCAAGATTTAATATATGAGTGTGACCCTCATGAACATGAAATAAAAACATTATAGCGCAATACCAAGCCATCTTTTCGGGAGAATTTCAATTATACATGAAAGGCACATTTTTCCAGTTATTAGCAGAAATTATCAAACAAAGCAAGAGGGAACAAGTGTTGATCATTGCTTCATACAAACCTGTGAATCCCCATACTTAGAACCAACATATACAACTGCGTTATCAAGATATGAAATTGATGATGCAACAGAGGTCTCTCCAAGGTGCTCAATTTTTAGGCCGGTGATCCTAACATGTAAAAGGAAAGCTCAAGTCTCCAACATAGAATTACAAGAAAGGTGAACTAAGCAATGCTACTCCTTTTGAATGAAATTTGTCTAAACCATTATTGCATACCTTTCTCTTTCATGAGAGATGACGAGTAAATGCAAAAGTCCAGAATTATCACCAAGCAAAAATCGAGAACCATCAGGATCAACCCTACCATATGCTCTGGTAATTGACTGAAAAGACAATTACTTTCTATAAATAAAATACAAAAAAAAGATAAAATTGTGCAGAAAGCGAGAAAATGAATATAGTTAAGAGCATATGAAAGACGAGAAAAGTGACAAAAATGGTCTCGAGTCTTTATAGTGGTACATCTTAGTCTCAGAGTCTATTAAAGTGTCAATTTAGTTCCTAACTCTATTAGTAGGGGGTCAAGATAGTCCTCACTGTTGACTATTTTAACCGATATTAAAAGAGTCTAGGGAGTAATTTGACACGTGTATATACTCTAGGACTAAAATAACTCCATGTAAACATTCAAGGTACTATTTTGACACTATTAAAAATTCGTGTAAATAAGGAGCACATGCATACTGGTCGAATAGGGATAGCCTTGAATGAAGAGCCATTGCAATACACAATAGTCTCCTCCCCAATAATAACAACACCACCTAAAGGCAATGGAACGGGTATTAACAAACCAGCACCATTATCAAGATTATTCTGCGACCATGGACCCTCGATAAAATCCTTATCCTTGAGTGCAACCTCATATGTCTTAAGGTGGCGGGCATCTTTGTTATCCTACCATAATAAACAATGCAGTAGTATTAGTTCTACATTAAACTTCAGCTTAGCAAATCAAAACCATCAATTCTTATGATTGGCAAGGCTTCCAAACAGAAGAAAAGCTCAGGCTAGTCTTGCAAGCTCTCTAAACTTCTGCGTATCAATGTAATGAACAAACCTGGTACAGGACTGCAATTGTAGGTTTTGAACACCCATACAGAAACTTGATATCCAAGACTTGAAGCTCTTCGAGTCTATGACAAATGATAGTACAAATGCCATAATCACATAACAGAAAAAATAAATGTCAAAGTGAGCCATATTTAAAGAATTATGAGAAACCTGATAGCCCCATAGCAGCAAAGAAAGTAAAATGTAGGCAAGCAACCTCAACTCGGCACATTATGAAGATTAAAAAGCATCTTGAAGGTTGATGTGAGAAATAAACTTGGTGAATAACTCAAATGGGACAATAAACAAAGGCAAGAGCAAAAATTCTATCATTGAAAGTCCACTGAATGCGAAACAAATTTATCTGTGAAAGGATTAGTATAGCTCCAGTGGCAAACAAGTTTAGAGAGTGTCGTCTTATATGGTTTGGTCACATTAAACGATGCCATCTAATGATCCGGTTATGAGAGTATATGTTTTAGATTCGACTTACGTTAAGAAAGACAAAGGTAAACCTATAAGGACTTGGGTATATTGTATAAAAAAATGATCTAAATCTATTAGAATTAAATGAAAATGTGACACTCAATAGGACACAATGGAGAAAAGAAATAATGTAGCTGACCCCACTTAGTGAGATAAAGGGTTATTGTTGTTGTTGTTGTTGGTGGTGGTGGTCGTGTTATTGCTGCCCACTGAAGAATATGCAAATGAAGCAAAGAACCTAATATCATACACGAAATCATCATAGAAAGAATGAAAAAGAACTTCAAACACGTCAAAAAAAAACAAGAATTACAATTACCATACATATTACTGTGTGATTAAGGCAATAAAGACCAAACCGAAAAATGATTTTCATTCAAATGAAGGGGCAACTCAACATAAATACCGTGAATAAAAAAGTAAGGAAAATTTTTTTTATAATTTAAAACAATGATCTATAGGACAGTTTCATATGCAAATGCAAACATATGGAATAAAAAAAGCAAAAAGATACATTTAAAGAATAAATTTATCATAAAAAAAATTCAGTAAGGATCGTTTATTTATCAGTATAAGGGATAGAGGACAAGCCAAAGGCAGTAAGCAGTAGCCTCTATTGTAATATGGAGGACATAAGTTAAAACAAGCAAAACCGTCCCCAGACCCTACATCAACAGGAGAAGAACAAACAAAGGTGCCATATAGAAGAAGAAGAAGAATAAAGTGAGGAATGAGATGGAAGTGAGGAAGGTGTATAAGGTGACTTTTCTTCTACAAAAGTGCAAAAAACGTACTCAAACTTTTAGAATTTTGTGCCTCAGGTTCTAAAGCACTACCCCTCAACAAATATAATTTCTCCATTGCTTAACAAGCAAAGAAGCAAGTAGTAGCAAAACAATGTTTGAATGCAAAAAAAAAAAAAAAAAAAAAAAAAAAAGCATGCCAAAACAATTTCCAACAATCTATATTGAATTCATATATTTTGTATTGGCTATGGAGAAGCTTACAAAGTATATTCAAAGTGAGATTTGAGATACCTTAGTGAATGCATTTCGAAGATGATATAATTTTCATCAATGAGACATACTTTAAAATAAGTTAATATTTAGAGAAACGAAAAAAATAAAAAAATGGAATGTTTAAAATTAGTAGAATAAGTAATTGGTATAAGATATGAAATTTTAGTGGATATGGCAAAAACAATTATCAAGTAATATTATTAGCAAATAAAGCGATACCAAGATATGATAATTTTTAGTATCTTGGTTCCATTATATAGAAGAACGTGATATAAATGAAAATACTAAAATTGAGTGATTAAAAATGAAGTGACTCAAAGATGTTATGTGATAAAAGGAACAAAACTTGAAGGCAAATGCTACAAATGACAAAAAAGAATACATGCATGCATGCACGCACGCACATTCACATAACCTACTCAAAACAAACAAAAACCAAGGATAGTAACTAGATAAAAAATGGAATGAGTGACATATACAAAATCCAGCATTCAAAAGGTTCTACAAGTTAAGAAAAAGGGAGTTGTTTAGTTGGCCCTATAATTTAAAAGGATTCTCATATCCTTCTTGGGGTTAGGACAAGATCACAAGCATAAAAAATTGACATTTAATGTGTGTGTGTGTGTGTGTGTGCACATATATACGTTATCATACGTCGAAAACTAAATAAAGTTCTTCCTTCCTACTACTGCCAATCACACAAGTCTTCTCCAAAATAAAGTAGTACTAGCAGAAGAAATAAAAACTGGCATACATGCTACCTCCACACGTATGTGGGCCCTAGTTTACAGCTACTTCACCAACACCCCTGTCATAACATTGCATCTAGTTTCAGCTATTTCACCACACCCTTGCCACAACATTGCATCAAAGGAGTTCAGTGACCATCAGACGAAGAAAACTGTTAGCAGCATAGGCCTTGAATAAAATTCACAAGGAACCTTATACTGAAGATATTCCTATTCCTTAACGTTACTTCAATTTCTAGAATAAATGAAGGCGCATGCTAAGAGAAACATAGTTGGAGATACTTGGGTGAATTTATCTTATGTTGAATAGTCTATACTAGTGTAATGATCTACCATTGTAACATTCAGAATGAGAAGCACCGCTTTGATGCCATTTGCTATCAGTAGATTCACTTCAATGTGTAGCTTATGTGGGACATCTCATGGGTGTTAAATTCAGACATCAACCTTCAGTCTTTGAAGCTTAAGGAAAAAGTTTTAGAAAGGGCTCACAGAAGTCTAAAATATGGCCATACAATAGAATCAAGAGTGAATTATTAAGATATTGCCTCAATAATATTGGCAAGTTAAGCACAAAATTAAAAAAAAAAGATGATTTTAGAATAATTTTAAAAAAAAGCATTTTTTTCGCTAAATAAAAACTTCGAATAATCTTTCAATACAAAAACAAGTTGAAGCTTTGTTATCATGGATTAACACTAAGTAAAAAAACTGACCAGATTTTGGATTTTAATATTGAATTTTTCAAGTTCTTAAACACTCATAAATAGGAGACAAATATCTTGATCAAAATTTCTAAATCTGTTGGAAATTGGAAGTGAGTTGATTTAGAAGATGGAATCAATTTGGCTTAGATCAATTTGATTCGTTTTTAAAGATTCATCATGTCGTTCTCATTGGTCAAGTTTGACTTCATTTCTATGGTTGTTGAGTTTACTTTGTCTGAATGGATTGTGCTTTGTCGTTTTGGATCCATGAGATTTGTTATTTTTTAGTAATTATGAAATATTTTCTTTCACCGTAGAATAATGACGAATTGTGAAAATATGAAGGCTTCTTCTTGAATCCAAACAGAAATGGTAAGATCCTATTATTTGCACATGAATGGGTAATATCTCTCATTTTCTTTTGTGGGTTTCCTTCGGTTCTTGGATTTGCATACAAGAAAATTCCTCCTTCTGTCTTCAATCACCTAAGTTGTGAATACCCCTACAGTAGCCAAATAAATTTTACAATTAATTCTAAGCACACCCTATTATTTTTTTGATTGGGTAAGTTGAGCTTATTTCTTTACGAATTAGTCGATGCTTGCATTATTTCGAGAGAAGATTTTTTTTCTCTTTACCGATTCCTCAATTAAAAAAAAATTTTAATGATCTTTCATTCCAAATGAGAAGATTACATTACCTTGCTGATTTATGAGAAATTTAGTTATTTTTTTGGATTAATGTTTTGAATCATCAAAGCATTGGATTTTAATTTTCTTTCAATAACAAATTATGAATTATGGGGATTAATGCTAATTGATGTTTGAACAAGAATATTAAAAAGATCTTTATAGTATATGTGTTAAAGGCTATTAAAGATTGGAAGGTATGTTCTGATATTTTGCTCATAATTTATATATTGATATCATGACTTAGATGAAGATTATAACAGTTTCTTTATTGGTTCTAGTCACTTTGGACTAAGAATCCATTAGAATGGTATTATGATCATTTGGAATTTGCAAGAGCCGATTACATTGTGTCTGTTTGATATATAGTTCTAGTCACTTCTGCTTCATCCAATGTAATCATTAAGAAAAAAAAAACCTTGTCAAAATATTATTAAGAACTTGTTAACTTAATAAGCCATTTATATTTATCTGAATGTTTCTCAAATTATTACTTATATCACAGTAAAGACTTCACAGCATTGGTGATTAAATCTTGCCAATGGATAATTACATATGCTCAGATGTTTCAACATTCTTTGAAATGGAATAGTCGATACTACTTTATTTTCATAGGAAAGCTTGTATAAATCATAAACATCCTTGTAATTCGTTCATTACGGCAGTGGAGAAATTTATGTGTATGCCATACAATGCCTATGCATTCATATATCAAGGGTTGAATTTCATCACTTCGTCTTATCTGCAAATCACTTCATTTGTGCGCAAGTAACCATATGGGTGATATTTTGATATGGAATGTTGCTTAAACTTTGTTGTGATTCTTTCCAAGAACTATCAAATTTTAGCTCATAAACATGAGCCATTTTTTTTTTTTTCTCGCCTGTTTCTCGCCTGTTGGGAAGTGTAATTGTGTAATTTTTTATTCTCTCCTTTCTTTTCTCCTCTTAACTAACACACTTGGCAAGAGACAATTATTTGGTTGGTTAGAATCAAGAAGAAATTCTTGGTTTCTTTCGACAATCTCTTTGATGACCCTTTTCAATCAATATCTCAAGATTAATGTACATATCAAGAAAATTTATGAATTTACGTAAACTCCTTATGTTATCCAATACTTTTATAAAATATAAACATATATATAACTCCAGTCTTCTTATATTTACTTATCTAACGTTTGAAATGAAAAGGAATGAATTTCTGGCTTCAAATCAATGGTGTCCACATATATGTAATACTCTCAACTCATAATGTATGTAAATGGAATTTTAAATATCCAGATGTACAATACTTAAATTGATTATATAGACTCAGATTTTTCTGATTTTTCTTATACTTAATACTTCAATTCTTCGAGTATCCACATTACAAAGGGCTTGACTTCAATTTACATATCTATGAGCCTGACGAAGTTGGGGTCAGTATTTTGTTTCTATGTGCTGCAATTTGTACTATAAACAAACGGATGCTTTTATTTCAGTTTCTCAAATAAGATATTTGAGAATGTGGAAGAAAAATGTGGTGATTTCAGAATAATAACACACTCAAGGTGCCGGGATAAAATTATTGATGATTTCATCTTTAAAGATGGAATAGAAAGGCTGAATATGAGATTCCTAACCTTGCATTTCCTACTGTCTTTTATTGATAATATTATTTACACTTGTTGTGGTTCGGATGCATCTTGTGAATTTTGAGTGAGGAAGACAGTTCTTAGGAAAGAAGTAAATCAATACACAACAAGTATTTATTCATTTTTTCCACTTGAGAGATTCCTCTGACGATGATGTTTCTTTAGGTGTTGATCTCATGAGATTATTAACTATTATTATATAAAACTGTTATTGTTTTTTTTTAAGTCCATATATCGATATGGGATGAAGAAAGGGATCAATTTTGGGGATACCTACACACCCACTACACAATCCTTACATGTTTACATATCTAATACCTAAATTCTAATATTTACATGCATAACACTCAAAACTTTAATATATCATCAAAACAATAAAATAAAATACCACCTTCACCTACATTTCAAAAGCGAAATACCCATTTTCATGCATAAATAAGATGATATGAATGCAAAATGGTTAAAGTTTGACATCAAAAATATAAATACATAAAAATTGAATAGTATGTATGCAAGTTTTCATATAATTATCCCAATGTCAATTGTGGAAATATTTAGAGTTGGGTAGAAATATCCAAATGGTTGTAACTTTATATGGATCATTGAATTGGATTATAAGTTGGCGATATTAAGTCAATAGACAATGTTGTATAACAAAATAGGCAATGATGTATAACACAATAGGCAATGATGTAGAATAGTACCACGCTCCTAACCTAATGATATCATGAAGGTTTAGGACTAGAAATGATAATAAAAAATAACAGACTGACAGTTGCCCTTTCATTCTTTGGGTTGCTGGTGGCTCTAACCCATATTTTAAAAAACTTGTGGACAATTTCTTTGTGATATCAGTTACTAAAAATCTTAAAACCAAAACACTTCATACAAAAACATTACATACATTAGTGGGGACTTTGGGATGCTACCTTTTATATGTCCACTTGTCAATCAGTTGATAGGGATTTTAGAGTTGCCCATCCATAAAGGGTATTCCTGGTAGCTTCTACTCGGTATTGGTCTATGCAATTCAATGCTCCGGTTGTCTGTGAGATTGTTATGGCTGAAAAGCCTAAAACTGAGCCCTTCCTTAACTTAAATACTTATAACCAATTCTGATTTTCCATATGTTCACAACTTGATATTACACAAACATACATGCTTATATTTTTATATTTAAATATTCAATGTTTGTCCAATTCTAAAATACCTATTCTATATAATTGTAAATTTGTAGAAATGTCATCAGATGCGGCAGGAACGCACTAACCATTTCTCTTTTACTGCATTTTACTGTACATGTTCTGTTATACATGCAATATTATTATTTTGTTATTATTTATTGCATTTCTGTCAGGTGAAATAAAACTCTAGCATAGCGAACATAGGACATATGTTTAGGATTGCAAACATTAAGTGCATAATTTATTTCACTTTCATAAGAAGCACTAGGGCAGAGAAAGTAGGACATGTTTAAGAGGAATCCCTATAACACACAACTGACACAAACTTTTGACAAAGTTTAACTTCAATAATTTTCAAAAATTTCATAACAAAACACTTTCAATTAAACAAAATTATAAAATATTTTAAAGTCTGATATAAACTAAAATATTAATAATAACATAATAATAATAATTTAACTTTTGAATTTACAAGAATTTTCTGGGATGAGGTAACCGACGGTTACTAAAAAGAGTTCTTCGGGCTAGAAAAATTTAATAACTTGTTTAGACTAAAACCCCGTTTGGGGCAGTTTATAGGTGCGGCGGCGTTTTGAAAACGTTGTCTATGCGTTTGTTTCTCCACCGCGTATTTGAAAACCGCATTTTAATGTTTATATTACACGCGGATCGCGGGTCTATCCCCGCGATCTGCGTTTTCCATCCTAGGTATTACTGCGATGCCGCTCGAAACAGTCCACTTTCGGCGCTCCTCTCCTCTTTCGTTATTTCGGCGCTCCTCTCCTTCTCCTTGGCCGAAGTCGCTCCGCAGGTAAGGTTTTCTCCTCCCTCCGATCTTCTCGGCCTTCCGGTCTTCTCGTCCCTCTTTCATTCTTTCGGCGCTCCTCCCTCTGGTCTTCTCGTCCTTCTCCTTTTTTGTTTCTCCTGGAGGTTCCTTCTGTGGAAACTATCGGTGAATATGGAGATTTTTAGTAGATCCACTTTAGGGTTGATGATATTTATTGTGGAAACTTTGCTTTAATCCAATGTTGTTGTTATAGTTGCTGCTATGGTTGATGCTATGCTTGCTGTTGTAGTTGTTGTTGTATCAATTTGATGGTTTGTAGGCTGCCATCACACTCAAGTGCTCCCATTTGTGATTGTAGTGCTGGATTACTAGAAGGATGCTCTATGAAGTTTTTTTAGTTAGAATTACTAGAAGGATGCTCTATGAAATTGATAAGTGTTTTGTTTGGGGGAATTTTGTGAGGCAGTACAATCTTGCAACATTGATCTAGAAATTTGTGATTGTAGTACTAGAATAATTTATATTCGAGTGCTGCCATCACGCTCAAGTGCTCCCATTTGTTTGTCCCCCATGTCCTGAATTCATACGGTTAGTTCAATTCTATCTATACTATTTGTTCTTTGTGAACACACTCAAAAATACCATAAATTCAGCTATTAAAAAGTTGGATGCACACTTTCTAATGCAAGATTCTTGGTTGAATATATTTATGAGAAGAGGCTATTACTTTGCCCTATTGATTAATTTATTGGTGAAGGTTAAATTTTGTTTGTTGGAAGAGGTGGAAGTGGCTTTTGTGGCATTTCTTTGTTAGTGTTATATTCTCCAGATTTTCCTCGCCTTTTTATGGTGGAAACATATGCTTCTCAAATTGTGATTGATACAATCTTCATACCACCATCAAACCCTTTGTCACATTTTGGCAAGAAACTACCCCTGATAATGGAAGATTTTAGTTCATGCTCATGAATTACATGCTATTATCGATGCAGTTGGCTGCTGGCGCAAGTTTTTCTTGGGAAATTAATTTGCATAACAATTGTTGAAAGTGAAACATTTGCATTTAATGATACACAGAGAAACAAATAAATATAATTCTTACTCTTGTTGTAATGGTTTGATATACTTCAAGAATCAGATCATCTGAGTTCCAAGATTAAGGAAATTCTATAATGATTGAATTGCAGTGCAGTCCTATCTGCATTTGTAGGGGTCCTAGGCGCATGATGGCACAGTTAATGGTTCAATTTCATTGGATTGATGTGATGCTAAGCAATTTATTTATGAATGTCTTATTGCAAATGATCAATATGTCTATCATTGTCATTTCTTATTCAATGCATGTTGTGGAATCCGAGATCTATATATTTATAATATCTTAAATGCCAACATGGCAATGATAGACATATTGTTTGGTTTATTCCATGCATGTTGTAGAAATTCGATTTGTTTGGCTTTCAGAATGTATTCTGAAAATGATTCTCTTATTTTAATAGCAGCTTTGACATTATTTTATAACTAATGTGGATATATTACTTTATGTTGGTTAATAGTTTCACCTCTTATATGGTGGATAACGGTGGAGCAGTTTGGACGGCCACATAAATTTGTTGTCGGTAACCGCTGTCTCCATATTTCGGTAAGTATACTTTCTATATTTCCACAATTTTTTGACTAATCTATTCTATTTTTAACAACTGCAGGAAGATGAGTTCCAGATATTCAGGGAAGTTCGAGAAAGTGATGTGTCGGTGCGGGCTACCGTCCTTGCTACTCACGCCACGCCAGACACATACCTTCGAGAGGCAATTTTACAGGTGCCCGCGGTGGGCACAACGACAGGAAAACTGCAAATTCTTCAGGTGGGCCGACAAGGAGTATGTTTCTATGATATCCGAACTTGACACCGTTGCTCGGAGTTCGTCGAAATCAAAATTTCAAAACACCACATCTGGTTTGAGTGCTTACATTTCTACTGCATCCCAGTCAGACAGTTTTGCTCAGGGTTCTGGAGTGTCAGAATCGAACGGCATATGACGTGATTTGCTGCTACATTTTAAAGTTAACGTTATAATTTTTTCCCTTGTCATTTTGGCGTGTTATTTATTTTATTTATTTTTTGGATCTCATTATAGTCCATATTAGTATGTGGAGGTGCATTTTACTTTTGTGTAGGCTATTACTTTGCTCGTTTTATGTGATCAGATATATTTGTCTTATCTTCTCTTAACATTTGATCTTTAATTTTATTGATAAAATAACTAATTTTGCAACACAGATTATTAATTTAAATAAAAAAATTTCAAATAAATTGTTTACAAAACGTACGAACCAAACAGCTCAACAGTTTATCCAGAATATGGGCAGATTGATCATTTCTCCAGAATCAGCTGTTTTCAAGACGCACTAACCAAACAGCCAGACAGATTATCCGGATCAGCTGTCCATTAGCAGATTATCAGGATAATCTGTTTATCAGCAGAAGCTAGATAACTGCCCCAAACAGACCCTAAGTAATCTCAAAATATATAGTGATACTGAGACGACAGAGCCATGAAATTTTAACCGCCATCGCTAAATTCAAAAAATAAAATTGTCCCTTTTTAATAATTTAAAATTATTTCCCAACAACTGAACAAAGAACCTGGAGTAGGTTGTTCGAGGCATGTTTTCTCTCCTCTCCCCTTTTCTTAGTATGAGACGATGACACGATCAAGTGACGATTAATCTCCAGGCAACGGTCAAGACCACAACATGAAGCAAATGATGAACTTCAATTAAACCTTTCCATGGACTTAAATCCTCAGGATTTCGAAGTTGTTCGTCTAGCATAGCGTAAATCCTCACACCAACTATTATGGTTTCACAGGACTGTATGTCGTGCGATATAAGCACTAAATTCTTTTTAGGATTTCGATATTATCATTCGGTACGGCATAAATCTTCCTAACTTCTTGGGTCATTTGCATGATAATATGTCGTGTAGATATACGTCTAAAATTTTTAAATAAATTCTAGAATTGAAACATTATTATAACTTACCTTTTGAAGATGTAAAGCTAAATTATAGGTTAATATGAGATGTCACTAATATTTCCTCAATATCTTCAACATTTCCTAAATTTCATTTATTTGAGTTACAGAAATAACTGTTCCGCATTGAGCTTTTCCCTTTTGATTTTCCTACAATCAGTCGTAAAACTAAGCATTGAATTCTTGAAAATGAAACCCGATCTTAATCGAATGATTTTTTAAGAGATTTTAGCCACTTAATATATAATTAACTATAGGGGTTTACGCCTATGAGAGAATTAGTAACTCATATAATCTAAACTCTATCTAATCTGAGAGAATTAGTAACTCATACGATCTAAACCATATCTAATCTGAGAGAATTAGTAACTCATAAGCAGCATGGTCAGCCTAGCCAGCAGTCACACCATAGAGGATCTTACCGAACAGAGAATAAGAAGGGTCTGACCTTTTCGAAACGAAAGAGCATGGTATATTCCTTCAAAGATGAAGCTATACCCAAAAAGTTTAGAAGTTTAATGAAAAAGCCCGAGTTTAGATTGTCAGATCCAAAGAAAACCTGAGGAAGTCGACAAGAAACATCAACCCAATTATTGCCCGTACCACAGCATGCCTGAACATACCATAGAGGATTGTTTCGTTTTCAAGAATTAGCTCGAGAAAAATCTTAAGGAAGGGAATATAACAATCCCAAAAGAATATTTAAAAGAATCTAAAAAATGTTATGTAAATATGATTTCCGCCGAGCCTATCACTTAGATAGATCCGTATTCAGAAAAAGATAGATGGAGTACAGTTTAGAGCAAATCATCCAAGAAGATACTGGATCAAATTCAGACCACTTCAACTTAGGCAGTCGTTTAAAGTCTACAGCTTGCTTAGCCCAAGATGGAGATTTAGGGCCCGTTTGGGGCAGCTTATAACTGCGGGCGGCGTTTTGAAAAGGCCGTCAGTCCGTTTTTTTATTGTGTTTGGATAAATTAATGAAAAACTTAGTTTTCATTTCTTTAATAGACGTTGGCCCCGGATAGTCCC
>NW_018164444.1:72060005-72073212 GCF_001263595.1 Phalaenopsis equestris | reverse complement strand
ATGAGCCAAATGCAAGGGAAGCGCTGATTCTGCAGGAGCCTCACTCTCCACCTCTACCTCCAACCTCATCATTCTTCCCTCCTACTCCATGGCCAAAATCCCGCTCTCCCAATTCCTCTCTGCATCTCTTCTCTCCCTCTTCATCCTCATCGCAGAGCTGCAAATTTCATCGACAATCGTCTACAATCCAACGACGACAGTGGAATACAGAGCCGTCTACACTCATATTTTGTCGAATTTTAAATACACTGTCAAATGCGGTTTTAGGTTGTTGTTTGCTGCTCGTTGGTGTTGTTGTGCCGCCGCTTCAATGAATTTCAAAGCCGAGAGTTATTTCATTTTTAATGTATTTTGAATGCATTCATATTTTATCGAATTTTGAACACACTTCTTCTCGGAATTAAAAATAAGGATCAATCAAAAAACCTTAACACTATGAACAACATATTTATAATAAGGATTAGTAAATAGAATAACTAATGATCATAATAAGAAAAAAATAGAAAAGGAAGGGCATAGAATAGGCAATGAGTAAAGTAGAAGAATCATAGAAAAGGAAAGGGAATAGGAGAGAAGCTAAACATGTTACTTTTGTCAAATCTCCTTGAAGGTGCATTGAAATGTTACTTTTATCATTCATTCAATTAAAAAAAAATTGCAGGTAAGCTGTTTACAAAACGCACAAACCAAACAACTAAACAGTTTATCCAGAACAGGGGCAAAATGGTCATTTATCCAGAATCAGCTGTTTTCCAGACGCACAAACCAAACAGACGAACAGTTTATCCGGATCAGCTGCTCATCAGCAGATTATTAGAATCAGCTGCTTATCAGCAGAAGCTGGATAAGCTACAGCTGCCCCAAATAGACCCTTAGCTAGAGAAACCACCGCAACTAGAAAAGAAAGAGAAGAACGATGTCGTGAAGACCGATAGTGTGGAGGGTAGGATAGGGGATGTCACTGTTAGATTGATTGTCTCGAATTCGGGGAAGAAAATCCTCGAACTCATAACCATGTATGATTATCTTTTTGCCTCACCGGGGTATTATGAATATAATGATTATTATTTCGCCTACGTTTGAACTGTTTTTAGTGATAATGTAACTGGCTTTGCTCCATCTAACTCCAATCTCGATTCTCAAACTAATCATCAAATCACACTCAAGTCTGATGAACCCGTTAACGAGAATGATGAAGACATCGACAACATCGGTTACGATAGCACCAGGAGTGAGGAGCCAGTCCTTGAGTGCCACGGTACACCGCTTGCTATCAACAATGATCTCTCCAATGAAGAAGAAGAGACAAAAAAATTTGCCTACAGCATCTTAAGAAGAAGAAATCATAGAGATAAATCTAAGGAGTGGGGAAACATCTGTTGGTATTTTCACAGACAAAACAAGTATTATAAATTTCTTTGTTTGAAAAATTAAACCCATTATTAAGTGGAACTCTCATCTTTCGAGATGACATATTACTTATAATGTCGTGTTCAATTATTTATAACAATCAGATATATGAGATTTGCTCGGTCTCATTTTTCAAAACTAAAAATTCTTTTTCAACAAAATCAAAATTATACATTATATTAAATAAAAAATAATTTTTAAACCAATGATCAAAAAATAAAACCAACAAGGACGTGGCAGCCTATAGCTGCTTGGACTGGTGATGCTTGAATTGATTCAGCTCTGGGAAAAGGAGGGGCTAACTAGCCCTCCTACAGGTTCAGGGTTGCAGCCGAAGAGAAACGGGGCCCCTCATATTACCTTGCACTATATATGTTGTTTTCTTGGTGTTTAGGGTCAAGTTTTGATTCAGTTTTCTGTCGGGACAGCCATCGACATCCAGGTTTTCTCGTATAGAGCAATATTGAAAGGCGAGAAGATGCTCCGACTGTAAATTATCTTGAGGTGGTGTTTATCTATCATTCCCTGCTCCTCATAGCCTCCCCTTTGATGTCGTCGTCGTCGTATTTGTTGCCTCCACCCAAAAAAACTATCTCTTTGTTATTTTCCTACTTTCGCCTTCTATCGAAATTGCTCTATCGACATTCTTGTTATTTCCCTGCCGCCAATCTCCATCCCTGTTGATTCCCTGATTTCCCAACCTTCATCCCCGCCGAATAATTTGTTGTTAGCCCTGCTAAAATTACTCTATCGTCATTCCTGTTATTTCCCTGCCGCCAACCCCATGTCCGAGTTGCAGCCCTGGCGACAACCTTCTCCTTCCTTGTCATTGTCAAGTCATTAACCCCCTTCAAGCCCTGCTACAATCTCCACCATTCCAACCCTATATCAGCCTCAATTGCAACCAACTTCCCACAACCTTAGACCCATGCCCTAATTTGGTGTTTATGTCGTGTGTCTTTTATTATTTTCTATTTTGATGTGTATTTGTTGCAACCCCTATTTGTTTTCATCAATAAAAGTTGCATTTCTCGCTGATGTTGGATTAACTCCGATATCATTTGATATAAGAGCTAGTCTAACCCTAGTTTTATCTTAAGGTTACTAGCATCCACCACCCCCAAACCCTAATCATGCAACCGTGAAGGCAATTGCCAAAACTTGATCAAGAGTTTACAATGAAAGAGTTACAAAGACAACTCCACAAGTGCTAGAGCGGTTGAAATGACCCATAGAGTGGTTATTGAAGAGTGTGGCAGTGAGATCCGAAGAAGAGAGAATCTTCCATAGGAACTATTCTAGTGGAGAAAAAGATAGACAATGACGCTTTGGGATACAGCATTACACGAGGCTGATAGATGAAATGCGTATTTGAGGATCCATATATGAAGTGCATGTTAGAGGATACTGACGCTCAAGAGTGAAAGTGAACATACAGGATTTCGAGAGTAGAATGAATCTAGATGATTTCATAGAGTGTATGTGGACCGTTGAGAAACTATTTTAATATAAAGTATTGTCAGATGATCAAAAATTGAAACTAGCTCCTATCAATCTGAAGAAGAGCACCATGTTGTCATGGAAGAACCTTAAAAGGAAGAGAAATAGAGAACGAACCAAGATTGCAATATGGGAGAAGATGAAAAGAGAGTTGCAGTGAGAATACCTACCCCCACACTATCGTCTACATCTTTTCTTGATACTCCACTACCTATAATAGAGGAACATATCAATTGAGTATACATTAGAGTTTATGTAACTTAAGCTGCAATGTGATCTAACGAAGCCAAAGGAGCACATGATTGCCTAGTACTTGGGAAGCCTGAAACCCGCCATCGACAACATGCTTTAGTTATAGTCTTACTGGTCTTTGAGTGACGTTCAAACCTTAGCATTGAAGGTGGAGAGATAGAAGAAACAGAGCTGACAACCACCCATAATTAGAGACATCAGTAGGAGCACATTTAAGGCAGTTGAGAAGTCCAGTCAGGAGGACGATAAAACTACCAAGAGTGAGAAGTCAAAGAAAAGCAACACCCCCAATAAATTCCCAGTCAGAAAATGCTTCAGATGATATAATTTAGGACACGTCGCTTCCAATTGCCCGACGAGCCGAGTCGTCTTTCACCAAGGCACTGTAAAATAAGTTAGTGAAAAGTACCACCTTCCACCAGATGAGGACAAGATGCTTATGGTTCGACGAGTCCTACAGACTGAGGCTACGAGAGATCATCAGTGAATTTTCCACAACATATTCTACAACCATTAAATTGTAAAGGGAAAGCATGCAGTCTCATCAATGGACAGAGCAGCAAGAATGTGACATCCACACATATGGTGGACAAGTTGAGCCTCGCGGCTCAGAGACACTCCAATCGTACTCCTTAGCATGGTAGAGAAAGAAGAAGAGTCAACATTGACGGAGGTGTCATAAAATTTTCAATTGAGATTCAGCAGCAAAATCAGGTTTGATGTGGCATGGCGCCCATTGATGCTGCCACCTGTTGTTAGGGAGACCATGGCAGTTTGATCGTCAGGCTATTCATGACAAGTTCAGAAAAAACTAGTCCTTCACCAAGGATGACAAGCGTGTAATCCTTTTAATTTTTACTGAATTTGAGATTACAGGTGACCTTGTCAATGAAGAAGAGCTAGTGGGATCTGTTTGGGTGACGATAGAGGATGATAGGGTTGGGGCGTAAAGTCCAAACACGGGACAATCACTACAGAGAATATTTCAGGACATCATGATAGATACCTTAACACCATGGCCTCCACCATTAGAGGAAGTGCAGTTTGTTCTCACATTAGATAGAAACAAACCATCTTGGGGCTACCTTTGAAATACTCTACAGGGCACACTTGACACGATGTCACAATTCAGTTTAGCAGTTTACTCTCATTTGATTACACTGATATATGGTTATTTGCAAATGGGGACAAATCCTCAGGTGTTTTGGGGGATAGCACAGTCAACAGTGGGATCCAAGTGCTTCTAGGGCCATAGTCAAAGATCCTTCAGTCCCGGAAGGTTATAACAGCGCCATCATCTTCAATGTGCAACAAAAGCTTCGATGAATATGGCTGAAGCTCCCCCAACCCTAAAGACTGATGTGAAGCATCCTAATGTTTCCCTGCCACCTATATCCCTTTATGTTGGTTCTCTGCTTCCTCAGCCTTCATCCCGATCGCCTGACTTGTTGTTGCCCCTGCAAAAATTTCTTTCCCAACATTTTTGTTGTTTCTTTGTCGCCAACCCCCTCTATCCTAGTTGCAACCCTGCCGACAACCTTCTCCTTGCTTGTCGTTGTCCAACTACCAACCCCATCGCGTACATTATTGCCGCCTCCACCATTCCAACCTCTACCTTCCCCAATCGTAGCAACCTTAACACAGACTTCCCACCACCTTCAAACCATGCCCAAGTTTGGTATTTGTGTTATGTCTCAGTGCATGTTTGTTGCAACCCCTATCTGTTTTCAGTAATAAAAATTACATTTTCCGTCATCGTTTGGTTAACTCTGATATCAACTTTAGTGGATATCATTTGGTATGATCAAGATATAATGTAATGATAATATATCTTATATGATTCTTGTATTTCGAGAAGATAATAAAATGTTCTCAAATTTATTTGGCATGACTGATTTAAAGTGAATTGGTTCTTGAGAGTAAATTGATTGCTCTCCATTCCACTGGAGGCAAAATATTTTCTTGTTCAAATCAGATAAATCTTAGTGTAATTTTTTGGTAATTTGACACCGATCTAGGTTTCCAAAAAATTATAAAAGGATCGAAAGAAGGGTTAAGGAGTTTTTGGGTGAGAAATGATATGGAAACTTCAAAAGCGAGCGAGTATTTGGCACAATCAGCAGCTATCTAGCACAAGACAGCAGGTGAAGAGCAATTATTGAAGGCATAGGTTTCTTCAGATGTCCAGGAGAGTTGATCCCCTAGACCCAATTAGGTTACAGACCTACCACCTGAGAGGAGCAAAGAATACAGCGCTTCGGCAATGGATAAAGAGAAAAACGATTACTAATTCATCATGAAAAAAAAAATTGAAAACTCAAACAATTTTCTAACAATATAATTATATGTTACAAAGAAAAAATAACCCTAATAATAACCTAAATAAATTAATAAAACCCCCAAAGGGTTTGCCAGCCCTTGGGGGTTGGAAATGCTTGAATCAGTTGGCCAATTGGACATGAGCTTCTAGTTTCAGGTTTCTTGCGCTAGTCACGACAGGTGAATGCTCGTGTCATTCTCATTGGGTGTAAAGGACGTCGTCTTCTTCACTGGCAATATATGGATCTTCATAGTATGATGTTAGATTGGTGATGTTAAAAAAACCATTAATGTTGTAGTCACTACACAGTTCAATCTTACTAGCATTGTTCATTTTCTTGGCAACCCTGGTGGTTTGTTAGACCTAAGTTTAAGATTCCCAAAACTATATGGAGGAAATCTCTAATTCAATACGATACACATCAAGCTACCTTTCTTAAAAATCAAGGATTTTCTGAAGGTGTTTGACTACTTCTAATATTTAACATTTTGCTTAGCAATATCCCCTCCTACATGTTCATGCAAAGCATGGCTTTCCTTTACTCTGATCTCTGCATCAATGTTAGGCTCAATAGCTGAGAGTATAAAAACCAATTCCAATAGAGTGAGGGAATTTCTCTCACAAACTATCTCAAAAAAGTTGTGGCTTGTAGACTAGTTGGTGGAAGGTTATAAGCAAACTCGACCTGGGGGAAGATTAGAACTCTAATTGATATTATGAAGGTTACCTAAGAAGATTACCTAAACTATGATTCACCACTTCTATCTATCCATCAATCTGAGGGTGAGCTAATGAATTGAGCTGAAATTTTGTAGGCTTACTTCTTAGATTCCATAAAAAATGACTCAAAAACTTGACATTCTTATCTAAAGTGATGGACTGATTTGCGAGAACTGAACCTAGGTTAAAATCTATGGCATGTGGGATCTCTCTCAATGCTGGCAACCCAAAAAGTAGACTGTCAATAATGACATGTTGAAATTCCTTTAATAGAGGATGCACTATAGTTGGTATCGACTCCTCAGAGTTGCTGCATTTTATAACCATTAATGCTAGTCTTGCTAGTGTTTCTCTCAAAACTTATAAAAAAATAACATGTGACACTATGGTCTCAAACTCTGAGTGGACGTCCATCACCTCGGACTCCTTCCCAAGTGACAGTACGATGTGCTTCCCATTTTGGTGTAGAACTATGTGTTATTATAGCCTTCATGATGTGCACTACAATTATATTGCTAGAGACGACCTAATAGAACGTGATAAGAATCCATAAGTATCATATTACACTATAATTGCAATTGGAACTTATCTCTAATAGATAACTCTACTAGAAATCTTCTGTCAATTATAATTTTATTCCCTTGTTTCAACCAATATAGAGAATAAGAGAATATGGATGGGTGTGTTTCTGTGTGAATGCACAATTTCAACAATTGTTCTCTTTTGGGCTCTGTCTGAAATATTAGTCGAACAATAAATATATCTCTCTTATCAGCAGATTAAACCTTGTTTCCCGAGTGTCATTATTCATTTCTTCCATTATTTCCTGCTCAATGAAAAAAATCACCACCATGTTTGGGCAAGCATATGCTATGTACTCAAAATCATGACACTTAAAGCATTTTATGGCTTGGAAGGACTTGAGGGTATTGGATCCACCCTAGGCTAATTTCTCTTCACATAAGGCCGGTTTGGGTGATCTTGCAAGTGTACTCTTGATGTTTGGTCCAAGGGTCGAGACTTGCCTGTAAGTGTGGTGGTTCCTATGTGACAATGTTGTTCATTCAACTTCAAGACAATGATTTACACATCAAGTAGGGACCAATACAATTGTGGTTGTACCCAATTTCTAATAGATGACTTCAACACAACTAGATACCTCACCACTGTGTGCTTATCTAACTCCATCAACTCACATTTTAGTACGGGTTGTTTAAACTCAATTACACACTTTACAAATAAAATATTTATGGTACAAATTACAAAATTTTAGGAAAATGATCTACCAATAATTTTGGGGTAGGTATTTGAGTTGCATCTATCTTTTATCTTATATCTTAGACCATATAGTAACATTATTCTTCTATTATTGCTATCAAAGATACTTCATATTCTACCATCATACGAAATTAATATTCTTGATATTTATGGCTGCAAATTTGACTCTTTGGGCCTATAAAACATCTTTGTGCTAAAAACTTTATTCCACCATATGGAGCTATTCAATAAATTCATCAAGTTTCATATGACTACCAACTCTAGCGAGTCGATCTTCACCCTAAAGTCATTGTTTCTTCACCATTATTTAATGTCAAATAGTCAGGGCATTGAAACTTCATAACTAAAGACTTCTTGGTGGAAAAATTTTTTTTCCTCTCCATCCGGCGAGTCACTATTATAGCTATGGGTGACTTCTTCGAACTATCTTTTTCAAATTCGGTAATCATTTGTTGTAGTTTGAGAAATTTTCTCTACATATCCTTTATTGTGAGCTCTTGGACACCCCTTTGCATGTTTTTCCTGGGAGAGTGTATTTTCCTCCACAAAGTTTTGGCCAAAATAAGAGGGTGTTTTTGGAGTGGTGAATAGCAAATATCAGAAGATTTAGAGTTTGTAAAGCTCTAATAACAAATGACACTGATCTAGGATTCCTATAGAGTGCATAAAGATGGAAGGGTAAGGAGGTTATAGGGTGAGAAAGAAGGGGTACCAGCAAAATAGACTGAGAATCCAACACAACCAACAATTGTATTACAACTGTCTAGAGGAAGATAGTGATTAGGAAGTGATTGTTGAAGGCATAAGAGGTCATCACACGTCTCAAAAGCTCATCACCTAGACCATATATCGGGCTAAAGATAAACCGCCTGAGATGACCAAAGAATACAACACTCTCACAGAGAAAATAAAGAGAAACAATCTCGAAATCATCATAAAACATAAGCTGAAAACTCTAACCAGACTCTAATAGCATATGTATATGCTACAAAGCAAAAATAATCCTAATGATAACCTAAATAAAGAAAATAGGAACCCCAAGAGGCCTTCCAACCCTTGGGAGCTGGAAATACCTAAACCGGTTGGCCAATTATACCGATCTTTCCAGTTTTGAGATTGCTCACGCTCATCCCGACAAGTGCAGATGCCCACATCATAATTGATCTTATGTATTACTCTATATCTATAAAACACGACAATTCAAAATATGAAGCATTTTATGTTAGATATGTGTAAGAAATGTGTGCTTGTCTTACATGCACCTTAAACATATTAGACACACCATCTACGTATCCAATTAAAAACCATATAAAAATAAATTAATGCAAAAGTCTCACACATATTTCTTGATAATTTTAATTTGACTTTAAAAATATATTAAATCAATAACTTAGTTAAGCCAACTATTATCTTTTATTTAAAAATAAATAACTTATATCACATAATCACTACTTAACATTAATATTAATTTTCTTATTCTACATTATTTACCTTTGATTTTTAACAATATTTACCTATTTTTTTATAAAGTAATACATCTACAACTTCGAACTAACAATCTATAATATCATATGACTTCCTTTTTCAACTGAAGTGAAGATTTTTAATGAATTTAAATATATTTATTATGTAATGAAAAAATTAAAATTAATTTATTATTCTATGAATTCATTACATATTTATTTAGTTTATATATTATTTATATTTTGTAAATTATTTTTAAAATAAAATAATATAATTCAATTTCCAATGCAAGCCCATGTCTTATACCTTCAAAAAAAAAGTGCCTCCATGTAAAATTCTCATAATCATATCAGTGCAACATAAATAAGATTTTCCTAGCAAGATCCATCAAGCCAAAAACCAAAACCTATAACTTCAATATTTACAATTGGAAACGAATAAGAAAATAAATTCATCATACTTAAAAAAATTAATAGTCAGATATTGAAC
This sequence comes from Phalaenopsis equestris, assembly GCF_001263595.1. Taxonomy (NCBI): domain Eukaryota; kingdom Viridiplantae; phylum Streptophyta; class Magnoliopsida; order Asparagales; family Orchidaceae; genus Phalaenopsis; species Phalaenopsis equestris. Next base: position 72,063,779 of record NW_018164444.1, on the reverse strand, counting down.
TTGTAAAAGAAAATGACTGTTGCATGCTCAAAGTAAAGAAAATATTATGCAAAATTTAATATTTCAAAAATAAAACCAACGATTTTATTTTAAATAAAAAGTTGTCCTTATATGTAAGTTTACAACAAATTAAGTAAATGTTTAAATAAAAATGTTGTTCCACGACACTTACATCAGCTAGAAATTTTTATTAAAATGTCTCGCCAACAAAAAATATTTGTGGGCGTGCATACATGCGTGCTTTCAACAAGAAACTAAATTTTCTTCTCCTATGTTTGTTTTAGCATACACTGATTTCAATGATCTTGATATGTATGATCACTTATTCGATTAAGTTTCATCATTTTAGCAACTTGGCTATCAACTTATATTGAACAATAAAGGTAGATCTGGCTAACTTGTATATATTATATCATATATGTATCATCTCTTCTAACCAAGGGAAGATATGGTAATGCTTAAGTTGTCCTCCTCTTCAAGGCAATCATAAACAACTAGCTTGCCTCTTCTAGTAGTTATCCTCATTATTTTAAATTTAGTACACAATAAAACTTGGCAGGCAAACAAATATCATAAAACCAGTACCGGATATTGAATGCTTCCTTCAGTTGCCCTTTGTTGTCGAAGGGTATAACCTCAAAAAATAAAAAAGCTACAGTCAGAAAAACATTATATAATCATCCCACTAAACAGGAATGAGAATACGATAATCCAGCATTCACTGAGTACCTTGAACAAACCATCATATAAATGGAGACCAATCAATCTACAATCAGGATCAATTATTCCAATCTACGACCACAGAATCAAATATAAGCAAAATTATTTACAAAGAAGACCAAAAGAGATAAGGGAAGCATGTAGAAGCAACTATGAATGTATGGACTAAGGAGAAAATCTAATTGTCTTGACAGGCTAAAATTAGCTTCATAAGCCAAACGTTGACTTCTAACATAACATAGTGGATAATGATTAGATACTCTTCCTGGCAGTTTCCATGACCAAAACAATCATCTTTTAAGTAAAGACATAGAAAAATAACCATGTTTACAATAGCTTTCAGGCAATGCCACCTCGTCAAATGTTGAGAAATTTAAAATGAGATAACTAAGCACCACACAATTTTTTTTATGTAAACATAAATTTGGCAGTTTAATGGTGTCCTATTATCAGCACATACAGTATAAAAACATGAAACTACATGGACTTAGAAAATTAAAAACCAAAGAATCAATTAATATGTGTTCGGAATAAAGAAAAGTGAAAGAAATGAAATTAAACGAGGCCACAAAGTCGATATTTGTAACTTTCTTCCGTTAAATGAATTAAACTCCATGCATTCAAACAAAACCCACAAGCAATGTTTTTAAAATCACGTTTCACATGTAAAGCGAAGTAAAGTGCGTGAAACCCACTTTGCTTGGCTAAAGCTTGCTTTAAAGCACTAAAGCAAAGTAGTTGGTTTAGTTCATAGTTTAACAAGAGGGAATAAAATGTCACCGAGTTAATTTAATTTGTTTTATGACACTTGAGACTTTATTGGATTAACGCTGTAAAATTTAGATTTTTTTTAGTTTTATTTTTTTTTTATTTTTAAGTTTTTAATTATTATATCAAACTATTAGAAATTATTTTAAATTTTAATTTACAGATTCTCCATCAATGTTTGTCTTCAAATTAGTTATTGCACGACACTATTTTCTACTCTATTTTAGAGTTAAGTCATATTTTATATCTTATAATTATTAATGAATATATTTTTATATTAATAACTTTATATAACCTATTAAATTTTAGTTTATAAAAGCACTGTTTCACCCTGCACTTTGCACTTTGCAATTTGCACTTTGAAGCAAAAACAAAACTTTGAGCATCGCATTGCACGTTACTTTGTGCTTTGTGCTTTGATAACACTGCCCCCGAGTAATTGCATATATAAAAAAAGAACCAACAAAATGAGCATTATGAACCACAAATTTAGCAATCATAATGGTTCAAAAGTGGTGTTCACGTCTATTTGACCCTGTAACCATCAGCCCCTAGGCCTAAACATAGTAGGTATAATAAACCTTGTAGACCTAAGGCCTCACCTATTTTTCACCAAAGTTTAACAAAGATTAAATCCTAGAAAAAGTAGCCCCAAATTTAACACAAGCATCCCCACTTGAGTATTCTAATGGACTCGGCACGAGTCAAATACATCTATGCAATTAACTCGAAAGTCGACCCAACCTCAAAGAACCTTAGGTCCACCTATACTAAACATTTTAGAGGTGACCAATACTAAACATTTTAGAGGTCACCAGAGACAAAATTTAGCCTAATTAGGCTATAATAACCCTAGATCACAATCTAGAACTCAACCTAAATTTTAATTTATAGATTCACCATCAATGTTTGCCTTCAAATTAGTTATTGCACGACACTATTTTCTACTCTATTTTAGAGTTAAGTCATATTTTATATCTTATAATTATTAATGAATATATTTTTATATTAATAACTTTATATAACCTATTAAATTTTAGTTTATAAAAGCACTGTTTCACCCTGCACTTTGCACTTTGCACTTTGAAGCAAAAACAAAACTTTGAGCATCGCATTGCATGTTACTTTGTGCTTTGTGTTTTCATAACCCTGCCCCCGAGTAATTGCATATATAAAAAAAGAACCAACAAAATGAGCATTATGAACCACAAATTTAGCAATCATAATGGTTCAAAAGTGGTGTTCACGTCTATTTGACCCTGTAACCATCAGCCCCTAGGCCTAAACATAGTAGGTATAATAAACCTTGTAGACCTAAGGCCTCACCTATTTTTCACCAAAGTTTAACAAAGATTAAATCCTAGAAAAAGTAGCCCCAAATTTAACACAAGCATCCCCACTTGAGTATTCTAATGGACTCGGCACGAGTCAAATACATCTATGCAATTAACTCGAAAGTCGACCCAACCTCAAAGAACCTTAGGTCCACCTATACTAAACATTTTAGAGGTGACCAATACTAAACATTTTAGAGGTGACCAACCTCAAAGAACCTTAGGTCCACCTATACTAAACATTTTAGAGGTGACCAATACTAAACATTTTAGAGGTGACCAGTGACAAAAGTTAGCCTAATTAGGCTATAATAACCCTAGATCACAATCTAGAACTCAACCTATAATACAACATAACTCACTAGTTACTCTGTCTGCACCAAATCAAATGAAACCTAAATTAGTCAAATTATAGTCAAAGAGATAATATTAGGCTAATCTAGACTAACACAATCTAACCCAAGCCTATAATGAGTGCTTTAAGAATTACATAGACCTAATGAGCTCCCAAGTTAGTAAAACTTAAAGCCTAATAGGTCAAGTTTAACCTAATTAGACCCTAAAGTATATCATGCACTAAAATAGAGCTTAGGACATGGTCTAATCAGTTCAAGGACTAGAAGTCTTCCCAATACCAACCATAACTACATGGGAATAAAGATATGTAACTCATGATTTAAAACCCTAAAAGCATGGATAGGCACTTTCAAGGAAATGCGTCAAACTTGAATCACAAAAAAAGAATGCTAGAAGACATGAAGACATATGATTTAGAGTCCGAGAAAACATGTCTTTATCATATGAGTTTGACTATTAATGTGAGTTACATGATATTAGTTACAGGTCAAGACCGACAACATTTCATTGTGAAAGGTGTGAAGAAGAGGACAACACAAACTATTAACCATAACTCATTTGAAACAAAGGCTCAAAGCCATAGAATTCAAGGGAA
>NW_018164444.1:71988755-72059995 GCF_001263595.1 Phalaenopsis equestris | reverse complement strand
GAAAGAGTGCTGATTGTTCTAATCAAATCTAATGGGAGCCCTAGTGCAATGATCTTAAAGTTTTGATCATCAATTCCATTGATTGTGCTCTTCAATTTCTGGTCAAAAGGATCTCCCCTTCCAACAATTTTGATTGATTACATGCCAATCATTGGCACAATCTGGCAATGATTTGTGATGATAGCCCCAAGTCTTATATTAGATTATTTCTAGTCCCTAATTGAACAAACCACTTGATCACAAAATCTGGTGCACAAATGTAAAATGTAAAACAAGAAGTATGACAAAGTTGCACATGTATGTCAACTTTACATAATGACAAGATGTGAAGCCTATGATAACAGCCACAATATTTTATATTTTTATGGTACATGTCACCTAAGAATACATAAAATACGAAAATGTACACACTTGCACGTCCATGACACCATTTGATGTGTGTACTCACACATCTATTGTATATTGTGATGCACACCGTGTCACCATCAAAATAATTTTAAACAGGCCCGCATACAAATAATTGTTGTAATTTTGTAATCATTGATGTGGCACTTTATTATGTGAGCATACAAACATTCATGACACGTATAATGTGCAACTATTTTGTCATATTACAATGATATAGCTATACTGTTATAGATCATAAGAAGTGTTTAGGAAAGTATTTTTACCTAAAACGATACAATTTTCAAAATTTCTTAGTCATCAAACCATTTACGCTATAAACTTTAAAATCAATGATGTGCATATGATCCCAAAATAAAGTATAAATCCATTGAAGACTAAAGGCTGGATAAAGCACGCTTATGTAGGCTGTGTGCCCTAAGACTAAATGACAAGCTAGTCAGCATAGAATGGCTCATTACATTGCATAAACTGTCATGACAACACATAGTTTTTTATGACTAAATAAATTTGCTGCATCTACACACCCATTTATGCATGTCAGACCGTCTTACATATAAAGTGAGATCCTAAGTCTTAATTCCTCAATGTAAGTATCCGCATCTTAAATATCAAGCACACTTAAATGTCATTATTTTTAAACTCAACATTAAGCTGGTCTGATGGCATTCTTCTTTAGGAGATGTAAAACCGATCATAGGACCCTCCTTCCTAAGTGTTAGGTTGTAAGTACAATTACAGATCTATTCCACTGGATCACCCACCTAACTTTTATATTATCATTCCTTGAATCACCCATCTTTGCTATCATCTTTTCTACATAAAGCAAAAAAAGCATTCCTTAATAGAGAGCATATTGAAGCTTCCAAGCCAAGGATGCAATTAATCTCGACTAGAACCCAAAATTAAAAAAAAAACAAACCTTCGTCGATTGCATACTAATTAGGAGAAAACTTTGGGGCATATGTCCAATCTGCCTTCCAAAAGTGATACCGGAGTTAACCTAAGCCACAAACAAACGATACAATTTTCTTGCTAAATTCAAAGAAAATATAGCGATGACTCTCGAACAACATCAACATACAAACTATCAAAAGACAATGACGACTCCTCCAACAAGAAAAAACAACACGAAATAAAAAATAAAACAGTAGAAAACACATAAACGGCTCTCTCAAGAGGAAGGCAATAGGTCCGGTGGGAAAGGACGGGGGTGTGGTAGTGTTGGACGAAATCTCAATGGCATAGGGTTGTTGATAGGGTGCAGGGGATAGTGGGTAGTGACAGGAAGATGACGGCGGTCTGGACAGTGACCGGAAGACGACCAACGGCGGTTTGGACAGCAAACTGAGAGTGGACAACGCCTAGAAGATGGCGATGGTGGTCTGGATAGCAACTTGGAGGGTGGACAGCGCCCAGAAGATGACGACGACGGTCTTCGGTGGGGAGTTGAAGGATAAATATCTTGGTGGGGAGTTGAAAGGATAAATATCTCGGTGGGGAGTTGAAAGGATAAATATCTCGGTGGGGTCAAGCTACAGCCAGAGCATCACCCGGATTCTTGGATACAGCACCACCTTGGACGAGTTACAGATAGAGCACTTCCCGTCGGATACAGCCCTCGAAAAAAGAATGTTTCAAAAGCAACAAATTGAAATCTGGAATAATAAAAGACCAAAATCCTAACACAACCAACAACATATTTATAATAGGGATTAGTAAATAGAATACGTAAGGATCATAATAAGAAATAGAAAAGGAAGGGCATAGAATAGGCAAGGAGTGAAATAGGAAAACATTGAAAAGGAAAGGGAATAGAAGGGAAGCGAAAAAGAAAAGGGGTAGAGCTGGACCGCGATACTGTAGCAGCTACATTACCGCGACTCGGTAAGCTCCCGTATCAAAAAGATATCGTAGCTACTTTGCATAGACAAACATATACATCTCATCAAACATAAAAATTTCTCACAACTTTGTTTGGGATGTTTATCTCTTCATATCTGCTTTATTTCTTTTTCTTATCAATGGTTTAAACTTTTTGACTTATCGTAACTTCGAGTGTAGTTTGAGTTTTCATTCATGTTGGATTATAATCAAAAGTCAATGAATTTAGATATCTAGCCTTAAGTAATTATCAACTACATATTCAGATGATTGAAAGTTGGAGATTTGGTCGAATGTATTTCAAAATGTAACATGGTATAGTTGTATCGATTGAAATACTTAATGGAATCCAAAATTTTTTAGATCATTTTTTAAAAAATAATCAATAAACAACAATAACAACAAACATTTATCCCACTAAATGAGGTCGGCTAAATGAATCCTTTTTCTCCATTGCGTCCTACTGAATATCATATTTTCATTTAATTTGAATAGATTAAGATCGATTTTTATACAATACATCTAAGTCTTTTTAGGTCTACCTCTGCCTTTCTTAACATAAGTTTAATCTAAAACATCGACTTTACTAACATGATCATCAGATGGTTGATGTTTAATGTGACCAAACTACCTAAGACGGCTCTCTAATTTTATCAGCCACTGAAGCCACACCAACCCTATCACGAATATATTCATTTCGCATTTTCTCTCTAAGCGTCAAGCCACTTATCCACTTAAGTAATTTCATCTCAGCAACACTTAATTTTGTTTTATGGTTCTCTTTTAAAGGCCAAACATTCTGCGTCATTGAGAATTGCACGTCTCACAACCATCTTATAAAATTTCCTTTTGAAGTCTAAGAAATTCTTTTCTATCATACAATAAGCCTGATGCATTCCTCCACTTCAACCAACCAACTTGAATTCTAATAATAACATCCCCATCTATATGACCATCACGTTAAACAATAGACCTAAGATATCTAAAACGTTCACGTCTTTTAATGATTTGATCACTCATAATTACAACTCTACCATTAGAGCTACTACTACTAAAATTACATTCTATGTATTTAGTTTAGATCTACTCAAATGAACGTCTTTAAACTCTAATGTAGACCTCCATACATTTTTTTTCCTAAACTCCTTCTCTAGTCTTATCCACAAGAAGGATATCATCACCGAAAAGCATACACCAAGGTACATTTTCATTAAGAGCATCCATAACTAAAGAAAAAAGATGGGGACTATAGCAGATCCCTGATATAATCCAAATGAAATAGAAAAATACTTGGTCAATCCTCCTTTTGTTCGGAACTAGTAACAGCTCTAGTATACATATCTTTAATGACTTGAATATAAGTCAAATCAACGCCTTTCTTCTCTAGAACTCTCCAAATGACTTCTCTTGGAACCTTATCGTAAGTTTTCTTTAAATCAATAAAAATCATATGTAGATCCTCCTTACTCTTTATGTACCTTTTCATCAAACCTCTCAATAAATGTATAGCTTCCATAGTGAACTTTGCCCAGCATAAATCTAAACTGACTATGAGAAATCTTTGCATGACGTCTTAACATAAGTTCAATTACCCTCTCCAATAATTTTAAGGAGTGATTACATACAAGGCACCCAAAACATTGCCATTTACAAATCAAGCACCCTATTTTATCCATTTTTCAAATTCTCACTCAAATATCAATAGTCATGATAAAAGCCCAACCCATATTTTTCATTTTTATCAAATTCACAATGATTTGATCATGTTACATGTAAATTCATCGATTTGATAGTTTAAAAAATCACCTAGGTGCTTGATTTGTATATAGCAATGATTCTTGTGCTTTGTATGTAATTATCTCTAATTTTAAAGTATGGCACATCAACTTAAATCCTCTATAATTTGCAAACTCTTGTGCATCCCCTTTATTCTTCCTCGAGAATATTTTTAGTTATTAAAATAATATGAGTTTAGTAAGCTAAGAAATTCCAAATTCTCCTAAATATTTTCACACTTCAATTGAGATACTATCAGGCCCTACTGATTTTTTGCCCTTGGTTCTCTTTAAAGCCTCCTTAACTTCTTTTCACCAATGCAATAGTAAAAATAAAATATTCTATCATTATTAACGATATTAAGACCTCTAAGGTTGATCGTATTTTCAGAAACTTTATTGAAAAATTTATCAGAATAGCTCACCCCCTTTTATTGAATATATTCCTCTAAGAACAACACTTTTTAATGAGTTTGGCTAGTTCAGACATATATTTTTCACCCTGTTTGGTATTTAATATATTGTAAAGATCACTGAAAACATAATATTTAGCGTCACAATATGTTCCTTAGACTCCCTAAGAGCAACCTTATATCTTTCTCAGTTCTGTAAGTTTTAACATTTAAACCAATTTTTACAACACAACTTCTTATATTTTATCTTTTCTTGCACATTATTATTCCACCACCAACTATTTTTATTTATAAATCCTTTTCATTTTGATTCTCCAAGTAGATCTTTTACCATTTGTTTAATAGTGCTAATTACTTTACCCCACATAGAATTAGCTTATTCATGAACATCTTGAATCTTGAAATCTTGAAGTTTACTGATAGAATATTTTTATTTCTCTTTTAGATGCCACTATCTAATTCTCTGACAAAATTTCATTGTATTATTTATCTTACAACTCCTCATCTTAAAATTCAGAATTAATAATTGATTGAGTTGGAAAGATCTTACAATCTTTATATTTTAAAATAATCAACGATAAGCGAATTATATTTGATTTGGAACCAGGGCTGACAATGAAGATGCCTTAATATTTGTTGTCATTATAAGAATCTAACACTATAATTCAATTTGAAGTTGTCTAGAGTAGACCAGGGTTACCCCAAGTAATCTTATTCAGGTTGAGGTGACTATTTTGTGTGGCCCATGGTAGAAAGTCGCAAGAGTATAAGAAAGATCGTAGCAATTAATGCCCATGTTGGAAAGATTCTTGCTAATATTATTACTTATAGGAAGAGGCCAGTAGAGGCATTAGTCTGTCCACTTAAGGATTCAACATTAACAAAACTTTCATATGCTAGTAAGACCCCGCCATAGCGGCTTGTTATTGGTGAAAATTAAGTGATCTTCTCAGCTGGCAGGAACAACTTCGAAGCCTCTTCATCATGATGACCAAAACAAGTAATATCATAATAAGAATGTAAAAGAGGGCTCGATGAAAAAAAAATGAAAAGGTCTCCTCATTGAATAACAACAAATTAGGACAACCGGCAAATGTTGGGGCAGAAAATGTACAAGTTATAGCTAAGACAATATTTGTACCCCCTCAACATCCTAAAGAAGATAAATAAAGCGAAAAGAGTTCAAGACAATCTCGTCTTGGATTTATTAATATTACAATCTATTAAAAAGAGAATTTTGATTAGAAAGGACAATTCGCCCACATTTAAGTCTTAAAATGTTCAAAGGGCAAACAAATCACCCACACGAACATACTTTCAAAATGAAGAAATCCTTCATAGCCTTTCATCACGATAAGAAAAAACAAGAAATAAAAGATAACATGACCAGAAGTGGTAAGAAGACACCATAAATTAAAGTTAACATCACATACAACACTCAATAGGAACTAATAAAGGAAAATTTCCAAAGCTAACCCCAAATTATAAAATAAGGGTGATTACAAAGATAATTGCCAAGAAAATATCTTCATGAAATTGGAGAATTATTCATTAAAATGATTGGAATGCAAGAAAATGTTCAAAGAGCATCTTTTGGTGATTTAGTCGACCTTTCCTCACAAAATAAAACTCTCCAATAAACAAAGCAAGCTATAGAACAGCTATCCGAAACTACAATTAAATTAATTTAATCAGCTATAGAACAGAAAGGAGAAAATGCAACAGAACCAGTAACACGTGTGCAAATATTGGCTAAAGGAGAAAGTTTTCCCTAGGTCATTTTGATTGTTCATAATATTATACGTGCAGAAGTAAAAGCTCGGGATTAAATAGAAGTGTACATCTCAAACTTCTGCTAGGATATGTTAAGTTAGAACTTGAAACTTGAAAGCAATTCAGAATCCTAATTAAAAGAAGCTAGAATTGCACTCCTATGAAGGAAAAAATAATACAAGTTATACACAAATTTGGTCAATTTTAAACTAGATATATCTAAGTTCTAAGACTGTCAAATTCGAGCAAAATACAACTAAAATCAGGTACAATTATTTCATACAAACCACACATTTTAACACTTGAGAGGTAAATCACACCCTCCAAGCAGCAGCCTACAAGTATCATCAGTAATTTATAGATTTGAATTTAATTTCACTGGGCTGAACTTACAATTCATTTAATTCAAAAAAAATTAGTTCAGGACTCCGATTGACCACAATGGTATCAATACCAAAAGTTACATAAAGCACAATATTCTTGCAAATGAAAAATTATTACAGATAAATTAAGTTGCACCTATAAAATATCTCAAATGCACAAAACTCGGCAAAACAAGACGGCCACATTGAGTTTGCTTAAATGACAACAGCTCTCAATTAAATAAGAAATGAGAAACAAGAACTAAAGGCCGATTTACCTGCCCATTATCTGTTGGTCGACCTATTCGATCAGAAACATCCCCCATTGCTCTGCAAATGACAATTGATATGGCAACTTTGCGTTATTACACTTGAAAGTCTTGATTATGCGATTCTTTTAACAATAAGAATTCAAAACATCTAACATAAATAAAATCACATCATTGGAAATGAAGCTTTAAAAACAGAAAGAAAAGTTGTCCAGCTTTAACCATAGAGTTGTTAGGATAGACTTGCTTGGCATGGTTCTACTTTTAATTTTGTCACAACACCACTTCGGATAGCTTCTCATTCATAGGTTACTTCTTAACACGATTATAAATTGCTCTAGCAAGCCCTTTGCACAGGTTGTGATAAATATTTTATCTTTCTTTTGAATTTACTTATGTTCGTTCATTTTCTTATTCTCACTGGACTTCTGTGATTGAACCTTGAACTTGGGGAGGTTTCCTTTTATTATTCACACATAGGGTACATATATATAGGGAAACCAATCCCTCCTTACTTATAAACTTATCAGGCGTATCTAACCAAAATAAGAAAAAGAAATAATTTTGAATAGAGAATAGAAAAGCATAAAATAGGAAGGGAATAAATCAATCAAATGTTTCTAAGATATCCCAACCAAATTCTCCAAGATTTGGAGGTGATGATTGGCCCACATGAGATAGGTAAATATGAAAAGAGTCAAATTCTCTCTCTCTCTCTCTCTCTCTCTCTCTCTCTCTCACACCCCCCCCCCCCCCCCCCTCCCCCCTCTATTATATATATTGTAGAGAGCAAGCTTGATATTGAATTCTAAGGTGTTGAAAGGAAAAGCTTTGGTGAAGACATCAGCAACTTGTTGGTGTGTTGGGATGTAACTTAACTGTATACTTTTCTCATTGATCTTTTCAGAGATGAAGTGTCTATCAAATTCAATATGCTTGGTCCTGCCAAGATGCATAAGATTTTTGACAATATTAATAGTTGTTTGACTGTCACGGAACATGTATATAGACCTACTGGAAGAACATCTTGTATTTGGAAAAAAAACAACTGCAAAGAACCAAGAAAGGGCCTGCAGCACGAAGAAGTTAAGTGACTGCAGCAAGAAGGCAGGTTGTAGAGAGAATTTCGAAGGGTTTGTAATATGGACACTTTCGATTGCAAGGAGAACTACGAAGTGGCCAATAACAAGTAGAATTTTTGTTCCGAGGAAGAGCTACGAAAGGGCTCGCAGGGAGAAATCCGGCTGAGGAGGTTTAGGGTGCCTGCATGGAATAGTTTCTGATGGAGGAGGGTCTTTTATTAGGAAGGAGAAATACGGAGTAGCCAACAACAGGTAAAATTTTTGTAGCAAGGAAGGCTACGAAAGGGCTCGCAGAGAGAAATCCGGCTGAGGAGATTTAGGTTGCCTGCAAGGAATAGTTTATGATGGAGGAGGGCCTGCTGCTAGGAAGATTCCAGTGGAAGAAATTGAACATGGGAGATATTGCAAGAAGAAGTCAGGTGCTCGGAAGAAGAGGAGGTCGAAGGAGTGCCTGCAGATCGGTTGAATGAATTTCAACGAAGGAGGGCTTGCAGCAGGAGGATTATGGATGCAAGGAGACTTTGGACGGCAAAGAAGAATAGAGGAGGGTTTGCATGGAGTTTTGTGGCCTACAAGGAGTATTCTGGCGTTGATGGATGCAAAAAAAAAAAGCTTTGGAGGCCTGCTACGGGAAAAAAAATCCGACGGAGAGCCTGCTGAAAGGCGTGTGGATACAGTAAAAAGGAGATTTCCTAGGATTGAAGGGGTCTCAGTTGATAATTGGTAAGGCAAGAACAGGAAGAAAACCTATGCGACTTCTCCAACATAAGCGGAAGATAGCGGAAGCTCGACAAGGATACGTAACTTGAGAGAATCTAATGGAGAAAGCCTAGATAGAAAGTCTTAATGATGACAGAGAAGGATTGAGGCCTTAAGGAAGTTATGCGAATAAGAGGAAGAATCGCCTGCAGAAACCGAAGGTATGCGGCTGAGAGGCTTCAACTGTTAGCGAGAACCTGATCCTCACCAAAAACATTGCCCACATCAGATTGCAGAGGTCGCGCTGGACAGGAATCTCAATAACAAGGCTTGGCCAGAGCGAGAGGGAAAGGAAGATCTACAACAGAGGTGATTTTGAAGGAACTTGAAGCAGGAGCCTGAACTGGGAAGGGCCTGAAGGCTGCATGGCAGCTGCAGGAAGGATATCAGTGTTGGTTGGCTGTTGGAGAGGCTCTAGCAACCGAAATAAGATCCATGATTTTCTCTCGAGCTTGAAGTCTTCATCTTGTACTTTGTCATCATCTCTAAAAATGTTTAGGGTCACTCCTAGATGACTGTAGTGGTGAGAGTTGAACTTGATGTTTCAAGATAGATTGTTGTTTCAAGACAGACTGTTTTTTATGCTAATGCTAATGCTGCTAGCTGTCGTTGTTGCTTCTGCTTCTACTTGTCACAGCTTTTGCTGCTGCTGGAAGATTCTGTCGGAAGAGGAGGGGCCAGCAGCAAAGAATTTTCAGGTTGGAGAAATTTCAGCAGAAAAGTCAAGCTGAAATTGCAGGGAAGTCTTGCAGAAATTGCATAAGGATCCGACTGGTACTATAGGAATTTATCTGGCATAAAGGATAAGTCTGGCTCTAGGAAATGAAATCCGGCTGCATGAGGAGGAAAGTTCAGAATTCTGCAACATAAGGAGTTCTGGCATCTAGCGTTTGATATATGGCTTTGATATCATGTAGAAATTACTTGGGGAGAAAAAATTAATTCATTAAATTTTCACAAGTAGGGGACATATATATAAGGAAACTAATCCCTCATTTACAAACTTAGTAAATATATCCAACCTAAATTAAGAAAAGAAATGATTCTGAATAAAAAATAAAAAAACATAATAGGAAGAAAATAAATCAATCAAAGGTTTCTTATGATATCCCAATTAAATCCTCCAAGATTTGGAGGCGGTGGCTGACCCACATTAGAGAGGTAAATATGAAAACAAACAAATCTTCTCAGATTTCCACAAAGGGTTTGTACAGTACTAAACTGTGGCGCAATCATTTCAAAATCACAAAGCAATTGATATTGATAGATCCATCCAAGAAAGTTCAGTTCTTTTAACCTGAAAAGACTCTAGACTCTAGCAGTGTAACTGATATGTTCTCCATCCATGAGAAAGATCATTAACTTGACAAATTCAATTGTTCAAATATTGTTCACACAGAAAGCATACTAGATCATAATGTGTTCCTACATTAAAGAAAATACTTGCAAAATTCCTAATAACACTTGTGTTCTAGTAATCAGGTTCCACACAGCCCCAATGACAATTAAAGGCAAACCCGATGTATGAGGTTTCTGCTAAAAGCTATTCGGGAAAGAACCTTTTAACAGCCAAATCTTTAAACTTTAAAGAGCTTATTCTTGAGATTCAAAACCACAACATTATAATCACAATAAGGAATCTAATAGTTGCTAGAACCCTGCCCTCCAAAAAACAATGTAACCAAATTTAAAACATCAAGTTATCCATGCCAATTACACTACATATCACATTTGTATGTTTAACATGCTCGACTTAGACATCAACAATTTTTTTGTATGGTCAACATTTTGATTCATACAATATTGCCAACTCATTAGCAATTTTATAAATTTTCCCTTAAATCTCCATATTATCCTCTTATCACATAATATTCCATAGGAACTTCCCTAATTTAGACATCAAACTTTTACACTAGAAGTTATATCTCCGTTATTCTGTATAAAACCCACAGCATTTTGCTAATTTCCCACTTGACTTAATGGATGCCTAAGCACTTAGAAATACATTATTTGGAAAAAAATAAGCCATGTCGCTCACTTTAAATAAATCTTTGCAAGCATTCTCAACAAACACAAAAGTATATAGACTCAATATTGATCAATGATAAAATAATCTTAGCATCATCAAAGAATTATTATATGTTATTCAAGCCCCAACTCGACCACCAAATTTTTAAATAAATCACAGCTTCATAAAGCATGGAATAAAGATGAAAAATTGAATGTAGGAGGAACATTCTTAGAGGAAAAACTCTCTAATCCTCTCATTTAAACTAATTCAAGCAAATAAGAAATATATCAACTCAAACTAACCCTCATACAATTGGAGGGAAATTTAAATCAACATGATAAGAAGAAAAGAAATAAAAATGCAATAATGGATAATTACATAACAATAATTTCTCCCCCTCAAATCTAGCAACAGACACATGGTTTCCTAAACCGCGGGTGGGCACATGTGGTCCACGGTTATATGCATCTCATCCGGGAAGAACATATCAACAATCACACTAAACCATCAAAAGCTTAACTTATATTCATACCTAAATATCTAGGCTAAAATGCAAATAGAAGATAAAAGGCATATTTCATTTAAATGCATTCATCAAAAAGAGAGTTAATGCAAAATCTTGAGAACCAATTGAAGATCTAGCATAATTTAATTATATGTACCATGCATATAGATGTATATGTATGTGTGCAGAAATAACAATTGTTGTTCCAACTAACTAACCTTGTAATGAGCTCGGATGCTTCTCCATCCCATTGAAGCACACAAAATTTGTATCGTTCGGTAGCAATAAAGAGGAGATCCTGAGATTCACCCTGATAAAGGAAGAAACAGAACATAGATGGGTAAATGTAGCATGCAAAGGAAAGAAACACAAAACAATTAAAACTACAAAAGGTTAATGCTAACAAAGGAGCTCACATGAGGTCGGAAGAGTTCTAGAGTTGCAATTCTTCCATATATAGGAACGTCAAGCATAGGCTGCAAAAGGACACATTCTTGAATTGTATTGCCAGATCAAAATACAAACAAAAGTAGCATAGAACAATAAACCAAATAGGATATACAACAGGATATGAACCAAAGCAATAAAGATCACAATTCATTCATGTATAGTGATTGCAATAGCATAGTTGGTAAGAAATTATCATAATTAGCCTTACATTAACTATGTGGGGCAGCTTTATAAATCACTATATATGATGTGCTAAATTTATAAAAATAAATATTTTTTAATAACTTTTATCCATCTAACTAAAACTTTAACCTTCTTCCTTCCAAATCATTGAATAATAGGTGATTTATATTTTTCTTTGTATATATTTAAACCACTTAAAGCCTATTTTACACAGTCTTATATTTAATCGATGCTACTTGTACCATCCATCCAATATAGACATTCCTCAATTTATCCTTTCTAACTTTTGACGTATATCCATCCCATCATTCTCTTTAACACCACACTCAATTTGGCTATCAACTTTTAAATTACAAATCACTCAAATAGATACAATAACCAACTTAAATATGATATTACAAAATTTACTTTTATGTCAACATGATACTATTATCACTTGATATTCCTAAGATACTTCTCTATTTTAAATACCCAAGCTTTTCTATAAGACGTAGCATCATCATATCTCAATTTCAAACTTTGTCTAGCGGTGTTAGATTTAAATATTTTAGATTTATTATACAAATGTATTGAGATATTTTCTTTTTGGGTGGTGAGCCTTAACCTCAGGCCTCAAAATAAAACCATCAAATAAATTATTTAATAGTAGTTTTCATAGAAAAATAAGACAATGGAGAAGACTCTAAAGAATGTTTATTGGTCATTCTTTGTACAAGAGACAGATTATATATACATCTTTTAGAGGCATTAAGAAATAGGAATAAATAAAAAAATGGATAAAAAAATAAGAGGTTAACAATCTAATAGAGAAGCATACATATTCCAATCATACAAGACAATGATCCAAATATCGTGAGTTCTTTGTTTTGATTGGAGAGTGAGGGAGCTCCACCACTCAAAGGGAGAAATAAAGAGAGATCTAACACTCGCCATCAAACTAGATAATAGAAAGTTACCATTCCAAATTTGCCTATAATATTTTCTAATGTTAGGTTGAAGAGCCCTTAAATGAATATTTCGGCTAATTGATTTCCTATAAGCGCATGTAAAATGCAAATCAAGCAAATTTCTAATTTCTCTTTTATGAAGTGTCTATCAATCTCAACATATTTGATACGATAATATTATATTTGATTGTGAGCAGTATTGATAGTCGATTTTTATCACAGCATATTTTCATAAGCACTTTCCAATTAATTTTTAAATCCTCTAATATAATTTTAATTCATAGAAGCTCATAGATCCTTTATCTCTGAAATTTGCGTTAGTACTTGATCTTAAAATCAATAGTTATTTCTTACTTCTCCAAGTTATAAAATTTTCTCCTAAATATATAAAATACCTTGAAGTGGCTCTTCATTTAGCGTAGATGTATTTTTATATCCTTCAATTTATATGATATCATGCTTTTCCATAGAATTTCTTTTCATGAACTTGATTTAAAATATCTGAGAAATCTAAAGTTATTTAAAGGTGTGACTCTTTGAGTTTTTTGCGTGAATTGACTAACCAACTTACTCAAATTCAATGTCAAACGAGTTTTAAGGTAAATAGACTAGTTTTCCTACAAACTTTAGCATTATCATGTATCCACATAAGTATCATTTTTATCAAGGTTTAATTTCTCTACTAATTCAATTGAAGCTTCACACAGCTTTCACTATGTCATACTGATTATTTCTAATAAGTTTAGAACATAATTATATTGAGAGATTAATTTCCTAGATTCCACTACTTTTATTCCTAATAAGTATTTGAGTTTTTCTAAATCTTTTATTTTAAATAATTCAACAAGCTTTTTCCTGAGAGCTTATTTCTCATTATTATCATCCTCATAACAATCATATAGTCAACGTATATAATAAAGATTGAGATTTTATTATCATAAGATTACTATGAAAAGAGTATGAACTCCTTGACAAAGTCCTCCCAATATTATCAAAATAAACTAGCTATGACTTAAGACTCCAAATTCTAAGTCAATTTCACTCCCATCATTTATAGGGTCTTCATTAGAGCAATCATCATAGTTGATTACTTTCTCACCTCCCTCAACCTCAACGTTCTCCCAATATTCTTCATCAATTTCAATTGAAAATCAATAAATACAATAAAAAAATTATTTAACATAATGACAGCATTAAACTTTTATAATTTAGTCAATAAAGTTTTATTGATTATTTTTTTCACTTTCTACGTCCTAGTTTATAATATTTAGTAGAGCAAAAATATGTGTGTGTTTTAAATACAAAGGCAAAATAAGCCATTTGTGCTTTTAAAGTACTATTTTTCCTTCAACCCAACTAATCAAAAAAAGTAAATAGAGGTACATGCCAATATTATAGCACCACAAAATGTGTCCCGCAAGTTTGAGATGTATGCCTTTTCCCCCTTCCATTAGATTGAATCCTTGAGGAGCTTTGCATGTGCCTCTTTGAGGCTCACCTCCAGGCAAAATTTTACAAATGGCAAATAAATATTACTTCATGTTAGAATACTAATGATGATAATTATATCTATCATACCAATAAAAACCACATCATATGCACTTTGTTGTACTAATTTTAAGTTATTCTATTCTAAATATTATTTCCACTGCTACAACTTTGTCACTTAACTCAGCAGATACCATACTAATTAGAACTAATGTAATTGCAAAAACAAACTACTGTACCTAACTTTGAATATCGTATAAAACCATCTCAAAGATAAATATAAAAAGAAAATAAATCAAAGCTAATCCTTAATGTAATCTTACAATAATTAAAATCACTTTAGGCACTCCACAACTGATTCTAAGATTAGTTAACTATCATCATAGGTACCTTCAATAACTTCAATGTAATACATTTAACATACTTTTCTCCTTGATGCACAAAAAATTAATCATCATTACACTCCATCAAGTCTTATTAAATTGATAAAAAAACAAAATGAAAATACTTTTGATGCTGTAAAACAAAAATCACATCCAACATGAAACCAAATTTATTCTCCAACGCAGATGTAATTTTTGTAAATCTAGCTTTCCTTGTTCTCTCTTAGAACTTTTTTGTAAGACACATAAGCTTGCAAAAGGAAAGAAAAAGCTGAGAAAGAAAAGAGGTTCAAGGAAAAGAGGACTTAAAATGTGAAGGAAAAAAAACAAAAACAAAAAAAGGAAGAAGCATTATTGACGATGAAATTATGGTTATAATTTTAGTTGGAAGGTGTGATCAATGGCAAACATTAAAACAAATGTCAACAATATAAACAAAGAATCCATATCTGAGCACATAAAGGTCTTGTTAAAACAAATTTAGAGAGAAATGACTTTACATGACCTTGCCGTATATAATTCAATTGTTGTTTAGCAATTCAAATACATTTTCTCTCAAGGGTAAAGCAAGAAAAACCTAAGTAATGCTCCAACACTGCCCTTTAAAGGAAAAGAGAGAACTTCTTGGACTAGAATTTTAAGGAAAATACAACAACCAAAATACTACAAAAACCTTCAAGACTAGGCCTATCCACAAATCCAAGGACTCACTTGACCCAGTAAATCTAACCAAGTTATATGCCAAACTTGGGAGACAAAAATGAACCCCAATCCATAAATTTACATGACGAAACCTAGTACAATTATAGTTGAATGACAGGAAAAGGCAAGTGAATCTCTGTCACCCAGCAAAACTCGAAAATTTAAGAGTTGACCTGATATGGTGAAAGCAAACCTAAGTTAGGACCCTACCTATGACCCGAGTCTAGCTAGGTCAAAGATTCAAAGCTATCAAACAAGATTTTACTTGGACCAACTAAAGGTTATCGCTCACCACGTGCCTCTCTTATGGGTGTTTATCATAAGTGAAGGTTTTGGATAGAAATCAAATACATTTTGTGACCATGCTTCCAATGTGTGGCATCAAATATAAGCCACAACAGTATTTATCAAATATAATAATAGAAGCAAAACTTAGATGTAATATTTAAAGAAATTCAAAATTTCACATGCTTTGTCTTTTTTATTCCTTTTCTAATGCTTATTCATGTTAATTTTTCAAATACTTCAGAGCACAAAAAATGTTTCGAAAGTATGATTTGGCATGTATACAAAAACACATGTCATAATCAGCATTCTCATTTCATATTCATGAGAAAAACATAATGCTGACCAATTTGTAAAGCAATATAATCAAGGTTGAGGGTGAAATTAACCCCGGGCCCTCAAAACTATCAAGATCCCTCTAAAACAAAAATGAGAGCTAAACACTGAATCAAAAGGCACCACATACAATGCTAGCTTCATCATTACGGACACGAACAATAAACATTACTTTGATTTATTTTAGAAGGCAGGAAAGAAATTTCTATTGAGATAGTTGACGCAGTTAACAATAAACTAGCCACTTCTTGGAAGAAGAATATTGAAATAGTACACAATACTAGGACAATAATGTAATTGTTTTTTGAAAGTGATAATATCCTAACTAGAATGAACAAATGTTAAGCATAGTTAAGAAAAAATGGCATAAATCTTTTGCAAGTGTACAGGGAGTACAAAGAATAAACTAAAGAGGTATGAATATACTAATCATAGAGTGGCTATTTGCATACCTGCAGACCATGAGGAGTGAGCAAATGGATCTCAATGCGAGTGCATTTACTGAAGAACCAAAAAAAAGGCATTTAATTATTGATTTAGAAGTATCAAAAGAAACTTTTCTTCATCAACTGACTGTTTGAAATAACAACTAAGCAAATAAAATGCTGAGAACACGAATTAAGGAAAAAAAACCATTAAAGCAATTATTACAAGTCAAATCAGCATGGATTGATAAATATATGCAAGTAAATTAAAAAAAAAACAACAATACAACAATAAGAACATATAATAGGAAAATTACAGTCCAAAACATCACACGCTCGGAAGACGCAACCAAGAAAAATTTTCTGCCACGAACTCTCACTAGGGAAACCATAGATACGAACTTTTAACAAACCATTCTTCAAAATAATAAAAAAACAATAGCATTTACATAAAAAGCAACCGATGCAAAAAAAAAAGACAGCCGGAAGACGAAATGAGGATCAAACGGAATGATTCAAACTGAGTGCTCGAGCAATAAAGAAAACGAAAAACAGTAGAAAAATGATTACGCGATTATTAGGTTGAGTTCCTGGGGACTGGTGAAGTTGCCGACGCAGGAGTGGGAGACGGCTGTGGGCTTGTGAGCCGTAACCACGTAGTTCCAAACGCTCATCGCTACTTGTTTCGCCGGAGTTTCTTCTGATGCCTTTGAAGGCGAGCCCCAATGCGCGAGATGAACCAGAGGTGCTGGTGGAGAGCTGGAGAGGAAACCGGGACGGCCGTAGAGGGAAGCAAGGGCAACCAAAGGAAAGAAATGGTGCCGACTTTTAAATCCTTAACACGAGTTGATCTTATATATAATTAAAAATAGGGCTATAAATAGGGTTGTTAATAAGGCTCTTTATTGGTGAAAAATTAGACATAGCTCTTATTTAATTCGTTCATTAATTAAGGGTCTGTTTGGGGGCAGTTTATAAGTGCAGGCGGCATTTTAAAAATGCTGACAGCGTATTTTATCGTCGTACTGTTTGGTTCGCGCGTTTCATCAGCTTATCTGAAACTGCGTTTGAGTTTTTACACTAAACGCAGGTCACGGGTCGACCCCTGCGGCAAGCCCGCGGGCCGTATTTTAGGATAAGTAGTTTATCCTGAAACGCACATGCTGCCCCAAACAGACCCTAAATCTGTCAGGCGTGAACAATTTTTTTTTTGCGCTCAATATATAAACGAGCTAAGCAAAAATAAAATTTTGTTCATTCGTATTGGGCTCGTTCTGACTCGAAATAATTAATTGGCTACAGTCTACAAAAATTTATAATCAATTAGAATTATTAATTAAAAAATAAAATAAATACATACCAAATTAAATTTAAATAAATATCTTAATTTAAACAATAAGATTTAAATCTCGCTCTTACCTCTAACATTATAAGACTATGTGACTAAGGTTATTAAAATGACTAGATGTTCGCGAACTGCTCGTGTTCCGCTTGTTAACCAAACGAGTCGAACACGAATAGATTTTTAAATGATTTTTTTTAACGAGCTGAACACGAACAAAGCTTCGACTCGCTAAAACTCGGCTAGTTTACACCCTCTAGCTATATCATTAAAGAAAAAATATATTATTTAAAATGAGTAGTTTCATAAAATATCCACTATTTTTATTAACGGTCAAGGAGATTAGTTTTAATAATAAACCTTTTATGCTTTGATTTCTCAAGGAGATTTGCCTTATTATTAGTTGGAAATTTATTTTGCTAAGATAGAATTTTATAATCATTTTAGAAGAATCATATTAATGCTTTGGTAGAAAGATCTCACTCCAATATTATTGAGTCATGTACACACATACAACAAAATTCTCATGTAATCGCATTTCTAAGACCTAAACTTTAATATTTACATTTATACCGCTCAAATTTTCTCATCACATCAAAAATACCATCATTTTAACTTTTAAAAAGTAAAATACATATTTTCATGAGTAGGTAAAGTAGTACGTTTGTGAGAACTGAAGTATAGGTTGTAGATAAGTAATGCATAAGAATTGAAGGGTATGCATGTAAATATTCCTTTTTGAAATTTTTTTAGGCATTAAAAACTTTTAAAAAAAAATTGAGCATTAGTTGTATTATAATTACCACGTTCTAGTAAATTATACATAAAAAGTTGTTTCCCATTATAATTTTTTTTTAAATGTACAATTGGTGTAGTGAGAAAGGATTTCGATTGTTGTATTGTTAAAAGCAAAGTTGTGAGAAAACTGCCCCAAAAAGATCTTTAGATTTTATCCGTAATTTGCGGTTCTTTATAATATTTCAGTTAGTAACATAATTTTTTTAAATTGTTATGTTAATGTAATGTTTAAGTTTTAGATAATTTTCTGTTTACAATACGTGATGAAATATTTATTTGTTTTTATCGGTATACTTTTATATGATAGTTATAATGTTATTTGTAGGATATAGGTCAAAATTAAGGAATTAAGCACTTGGAAGCATCAATTAGGGTTAGGCGGGTTTAAGCACCCCAATGCCCTACATTGTGCTTTGGGGCCTAGTGATGATCCCATTCATGTGGAAAACAGAGAAGTTGACATTCTACCATCAGCTTACGGGCGCCTCAGTGTTATATCTAGTGCTACCTCACCATCCATGCTAGCCCCCTGGCCTTCATGTGCTAATTTGACATTTCAAAGTCATCAAACACAGTGTTGTAGCTAGCGTCACTGTACCCCTCACCAAAATAGGGTACGTTTGGCGGTTTTGTATAATTTTCGACACTAGAGAGTACATATTAACAACATCTCTTTGTAGGATACAGAGAGGAAACATTTGGAAGTCAATTATGTGTGTGTGTGTGTGTGTGTGTGTATGCACGTGCATGTGTGTGTAAGGAGGGTGATTTCACTCCAATATCTGTAACAAAGTGAATCCAAGTGAAATTACATTGTAAAAAGAAAAGTCATGGTGGAGCAAATCAAGATTCAATCGTGGTTGATTGTTCTTGCTTTTGTATAAGCATGTTTTGGCTATTTACAATGAAATTTCTTTTGTGTTCATCTCCAATGTTTATGAACTAGAATATTCTCTTCTTTGGATTGGTTGTGTGAATTAATTATTACTTCCATTTGATTTTCTCTTAAGCAAAAGTGAGCATATTAACGTGTTAACTTTCCATCCTTCATTTACTTTCTGGCTGGCCACTATGATTGTTAAAACAGACTGTAATCTAAGGCTATTGACTATAGACTAGAAGAAAAATTATGTTAACACATATTTTCTTGGTAGAATAGGATTTTTACCAAAATGAGACTACAATCATTATAAGAGAATGTGGATTCTATGTAGCATTTGCAAGTTTAAGGGAACTTAACTATAATATGAGACTCTAATACTACTTATATCTAAGAATAGAGTAAAAAGTACTTATCGTTGACTATCAACTATAATAGGAAAAAGTTTGGTGGAAAAGAATTGATTCTCACATGATCCAAATTCAAGGAAGATATTATATCTAGAGAAAAAGCCCAAAAATAAGTTGTGCAGTTATTTTGGTTCTTTTTAAACTTGGAGTCACCAGCTTGTGTGGTTTTCATCATATAATTATCTTTTTCAAATAATCCCCTTTCTTCGAACATCAAAATGATTCTGTGAAAATAAGGGATAAAAAAGTGAGAAAATATGGCAAAACTTTACAAAACAAAATATAAAAAGAATGTGAAGAATTTATATAGGATTATCTTCGTATGATAGATCAATAGTGTATTTCCAAAAATGAGAACGGATCAAGACGCCTTGAAAAACATATCCATGAATAAATACCCTACTTAAGCAACCCAGATAACAAGAGAACCAATATTTATTATTATTGTTGGGTCAAGAGCAACTCCCAAAGGAACGCATCAATTTGGTTAATTACATCTGCAATGATACCAAAGAATACTCTCGAGTAAAGGAGTCTTGCTTACATTTATGTGATCACTAGTAAATAAGTATAAATAGTCATCTCAAGTAAAAAAAATCCTGATACTTCAAAGTTATAATGGGTCATAAGGGTAGATGGTGAATCACTATATATCAAACGGGTGATGGCCTATCGACAAACATGACCTCCGAAATAGCCTTAATGGTTTGTCAACAAAACTGAATGAGCTTATAGAGGGCATGTCAAAAAACAAAGAAGAAATTTTTGAGCTGGAAGAGATAGCAGGGTCAGGATTCCATGGATCTATAATCTCAAGCTATTAAGACTCTAAGTATACCTTATCATAGAGATAATCTACCCGACCCGACCAAAGATCACTTGTCAGCAACCCATATTTTGCATCACCCAAGAAATCTTGGTAGTCCTAAAATCAAGAGAAAAAAACATCTAATTCTCTATGACTGTACTTGGATGGAATTGGTAGAAATGAGACTTATACCTGCCAAAAAAAATAGAAAGAAAGCCTTTGAAATGAAAGAAAAAAAGAGATATGGTTATAAAGCCGAATCATCCCACAAAGGACTTACACCCTATCAGGCCAGAGGAGCCCCTAACATCATAGTCATTATAGACAATGTCCAAAGCGAAGAAATTTAAGATTGATCGGCCAGATTGGGGAAGTAAGAGTACTCTACCTCAGGATATGCAAAATATGATTTAGTTATATAGAAAAAGTTTTTAATTTGGAGGCCATATTTATATGATTTGAGAGATAATCATGCATGTTGAACCATTTCAAATATGTCACAAAGGTCATGCAAGAAAGTACAACATAAACTAAAGTGCTTATTTAAAACTGGATTCAATTTTAATTCTACATTTTAATTAAAATCAATATTTTATTATTAGGATTCTTGTAGAAAATATTTTCCTCTAATGAGCCTAAGCGTAAATACAGATATCCCAGGCAAATCATAATCACAAGGAAGAGGGAATATCAACACTAAGCATAAAGTAAATATGCCACATGAATAAAAGGATAAATAAATAATTCGGGTGTCATTAGGTTGGCAATATATCCTAGAAAGATAAAAAGAGAGATCAAGCTCCACATACACATGTTTGATCTGAATGCTTATATAACAATATCAACCCGAAATTAAGGTATGAGTCGTTGGTATGCTGCTCCTGGTCCTCACCACATTGTCAAAAATATTAAGCGCCTTAGAACTCATGCTCATACCCTATTTATGATACAAACTCCAACCTCGGGACTTTAAACAAAATAAATATGAAAATAAAAAAAAAACTTGACCTACATAAAAAAAGTTATTATAAGTTATTTTATGCAATTGTATAATGAACCATGCCTAACAGGATGAGAGCTAAGCAGCACCTATAAAAAAGTGTTAGTTTAAATTATAATTCTCCTCCTCATTGGATATAGCTCCCTGCAAGAAGATATCCCCTAATATACTAGCATGCATGTCACACATTCAGTAAAATCAAAAAAAAAAAAAAGTAACACATAAAATGTATGGCTAGGAGCAAACTAATGAATAATAGCTAGGCATATAAAAATCTCAATTATACCCTATCCTATTCTAAACAAGCACCTAGAACAAGGTGACCTAATCACATACACCTACGTGTGTGCTAAAGGTGTGGCTAAGGCTGATGCATGATTTTGATGAGGTCGCCACCCCCAACCCCATCCTAAAGGTCCAAGAGATCTAACACTTATCACTTAAAAGATCATGAATTTAAGCAAAATATATTTCAAAGCTTGACCTTGTTTATGTTTAAATTATGGATGCTTCAATTTTAATAAATGTTCTAAAACATGATGATAGTAATAACATGAAAAATACCTTTTTATTTTTAAAACTAAGACTTCAGTGGCACATGTTAGGTTTCTTGGAATCTTGACATAATCAAACACAAATTGAATGCAATGCAATAATTCACGTTGCTTACTGGG
This sequence comes from Phalaenopsis equestris, assembly GCF_001263595.1. Lineage (NCBI taxonomy): Eukaryota > Viridiplantae > Streptophyta > Magnoliopsida > Asparagales > Orchidaceae > Phalaenopsis > Phalaenopsis equestris. The sequence continues at coordinate 72,037,646 of NW_018164444.1, read as the reverse complement.
ATATGCTCGCAAGTAATGATCAATAAAACTTCGAAAATAATATTGGGTCACACATCTCAAAGGGTTAGATTGTCATCAAGGTGCTGACTCACCTAGTGCTACATGTGAGAATGATGAAAGTGAATGGTGGTCATGCATGATATGACTGCTCAAGCTAGGTGTGAGCAATCATAACTAGCACAAAATGATATCTTAGATGTGAATATTATGTTAGGATGAAGTACTCACATTAAAAGACATATAGAAATATTTGTAATTTGCTTATTAAACATGAAATCAAACAAAGGAAAGAGAAGAACATAATCATTTCAGGGGATATGATTATGTTCACATGCCATTACATATCTATGACAATCCTAAGTGATTCCATAGATGCTATGTGCTATGACTCATGCAAAGTGAAGTCATACACTAGGTGGAGTGACCCGACACACTAAATAGAATCATATGTTAGATGGTATGATCCACAGGTGAAGTCACATGTTATATAAAGTGTTATGATGTGCAAGATGAAGTCATGTGTTATATGAGATGACTCACACTATATGATATGACATGAAATGGTCATAGAGAATTCAGGTGATGCCATCAATGCTAAGTGGTATGACTCTTACTAGATGAAGTGATACCTTAGGTGGGTCGTATGGGCAAACAAACCCATCATGGTATGCAAAGGTCCAACATAAGCACATGGGGACATGTTCTCATGTAAGGATTTCAAGCATAAAAATGCAAGTACACATGCTTTTATGTGCAATGACATGCAAGGAAATACAAATACAAGTGCGCAAGTGAGGCACTAGTATCTAGTAACATATGTTCATTTATGCACAATAAAAGTGCAAGCGCAATATCCAACAAAGGCATATGGACACATATGCTTATGTTGAGGCACTAGCCACGAACATGTAAGAACACACAACATAAAAGAAAGGCATTTTGACATACACTCAATGTGAAATTAGTTGCAAGATGCCAAGAAAAAATTACATATGCATTACAAAAATATTTTGAAATAAAAATTTCACATATGCTTGATATTAATTTATAAGCACGCTATAAAACACGTTTTTAAAAACATTTTAAGTGTTAAAACTAAACAAAACACAAAAAATATTCATAAACATGCTTAGTGCTAAAGTGCAAGCAAAATATAAAACATGCTTTTCATACATGTTTAATGCAAACAAAAGCACACTAAAAAAATGCACTTTTGCATGATCTTTTGAAATCATATATGCTTATAAGAGACACGCACATGCTAGATGAAAAGCAACAAAAACTCAAATGTATTTTTTATGTAATATTTAAATGGCATACATGCACGTGATATGTAAATATGCTTAATCGAACATGAAACCCTAAATCCTACTTGATGGCAAATTAATCCACCTGAAAGACCTCTAATGCGGTTGGGTTGTAATGACGGTGAGGTGTAAAAACACATTATTTCTTATGAAAATAATATGTCCACCTTTATTTGTGTGACTTAAGTGTGAGAAGCTTTTCATGAATTAAAACTCCGTGACGTAGAGAATGAAAAATCAAAGGGCCTTTTACATTTCCTTGGTTCAAAAGTTCCATCATTTCATCAAATGATGGAATCATCCCAACAAATGCAAGATTGCTATAATCTGAAATATATAGGTCAAGGTAAATGGTTTTTGGAAAAATTAGTCTAGGATCTTAAGTAAAAATAATATAAAACAATATGAACCTAAAGGACTTTCTCTAAAATCAATTTAATATGATAACTCTAACATCATCTTAGAAGGATTTTTCTAAGAAAAAGGAAGAACACTAGGAATAATAACTTACCACAGTGATTTTTTTTGTAGTGTGCTCTTTGCTTGTCTGAACTCCTAATTATGCAAAGATGTAGAATTCCCTCCAAGGAAACTCCATGAACTCTCACCTTAAGGAATATGAAGTGGAAGAAGAAGAAGATGATGAGGAGAGAGAGAGTTGAGAAATATGAGAGAAAAGAGGAAGAAAAAGAATAAAATCAAGAAGAGAAGGGAGAAAATGAAGGAAAAACTTTTTCCTCTCCTTTTTATCTAAAAAAACTCTCCAAGGATCTCCACCCACAATGTCTACAATCATCCCTTTTTTTTAAAATCCCCCCCTAAAGTTAAAATGGCCATAAAACTAAAGAAGAAAGGAGTCAAAATGCTTTCCAATGCTCAACCCTCTTTTTTCATGTATAGAAATTTGGACTTTAGTCTCCATAAAATTCATGCGATTGACTATTTTTTTAGTTGGGGGATCAAAAGAAATTTCATGGGGGCTAAAAAATTTTGTGGAACCACCCCCCATCTTTCTATAAGAATTTCATAATTAAAAAAAAAATCCAAAATGGCCACAAAACTCGAAATCAAGCAAAATACTGGCTTCAATCTGGCCTGGTAGACCCAATTTTCGTGAAAATGTTTGAGGAAGAGTTTTATGAATACCTGGGAACATGAGAGTTTATTTATGAAAGAAATATATCCTCAAATATTAAAATGGAAATAAAAAAGTTCCATCTCAAAAATCAATGCCGACCGACAGTCACTACTTTTGGGCACGACTACACCAACTTAAACTCGGTATCATGCCTAAAACGCCTGCTGAAGAGTTTTATGGATCATTAGAACCATGGCATGTTATTTATAAATTAAATATGAACCTCAAATATTAAAATGGACATCAAATTGTTCTATATGAAAATTAATGTCAAATGACGGTAACTACTTTTGGGCATGGTTGCACCGACTTAAACCCTGATATCATTCCCAAAACGTCTGTTGAAGGGTTTTATAGATCCCTAGGACCATGGGAGGTTATTTATGAATTAAAAACAATCCTTAAACATTAAAATGAACATAAAATGTTCCATATTAAAAATAAATGCCAACCAACACCCCAGTTTTTGGTGTAGGTGCGTTGGTTCAGACTCTGGTTCTATGCTCTTAAATGGACGCTAGAGAATTTTAATGATATCTTGAACTATAACAAGCTATGTAATAGTGGAATATGGTTCCATTACATTTAAATTGACAGTCAGACCTTGGTTTCGCGCTCTAAACATGCACCAGAGAACTCAGTGAATGCTTTTAGCTATGAGAAGCTATGTATGAAAGAAAAAGATCCCACAACATTCAAGTGGACATCCTATATGTGCGACATCAAAAGTTGATACCAACAATAATTTTTTAAAATCTAGGATTTTTAGAGGACCTTTAATAAACATTCAAACATTTTAAACTAAATTTGGGGTTAATAAACTAGTAATTAGAGAATTTGAGAAATTAACCAGTTCTTGCGAGATCGATAAATCAAACACATAATCCATATACTACTTGATCAACATATATATTTGCATGATATTCCGTGCCTTACAGTATTTTGGGTATCAATAAGTAAAATGAATAATCACTTAAACCTAGTAATGCAAGATTTTTCTAAAAAAGTAGCACAGAATGACCTAGCCCACCATAACATGGGCGGGCTAATTTTTTGGGACATCACCCATAAATTTTATAGCATGATTAAATTCAACTATTGAAAACTATAAAATATTTGATAAGAAAGTCACTTAAGTAACATGTCTTATCATAGCCCAATTATGAGCAATTGTTGTTGGATATAAATTCAAGAATAAATGAGTTACTTAAAAGTCGGGAACAATGAACAAAAAGAAAATTAAATTATCAAGCGATTAAAAGAAAAATTAACAACCCTTGATAAATTAAATGAAAATGGGTGAAAATTATAGGAAAAAAAAACTATACACAACTATAAGGGAAAGCTAACAAAGAAAAGTAACTTTCATTATTAAAATCATATTTCAATAAATATTTCTCGAGTCAATCTACCAATAGTCTTTCATTTATGTTATATTTGGAGCTACTCAATGCACTCTTGAACAAAATATTATAGATGCATGCTAAACTCCAGAACAGTTACAATGATAATAACTTTATTGCTCTGCTAGTCAACTCAACAAGACTTTTGCTAACTAGGTTTGCTCCCACTTTACCCAATCCTAACCAAGCTAACACAAAGTTCTAATTAAGCTATGTGGGCCATATCATGTTCAAACTTCGGTCAATATATTTGAACCAAATAGTCATAATAGCTCTGCTAGACCCTGGAAGACTAACTTGGTCAACAAACATTTATTAAGCTAAGTTTGGTTTTCAGTTTAGGTGAATTTACTCATGAGTATGGGTTTAACCTACTTGGCCATCCTAAGTGCTCTATTGTTGATATAATTTATATAGATGGATGGGCTCTCCCATATATTAGGGCCACCTTAAGTCCTAGAGAATCCTGAGGATTATGACCATAAAATGGTAAGGAAAGAAAAAAACGCCTAAACTTTGGGTGGTACAAATAGTTTTAATGAACTATAAAATGGTTCTACGTCAAAGGGGTCATAATATTGTTATAAATTGAAGTTAATTTCCTACAAGATATAACAAAGATATAAGAAATGCTAAGTATCAACTATTAAAATTTTGCTTATATATATATATATATATATATATATGTTTAATATTAGAACTAGGTTGATAATATTTTAAACCAAAGCTCACATCTTTAACTCCAGCCTTATAATTAAAATTTATTTGTTATTGTACCAATTACAGAAAGAAATTTGAGTAAAAAAGAGATAAGGAAACACCATGATGCTATGAAGAAGAAATCATGGAGGAACCAACTTAAAATTATATTTAAATTCCAGCCATGATAAGCATAACCATGGAACACAGCTAATAAATGAGCATCATAAGACACAAGCAAACAGCAAAATGACTAATGAGAAATGCCAATTATGCACAAATGTTGACTTAATCTACTGGTGCGAACGATGAATTTGGAACGAGCATGGCGAGCACAATCAACAAGAGATCAGGGTTGGGACACATCAAACATTTGCCTGGCATACACATGTTGGACATAGAAGATGTTGATATCAGCACCATCGTCTGACATCACCAAATTCTATCAGAATTCTCTCTGATAAATTGCTCTCCCCAAAATAGAAGCAATGGATTAAAGACAGTTACCATAAGTAAATTAGATAAATCAAGTCTTAAAAGTATACAAAAGGGGAGTCTTCTGAAGATACAATACAGTTATTGGAGATACACAAACATAACTTACGATGTCTTCAGCCTCGCCTCATAAACACAGAGGATAATGAAAACACAACAAAGGTTTAAAGAGAAATAGCAAGGCTCAATAGTCCAGAGAGCCCACGGGCATTATCTCGGAGCTCAGATTTCTAGATTCTTGCTGAGCAATGTAGTTGTCGCAGCTTCCAGTAGAAAGCCTTCTCAGCGGCGCAGAGTTTATGAGGTTAACACCTTGCTTTGACATTTGCTGCACTTCCTGTAGGGAGAGTATCTTGATGCACCACACATTGTTCACAAACTCCCTGAGAAAACAATCCAAACAAACCTGGTTAAAGATGAGCATGCAATTTTAAACAAGCGAGATTGGAGCCCCTCTTTTTATTTTATTTTAGGGGCATTTGCATACATACCACACAATTCCTATGCATTCACATTGATCACCTAAATTTTGCTTTTTTACATTTATACCACCCAAATTTTACAGATATCACATTAAAAATGCCACCATTTTAAGTTTAAAAAAGTGAAATACACCTTTTTAATCATAGGCAAAGTGGGATGCAGGTAAAATCGTACTTTATTTTTTTCCTAGCCAGTCAACACAAACAGAAGTGGTCCAAGTTGAGGATTGCTTGAAGTGTTAAACCTATTTTATGCTTGTCAAGCAAGTCAACCTCATTACTTCTAATTGAACGACATATATATATATATATGTATATATATATATATATATATATATATATATATATATATATTTTCCTCTTTTATTTTCACTGTGAATATTCAAATTTTGCTTTAACTATATGCTCTCAATAGATATTACTGCCATCATTCCTTTGATATCATCATTCAGTTGACCCTTTCTAGTTTTGACACATGCATATAATTACTCTCATTTTTGTCACACTCAGTCAGTTTGTACATATGAAGTAAGTTATTCGATTCGAGGCAGAATCAGAACAATTTTCCAGAAAAAATAGGGCAAATCAATATTGTTCTTTAATAACATCAAATCAAAACAATACAACACAAATATAAAAGATAAGCACCTACAATTCGAGAGGCAATGTTTCCCAATTCCTGCGATTTGATAGGTAGGAAATCTCTCCAAATTCCAAAATCTAAGACTCGCAACTCAATTTCATGCACAAATATAATCCTAAACACAATAAGCCTATTTATATACAACAAGACTAAATTATTTCTAGGCGTACAAAAGACAAAAAATTGCCCTTAGGCTAGGCACCAATGAACAACACTCCCCCACCCACAAACGACATTGTCCTCAAGGTGGAAAGAAGTGAGAATTTTCCACTTGCTCTAGCACAAATGTCTCTATTTCTTCATCCTCTGCTCCTTGTCATGCCCCATAAGAACTTGTAATTTTCGATCCTTGCAACGGTGTCCTGAGGTAAACTTCTCATCACACCGAAAACATAATTCGGATAGATATATCCCAATGAGCGACTACACCGATCTTTTCTTATATGTTTTGGATCACTCAAGCCGATGTCATGAGGGATGTGACCTATGTGAGGTCCATAAAATACCACAACTTTTAGTGTTTTATGATTCACCTTCGAATAATGAGTAGGGAGTTCTATCATTTTTATTCTGATTTTCCTAGTCAAAGGGGATCTCTTGGCACTCTTGTACAAAATCTGTCTCTGTAAGGCGCTTGTGTCGCTCTCGGTTGTGACCCAATATTCCTGTCCCATGCATCATCCCTCTGGACTTTCACTATTTGAGTTTTTGGTATTGTCGTGGTGGTAGCAGTTTGGTACGACACTCCATCTGTGTTGCTCCAACTAGCCTTCTTCTTCTGGTTTTTGTCCTCCACCATTTGGGCTAGCATCATCGTCTCCCTCAACTCCCTCGGTCTCAAGAGTCTAAGTGTTGCCCGTATGATGAGTTTTAGGCCCTTCTTGAGATTCCTCTGCACACCTGCTTCAAAAATCTCAATAGCTCGAATCTCTCCCTATATTCCATGATAATCATATCCTGAGAGAAGGCATAAAAGTATTCGTGTAAATCTACTTCTTAAATGACTCGGAAACGTTCAAACAATCAATCCTTATATTCCTCCCACGAACGGATCTAGTATCTAGCCACCCTCCACTTAAACCAGACTTGAACTTTCCTCTCCAAACATAAGCATACCACCATGAGTTTCTTCTCCACAACTAGCCAATTCACCGCAAAATATCGCTCAGCCTGATACACCTCGAGTGTGTCTTCCCCTCGAAGATCAATATCTTCAACTTCCTAACCCTAACATCTTCATCCTAACTTCCTCTCTCTTCGTTGTTTCACCCCATCTATCAAGTGCAAAACTCTCTCCTTAGAACATAGTCAAATCCCCTCACCGCTTCTTTCTTTTCTTCTTTGTGATCCTACATACCTCTTGCATAATCTCTTTTCCATGTTTCGACCGAAATCTCTAAACCACCGCCAATCGAAGCCCTAAGAGGATATTCTCGAATGTAGTTTTTTTCCTCCTCATTTTTCTCTCATCTGATCTCCTTCCCTTTTGATTTATCTCTGGTCAACCTTTGGAAAAGGTCTGCAAACTGAACCTCCAATGGGGTCTTATATTGCATCTCAATAAGCTTCCAGCTTCCTCGTCATCTCCTCCTAGCTCTCAAATCTATAATCAACGGCGTAAACATTTCCTTCATATAAGATTTAAGTTGCCCCGTTTCTTCCTCCAATTCTTCTCCAAATTTTCTATCTTCTTGGCTGCCAATACTCCCAACAAATTTTCAATCACAAAGGCAAAATTTGTATACCCTTAAACCACATCGTTGGCTTGGCTGGCTGACGAAGTTCAATCAGAAAGAAGTGTCGCACAATCAGTAGGAGGAAAAAGAAGGAAGTTTCAGGTCAAATTAAGCTGCATGATTGATCCTCTCTTCTATCAATATGATTCCTAGTATCTTGAGCTCTGATACCAATTATACGATCATAAGCAAAAATAAACAAGATTTTCCAAAAAATTAGGGCAAATTAATATTTTTCTTCAATAACATCAAATCAAAACAATAAAACATATGAATATAAAGATAAACATCTACAATTCGAGAGGTAGCAATCTCTCCCAATTCTTATAATTCAAGAGATAGAAAATCTCTCCTAAACCCTAAACATAAGACACATAACCCAATCTCATTCATAAACCCATCCCTAAACGAAATAAGACTATTTATACCTAACAACAATAATAATAAAAGACTAAGGCGTTCAAAAGATAAAATTGCCTTCAACTAGGGATCAACATACCGGTAAGAAATATATTTTCTAGTTTTGTCTCGCATCCATCTAAATGTACTCAATGTTGCCACGGTCTGGATTTCATGTTTACAAGTAAGAATTAAAAAGTAAGATATGTGGGAAAGTGGCCAATTCAAGGTCGAGTTCATGCTCCAACTTCACCACCTTCGAAAGTCATTAATTGTGATGGTCTAACTTTTTGTTATTATAGTGTAACCCAAACATGAACAAACAACATACATTCATATCTACATAAATATAATATAAATAATGAGAAAATATATTATAATATATATTAAACCATATACAAATTGACAACCAAAATAATCAATTTAACTATTAGAAAATTGTTTACTACAAAAACACAAATCTATACAATATAATCAACAAAAAATGCAAGTTTAGAACTTGTTTAAATCACCATAATATTACATTATCAGAACTCCCGAGGCACATCTAACTTCAACATTAAAAAGTTCAACTATTTTATATCCATAATCAACTGTACAATAGATCCAAGATAACAATATCAATCACCTATATATTATCATATCTACTAATAATATGGACTAATAATTATTAACCTTGCCCCTTATAAAATCATGTATTTTACTAATCACGAGCCTTTTATTTTCTATACATTTTCTTCTCTTTAATAACATTCTTTTATAATATCTCACCAACGAGCACAAGTAAAACTAAAAGAAGCTTATGGCCCCAACTATAATTTACACAACATGATAATTTCCTTTTGGTGAAACTATGTTTAGAAAAAAGCAATGAATAAACAAATAAGCTTGGAAAGGAATTTCAAACTACAGTAAGAACTTACGGCCAGGGATCATCGCCGACAAGAAGAACATCATTCTCCCTGTCGACAAATACAAGCTGCCAGCCTGATCTCAAAGGGTCCTCCAAATCAAGCCCAAAAAGGCGCCCAAGCTCACTTCGTAGCTCAGGGTAGCTATTGTATCTGGTGATATCCAGTGACCTTCCAAAGGTGCCTGATTTATAAACCTACAATACAAACACGACTAATTATTGCAAGAAATTTGAATAATTTATAACAAAAAAGGAAGATATAGCACTTTGAATTGACCAAATTTTTTAAAGAAAGTGCATTCCAACAAGTTTAAGGAATATCAACAAACATAATAGGAGCAGTGAATCTCTTTCTAGCTTGCAGATTTGATTGTTTTCTAAGACTACCAACCCAAATTGCAGAATGCGTTAGCAACCAAGAATCGGAAACTTTAGACTAAGGTACCAAAAAAAAATGCAATTTTTCCCTCTGAAAAGAATTTTTTATCAAGAATTTAGATGGCTGAAAAACAAAAAAATTGAAAGTACATAACAAATTATTGAAGCAACTTCTTGTTAAGAAAATAAGTACCTCAGCACATATTTCTCATCTCAGTGATTATAAATGACAGTATTGTACTGTTGTGCTGCAAACCGTTGAAATAAAACTACCAAGATTTGTGTGTAAGATTTGAGAACGCCTAAGCATTTTGTATACTTTTTTCAATTCAGATTGTCAATTTTACATTTGGGGATAAACCGCAATACAAGAGGCTAAAGGTGTGATACAAACTAAGAGAGAGAGATTACAAGGTCTCTCTGACAAACATCCTCAATCGTTACTGTACCCTTCTCAACTCCTCAATCGTAAATCAATTGTTACTGTACCATGGATACAAATAGAAAGCTTTAATTCCCTCAGAAAAGCGTTACATTCTTACATAAAACGAAAAAAACATAAGTTGACAGAAAATGGTGATTATTTTACTGAAAATAGTAATATAATAAAGCCTATCACATTGAAATGGCTATATTTGCATAAACCATGTAAATGTGCAGGTACTAGAAATCAATAAACGTTAAAAGCATCAGATAATTAATGGATGCAATAAAAAGATCCAGCTTCACATCAAGAAGCACAATGGAAGAAGGATAAGTGGACAAAACAAAACATCGGGGAGTACTTCACCTTCACATAGGTTCCATTTTGTGAAATCTCCTGGCCATTGTTATCCGGAGAGTGCAAAAGTCCTGACTCCTCTAACCCACCAGAACTGGTAAGTGCTTGATTTAGTTGGAAATCCACTTCATTTGTGCTCAAAAAGTTAGTTGCAGCATGGGACACTCTAGCTGTATTAGACTCACATCCTATACTCCTAAGTCCAGGCACTCCATTCTGCACCAATAGTGGTGAAAGTTCCAAATTTGCACCAAAAAGGAGGTGTTGGGGATCTACACCATGGTTATTGGAGCATTCTCTACCTGGAAATGGTGCTAGCATCGTAGTATCTCGCGAAATATCAGGAAAAAGAGAACTAAACTGGTCCACCTGCGGCAGAACACATTGAACTCCTGATGGCAGTAATGGGTCAAGTGCAGTTTGTTTAGACAACCATGGGCTAGTCATCGGGGAACTAAGAAGGTTTGATGATTCTTCGTATGAAAATGGCTGCAAGAAACCGTTCAGTGATGATGTCACAGATGTGGAGACATAGTTGCCGTTGGAATCAGGAAAGCTCGGAGGTTGTGAAATTGAAGAAATTTTTTGTAATGTTGGAGACTGGGATTGAGATACTGATGGCTGCATCGTCTGGCCCAGCATAATACCAGAAATTAGCTGATCATAAAATTGTTTCTGCTGTTGCTGTTGCTGCCTCTGGACGTGAGGATTCTGTTGGATTTGTTTTAACTGCTGCTGTTGATCACCAAATGATTGGCATTGCTGCACTTGCTGGTGAAAAAAGCCTGATGGGGTATGGTTGTGGCCATGGTTTTCTTGAGAATTTTGAACAAAAGGTTGTTGTGACTGAGGCTGCTGCAGAGCTTGATTTGATTGTAAATTGTTGGGTCTGTTAATGATGCTCGGAGTATGCTGAAACTGAATGCTGGTAGGAACCTGTTTCAAGGGCTCAATGGGCCTCATATCTTGAATAGCCTCTACAGTCGTAGCCTGGTAAATATCAGGCTTCAGTCCAAGTGATGAATTATTATAAGGCGAAACTCCGATTCCCTGAAAATTCAATGGTTGCACCCCCAGGTTCCCACTATCTCGAAGCCATGCCAGAGCAGAATTCAGTCCCAAATCACCAATGTTTCCGCCTAAATGCAAAAAAAAAAAAAAAAAAAAAAAAAAAAAAAAAAAAAAAAAACAAAAATTTTATAAAAATGTTATTCAAACATTAACAAGGAATTCTACAACCTGAATATGGCAAATATCAATGATGGCTACTATAAGTTGCCATGTCTACAAGTTAGGAATTAGGAAGAGGAAAGTTGAGAAATGTAGCTGTAAATTGCAATCTAAGTATAAAAAAGAAAGTGCATGAATAAATCACACCATAAAGAGGGGGAAGCCCAGGAGGCCATGGACGCTTAAGCCTGAGAGAGAAAGGAGAGGGATACATTGGAAATGTAGTTAGAGGTTCAATTTCCCAAAGGGATACCCTTGGTTGTCTCTCAGCAGCAGTTGATTCATCCCAGCCAACCTACATCCAATTAGACATGTTTAAAAATCATAACACTAAGGTATGTCAAAATCAACAGCAACTGAATTACAGCATCTGATGCAAGATTGAGAGATGAAGATTGAATTTACTTATTATATGCCATATATTTCTAACGAGGAAGAGAAACATATTCTACCTTGACAGAACGCCAATGAGAACTTGGCCAGTGCACTGGATTCAGATCGCTTATGCCGGTGATTGTGCCCATGTATCTGAAAGAAAGTAAAAAACTGTGATACAATATGAACCCTTCAGTGTGTTAAGCTACATGTCAAGTAAATGACAGGAGCGCATTTTAAAGCAGAAGGAAAAAAAAAAAAACATGCATGAAGCTTTGTTTTCATACGAACATGAAGCTTTGTTTTCATACGCAATCAAGCATGTTGGACTATAATAAAAAAGGAATTTATCTCCGCCATACCTTCGCACACTTGACTCTTCAGTCTCAAAGAGCATTCTAAATCTCATACCCACCGAAACACGAGTATGATAGACTGCTTTAATATACTTTGCTAGTGGTATAACAAACTCAGATGGGCATGCCCTGAAAGAAAGATGATGTATATCCTCTGGAAAATATAAGTTAAATTAATATCAATGAACTATTTTATACCTTGGGTTATAAAATATAGTAAACCGACTATTGGTAGCAGCAGCGTGAGCAGCTGCAGCAAGAAGACCTATGTGCATGCTATCACTTGAAATAACTGATGAAGGCATTACTGTTTGTGGGCGATTGGCACGCCTGATGCCAAGAAGAAGCTGATTGTTTTCATTCCTGATGGGCAAAATAAATCAGTATAAGCAGATGGGAATGAATAGGTCAGAAAACCAATAGGAAATAAATTAGAGTAAAATATGTTAGGTGGATATTATTACCAGATAAAAAGGACAGAATCTCCTGTAACAAGTCTCTTTGCACTTACGAAGACACTCCATCCAGTTGTGAGGAGATGTCTCTTTGGCTGGCCTGCATTAAAAAAGGTGGTAAAAGTTATTGATTCAATCTATTCAACAAGCTAGGGCATCTTTAATAATTGCTTTCTTCGGTGCATTAGCAGATTCAGAAAGAAACCCATAAGCATTAGACTTGACAAAACTAATTAACTTTATCTTTCAGGATCATAATAGGCATACCCAATGCATGTAACTCCCCGGGCTGGGGAAGGATTTGATGCTTCATCTTTCTCCTTTTTGAATTATTAATTTAATATCTCAATAGTTTTCAAGGCATTATGCTATAGGAAATTCATTCAATTCAAGGTAAGAAAATAATTCTTAAATTTGTAGGCTTTTATTCTTCTGAATTTCAAAATATTAGGCAAAAGCATATTAGAAGGCTTCATTAGGAATGAATCCCAACTGTTACTCTTCATAACTTAACCACATAGTAATTTTGATTTGTGCTAACAGCAAGTGTTGGGAATCCATACCCGCTATGCTTGCACTTCTCCATTCCAAGATTTATACATCTAGTAGAGGCGACTTTATTTCATTCAATACAGAACTACTATATATTATAAAATGACTGCAAATAAATAAAATAGTAAATGGTTTGCTGTAACTTGAAAAGGTAATTTGTTGCATGGCTTCACAAGCAAAGTTATTAGCAACCTTCATTCTTGAATCTATAGACGCTGTAAAGGGCAAATCCTTAATACTAAAAATATTTTTCTTAATAGAGCACCAAAAGAATATTGTAATTTAATCTCATAAACAGAAAAAAAAAAGGTGCCCATCTCTTGTACTGTGGCAAGCAAAAACCAGTCAGTAAGATCAAAACGCGTCAAAATGGTTCATGGATCAACTCAGGCCAGTTCCAAGTTAAGGCCAGCTCAGCCTGAGCTGGAGATGTGGCATCAATAGCTCATCAATTTGCCTGAGGTGCACAGCAGCCCGTCTAAGCCATCTTGCAATTCGAAAAATGATAGGACTAAGAAGTCATCTAACAATCAACTCAGGCCCTATTCACGGATAATTTGACATCACACTTGAATCATTTACTCGTCCATCAAACAATTACAAAAGACGACAGTATCACGTAAGCCACTTAGGGTGTTGTATATCCACATTGCTTCGGATTTCTTGAATCTATTTATGCAATTTCAATCCCCCAACAGTATATACAACCAAGGTTGATTTAATATGTTGACCATTAAAAATAAATAAATAAATAAATAAAATTAAGTTAAAACTCTGCTCCCGCCTCTTTCACGTTCAGTTTTTAAAACTGATCCCGCTCCATTCTCTCTCACGAGATAGCCAAATTTCTTTGTTGAGGTTCGAAAGGCACGAAACAGAAAATAGAAAAACCCTCTTCTCATATTTTACTTCTCTCTGTTCGAACTCCACTTGGTCCCTGTCCCAGTGAATAGCAAAGCCAGAGTTAATCCTCTTGCAATATAGTCGCGACTAGAACTAGAGAGAAAAGCAATGACTCAATTGCGGTGTGTGTAGACCTTTGAATTCCCCATTCAACACCGCAGCCTTTTCTCTTGCGATCAACCCAGCAGCTCAACTCTCCACCACGCACAAACCATTAAACGACCAAAGCCAAAGCTTCTCTGTTCGAAGACGAAAACCACATAGCCTCCATTCCTCTCATATAGCCGCGATTGGAATTAGTGCGACTAGAAACAAAGAGATAGTGGCATATAGAGACCTTAGAAGCTCCTGTTCAGACCTGTATGTTTGTCCTTCACGCAAAAAGCAAGAATTGGACACTGGTGCCTAAGTTTGTCCATGCAGATGCCAATGAGAAGGCAGAGGCGGGATAGCTGCAGCAAAAATTTCTGGAAATTCTTTTTGATTGCAGCCCTCCAGCAATTTCCCTGTGCTTGTCTGACGCAAAAAAGCTGAAAAGTTCTTTTTCCAGGAGACGAGCAACTTCACTTTGCCGCCAACGACAATATCTCAGCGTACAATAACCTTCAAAATTCTACTTTCTCCTTTCGCTTGCAGAACCCAACCTGGTTGCCCGCCCCTTTCTTGTTCAAATCCTGTTTCTCTGCTAGCACAAACCCTCGCTTAACCCAGCCATTTGTGTTTGACGCGATAGCCAGAGCAGACCAATACCCTAGCTTTTCTCCAAATTTCATCGCAATGCCTTGATCCCTGCCTTACTCGTGAACCCAACCTGAGCGAGCCTCACGCCTTCTTCACTCGCAAACAACAAAATCCAAGCTCTCCCATTTTATTGTGTTTTCTCCTCTCTCTCTCTCTCTCTCTCTCTCTCTCTCTCTCTATATTATAGTTGAATTCAGAATAATATAGAATAATATTATTGATTTGAAACAGGACATAAATAACCCTTAATGAATCCTATAATAGGGAAGACAATAAAAAAAAGAAATAACAAGAAAAGATATAACACATATATCTCTAATTAATCAATTCATTTTAATTACTTCAGATAAAGGAAACAACATAAAGCATAAATAAAAAAGGAAATAACTTAAATCTAAGGAAAAAAGTTTAATCCTTGTAACTTGTAACAATAATAAATTAATTGTTAATATAACTTCTAACACTCTCCCTCAAGTTGAAACATGGTTGTAAATCATGTTCAACTTGGATTTGAAAACATAAAATAATAGGCGAAATTCTTTGTGAAGTCTTTGTCCCGTACTTGATAATCAACCCCAAGGGTATTTAGTTCACAGTGAAAAAGCTCTAGGAGAGGGTCTACTATAAGAGAGATTTCGGAGGAGGGTTTGCTGCAGGAAAATGTGCGAAGGAATCAGTAGAGCATGACTGTACTGTAAAGCAACTAGCAAAGCTCATAAATTCTACAGAAAGAACATTGCTCCGATGACGGACATTAGCTCTTTTGAATTATCCCTGCGCAGGCCAATTTTCTAATAAATTGAGCCTAGCACTAGTGCGCTCACAAAGACCATGCCAAGTCTTGCTTGATTGTACTCCGAACACCTCCAATATATTGACCAGTACTTCCATACACAGATTTTTGAATTGGTCATAACTGGATTGCAAACATTCAGTTGAGAAGGAATGATCAGATGCACCCGGTAATGGTTTGCTAAGCTCTCCAGCCAATGCTGCATTTTGCTTGTGCAGTGGAGAAAATTTGTCTCTCAAGATCGATTTTTAGTTTTCCTTCTGCGGAGGCAGAACTTGTTTCCAGCATCCACACCTCGGTTGGCTCCATCATCGATTTTATGTACTCAGAAAATTTTCTCAAAATATTCTACTAGCTTCTGAGAATTCTCGCCCAACGGTCCATAAAAAATTACTTGGCCCCCTTTTTTCAGTAAAAGTAAATCATCAAAGGACTCAAATATGTCAATGCTTGGCTGGTGGATGGTACAAACAACAATTCTTCATGTGTTGACACTGTTTCTTACCATTCTCATGACAATGACAGCTGCCCTTGCATCAAGACCTGATGTTGTTTCATCCATGATGAGTAGCTGAGGAGGGTCTGCAGAGGATGGGGACTGTCGATAAAAGTTCCGGCTGCTTATAGGAAATTCCAGCACTAACAAGAAGGAGATCTAGATGCGCAGTGGAAAGACCGCAGGAAGATGCGTCTCAATTAAGGAAGCCTGCAAGAAGGAGATGATTTTTTTTTCCGGTCACAGGAGAAGGTTTTGGTGGCTGATAAATCTGCAGAATGTAGTTCTGACGACGGGAAAGGACGCGGGAGGAAGAGCTGACAGTGGGAGGAGGGGATAGATCTGACTTCAGGAATCTCCACAGGAGAAAACCTACAATTTTTCTCCACATAAGAAAAACCAAACGGGAGAAAACCTATTGGAAAGATCTCCACGGGAGAAAAGAGCTGCTGGGAAGCAAACTGTTGGGAAAATCTCCACGAGAGAGAGTTATAGGGAGGAAAACTACTGGAAGGAAATTTAGCCAGCTGGTGGAAAGGTTGGGCCAGTTGCAGGAATTTTCCTTCAAGTATTCTCATGAGGAAGCTGCAGGGAAGCCACGTTGAATATGTTGGGAGATTCACGAGTCTGCAGGAAGTTTCCGAGAGATGCTTTCACAGACTCGCAGGAAGTTCCCTGCAGATTCACTTTCACGTGAAAGCGGGATTTGGGAATAGAGAAGGATTGTAGTCCGCAGTGGTTGACTCCAACAACGGGTTCCTGCAGCGAGGGCCTGCTGGCTAAAGACTCTAGATGGGCTTGCGACAATTTGGGAAGTTAATTGGTGTTGATTGCTACCAGAGAAGAAGCAGAAGTCACCATTTCAAGGGACAATCTCGGTCTCGGTAGCTGAGGCAAGAGAAGAGCGTGCCTCCCCGCAAGGAGGATGACAAGAAGGGAGTCTAGCGAATCTGGAAGAAGCACCGACGACTAAGATAGGAAATTTGGCTCTGATACAATGTTAAATTCATAATAATTCGGAATAATATTATTGATATAAAAGGGGAGTATAAAACTCTTCATAAATCCTAAAATAAGAAATACAATAAAAAAAATAAAAAGAAAGAAACACATATATCTCTAATTAATCAATTCATATTAATTACTTGGAGATAAAGAAAACAACATAAAACATAAAATAGGAAAGAACATAAAACATAAAATGAAAGAAAATAACTCCAATACAAGGAAATAAATTTACACCTCATAACTTCTAACAGGACACCGCCTTTAGCTGTCCCACTTGTCGAGTTGTTTCATTCACAAAGCAGAGCGTTGTCGAGGAAGCGGAGGGAAGAGGAATCAGAGGATAATCAAGAGGAAAAACTTCGGCTCTAGGACGACGATGGAGAGATTTTAGTCATATAGAAAATCTTGTAGATGAAGCCAGAGAGAGATTAACCATGGCTAAGGCACTATCTTTAGCACCAAGTGTAAGTTTTTAGTCTGATTATCGACGGTGGGAGATGTGAAAATATAATATCCACATTGATGGTAAAGAAATTGGTGTTGGCCACACAGAAAGATCCTCAGCCATATTCCCTTACCTAGTTAAAGAGAGGAAACGAGGCACACATAGATTAGCATTGCTTGGTTGAATTCTCAATTGGAGATTAGTTACGGGAACAAGTGTGATGCGACATAGTTTTGAAAGATGTGTGTCATATTCTATTGGGGAGGCCTTGACAATTCGACCGCAAGTTTCAACATGATAGCTTCCAGAATACTTACGCATTTAAAAAGGATCGAAACGTGTTGTGCAATTGCCCGTCAAGGATGTGAGAAGTGTAGACGACACAGAGGAGACGCTAACCTCGAGGGCCATCTTCATGGAGTCAGTTTGGGATGCTCCAGTAGCGATGTCTTGGTCGTACTAGAAGAAACTATGGAAGAGAGTGAGATACTAGCACCGATACCACTGCTATGTGACTACTAGGATGTTATGACCAAAAGTCTTCCAGAGGGATTGTCGTCAATGAGACATTCAGCATGCCATAGATCTCATACCTAGATTAATGTTTACCAAACATGTATGCCTATAGTTTGAGACCTTCAAAGTACGAGAAGTTGCAGCGACAAGTACATGATTTCATCACAAGAGGGCTGGTCAGAGAGAGTATCAGCATGTTTGTTGTCCCTACCCCGATGGTACCCAAGAAGAACGGCTCATGGCGGATATGCATTGACAGTAGGGTCATCAAAAGATTACTATCAAGTACCAGTTCCCCATACTTCACTTAGATGATCTCTTAGATCAATTGTACAGAGCCATTCTCTTTTCCAAGATCGACTTGCGCAGTTGGTATTACAAAATCCGGATGAGGCCAGGAGACGAGTGGAAAACCGCTTTCAAGACACGAGATGGATTATACGAGTGAATAATTATGTCCTTTAGATTGTCTAATGAGCCCAACAAAGTCATGAGGTTGATGTATCATGTTTTGGGCCCACATTGGAAAATTTGTGGTATTCTGCTTTGGCGATATTTTGGTATGCAGTTGATCCAAAGAGGAGCACTTACAATAATTGAGGATGGCATTTGAGGTGTTGCAAGCAGAAAAGCTAGATGCCCATCCAACGAAATGTCACTTTATGACAACTCATGTATACTTTTTGGGTTATATCGTGTTTAGTATAGACATTCAGATGGATTCTACAATGATCGAAGTCACTATTAGCTGGACCGCACTGCAGTCATCACCGAGCTGAGATGGTTTATGGGATTATTGTCATTTTGCAGGCAATTCATCTAAAGCTTCAATACCATCACCGCTCCCCTAACATAGCTGTTGAAAGGAGAGAAATTCCAGTGGACAAATGCAACTTAGAACAATTTAGACACATTGAAAGAGGTGACCCAGGCCCTAGTTTTGGAATTATCATATTTCAATCAGCTGTTCAAGGTCTATGTTATTGTGAAAACTCTTGAGCATTGGAGCCATTACCCACTAATGAGCAATTTCACCTTGTTCACAGAACACAAAGCCTTGAAAATCCTAAATAACAAGAATAAATTGAAGGTTCAACATGTATCTTGGTTGGAATACTTGGCGTCATTTCAGTTCATGGTTAAGCACAAGGCGGGGAGTCGGAAGTGCATAACAAACGCACTGAGCCTTCATCAGTTGTGATCATTGTGATGCAGGCTAGAGTCGTCGGCCTTGAGATAGTGAAGGAGTTGTACAAGGCAAATAAGGATTTGGAAAAATCTGAAAGCAATGTCAAAAGAAGCCTACCGGGCGGTACTACAAAGCTGATGGGTCTTGTTCTACTAGAACAAGTCGTGCATTCCTAGATGTTTGTTGAGGGACTCCATTGTTTAGAAAAGTCACGATGGAGAACTTGTAGGGCATTATGGCAGGGACAAGGCTCTCACACACATGAGAGAACACTTCTTTTAGCCCTGAATAGTGAGAAATGTGGAGTAGCGCGTCAGAAGCATATAAGAAGCCAAAAAGAAATGTAAGAGAATACTTCTTACACCCTATTACCAGTACCAAAAGCACCGTAGGTGGAAGTTAGCATATAGACTTTATCGTGTGTCTCCAGAGGACACAGTGGAACAAAGATTCTGTGATAGTTGTGATGGATCGATTCTCAAAGTTGACACATTACGTACCTTGCCAAGAGACGTTGCATGCACAGCATGTCTCCAATTTGTAGTTCAGGGAGGTGGTGAGACTACACGGGATACCCTAACATCACATCCAACAGAGATGTCAACTTTCTAAGTCACTTCTGGAGGAGTATGTGGGGGAAGCTAGGCACTAAGCTTCAATTCAGTTCAACAGCTCACCTACAGACGAAAGGTAAAATGGGGTAGTCAATAGGAGTCTGGGGAACTTTTTGAGATATTCGTGGGGAAGAGTAAGCAGTGCGATCTGATTCTAGTTCAGGCTGAGTTTGCATATAATAGATCCCTAAGTCATACCGCCGGACAAACCCCATTAAAGATCATGTACTACTCACTCTATTTGAATTGGTACCACTCATGTCGACATTAAAGGATGCTAAAGAACGGGTGCATGGGATTTAGAAACTACACGAGGTTGGAAAGGAGATCTAAACAGAATCCCAAGTATGAAGCACAAGCAAAAAATACAAGGAAAAATATGACTTTTCAAGGAAGCCTAGTGTAGATCTGACTGAAGAAAGAGAGATTTGCATTCTAAAAACATAAGCCCATAACAGACGAACCTTTCAAAATACTTTGGAAGTTGAATGTCAATGCCTATAAGATCAACCTATCAGGTGACTAGTGTTTTCGTTACGTTCAATGTCCGGACTTGGCACCGTACTACGAGGACTCAAAGGCTTCGACGTAAGGAGTCGAAACTACCCCAAACCTGAGAAACTGATGCGGGGCTTGGGCATAACCGATCAGTTCAGCAAGTATGTGTCGGGCCAGCAAGTAGGCATGACTGATTGGCTATCTATTGGGTGGGAACTGCCACCCTTTTCCCCCTACTTATTGTCATATTATAAATATATGTTGCTTGTTGTTAAGGATTTAGTTTTGCTTTTTCTGATTTCAATTTTCTAGTTGTCGACAATTTCCTCTCTTTTTAGGGTCATATCCAAGGATAGGTGGTTCTCCGGCTGTATCATGCTCTGAGTGGTGGTTATCCTCAATCCCTCTCCATACTCCCTCTTCCCAGCTTGTTGGCCTCTTCCCAACGCCTCACCTGTGTTGCTTCTGTGGTTGATATCCTGACAACACCCCATCGGATTTCCACATACCACTTTTGGCTCTCTCTGTGTTAATGCCAACCTTCCCTGCACCTAAACCCATTGTCACTAGCCCTCCTGCACCCATCCTTACTACCGCCAACCGCACCTACAGACTCCTCCTCTACTGCCAACCCCTTCCAGCATCTGTGTGTTGTTGCATCCCCCTTGCGCTCCACCTATCCACTATCGTAGCCTCTCAAACCAACCCTACACCTCTGTGTTGGCGCCAACCTTCCCTGCACGTAAACCCATTTTCACTAGCCCTCCTGCACCCATCCTTATTGCCGCCAACCGCACCTACAGACTCCTCTACTGCCAACCCCTTCCAGCATCTGTGTGTTGTTGCATCCCCCTTGCCCTCCACCTATCCACTGTCGTAGCCTCTCAAACCAACCCTACACCTATTATCCAGCCAGGGTTCATCACATTCGCCCTCGCCCTAGGATCTCATTTACATTCATGTTATTTTATATTCAGATCTATGAGCATTTGTTGTGATTTCTTTTAAATTTCAACAAAAATATTCGTGTTTGATTATCTTTAGGGTTAACTTCAGTATCAGAAGGCTTGTATAATTTTCTGATAACAAGTTCAAATAATAAAAATTACCTTACTAAATATCACGAGCAATCATCTTCCTATTTGCAAAAATCTTAGTTTAAATTGCTATGGTTTGAGAAGCAAACAAGAAGTCATAATCTAAAGATAAAATAATTAAAATAAAGTATAAATTCAAATAAACGACAAGGGTTAATAATCCTTCCTCAATAATTGGGGTTGTGCTATGAATAACAATGAAGACAAATTATTGTGAGGTTGGTTGAAAAGAAAAGACCTATCAATAATCACAAGTCATATGATCTATAGCACCATAATCAATCATTCATGTAGTATTAAGTTAAAAACTACCCCAACATTATTCAAAATAATTATAAATGTTGAGGCCTTTTCAAAATTATCATCCATCATCTTTGCTTCGACAATAGCAATTAATATCATCTTGGAATTATTCTTCCATGAATCATGAATACAATCCTACCATTCCGAATATCCCTCTAGTTCAAAGCAATAAATCGTTGCCAATGGATTTACTTAAAAGTAGACTTATCAACACTCATGGTGGTCTTTAATTGGTAGTCCTAGGTTTGGTTCTGCCAATTTTGGGTTGAACAGCATCAAACCACCATTGCTGTGACACCAGGATTGTCAAATTCACCCTTTAAGGTTTCATGTCATGCAGTCTCTCAGGAATTAAATCTTCACACAAAATCTCTCCACGAACTTGTTCGAGGTTCCCATACAAACCAAAAAGAAGGACGGGCTAACCAAAAAGAAGGACGGGCACCCATAGCAGCTCAATATGAGCAGTCAGCATGCTGAAAAATTAACAAAATATTTCATGACTTCCTTACAATATGTTAAATTAGTAAAAAATTGCAGCAAACTCTCTATCAATCATAGAAGGAATTTTTTAGAGCATTCCAAGTTTCTTGGGTGACAGTGGGAAAGCATAAAAAATGCTTCATAATTTATAAATTACAGACTTTAATAGCCAACTCTTTACCTTCTGCCATGATTCGCACTAATTATCTAACTTAGCAGATGACTTGTTACCTTGGATGTAGAAGAGTTTTTCCATTCAGGAGTATAACTCTCCAATAATTGTAACCAAACATCCTAATTTGATTCTGTAAAGATGATCATTGCGTTGAAAACACTCAAACCGAAAAATCACATAAATTGATTTTTCACATATTTTTCCTTAGCGGCAATGATGAGCAATGTTCCAAAGCAGCGATCAGTAAACACTCTCTATTATCTTGATTAGAAGGGGCATGTCTACTTTAGCAATTTACGGGCCTCCCTTATGTTGTAGCGGGAACCGCTAGGAAAGATAGCAATTAAAATATGTCCACCCACAGGTGGACTATCGGCAGGGTGATGTCCTCAACAACCTTGAACCCTTCCAATAAGTTACCATTTTAAATGGCAAAGATGGAGTTGTAATATAAAACTGGCCGGCATCCGATTTAGCAATTTATCTTGAAGCTTTCAGCTATGTGATGATGACAAAAAATTTCCAGGGGGGAGCATATGCAACTTCTCCTCCTATTTTAGAGAAGTCTCTGATACCAACTGAGAGCTAAGGATTAGATTTCATATCTCATCAATCAAAATAGAACCCCTTCAACCAATTAATAATGTAAGGCAAAAAAAGTAAACTTATAAAAAAAAAAAAAAACAGAAAACTAACAATGGAAGAATCACAGATCTAATTACCTAGAAATTAGTTCTAAATTATGTAGCTAAAATACAACAGTACAATCCATAATTTAAGGGGAAAAATCTCAAAATTAATAAATGACACTCAGATGAGAGCTCTCCATATCAATCATCACTCCCCCTCAAATGAAAGCTTTCTCATGTCAATAAAGTTGACATGAATGTCACCCACAGTTAAGCATTGATAAATCAAAGTAAAAAAGCACCAAAAACCCCATAGAAGCCCCAAATCACATGAAACACAATTGAACCTAACAATAACACCCGATCTGCTACTTGTTAGGAAGTGTAAACTAAAGTGAAGTCAAAGTTACGTTTGATATATCACCACTGATCAAATCCCATTTTCAAAACAAAATAAAAAATAACAATAATAATTAAAAAAAAAACTTAAGCCCATGGGTGATGATTAACCACTTGTGTTTGTGCACCAACATATTTTTTGCCCGTCCAATATCGTTGTAAACTAATATTCTCAAATGCCTTGAGGCGACATTCATGTAATTTGTATACCTAGTGCTTTAGATGTATATCTCGTCACAAAAATAAGCTATAAAGCAGCCTACTCTTCGGCTAAATTTCAACCTGCAATCCCCTCATTCAATTCTTTTAATTTAAAAATAGTCCCATGATTAAAAATTATAATTACAAATACTAATTGCTGATGAGAATTTCTAACAGGATAACATATATTCTAACTGGTGAGGAACCCAAAGAAACTGAACTAAAAAGCAGTCTTTGAGGCATGTCATATCAGTTTCCTAACTTTTCAACGCTCACCTCGAAAGATGTGACGAAATTTCCACTCATTTCCATGCAGATCTCTAGCAATCAGTTCTTGTGCAGGAGGCTGCAGAGAAAAGTCCTACCAAAACAATGAAGCAAAAATAAAGGCAAATCCATAAATATGGCAGACTCAGCGAAGGTTTATTAGACAGTTTAAAAACATGGGGTTTTACATACATACCACCTAATTTCTATGCATTTACAAATATCACCTAAACTTTATTTTATACATTTATACCGCACAAATTTTTTATATCATAAAAAATACTACCATTTTAACTTTTAAAATATAAAATACACATTTTCATGCGAAGGGAATGTGAAATGTATGAAAAATTGAAGTTTAGGAGTTAGATATGTAAATACATAGGAATTGAGTGGTGTGTATGTAATGTCCCTGAAAACATTAATGCAGAAAAAACTACCAATGGAGGAAAGACTTTTTCAGCTGCTCGACGTGGAACAGAAAATCCTCCATGAGTGCTGGTGTCACTTGCAGTCAGTGTTTTACAGAAATAGTTGGTTGGCTGTTTGCTTGCTGCACCCAATTCAGCAGGGAGATATGGATCTTTTTGCTCTTGCTACAATCATTAAGATGTAAAATTATAACATGATTAACGAAATATCTCATAATTTGTAATTACAAAATAAATATAAATTACCGGATTAAGTGGTTGCAAAGTCATTTGAGCATAGACCTCATCAGTCTCAACATCAGCCTGAATAATGAATCTCAGAAAATATTGAACGTTAGAAAGTCCATAAGGCCAGATAAGATGATCAGGTAGGAAATGATATAGGGATTCTTACATGCATTGTAACATCATGGAGTTGGCAAATTAACTGAGGAGGCAGAGATGGATAATTTGGAATATGGGAATCAATCTCCTTGTTTGTGGATGCAGCTACCTGATCAAATTCAGGTGATAACTTCAAATTAATAGATTTAGAGAATCACAAATTCTACCTGCTTAATGATGATACAAAGATTTTTCAACAAAACATACTTCAGATTCCTGGTCGCCTACTTTCAGAATAATAAACTAGCACAGTAAATATTAATTAAGAAAACAGAAACAGGTAGTCAAATCTCCAAATTGTCTAAATATGCAACAAGAAATGAGCTATATCTACAACTTCATGCTGAGGAAATGCCAACAGACGACATGTGCCAATTTCAGAACAATCATTATTATGCTGGTCCCGCTAGATAAGACTAAAATACTTGCAGTTAGTACATAGCTCGTAGGAAAAGGTGGGAGATCATTATAAATCACAAAATATCCATCAATGGAACTAGTTGTAGGACTGTACCATAACAAAGCAAGTAGCATAAAGATCAGATAAGCAAGAATTCCCTCTCTTTTAGGTAACAAAATAAATGTATTCTTGGTTATGTAATAAATTAAAAAATAATCTGAAAAAACTCTGCGATATACAGCTGGAAACATTCCTCAATCCTTTGGTACTTAAAGTTATGGACTCCAGTCCAACAGACCTGCTCACTATGGCCTTGTGGAAAATACACCACACGAGTTCCTACCAAGGGCAACGAAACAAGAGGACCAGCACATGCATGCCACAGCTCAGAGTTCAAACACCTTTGTTCACCTGCAGGGGTTGTTTTAGGAGCAATTAGGAACCGAGTAAGTTGCAAGAAAGCTCAATGGAAACTATTCCTACATCAAGTTAAGAAAACAACATTTAAATGAACAACTCTTATATCAACTAAGAACCAATTAAAAATAAGATAACAAAAAAAGCAATATGAAATGGTTAAATATTTTAATCAATCTCCTTAGAAACATGGAAGTGAACCCAAATAACTCATTTGTAAGGGCCCAACTACTTGATACCATCAGAATTTCCATAAACTTTCCAGTAAGAGAATCTCTATATGTTTTTTGTGGCACTCTGCAGGGAATGCAATATATTTCGGAATTTACTCCTCAATAGACTACTCAATCAATACTAAAAACTGCAAAGTATTTAGGGCAAACATATACTACCGTTGATGAACTTTAAAGAATATTTTTTTTAATGACTAACCTGGCTCAGAAAGTTGGCTGTAAATGAATCTACAAAACAGAAGACATCTTCAGAAACTCCTACATTGTTATTGTCAAAAAGGAAGGCACTACCAACAGAATTCCAAATTCTTGGGGCAACAAAGGAATAACTTTAAGTCAGTTATGAAGCTTCCATTTAGTTTCTGCAACATTCACTTAAGTTAACTACAGCTTTCTTAAACTGCCATGTTATCTGAATATTTAACGCATCCTCTCACGTACTCGCAGTTTGATTCAGTGACATCATTTTGGTTTAAGTTTGCAGCATTAGCCACTCATTCCAGCATTTTTTTTTCCAATTTCTTTTATTCATCACAATAAGTTAAAATCTGAATACATCGATATTACAATGCAACAAAACGAAACAAATAAAAGTAAACTATCAAGCTAACATGACGCCAACGTAGTCAGCGACGACACAGTCACTTTAACTTGGACCTGGTCTAAGCGTCAAAACTTAACTTAGCTCACCTTCTTGCGGTAGTTGGGTTAAATCCGAAGAAGACAACGAAGATGACGAAAGCCTCATCTTAACGGACGCTGAATACTACGGATGCAGAAGAAGTAAACCTAGTTGCCCGTTTTCCTCAGCAACTCCTTAAACCTTTAGCACAGACGCTCCACCTGATACAAACGGGTTTACTCTCCCCTGCTAAAAATGCCATCATATCTACACCCAAACACGTCAAAATCCAAAACCACTCCCTCTTCCTCTTCAATCAACTCCTACAGAAACATCAGCACATAACGATCAGCTAAACAGTAGCCCTAAAAACATTCATCCAACCGGACAAAAACCAAAAAACCAAGCAGCCAACCAAAATCTCTCACAAAATTTAGTACCCCTTTCCAGCCGAACCCAGCTTTCCTCCGAGCAACACGCAGCTCCTACTTCCGAACCGTGCGAGCCAGAAGACGATCTTCCATCCAGAACCCAAGCAGCACAACGATGAAAAAACTATACGGAGCCGAACAAATTTGGAAGCACTCCAGAGAAAAAACACATAACCGACAACAAAATTTCAAACAAACAAGAAAGAAATCAACAGTGCGCCGAAGTCCGCTGCAGCTCCCATCAGCTATATCACAGTGGTCTTCCTTTTAATTTCTTTTCCCCTCTCTTTTACTGCTCTTCCCGACTTGGATCAAGAACCATATACTTTGATGGCAGCTCTACAGCTCAGAACACAAAAGGAGATGAAAGGAGGAGAGAGAAAGAGAGGGAGGGAGGGGAGAGAGGGTTTGCCACTGTCGGCTTTAACCTTCCATTTGTTTCTTTTTCTACTGCGATTAATGCGTAAGGGCCGATGCTATTACACGACGGCAATCGGAAATTGGCCAATTTTTTTGTGCAGTTAATCACATGAGAAATATTTGCAGGCACGCCAGGTAGTCTGTAGGTAGGATGTTACAGATCTACGTTTTCCTGTAATTTATCTGTAATCTATAAATATATGAAAATAGAAGTGTAAAATTTATTAGTTACATATATGTTAGATGAAGATTACAGAGGATATAACACAGATATAACCCAAAATACATACGTACACAAATATTTCACTAATTATAGGCCGCCAACTCCTAACAAATACTACTCCGTAAATATGTAAATACATAAGAATTGAGTGGTATGTATGTAAATTTTTTTTTTCATAATTAACACAATGAAATAAAAGACAAAATTTTATAGCATAAATCAAATTAAAAGTTTTTATATGAAATAATGGACTTAAATTGAGTATAATTTCATTAATATTTTTGGCAATAATATATTAAGCTAGACAGCTTCGACTGCCTTCCCCATTTCTCCTTTTCATTAACCTGTCCGAGGGACTGGTAAGTGCGTACGATTCTATTCTATATCTATGTTGAATTAATTTTTTTTGGATATATTTGTAAATAGCTGCAAAAAAAAATTGTTATTTAAGCAAATATTTATATATATATATATATATATTTAATATATATATATATAATATTTGAAGACGCAATATCTTTTAATAATTTATAAGGGCATTTACGTATATACCGATAAATTTCATGGTCGTGTATTTATGTATCTAACACTTAAATTTTATTTTTTATATTTATGCTATCAAAAATATCACTATTTAAGCTTTTAGAATTTGAAATGCATTATTTTGATGCAGCGAAAATTTGGCATATATGTAAAAATAAATGTTTAGGGGTTAGATATGTAAATAAATGTTTAGGTGTTATATATGTAAATATAAAAGAATTGAGTGGTGTTTATATAAATCTTCCTAATTTATAATAAAAGAGTTTATGGTATCAAAGAAAGTTTAAATTTATATTTTGATAATTTACATATAAAAGATGTATATGTAAATTAGGGGTGTAAACGAGTCGAGCTTGAGCGAGCCCAACTAGATTCGTGTCGATTCGTGTTTAGCTAGTTAAAAATATCGCTTTTCGTGTTTGATTCGTTTATATATTGAGCTAAAAAATTTGTTCATGTTTGGCTCATTTGCTTATCAAACTGAACATGAGCTGTTTGCGAACAATGAGTTATATATATATATATATATGGTACAATTTTTATTCTTAAATGCCACCCAAGCTCGAGAAGGAAAAAAGGAGCCGCAAAAGAAGAAAAAGGAAGAGAAAGCTTCGTTTATAATTTATACCTCAATATTGTCTTGCTACTCAAATCATAAAAGAAGAAAAATAATGAAGTTAGTCGTGGAGATGGAAGACAAGCACAATACTCTCCTAGAAATTTTGGAGGTGGTCTTCACTTGAGCATCATTCGTAACCCATTAATCTATGTTTTAAAAGTATCATTTGATTAACAGTTTGTTATTGTTTAGCAAAACATTGTTATAAAACATTTTTTTCTTTAGTGAAACATGTTTTTTACAGCAATTCACACGTGTATAAAGCAAAATAAGTTTATAAATCATTTTTTTCTTTAGTGGAACATGATTTTTATAGTATTTTACACAAACACAACAATATTTTACTGAATGATTTGACAACATAGTTCTTTAATAAATGCTTTATAAATATTTCCTCTCAAATACAACATGATTTTACATCATTATCTAACCAGTACAACAATGTTGTATGGCATATTATAAGATAGGTAAGGGCATTATGCAATTTAGTTTATACTACAACATGGTTTTAAATCATTTTTTGCGAGTATAATCATGTTGTAGTATGTTATAACATGTGTAAGAGCCCAAGAACATTTGGTATATAGTTCAACATGGTTTTAGTGTCATTTTTTCAAAGAGCACAATCATGTTGCACAACATATTATAATATCAGTAAGTGCATTATGAACATTTGGTATATAATACAACATGGTTTTAAATTATTTTTCCACCAATACAACCATGTTGTGCTGCATGTTATAACATATGTAAACGCTAAAGAATGTTTGGTTTATAGTTCAACATGGTTTTAGCATTATTTTTTAACGAGTACATTCATGTTGTCCTACATATTATAATAATGGTAAGGTCATTATGAACATTTGGTATATAATACAACATTATTTTAAATAATTTTTTTTCAGGAGTACGATCGTGTTGTACTACATGTTATAACATATGTAAGAGCCCAAGAATGTTTAGTCTATAATTTAAAATGGTTTTGACATCATTTTTTAATGAGTATATTCATGTTGTACTATGTATTATAATAGTAAGCATTATAATACATTTGATATATAATACAACATGATTTTAAATCATTTTTTTTATCAATATAACCATGTTGGATTGCATGTTTTAACATATGTAAAGACTTAATTATGCATAACATACTTATTATGCTTAACAACATTCATGTCATACTTAATGTTTAGTCTATAATTCAAAATTATTTTGACATCATTTTTTAATGAGTATATTCATGTTGTACTATGTATTATAATAGTGAGCATTATAATATATTTGATATATAATACAACATGATTTTAAATCATTTTTTTTAAAAGTGCAATCATGTTGTACTGCATATTATAAAAAGTGTAAGGGCTTAAAGACATTTTTTTTATAGTTCAACCTGTTTTTAATGTCATTTTTAAATGAAATTTATATGTATTGGTGCAAGAAGATGAATGTATTGATCAATTAGTTATATCTTCTCAAAGAAATTCAGAAAAACTCTTTTTCACAATTGTTCAAAATGAAAATGAGACATATAGCATGTATTGCAACTATGCACATATAAGTTTCAGTGTTCGAAAGGATTATACTAGCTATTGGTCAAATTCAAAGAATATTAAATCAAATAATTTTTTATGCTCAAAAGCTGGTCAGAAGAGAGCACACAATTTAAATAGCACAGCGAAGTTGAAGAAAGCAGGTATTAGAACTGACTGTTTTGCAATGAATAGACTTGTGATTGATTCTGAAGGTAACTGGTCTGTCAATAAATTTATAGAATGTCATAACCATTCATTAGCACGACCAATTGGTAAACATCTTTTAATATCATGTCGTCATATCGGAGAAGACAAAGCATTTGTGATGCATTCAATCACACAAGCAAGGTTCAAAGCGAATGATGCATTCAAGTGTCTTGCTAAGTAACTAGAAGTAGATAAAATTGGATTTATACAGAGAGATGCGTTTAATTATATGCTAAAAGATAAAAGAGCTAGAATTAAGAATGAATATATTAATGCTTTCATGCATTTATTCAAGAAAAGAGAAACTGATGATAATATGTTTGTCTGGGATGCCCAATTTGCTGAGTCAAATAGACTGAAATTTTTTTTAGTGATGGTGTGACTAGATTGTGATTGCTTTGAAGACGTCATACTTTTTTACACAAGTTATTATCTTAATAAATATATTTTAGCTGGTTTACCATTTATTGGAGTTAATTTTCGCTAACAAAATATTTTGTTTGGAGTAGCATTTATATCAAAAGACGCAATTGAACCATTTACCTGGTTATTCAGTACATTCATTCTCACAATGGATTATAAGTTTCCTATAATAATATACACTTATCAGGATCAAACAATGGCAAAAACTATAGAAACAATATTGATTCATGCTCAACATTGATTATGTCAGTGACATATCGCTAAGTAGGCACCTTCAAAATTTCATTGCTATAATAGTAATAAGACCATCCAATGTTTGTCTAATGCATGCATTAGGCAATGTGATTTGGATGAAGAGTTTGAAAAATTATGGTATGAGATGATAGGGATAGGAGATCTCCATAGTCATGCTTGGCTTAATGAGTTGTATAGAATTAAAAAAAATGCTCAACGACATTTAATAAAGATTCTTTCTGCATGAAAATATTATCAACACAAAACAGTGAGTCCACCAATAATGTTTGTAATGGAATCTCTGAGCCAACAAGCTTCATCACTAATTGTTTTTGGGATTGGATAAAATCATTAATACATGGAGACGAAATGAACGTAATGAAGATTTAAAATGTTGTCAGTATGAAATTGTTCACATTATCAGAAGCAACCTTATTCTGAAGTAAGTCACTGTATTTTAGTCTAAGAAGTTGTATTTTTTTTTTTGAAAAAGAAGAATATTTGCATGGGGCTGGTGGTCTAGCTGTAGAGATTTCAAATAATTAACCTACATAATATTTGGTTAGAAACTTGGAGAATATGAAACATTATATGATTTGGACAGTTAATTTTGAAAAATTGAGTTGTAATATACAATATAGTTGTAAAAAATACAAATCAATGAGATTACTTTGTGCCTACTGTATCCAAGTTTTGTGTTAAGAACATGTCATCTACATCCTAAACATAGCATCTCCTAATGAGATTGTCTTCTAAAGCAAACAGAAATGTAAACATTGATAGTGCTTTAAAAAAAAGTTACAGATTATTAATGGTTCTTCCTCAAGCTTCATATTTTGAAACCATATTAGTAGATATTCATATCAAATATGTTGTATAGAACAAGGTAATAAAGAAGTGAAACAATATATGTTAAATTCCTTGAAAAATTTGTCCAATGCATGAACCCCACAAAAAGAATGAAGGTTGATAGGAATGTCTTCTAAGTATTAGTGTAAAAGATCCACCTAAGTTGCGACCAAAGGATGTGTCTAATGCAATATTGAAAGGGCATTGGAAGAAAAGGAGAAAACCTAACAATAAACCTTATATCAGTTTTCATAATACTTTAAAAAATTTCCCTCATCTTAAATCTCATTTACTATTCTTGAGATAGGAAAAAAAAGTTGTCACCTTAACAGTTAAAGAACATGCAGAGTCATCCACTCTGACGTATCAGTCTAATATTTATACTAATTATGATATTGTTTATTAAATTTCTTTTTTGTTAAATAATATGATTATGTCAGCTCTCATTCACTATTATTCTGATAGAGAGAAATGATAAACCCTTATTAGTCAAAGAGCATGTAGAGACTTCCACATCGATCTCTCACTATAATAGTAATTCTTGTATTATTTTGTTAATTATCATCATAATGTCACATTTCATTCATCATTGTTATAGTGTTGTCACTTCTCATTCACTTTTTTTTAAGAGGGAAAAACATGAACTCCAACATTTGAAGTGCACACTGATCCATCTCATATGATTCCATTCTTCACTATGTCTCATTGTTTAATAGAAGAATTCAATTCAAGTGCAAGTCAGAGGAAGAAGCCATCACCTGGGTACACTAGGTTGATGATAGACATCATTGAAGGGAGCATTCTTAAATGAATTATAGTTGAGTTGTATCATTTGTTATAACAATTATTTGAACTAATGAAGTGAAATATTTATTCATAGAGAAAATGGACCTTAAATTTTTTTGTTATAAATGTTAGACATTGTAAATGCACATTATATTTTTTTGTAAGTATAACATGGTTGTACTCTATTTTAAGTTGTGTATAACCATAATGTTAACTATGCGATCATATTAGATTCACCAAGTGTGTAAAATATTTGATCAGTACAACATGGTTGTACTCGACCTTAAGCTGACTAGAACCATGTTGTTCACTATGTTATCACATTAGATTGACGAATTGTGTACAATATTGATCAGTACAACATAGTTTTACTCTTTCTTAAGCTATGTATAATCATAATGTTAATCGTGTGATGTCATTAGACTGTCCTATTGTGTAAATATTTGATCAATATAATATGGTTATACTTGGCCTTATGTTGACTATAATCATGTCGTTTACAGTGCCATCACATTAGATTGCCCTTGTGTGTAAAATTTTGATCAGTAAAACATGGTTGCACTCTACGATATGTTGACTATGAACATTTTGTTCACTGTGCTATCGCATTAGATTGACTAAGTGTGTAAAATTTGATCATTACAACATGGTTGTACACTGCCTTAAATTGACTATAACCATGTTATTCACCATGCCATTACATTAGAATGGTATTTGTGTAAAATATTAATCAGTACAACATAATTGTATTCGTCCTTAAGCTGTGTATAACCATAATGTTAACTATACGATCACATTAGATTGGTCTTGTGTGTAAATATTTGATTAGGACAACATGGTTGTACTCAACCTTAAATTGATTATAACTATGTTGTTCATTGTGATATCATATTATATTAACCTAGTGAGTAAAAATTTGACAGTACAACATGGTTGCATAAGGCTATCAATTCTTTTTTTGAGTAATTTCAATCATATAATTCAAAATATGAAATGACAATAAAATGTAACTCAATTTATAGCATAATAATTTTTAGGACGTCATACGAGATACAAGAACAAAAAGTTTGAAAACAAATTCAATCATAAACAGTGACATTTTAAACTATCAATCTTGATGTTTACCCCAATCAACCACTTGTTGAGAAACAATGGACTAAATGTATTTATACACAAACATACCATAATCAATATTATTCAATTTTTGTGGAATCTCATTGACTTCTTCAATCGGTCACTCTATAATGTTGGAATCAAAAGCATTTCTGCATCCTTGACCATA
Source organism: Phalaenopsis equestris (assembly GCF_001263595.1). Classification (NCBI taxonomy): domain Eukaryota; kingdom Viridiplantae; phylum Streptophyta; class Magnoliopsida; order Asparagales; family Orchidaceae; genus Phalaenopsis; species Phalaenopsis equestris. Next base: position 72,003,505 of record NW_018164444.1, on the reverse strand, counting down.
AGCTCTATCTGTCACGTTAGAAGAAAACATACAATAAAATAATTCTTTAGTGTTTTTTTTCAAATACTGAGAGATAATAATAATAAGTACTCACTGTTTTGATTGAAATTGTTTGATGGATTGGATTTGGCTAGGAATCATAAGAGAATCACTTAGTTGGCCACTAATAAGGTCTAATGTTGATTATTTGCACATGGTACAACAATCAACTCAATTGCTTTCACACTATCTTTATTTACATGGCTTAAAAACATCTTGCTTTCATTCTACTTGTGATCATAGTAATAGTAACCCTTCAAATTAAATAAATATATAAATAGTTTCTAATAGCAAACTTATTTATATCATTGCATGCAATTATATGCAGTTGTTACTGATCCAATGCAGTGTGGAAATGTATAAAAATGACACAAATAGTCTAGAGGTAAGTATGTTTTTCTCAACCAATAAATGGGCACACATATCCACATGTATGTCACCCAAATAATTATCTTTAAGAACATCATCAACATGACTCTTGGACAACATGATATTGTCAGCTCTCACAATAATATCATCCTTGCAATTCATTAAGAATAACTTAGCCATCTTTAAGTAAATTTAAAAAAGAACATATCAGAGAAGCAACACATCATTACTCATCTACAAAACATATTCACACTTTATTGTAAGTTAGTTCAATTTAAGTACGCTTATCATTAACAAATTTGGCTTGTTTGCATTAAAAAATATGATTATAAATGGATTTTTACTTTCATTACACATTCATTAGCACCAACTCGTTCTCCCAAAATAACCAGTTTCTAGGATGGGATCTTATTTGATGGACATTTTCTTTTTTGTCCAATAGATTTCTTCATATGTTTTTCTTTACTCTTCTTTTTCCCACCCTCCGCTATGAAGGACAAATTGAAAACAGTTTTAGTTCCCTTTTCTCTCTTTTTAACTACAATGACAATGGAATGTCATTCAATTGGAGTAGCATGAATGATGCCATTTTGATGTGAAGCATCATCCTCAGTTTGAGTAGAGCCTTTGAACTTGCTTATTGTTGGTTTGAACTCAGGATGAGGCATGGAAGTGTGTTGTTAGAAGGGGTTTGAATATGCTTAATTCCTCTGTGATTAACTTGATTTGATTCTCATCACTATCTATTCTATCGGTAAGAGTGTTTTCCATCCCCCTCAGCTTATTAGATATTGTAGATTCAAAATCTACAACTCTATGCTCAATTTGATTTATTAAAGCCCAAAATTTCTTATGCATAGGTCTGCGATGGTGACTATGTATAAGGAATGGTGGAAGACTTTGCACATGGGCTTATTAGAAGCCATGCATAGGGCTATGTGGGGGACTATGTACACTAATTGGTGTTGGAGTGGGTAGCAGGCTATATACAAAGCAGGTTATATACAAAGCTAAGTTGTAAGGAAATAGTCTACAAAGATTCTAAATTGGATGACCTATGAATGTTGGAAATATTGGCTAGTAAAATTGATTCATCAGCATTAATATCTCTAAAAGACTCAAAAATTTGAAAAAAATAGTAGACACTAATAATGGAAATGATAACTTGATTAATGAAAATAGACAAGTGATTACCACGTAAGTTTTTACCTGACTAGGTTGCAGCTGCGAAAAAAACTTCACTACACACCTTTTTTCTCCAAGCATCTAGCCTGAACCATCGCATGATTCAAGGTCTTAAATGATGCATGGTTGGGGCCACAATGTCTGTGTACTAAAAAAAAGATCAACATGGAGGGAAAAATTATATTTAGACAATGCAATCATGTATAATTTCAAGCATGATATTGAAAGTATCTTTACCCTCAAAAGAGCGACATAACCACTCATGTATCCAAATGGTACCTGGGATCTTCCCTTTTCAGCTATAACATCAAGTTGATAAACTAAAAACCTTCATATGGCATTTGCCTAGTTAGACCTTGAAAATTTATAAACTTTTCTAGCAAAAAAAAGAAGATAACTGGGTGCATTATAATTATGGTAGAGGAAAACAAGGTTTGTTAGCAAAAACTTTATAAATGTACCAACAAATTTATCAAGATTTTTTATTCTTTTATGCTCCTTTTTTTTTAAATCTAAATATGTTAAAAAGGAAAGGGGTTCCTTCTCCCAAAAAACTTCTTCCCCTCAATTCGACATCCCAATCATCAAAGAAACTTCATTTACAGTGAATTACAGTTCATGTCCTCTAATACATAAAACATGCATATCAAAATTCCAACATTCTATAAGTTGTACGGTTATTGGAACATCATATTGAATTGGTGGAAAATTTAGAAAATGATGTAAGTTAAGTATCCTAAGGATCTGCACAACATCTTCATTGATATATTGGGCTAGTTCATAAAAAATTTCCTTCACTGTTGATGCCTACACCTAAATGTGATCCCTCTATGAGACACTGTCCATAAAGCTTATAAGTGGTCAGAAAGAAAAATGATATCAAATATTTCAACCATCCCATTAAAAAAATAATGCACAATATCATTTTACTAACAAAAATGGTTAGTACAACATGATTGTACTGGACAAAAAATCAAATAAGAGGCCAAATAAACATTAAATTCTATTTCAGAACATTATTTAAGGCTAAAAAAATATGAATACAATATTGTTGTACTGAAGAAAAAATGAAATAGGAGATCAAGCAAACGTCTACTCCTGCTTCAGAAACTTATTCTATACTAAAAAAACATGAGTACAATAGGGTTGTACCAAACAAAAAATCATCTGATCCTGCTTTAGAACGTTAATTAACACAAAAAATGAGTATAACATGATTGTACTTAATTAAAAAATCAAACAAAAGACCAAACGAACATCATATTCTTTTTCATAACATACTTTAACAATAAAAAACATGATTACAACATTGTTGTACTGAATAAAGGATAAAAAAGGATGTCAAACAACCATCAAATCATGCTTCAAAACATTGCTCCACATTAAAAAAAATAAGCATAACATGGTTGTATTGAACAAAAAATTAAGGAGGCTAAACAAACATCAAATCCTATTTCAAAACATTATTTTACGCTAAAAAACATGAGTACAACATGATTGTACGGAACAAAAAATTCAAATATGAGGTTAAACAAACACAAATTCTGCTTCAAAACATTAATTTACACTAACAAAATATGAGCACAATATGATTTTATTGAATAAAAAATCGAACAGGAAGCTAAACAAACATCAAATCCAGTTTTAGAATATTATTTTATACTAAAAAAATATGAGTACAACATGAATGTACTAAATAAAAAATCAAACATAAGACAAAACAAACATTAAATCCTGTTTCAGAACACTATTTTTCACTAACAAAATATAAGTACAACATGGTTGTACCTAACAAAAAACAAACCATAAAGTCAAAAAATATATATTTTTTATTTATGTTTCAGAACATTGCTAATTCTAAAAGACAACACAAAAAATCACCCATTATGAAATGTTTATTTAATGAATCAAATGTACAACATGCTTATACCAGAGAAAATCTTGAGTACATCCATGTTGTACTTGGAAGATTTCTAAACAAATAAAAAGAACCCCGAAATAAAGATGTAGAACATGACAATTTAACTAGTAAGTTTGAAGAAATATATTTTTCGATGCTACGATAAAAAACGATGTAGGAAGAAGATGAGAAAAAGATAACACATTTCTTTGCGACAAAACTGAACCTTAAAATTTGAGTCATTTGAAGAGTAGAGAGGTGTAACCGAAATGCGCAAAATGTCGAAAGATGAAACCCTAGAAGAAGAAATAGAGATGATTCTGAAGCGCAAAAAAGCTCGCGCTTGCATGTCTTGCAAAATCTAGCGTCTGTTGGTTGTAGCACCAAATGTCGTCAGCAACCGAAAAGAAGGAACCCCAACCCAAAAACCTAGAAGAAGAAACGATCCCGAAACGCAAGAAAAGATTTTCAAACGCAAGATAAACTCTTATTCAAAAAATTTCCTTTTTTACTTTTGCCTCGCAAACACATCAATCAATGTGGGTAGAGTTGGCATGACATTGTCGGCCGTTTTTGTTTTTTTAATTTTTAAAACTTCGTGGTTTGAAAAAATGTGGACTTCACACCTTTTTAGAAGAGAAAAGGATATTTTAATTGGAGTCCTGATGTAATTCTATCTGGACTCCAAATGTAATATTTTTTCGGATGAAGGAGGTTTTTGTTGGGACCTAAGATATGTAAAAACCCTTATTTCTTTTATAATAAATTAACCTAAAGATTCTATGATTAATCATTATCTATGTTTCTTTTTTTTTAATTTTAATTTTATTTTATAACCCTGTTAATTTTTTAATTTATCAAAATACTTCATATGCATGCTATCTCTTCTTCACTCTCTAATTTGATCATTATTTTAAATTATCTTATTATTACTCCCTCATGTATAATTATTATTATTATATATATTTGGTATTAGTCATATATACATTTTTCAATAATAACTATATCAAAGTAATCAGTTTGAATATTTAAATTTTAAATTTTAAATTTTAAATTAATTATTAACTTTAAAGTAATATAATAAAGCAAAATAATTGGTGTAAACGCATTTTTTTTTCGAAATTTTAATTAAGAAAATCACTTTTTTCTTACCGTTTTTATCGTGTCAGAGCTACCCGTGAAAAGAAAGGAAAGGAGCTTTCCAATTAAATAAAATTTTATAATTATTTATAATTATGCATCAATAAACTCAAATTAAAATATATTTTTTTCAGTAACATTTAATTTATTTAAATTTTTTATTTAGAAATATACTACACAAATTCTTATTATCAAAAAAATTTATGTGATAGCTATGTGAAAAATTATTACATCCGTATTCCGAATGTAGAGATACGTTCGGAGTCCAATGAATCACCTTTACATGGAGCTGACAGAAAAAAAAAAACTAGTTTTCTTGTGATCCGGCCCGATAACACCGGATAATATTTCTCCTGTGTTGTTTCAAGTTATTCATGTGTTGTTTCAAGTTATTCATGTGTTGTTGTGGTGTTATTGATGCGTTATTGTGTTATTATAACACCGAGAATATTTCCAGAACACAATATTACATGAATACCACCTGAATAATGTGAAATAACATGGGAAGAATATTCTCATGTGCTAAAATGAATTTTTTTTTATTTTTTTTGTTACATTCACGTGACGTGATTTTATTGGACTCCGAACATATCCCTGCGTCCGGATAAACATGTAATTTTTTTTAAAATTTTTGACATATGAGATATTTAAGATATCACACTGTTAATAAATGGAGGGGAGATCTGATTTTATGATTGGATGGGATAAAGTTTGGGTTATTATGCGGGGCGCACCTACTGATCTATCATGGGGAAGAGCGATGTATTTGAGGGGGTGGTGGGCCGCATTAGGAGTATGGCGCCGTGGGATGGGCCCATCCCTCCGCGCTTCCGTCTTACCGGTCGCTATCAAAGTACGGCCCAAGAAGAAAATAATGAGAATTATTTGCACGTAATTTTGTCGCACCCACAGATGTACCCATATCCTAGTTCTGGGATCTGCATGCCCAGGTGATCGGGAATGATTGGAGCTCCCCCCCTTGGAACGTAGATCCGAGTTATTGCGTGCTCGTACATAAAATTGATTTTTTTTTTAAAGCATTTACATAAATACATTCCCATTCTTATATATTCATATATTTGAAATGTATGCTATAAAATTTAAGGTAGTAAAGCCATGAATTATTGTAATATTGTGCGAGAATCAAACTAAAAAAAATTTGAGTAAAAATTAAAATAAAAAATTTAAAAAAATTAGGGGGATTGGTTTAGTTGAAACGATTCACTATGAGTTGATAATTACACATACAAACTTTTGTCTTATATATGTGAAATGGTTATTGAGTTTCTCGAGCTACAATGGCCGTGCGTAGAAGAGCTCGTAGTCCCATGGCAGGGAGCGACCATAGTGAGGAGCAGTTGGAGCACTGTTAGCACGACATTCTGGATGATGCAGTACTCGTAGGATGCTTAGTGACCACTCGTCGTCGGTTGTTACTTCGCGTGGTCTCCATCGCTTTGCAATGCAGTTATTGACTCACAGCGATTTGCTGCAATGAGTAGTGGATAAATGGCAGGTGGTGGTCGACGGTGGTCAGTGACTGTAAGAGCATGAGATATCCATCAGATCTTCGATGCAGAAACGAGACTAGGCTTCAGGCCTTTCTACAAGCTTCAGTCTTATTTTAACTCAAAGTATGAGTCTCCTCTAAAGAGAAGTATAGTGTTTTATTTATAGCCTTAAAGAGATCTCCATGCAAAAAAAGAAAAAAATGACCATCTCCACCGGACGACCAGAAGAAGTTTCTGCAATTAAACAATATTTGGTAAATATTTGAGTATCTTAATGATATTAAAATTGAGCGATATAAGGCTCATGGATTCATCTCACCAACACCCGATTTGTCTAAAGGCTTGTCAGATTTGGAATCCTTACAACCTTCCAAATATATGCGAAAGCTTCCAAAAAAATGATTTAACGACTTGATATGAGCTTGATTTAACTCATATTAGACCAATCTTAGCGTCATTTGCTCAATCTCATTGAGCTGGCAAATTTGGCTATAAGTTTGCTAAAATCAGAGTTCGTGATGACTTTTAGTTGATGTTTGAACATTTCTTGCTCAAAATTTGGTCCGAGATTTGCCTTGAGATTTGCATCCGACGATGAAAATTACTTTATAGCATCTCAATATATAACATTGAAATTTTATTTTTTTTAAATTTATACCACTTAAAAACCTCTTATTAAATTAAAAAAAAAATCACTATTTTAATATTCAAAAATTGAAATTCATCTTTTCAGCAAAATATTTTTCAGATAAAAATTAAAATTTATCTATTAGTATGCAAATGTATAAGAGTTGGGTGGTATGTATGTAAATTATCCTATTTGTTATAAATAAATTAGTGCATTAAAAAAAAAAAAAAACTACATTTTTGTGTGGATGGTAGATGAATAAACCAACAAAAATTATAATTAGATAGCTAATAAGTTCGATCATTACTTATTTGTCCATATTATATGAAATTATCAAAGATAATTAAATTAAAACATAATGAAAAACATTTGATTTGAAATCTATTAACATTGATATGTCTTTTAACATGTTTAATTTCCCTTACATTTAACACGTGTTCTTGAATGAAATTGCACTTTAAACAAATGTAGGTGTGCATTTATTTTAGCGTACTTATTTTTTATATTTATACCACTTAAAAACTTCTTATTACATTAAACTTTTCCCTTCGACTCGTGATACTTTCACTTCCACTTATAGCTTCACTTGTTAACATCCGTTCGAGTGTATTAAAAGAGCAGATTGATAATTATATAAGTGCAAAACTCCTTATAACGCCACTTGATTGCACATAACATACATCTGCCCAATCAGAATCACCTGTAACTCCCCCATTGCTATCATTTTAGGCACATATTTTGATATGAAAACATATAAATGTTAACAATTTTGACATATCAATATCACAACATGCTGTAAATAATGGTACATATCAATACTCAAACAATAATAATGAAATATGTGGGAGAAATAAATCTACACATATTGCCAATAAAAAGATTACAAAACAAATTTTTGTGAAATTTCCATTATAATATTTAAAACATTTCTATGAGGCTTTATAGACTCTTTGGCCCCCAAATCTCCCTTTCTATCTCTAAAATCTCACTTTTCCCTCACGTTCTCTCTCCATAGCGTTCTTTGTTTGGAAAAATGATCGGAAAAATGCATGAAATGACATCCTAAATTTATTTAAGTGCTTTAAGATTTTTATAATAAAATATTATTAAATTTTTTTTATAATTGATAAAAAAATTGTAAATATAATAAATTGAATTATTATATGATTAAATATATACTTTATAAACTTCTTATATGTTGAAATGAAATGCATGACTTCGAAGCTTATATGAAAATAGTTAATAAACAGTAAAACATGTCTAGAACACATTGGTGAAAACAGTTTGCAAAACGTCCATTTGTATAAGGATATACCAAATTGAATCTTTTATTTTCTTACTTATGATGCCAATAAAAAATAGTTCAAAATATACTTAAAATATAATCAAGGGTGCTCGACAATCAGGTGAAGATATTCTATGAATCATACCTAAAACAAAATTCCCAAAAATCGGTGAATAAATGAAGCATAAAAAATTTTGATAGCATAAAATAGACATGGAAGACTTATCAACTCATAAAATCAAATCTCAACGGGTGCACTGGTTTACTATAGTAGCGGTCGTTACGCACAGTCCCACCGAAAATCACCTCTATTAGCTCTGAATCCACTCTTGGGATTTGACGAGCTTCAACAGAGAATCTCAAGAAATAATCATTTAGTGATTCTTCTTCACTTTAACAAATCCAAAAAAGGTGAGAGAAGACTTTAATGATCCTTCAATTTGCAATGAATTGCTTCACAAACACATTGGTGAGCTCATTAAAGGTATGAATGCTCCCTCTTAGGAGTGAATAAAACATGGTGTATGCTTGGCATTTAAGAGTTGTAAGAAAAAACTAACAACAGAGCACTTCAAAAGCTTGTTTTATGTGCATGATGGTTCTAAAGTGATCAACATGTTTGTATGGGTTAAAAATCCTATCATAAGCATCAATAATTAGATGCTTAAACCTTATTGGAATAAAGTGTTGAAGGACTACCTTCGCTAAAGTAAAAGATTTTTAATAATGATGCCAAACTTAGAAATGAATTCTTTCTCTTATGGGGAACTCTTCTCTGACTAGACGTCATAACTCTTCACAAATCGTGTGAGGTCAAGTTATATTCTCTATTTGCACTAGAAGGTTACTACTAGGCTTGACTGCATGGGGTGGATGTGTAGAACTAGTATTGTTCTTGAGTTTATTTTTCTGAAGAGGAACTCTAGTGTATGAAGGAGGTACCACATGTGTATGCCTAACCAGTGAATTTTGAGATGATTGTGCCTCCACATAAGCATCATTGTCATTATCAAGCATCCCTTTTGGAGGACTCATTCCGATACTCTTCTATTCTTTGCACATGATCTTCAAGTGGTTTAAGGGAGTTTCCTTCCTCCACAAGATATCATTGAGAAATGAACCTAGGACTTGATTTCCATAGTTCGAGATTGTGCCTTGGAATGAAGGGTTTAGAACATGAAGCTTGTGTATTAGATTTGTTGGCCATCAAAGAAGTGCAAACTTTTATCACTGAGACATCATTTTTCATAGAGAACACCTAACTGTTGTGTGCTGGAAGATGCATGACGGTAGAGTGATATTAACTTCTCAGCATTGTATCCAACATACACACAAATGAAAATAATAAAATGATAAAATAGGAAATTTTTATGTGAAAAACCCAAAAAGGAAAAAAAATCATGAAGCCTAGCCTAAACAAAGTATTCCACTAAAAATGTGTAATTACAAAGATACACCATTGTCTCAGAATTAGGGAGGAAGAGTTACAACGCTACACCAAGTGCAACGGTTTTCCTTGCACAATGCACGGAACACTTCAAGATTCTAAAGAAAGTAATCATATTTTGAGTATGAAAATTAAAAGTATTCATCTTTGGCAATTATTGCCGAATCTTCAATACGATGTTATTCGTTACTTCACATGTACGATACTTCGTAACACTGTATTCAGGATAATTTGTTGCATCGTATTCAGAGATGGGTTGTTAAATAATAGAGGTCGGCTGATGATGGTGAGTAGAGGGTGGTTGATAGTGGTCAATGGTAATCGACAAGCGGGGATCGATGGTTATTGTCAATGACGGGAGCCAAAAGTAATTGTCATATCTTCAGTTCAGAACAATACTGAAATTTAACTACATTTTTACTCAAGTAAAGAGAGATTATATATGAGGGGCATTTAGGGCAATTAACGCTCATAACCACTCGATCGAACTAACCACGTTGATAGATTTTTTTGACGATTTGAGGGCCTTAATGACATTGGAATTGAGTGAGCATGAGCTTGTTGGATTCCTTTTATTGAGATGTTTGATTTGACAATAGGTATGTCAAATTTAAAGTTCATTTGGCCCTCCAATCAACTACTAAAGCCTCCTAATATATTTTAATGGCCTGATCCGAGCTTGATCGGAGTTGGATGATTAGACCACTATTAGTATTTTTGGGTTTGCTCCTCAAGACGATTAGTTTGACCACAAATTTACTGAAATCAGAGCTCGGGATGATCTTTAATTTCAATCTGAACATTTCTTGCTAAAGAAATTGCCTCGAGATTCATACGAAATAGTAAAATTTGTTGATGACACATTTAAAAAGTCAATACAGATTAAAGTACATTAAGAAGACTCGCTTTGTTAGACATATCTCACTCCAAAGATTATATAGTCTTCTTCTTATTGTTTTGAGCATTTTGCATGAATTCAGCAAACAAGATTTTGACTGAGCAATAATATCAATTTTAGGGAAACATCACAATCCTTACAATCTATTTCTCAACTACTTGAGAAAGCTTAAATAAATGCATCTTAAAGTATTCAAACTGAAAAAGAAGAGCACGATAAATTTGTACGAGATTTTAAAGTGCTAGAAAATGCATCATGTCTTATAGTAAGTTTATTAGTCCAGAGTGATAATAATAGTTATAACGACTCAAAACATATTAGCTCTTGAGCTAATTTGTTCTTTACAAATTATCCATATGTGATAACATTTTGGCCAACATATATGATGGTGGTGTAGATATCACACCATCATTAGTACTAATTACACAAAATCTCCCCCATTTCTCGAGGTAAAAGTTTTTGTTAACTCAATAAAACAAGAATATGCAAAATTACTAATAATGCGCCACCCCATTATGCATGAAAAGTTTACGTATAACATTGTTGTAAATTGTTGTGCAACACACGTATAATAATGTAGAATACTGTTGTACATGGAGTTCCTATGCATACAGACTCCGCACGTAATAACTTTTTCTAATATAATAGAGAAAGGAAGATTTGCATGCATACACTCAATTCTTATGTATTTACAAATCTAACAATTAAATTTCAATTTCTACATACATTACACCTTACCATGCATGAGAGACCTCATTTCACTTTTTAAAACTTAAAATGATGATATTTTTTATTTGAAGTGAATGATTTGGGAGGTATAAATGTAAAATAAAGTAAAATTTAGATGTTAGATATGTACATAAAGTATTAGTCATCAATAGATGAAGTGAATTAGCTATTTTTCAGCGTTTTTCTCTTTTATTTTTTTTCAGTCTCCCAATGTTTAAAATTGTAAGTAATTTTTCCATTATCATATCTCTAATCTTCACTCTTTGATAAATATGAAACCTACCACCCTAAATCATTGCATTCAAATTGAATGCATCCTCCTCCAACAAGATTGTTTACAAACCTAATCATAAGGAAATTCTAAACTTACAAATCCTTATAATAATATCTCAATTTCATTTGACAATGACATCAAGAAGGAGGCTTTGTTTTTACTGGAAGAGCTCTCAATGAGCGCTAAGGAGTAGAACCTTGCTCATGCCAAAAATGTAAGTGATAAACACCTCATTTTTAAGACTATATAATAAGGTGATCTATTATAATAAATGTAAGACTAAAGTCCTCATCTCCTTATTAAAAATGTAAGTGATAAACACCTCATTTTTAAGACAACATCTCGACATCGTAGTAATCATATAAAAGCACCAACACGACATTGTAGCCTATTACCCTCTTTGATTGTACTCCCCAATTTAATTTTATATGCATAGAATGTTATGAGTTGATTTAGAATGAGGACTTTAGTCTATCAAAAATAAACCATTCATATTAAGGACATGTCAATGAAATCATAATTTATGTAAAGTAGACTTTTAAAAATCCAAATTTTGGTGAAGTTCTCAATTCCTCTCATTTTTATTTGAATAAAGAGTGGTTCTCCAAGGTGGCTAACAAAGTACATTTTACCTTGATAGCAAGAAGTCTTATTGCCTCAAAGTCTCATCATTCCTTTGTTAGGATTTGTATATAGTTGACTAATTTCTCCAAATTTCTTGGTAATATCCCATTCAACTTGAATTATTTAAAGGTCTAAGATAATATGGTTTGTGATTAGCCATCAGTTACATGTTGCTTCCTTATAATAGAAGTCAAATTTGTGAAGCACTATGGGGCTTTGATAAACTTACAATAAGTTGCACAATATTTTAAATCTTCTCCAAAGTATTTTTTGGCCAACTAGTATCCTTTTCCACACAAATTTCACTATAATATCTCTTATAATTAATATTTTCCAGACCGCACATGCTTATTATCTTATTTATAATTTTCTCTTTAGCAATATACCTATAATTTTCTCTTACACCTTCCTTTTCCCTACCTTCTACCGACCTTAGAGTTAGTCCACCTCTTGATTTAGGCACTATAGTTACCCAATTTTATCACTCTCCCACATCACAACCACATAATTAGCTTATCATACCATTCCAGATCTTTGTACCATGGAACGTGAGAGGCTTATATGAGAAGGGCATGATCCTTGAATGTAAATTTTAGTTTCGTGTGGTAAATTATCCTCCTCTAAATTTTGAAAACAAAAATGCTAGTTGATCACCTATTTGACATTTTTCCCTTTAATGATTTGAAATAACTGAAAATGAAAGAGGTAATCACAATTTTCTAGTATCTATGGGTGGATTGTTTATGATCAAGTGGAACTCTTGAAAAATCCAAATTTATATTATTATTATCCAAGTACAATATGATCTATTTGAAATCTCATATTTCAAATGTTCTTAATATGGCTAATAATTATTTAAATTAAAGGCTCTCTTGAAGTTTCTTATTAATATTGTTAGTTATAGTTTATACCCTAAATATTGTTGTGTGGGTTCAATTATATTAGATTCATGGGGAATACAATTGAAGGTAATGTTCCTCTCCGTGTTAAGAAAATGGGCTTTAGTAACTATAGTTTTTAATCTGATCTTTCAAATCCTTTTCTAGCCATAGTATAATAATCGTCTATATTATTCGAATAAATAAAATTGACTTGGCTCATTCAAATGCCTAATGGTTTGATATGTTTCCATGCTTTTATTATATGTTAATGTTTTTTTATAATTCAATAATTCACTCCTAATTACTCACTTATAATTTTTCCTCTCTAAAACATAAAGTTATATTCAAGAATTTTATGGCAAAGTAATTGAGCTCGATTCGTCGTGAAGCTCAAATTTGAGCTTTGCTAGTAAGATAAACTCAACCTTCCCATGGGAAATTAGTCGAGACAAGCTTGAATTTGTTGTGACTTAAGTTTGCGTTGACTCAATCATGACACTACTTCAAGATGTTATATAAAAGTCATTTTAAGATCACTACGATGTCGTGTTGGTGCCTTTATATGATTATCAATTTAAAAATTCAATCAAAGTGGTCCCACATGTTCAGTCTGCAAAGGAGTCGAAGTATGTCCTATTGGAACTCCTCCAAGTTACAGACTCATTCCATGAGGCAATGATTATTCTAGGTTTATAATTATTTCATATTTTATACTATTAATAAGAATATCTTTTTTCTAATTAATGAGAGGACACCTAAGTTTAGGTTCATTACCTCTTATTTGCAAATTACCCCCTTAATATTCTTGAAATTTCACTAAGGGCTCCCTAAAAGTGAAAGTACAATCATGCGTTTGTCAAGACCTCTTATTGGTTGAAAAGTTAAGCTTAAACTATAAAGCACCATAAAGTGCTCCAAAAATTAGGAGGCAACCCTTGAGATCCACAAAAAAAAGGAACTAACAAAATTATATAGTTTATGATGTTATAAGTGTAAATATCAAATTTTTAGGGGTTAGAAATATAAATACAAAAACTTGTGTGATAAGTCAAGAGAGAGAGAGAGAGAGAGAGAGATCGGTCACCGACATGTCACATGACATCATGGTTGTCCATCTTGGACACTTAAATTTTGTATCCATGGAATAATGTAGCATTGGCATGATAGCTACTTGTCTTTAAACTTTAGTTATATTAATTGATTGAGATGCTCTTTTATTATAAACTAATATTCCTTGTCAACTAATAAAATGGTATTAATTAATCATTATTGTTAATGTTGACAAAGCTCGTGTTATAGATATGTTTATATGTGATTTAGTGTTATTTTAATAATTGTTATCATTTTGTCATTTGTTTTGACTAATGCTCTTCTTGAACTAAATGACAAATCACAAAACTATCGAACTATTTTAATTTGAATAAGATTTATTATTCATTAATTTCGGGTCTATTTGGGCAGCTGCAGCTTATTGAATAATCTGTTGATAATCTGCTAATAAGCTAGGTGTAGTGGCTATTAAAATTTTTTAAATTTTTTTGGAAAAGTCAGACCGTTGCCAGAAAGCTGTCACTGTACCTAGATAAGTACGGTGAGAAAACACTGTTTTCAGCGTTTTGAAAATGCATAAGCTGTCGAAACGCAGTTTACCCAAACTTGTCAGGTGCGTTTTCAAAATTCCACCGCACCAAATAAGCTGCCCAAATAGACCCTTAATAATTACAAAACTTATTTACTCCATTTTTCTATATTCTTTTTTTAGCAATGAAGAGATATTACTCTAAATTGTTTAATTAAGCAGTTTCAATATATATATATATATATATATATATCATCAAAA
>NW_018164444.1:71988150-71988708 GCF_001263595.1 Phalaenopsis equestris | reverse complement strand
GTATTATATATATATATATATAGACACGTGCCGCATACTCTTGCCTGTTGGTTGGCATCCACGGTGTAAACTTCTCAGATTGGGAGTTCGAATCCACTCTGGCATAGTTGGCCATAAGGAGGTTGTAGCTGAATTGTTAGACAAATTAGGAGTCGCTGGAGGCCCGTTAACTGCCTCAGGCCATTCCATTCAATATAGAGAGAGAGACACACACCACTTAATTCTTATGTTTTAACATATTGAACACCAAAATTTTGATTTTTTACATTCATAACACTTAAATTTGACATATCATATAAAATATTACTATTACTAAAATTTAAAATCTGAAATACAGCTATTTAATCATAGGCAAATAAGTATATGTAAAAATAGAACATAATTATGTGGTGCATATATGTATTTCGTAATTTTTTTAAATATATTTAATCAAATATTTAGGGCTGTCTAAACGGCTCGTTATTTGCAAATAGCTCGTGTTCGGTTCGTTTGCTAAGCTAACAAGCAACACTCTTTTGTGCTGGATATATAAACGAGCCGAACACGAACAAAGATTTG
>NW_018164444.1:71914465-71987823 GCF_001263595.1 Phalaenopsis equestris | reverse complement strand
TCTTCCCACAGACGGCGCCAATTGTTGTGAGATATGTACTTCCTGGCATAGAAATGAGACGAAAAAGAACACAAGCAAACAGAGATCGTTTACGTGGTTCGATCCAACTGGATCTACGTCCACGGGAGGGAATCAATCAAATAGTTCACTAAGGCAAAAGAAATGGAGAATACATAGCTTATACATAGAGATGAGCCCTCATCTTCCTTCTATGACCTCCCTCTCAAACAACACCTTGATACAAGGCCTCAAGATGCTCTCATCCTCTCTAGCTCTCTAGCTATTCTCTCCTTCTTTGTGGTAGCTTAAGATATCTTCACTTTTCACTCCTAAGTCTCACACCCTCTCTATTTATATAAGCAAAAGAGTGGTAGGTGAGATATATGTGAGCAGTAGGTGAGAGATATGTGAGATGTTGTAGGTGAGCGGTACCACATTACAAAAGTGTTATTTTACTTTAGTTCAATAATTGAGGTTCAAAATAACAAATACGAATAACACGAACCAACATTTGTTCATTCCTGTTCAGCTCGTTTTGACTTGAAATACTAATCAATTATAATTATATATATATATATATATTAATGAGTATTATTTAAAAAAAATTAATTGACTACAACTCTGCAAACATTTATAATCAATTAAAATTATTAATTAAATTTATTAAATTATATTTAAATGAAGTTTTAATATAAACAATTAGATTTAAAACTTGCCATAACTTTCAACATTTTATTATTGCATGATTAGAGTTGTCAAAACGACTCTTTGTTCACAAACAACTCGTGTTTTGCTCTCTAAAGCAAACAAGCTGAACACGAACGCACTTTTGTGTTCGAAATATAAACGTGCCGAACACGAGCTGAGCCAGGGCTCGCTCCTGTTAGGCTCGTTTACACCCTAACAATATTCCGCTTTTAGTACTAATTAAAAAGACTAACTAAACTTGTTATTTACAAATCAATCACCCTTTTTCATCAATTCTTCGCGTTATAACTAAAATATCGAAATTCAAGATAAAACTCCAATCAATATTTTTATATATTTTTTATGAAATTCTAAAAAAAATTACATAAATATTTAATTTATAAATATCAATATTTTAAAGGATATATATGTAATTACACTAATTAAAAAAATATGACAATTTATTACAGCCGAAGTCTGAGACAAAAAAATCTAATCGTATCGCATGAAATCTAATCTTTTAATAGCTATCGCCATCAGCGATTATAATGAGACTAAAAAGGGCTTAGCAGCAATGAGTTAGGAATAAAAAAACTTGTAGGGTACTTGATAGATGTTGGGTCCGGCGTTGACTGACCAGACTTGGGTGGACCGTTGGGAAATGGCTCCAAGCTAAGCACTGAGCTTTTTGGACTTGGCAGCTTGCAATATTTGAATTTTTTTTTTTTTTTTAAAGGATAAATTTTAATGTGCGTGCATCATTTAATTATAATTGTTTTAATGATGTGATGTCTTATTTTTGGTAGCTAGTTAGATTGCATGTGATTTTATTTAAAATATGTTACCATTTTTATATGGTATAGAAATCATTACATTGATAAATTCTAATGTATTTATATATGTAATATCCACATTTTGATATTTTGTACTTACAACACGTTTGCGTCATAAAACTGTGTGTTGACTTTTAAGAAGATAGTGATTGCGATATTTTTGATTTGATGTTTAATGTTTGGGTGATATGTGTGTAAATGCCCCATAAATTTGTTATGACACATAGTGGGGCTATAATTTCGTAGCAGCGTGTATTGAGCACATGTATTATGGTGAGAGCACATTGAGCTTAGTTGCTCATGTGGTGATCATGTAAGAGTTGAAAAGCATAGTTGTCATAAAATAGGATCAAGTTTTAAGTGTAATAATCACTGACCTAATTTGGTAAGATAATTGTTGTCTTTTATATATCCAATTTACTAACTTTTCTATCCATTTTGTTATTAATATTTTTGGTAAATTGATATTATTTGTTGAAGCTTTTATATCACTTAGCATTTTTATTCATTTTTTGTTCACTTCTTCTTTAATCACATAAGTATTTGATGCACCTAAGCATTGAGATTTTTTGGTTGGGAAAACCATCGTTTTCCACAACATTAATTTAGAAAAACATCTAGTTGAATGGTTCTTTCAACAAAATGGGTTCATTTAGGAATTAAGGGTCCGTTTGGGCAGCTGCAGCTTATTAAGAAGTAGTTGTGAAACAGTTGAAGGATAATCAGATGTTGCAAACAGCTGCAATGTCTATTAAAATTTTGTTTTTTGAAAATATTTGATCACAGCTAGAAAGATGCTACCGTACGTAGCTACAACTGGTGAGAAAATGATGATTTCAACGGTAGCTTTTTAAAAAAGCCGTCAAAACTCAGTTTATCCAAAAGGGGCAAAATTGTGATGTGACGCTGCACCGCCACCACACCGCTGCTCCAAATGGACCCTAAATGAGCCCTCATTTGCATCATAATTTCCTTAGCTTGGCATTAATGCTAAAAATCACCTATATATAAAAAAAAAAATGATAATGCACATTAGTTATAATAGGTGAATGATCGCTAATGATTATATGCAAATTAACTTTTACTTAGTTGATTTATTACAATTTTGCTCACCTCATTATGTGATAGAAGTTCTTCTATTATAGAAAGTCCACTATTTGTATCTTTCAATAGTCAATCATGCTACTTTTCATATTTTCATCATTCATGCTCAAATTGAATAACATTCTAGACTATAGCTCAAGTACTAGTTATGAATGATGGAATCTACTCTCTCTCTATTACAATAACAATTATTTATAAGAATGTGAGAGAAACAAACTCACAAGTAGACCAAATATATGAGATTTTTCTATTGTAATAAGAGTTGAGAGAAAATATTCACTATAGAGAATATCAATAGAGAATATAGGATAAGCTATCAAAACCATCTGAAAAACTCACTAATTTTTTTAGTCGATAATTTAAAAGTTCAAAAAACATCTAAATGGACAAAAATAAATTAACAACTGAAATACTGGCTAAAATTTCAGTTGTTCTAATGTAATGGTTGAAAGAGCAACTGCCGCTTTCAGTCAGTTCATTAAGTATTGAAAATTGGTTGATTACCGACTTAAATTTCAACCAGTAAATATACTAACTGAAATTTCAATCGTTAATCAGTCAAATGTCGTATTATATAAAACCGGTGAGCCAAAAGTTGTCATTTTCCTTGCTTCACAATTTGTTTTTACTCTTGATGATACGCGGCGACAACTTCGCTCAACACCGATTTCTCTCCCCTTCCTTCCTCTCTCTCTCTCTCTCTCTCTCTCTCTCTCTCTGTGTCTCTCTCTCTCTATGCTTTATGCCGGCAACTCGCTTGGCATAGATTCCTTGCTCGGCTCATGATCTTGACAAGGAATCCATGCCAACCACTCAATGCTTATGTGTTTACATATCTAATTCACTTACAGGGTGTTTGGCTGAAAGTAAGACTTAGCGTTTGTACTATTTGATAAATACGAAATTCATATATCTATTAAATTCATCATCTCCATGAATTTAGTAAATCTGGATTTAAGCATAATTGAAGGCAAAATTTTAGACCCAAAATCTGAAAACTTATGCATCCACAACACTTGCATTTTTTTTTTGTTCAACTGAATTTAATAAATCCGATGATAAATGTCACTTTTAATTATGCATGAAAGTGTATATTTCACACATGTCACCATAGTTATGCATAGAAACTTGCACTTTCTAAGAGTTATGTTGCCTTTTTAATGTATTATGAATGATTTTGGTGGTAAACATGCGAAAAGTAAAGTTTAAGTGTTAGATATGTACATGCATAGGTATTAGGGGCGTTATGTATGTAAATGCCCATAATTTTTTTAGATCATTTAGAAAAAGAACTATTGTACTGGACTCCTGTTGAATCGAGAAAGAGGTTTTGTTTTACATTTAAAAGCTTAAAGATATGGAAGAGGCTCCAAATTTCTCTCCAAAAATGGAGTCTATATTTGCTATATCATTTTGAGAAAGAATGCTTCTTTTGCAAAAGAATTGCTCAAGTTTGCACTCAAACTCATCAGCATTAGGCTAATTGCCATTATACCCTTATTTTTTTTGCACTCCATTAATAATGCGGCTACTCCTAGAAAGCCAAATTGCATGCATGTTACTAAAAGTTAACCATATGCATATCTTTTGCATATTTCACTCTTTTCATCTCCCTAGTACATGTCTACAAGAGCCTTTTTCTAAATTATCAAAAAAATTAGAAATATGTTTAATGTTCAAACAATATTGAATTTCTTAATTTTTTAACGTGATTGAGGGTCTGTTTGGGGTAGCTGTAGCTTATTAATAATTTGCTAATAAGCTGATTAAAAATAATCTGTTGATAAGCTAGGTGCGGTGACTATTACAAGTTTTTATTTTTTTGGAAAAGCCAGACCATACCCAGAATGCTGCCACTGCACCTAGATAGGTGCGGTGTGAAAACGCTGTTTTCAGCATTTTGAAAACGCATAAGCTGCTAAAACGCAGTTTACTAAAACGCAGTTTACTAAAACGCAGTTTACCCAAACAGACAAGATGTGTTTTTAAAACGTTACCGCACCAAATAAACTGCCCCAAACGAGCCTTGAATCTTTTTTTATTTCTCTTGATTTATATACCACCATTTTAACTTTGAAAAAGTGAAACATAACTTTTCATTTATAGGTGAATGTTAGGAGTTAGATATGTAAATGCATAAGAATTGAGTGATGTGTATGTAAATCATCCAAAATTATATTGTATACAAATATTAAGGAGTTGATGTTCGCTCATAATAACTTATATATCCTCCTTGTCTTTGTATATATTATAGAAGATAACTTAAATGAGTACATTTTAAAAAGTCTCACTTAAAATATGTCATCTTAATTTGATTGAATAAAGGGCAATGTGCATGTCCATCACATAATTCTTATGTATTTACATATCTCACACTTAAAACTTTCATATTTACATGCATAGCACTTTAATATCTTAAGCCTATGCATTAAAAGTTCTATTTCAAGGTTAAAAAGTGATAAACGTGCTACTTTTGATATGATATTATAAATTTGTTTGTTTTGGGGTGTAATTATGAAAGAATGGGTGTCATATATGTAAATACATAAGATTTGTGTGGCATGTATGTAAATCCCCTTGGAAAAAAAAATTCACAAATAGAAGTAATTAAAATTTTCTTAAATTAAATTCATCCAGTCGTACATGAGGGTATATATATATATATATATATATTCTTCTTTATTTTATTTCTTAAGAAACATGTCCTCATTAAAATACACTAGAAGACTAATTGAGAAACATTGCACTAAGTAAAGCAATATTCTATGAAATTATGACTGCAATCTTGGTTTATTCTGCAGCTACTGCAATATGTGTCAGTTTGCCGAGCTCCGACGCACAGGAGCCCGGCCCAAGCAGAAATTCATTTTGGACTAAGTAAAGCAATATTCTATTCTTTAAAGAAGTTTGTGTTCTGCTCGTTCGCTAAGTTAACGGGCCGAATACGAGCAAAAATTTGTTCGTTTGTGTTCGATAAATTTTAGCCCGAAATACTACTAAACAATTATATATATATATCTTTGATGAGTAATATTTTTAAAAAAATTAATTGACTACAAGATGAGTAGTATTTTAAAAAAAAAATTAATTGATTACAGGACTATAAAGATTTATAATCAATTAAAAGTATTAATTAAAAAAATAGAATAAAAATTATTAAATTAGAGTTAAATGATACTTTAATATAAACAATAATTTTTAAATCTTGCATCAATTCTTAATATCTTATGACTAAGTGATTAGGGTTGTCAAAACGACTCTTTGTTTGTGAACATCTCGTGTTCGACTCGCTAATAAAACGGGTCAAAAACAAACACAATTTTTGTGTTCGAAATATGAGCTGTCTGGGCTCGCCCGTGTTTGACTCGTTTACACGCCTAAATACATGAGATGTGCGTGGTGTATTTATAAATAATTTTTTAAGAGGGAAATGCATGTAAATATTGTAATTTTAAAATATTATTTTCTTCTTACCCTGGCAGGTGGCAATAAGCAACAACCCACCGCTCGCCGTTCAGTGGCCTCACCGGTCCCCACATCTCTTTCAAATTAATACTACTCGGTGGACCCCAATACACGATATTGACCGTTCATTGGATCAATCATTCATCTTGACCGTTGAATTAGTCCTCAATTAGTATTATTAATTAAAAATAAATCATGGTTTATTGTTAATTAATTTTCCGCCGTGGTAGACCAGATGTCTGTCTCTGCATACGGGCACATTGCCTTCGTGTTATGGCGCGTCGAAAACCGCTATATATATATATATATGCAAGTGAGAGTATAGAGAAATTACTATTTAGAGAGAGATGTCTTTCAATAGAATGGTCTTTCTCCCGATAATTATTAGTATGATATCAATAAATTTTATAAATAGACATGAATTTCGAGATATTTTTTAATAAGAAATATTTAAATTCAAATTAAAAATTATGTAGAATTCTGATTTCAATAAATTTATAGTCAAACTTGCCAGTTCGATGAGACGGACCCACTGACACCAAAATTCGCCCAGTCTGAATCAAATCAAGCTCGGATTCAATAGTTTAATTTTTTTTTGAAAGTTTTGGGCAACAAATTAAAAGCTCGAATGAAATCAAAATATGTCAAACTTATAGTCAACTCGAGCATCTCAGTAAGAAAAAATTGACAAGCCCAAGTTTATTCAATTTTAACATCATGAAAACACTCAAATGTCCAAAAAAAATACCATCTGATCATGAGAATCTCTCCAGATCGTCTGGTGTAGTCATCTAGATTTTTCCTCATTTATAGGGGAGGCGTTCTAAGACTCTATAAATAAAGCCCTACCCCATTCATTAAAAAGGGGACATGGAGCTAGAGTAGGACCAGAAGGAATTGAATTCTAATGATGTTCAGAATCAAAGACCTGAGGATGCTTCTTGCTCCCAAAGCTGTCGACCACCGTTGATGATGTGAATCAATTTTGTAATATATTCATGTTTATATCTCATGCATTATTTCTTTTTTTATGATGAGTTTACGCTTTTAGAATGTGTGTTCACCATATTTTGCATGTTATAAATGATGAGCATGTGTCACGAAGCCATAATGTGAAGGCTGACCAAATTGAAGAAGTAATTGCAACATGCTCTCTGTCGGAAGGAACACCAAACCAAGCAAAGGAATAGGGGACTTGGCGTTGGCATAATTACGTTGGAATTAGGCGTAACCACACTCCTTGTGGCATACCAAAGTTACGTCGAGCTCCGCCTAAAGATGATTTTGGCAAGAATTTTGAGGTTGTTTGTGCTCAAGACACTTATGGGTTATTGGGGGCTACTTCTTCTGGAGTGGTGAAGAGGACATGTCTTGCTCTGCGGTTTCCTTTATTAGTTTTCTTTTGGAGGAGACTTCTAGAGAGTTTTTCTTCATGAGTTGTGGGAGTTGAGATAGAGTGGGTGGTTTGTGTGCACTTCTACAAGGGAAAACCAAGGAGAGTTGGCATTGTATCGAGAGACTTTTTTGCCATTGCAATGGACAACAACTTACTTTTGTGTGAGTTTCATGTACATGTAACACTATTTCTTGAACTTCTAATTGTATACTAGAAGCACAACTAGGTTAACACACATTCACATAGTAAAATAGATATATTGTTAATAGGAGAATAGAACTTAGATAAGGGACAAGAAGATTCCTAGAAAAAGCTGCATTGCTAAGTCCCTTTCACTATAACAAGGTTTCCATTACTTTTTAAGCCCTAAACATAAGCTAATGAGGATTTGTCCATAAATGTTAACAATTACGTGAGAAACTCAAAAGAAAAACATCGATGAATCACTAGACTCATGCCACTTGAGTATGAGTCTTAACAACTTTAAAAAATCTCAAGGATTTTCATGCTATTTTCTAATTTTTGCATCAGAATTTTAGAACATTTTACTTTCTACAAATCTAAACCTTTAAGCTAAACTTAGTGGTGTAGTAAACTAGAAATCAACCTATTAAACTAAATTTTCTCTTGGGATCGACATGTGAATTTTAACTTTGTATATTACTTGATGGACACATATACTTTCGAGTGCTATACAACAATTTTAATCCTCAAGTTTTTGGCATTGTTGCTGAGAAAACAAAATAAAACATTAAATGTTAGGAGAATTTTAGTGTAACTTCTAAAAATAACTGCTTATAATTCGTCGTAGTCATAATACGATGACAGTATCCAAACTCTTGAAGTTTTCTTCTCACAACTTGGATTAATCACACAACCTAAAGATTGTGTAACGTCACACCTCAAAGATGGTGTACCTCCCCGCAATAACTGCTTACAACTGACATAGTCAAAATACGGTGACAATCTCAGAACACCTACAGTTTTCTTCGCCTAGCTTTGTATTATGAGCTAAAACCTACGTTGTCCATAGTTCATGTAGCTCTCACGATTTCCTACGTGACCAACTACGAATTATGTGATCCACGACTCATGCAGCTTTTAACTCTGCGGCCTACGAACATTATTTTTGGTTATCATCATGACATACATGTGGACTTATTCTACACGGTTTACAACTCATGCAACTTCTAACTCTAAC
Organism: Phalaenopsis equestris; assembly: GCF_001263595.1. Lineage (NCBI taxonomy): Eukaryota > Viridiplantae > Streptophyta > Magnoliopsida > Asparagales > Orchidaceae > Phalaenopsis > Phalaenopsis equestris. The sequence continues at coordinate 71,979,137 of NW_018164444.1, read as the reverse complement.
TCTGTGGCTTACAGATGTTAGTACAACTCACTATAATGGCCTCGGTGACTACCTACATCCTATGTGGTCCACATTTCTTGCAACTCTCAGCTCCTAGCTCTGGGGCGTACGAACATTATTGCAGCTTACTATCACAGACTACGTGACTAATTACAACCAACATTATTAACATCTCATGCAACTCCCAACTCTGGTCTCTGTGGCCTACAATTTCTATTAAAATTCACCGTCATAGCCTATGTGACCAACTACGGTCTGCATGGTCCATAGCTCCTGTAGCTCCCAATTTCGTGCTATGTAACCTACGAACATTATTGCCGCTCACTACGACCTACAGTGTTTTCCACATAAAAATTGTTGTGTCTCCTCATGCTACTTTTCTTTTTATCCGTATGTTTGTTGAATCTCATAGTACAATGAGACATTAAATTATCACTCTACCGTATGGATCTTCCGACACAATCAATTATCATACATTCCCTCTTATTTTTCAATTTTATGCGATTTTTGTAGTTTGACTCGCAACATCAAATAATTACATATAGTATTGTCACAAAATAAACCACTATGACAATCTAATGTAAACATGATTAGAAAAGTTTTAGGCTTAGGTTGATCTGATTTTCAGGTTGAATTTTGGCCTAAAATTATGACTTGTTAAATATTTTAGAATAACTTTGGAGACTTGACCCATCAACTCTAAGTTGGCCCATGTTAACTTGATCATGCAAGTTAAGTTCAATTCAACCGAGTTTAAGGCTAATTCAAATTAGACTTTTTGACACGTTTAATAAACAGGTTAGATCAGGTCAAGTCACAATGAGTTTGAACCTAACCCATTAACTTGAATTGGCTGGTCCCAAAAATATGATTGATTTATGATATTCTTTTTAAGTTCAAAACATTCGCTTATTATTTCACATAAAATCTAAGGTGAGGATAAGGGGGTTGGTAGGCTGGTAGCCGCTATTATGACTTTTGGCATTTACATATATACCACCCAATTTCTATGTATTTACATATCAACTTTTAAACTTTGATTTTTATATTTATATCATCTAAATCTTTCATTTCACATTGTGCATGTCGACATATTTTGATATATTAACATACTTTAATATTTTGAAAAACAATTCTTAGGATATAAATTGTCTGACTTTGACTCATATATATATATATTATAGCAACATTTATTCACAAGTATGGTCTACCTACTCATCAATCAAGTGGAGTGTGGCATTTACATACATTACACATACTTCATATGTATTTACATATCCACCTCCTAAACTTTAATGTTTACATTCACAGCCCTCAAATACTTTACATTAACTAAGAAAGTATACTTTTTTTATCTATTTTTTAATTTTTTATTACCTTATACTTAAATTAAATTATTTTAAAAAATATGTATAAAATAATTTCTAGAAATGTTAAGTATTTAATAAGAAATCATAATGCTGACATTATCATCGTTAGCTGTCACCGTAAACTGTCACCGATCGTTATTGTGAGACGCCTCGAACTATTCTTAAGAAACTAATTATCTTTTATTTTATGTTAAAATATAAATGAAATAAGATTAAAAAAAATACAAAGACCCCGACAAAAGTGATCCTAAGCAGGGTTCTAGACGAACCGAACACGAACGAACAGAGTTTGTGTTCGTGTTCGGTTCGTTTGAAATAAGCTCGTATTCGAAATTGTTCGTGAAGTCACTGTTCGTGTTCGTTTCTTAAAGAACAAGCCAAAGACTAGTTGTTCGCAAACGACGAACCAGTTTGATATCCCTAATATTAAGATATATAAATAATATACTATATTAATTATATAACTTATATTATATAAATATATAATATCTATATTAGTATATTACTAATATAGTATATTAATATATTATTATTATTAATTTATTATATATTATAATTTTTGGTTCTTTTAACTAACATAACGAACTTGTTTACTTAATAAACGAATCGAACACGAACAGTTCGCGAACAACAAGCTTTTTTGACAGCCCTAATCCTAAGCGACATGTGGGTCCCACACTCATACCTAAACTTTCATGTTTACAAGCGTAGCACTTTATTTGTGCATGAAAATATGAATTTGACTATTAAAAAGTGTTTATTAGTTTTATTTTTTCAAGTGATGTAAAAAATTTGAGCGCTATGTGCGTAAATAAAAAAGTTTCGGTGCGAGATATGTAAATATACAAAAATTGTGTGCCATGTTCAAAAACAAAAAATTATTATAAATATAAATATTAAATTTGAAACGTTAGATATGTAAATATGCAGAAATTGTGTGATATGTATGAAAATTTCCTTCACATTTTTCATCTCAGGGGTCTTGGCTTCCCGCATAATGGCAAGAGTTTGAGTAAACTAACTCTAACCCCTAACCTCTAACATTTATAATTTAATTTACTCAACATACCCCCACAAAAAAATAAAAATTATTTTCTGGGCCGATTTTCCGTGATAAATGTGCCTCTATTATAAAGTTATCTGTAACTCTGCAATTGCGTGGTCAAATTTATATAAAATTGAAAATGTTTGGAAAATTTACATATGCAGCACACATTTCTTATATATTTACATATCTTACGCATTTTTCATATTTACATACATAACATTTTCGTGATTTAAATTTATGCATGAAAGAGTTGTATGCCACTTTTGAGAGGAAAAATATTACATCAGGACTCCGAACGTAGAGCTACCTTCGGATTGCAATAGTTAGAAATATTCCGCCGTGTTATAGGAATATTCCATACGCGTTATTTGTAAAAAATAAAGTGTTGTTCGAGTATTATATGGTGTTATTTATATTATTTTGCGATGTTATTGGAATATTTCCCCGCGTTACTTGATTTGGGGCTGTGTTATTCGATATATTCCCCGTTTTACTTCAATTTCCACTATGTTATTGGAATAACACAGCTTCAAATCAAGTAACTGGGGAATATTTCAATAACACTTCAACCCCAAGTAAGGCGGGGAATATTTCAATAACACTATAAAATAATCGAATAGCGTCATATAATACTCGGATAACACTTAATTTTTTACAAATAACGCAGATGAAATATTTCTGTAACACAATGAAATATTCCTAACTATTGGACTCCGAACGTAGCTCCACGGTCGGAGTCTTGAAGTAATATTTTTCCCTTTTGAGAAGCGGTAGTAGTGCTATTTTTATATAGTGATAATTTTGATATAATGTCAAGGATTTAAGGACTTCTAGAAAGAAGTTCTGCATGATAGATGGGTTGGACGCTGAAAGAAAAGAGTTTGAGAGAGATTTTAAGGACACTCTTGAAGGTTGTCTTCCTCCTTTGGTGGAAACCTTATAGGGAGAGTTTTTAATTTGTTTGTGAATTATTAAAATTTGTATGAGAGGGGAATTTGATGACTTTGCAGAGAAAACAATTTCTTATAAGTTTTTCCTATCTTTATTGCTTGCAATAGATTCCCACATGGTGATTTTCGCTATGGTTTTATCTATCATGAGCGGCTAAACTTTTATTTGTATTTTTGTGATGTAGGGAGTCGTGGATTTATCATGGTTTTTCCGTATTGTTTTTCTATTAAGCGTTTCTTCGAGCTTTTTAGGCCTTGCAGTTGGTTAACCTCTGTCTTAATTTAGTCATAGTCTGACCAAATAGAATGTTAAAATTTTTTGTGAAACTACGACCTCTAACTATTGCGTAGTGGAAACGAAAGTTATCCACATAATTCTGAGAGGATAGACATATAATAGTGGAATTATGCAATCTTTCTTGTGGATTGGAAAAGTCATGCATAATGCCATGAGGATTGTGGAAGCCCTAATGTAATGGATTTCAGGCTTCTTTTGACTTAGACATAGACATAATGTGCACTATGTTCCCGATTGACAACAATCATGTAGGAAATCATTTAGGAAAAAACCTGATCGTCGTGATCCCCGAGTCACAGAGGCACGAGCCTCATTTATCTTGAAGGAACTTATGAACTTTCCCACTGTTTTCTGCTTTCTTTCATTGTCAAGTACTCTGTTTTGTTAAGAAATTAGGACTTACACTTTTTTCAAATTAACGTCAAACTAGGTTAACTAAATTATTAAACTAGAGATTTTTTTGTGGAAAAAAATATTACACTTTCTCCGTGGGATCGATACATAGTACTTTTAAAGCACGTTACTACTCACGTGCAATTACGTTGTACAGCCGACTTACAACCCGGTAAGTTTTGGCGCATCAAGTTTTTAGCGTCTTGTCGGGGAAAGACCTTAATAGTTGGTTATGCTTATAAGAAAACTTAAGTTAAAAAAATTAAGATCTAAGTTTGAAACTTTTTTTTCTTATTTTTATTTTATATTTTGTATTTTTGTTATTGTATTTGTATTTTTGTTGTGTTTCTTTGCAGGTGCTGAAAAATTTAAAAAAACGAAAAGGCCAAAAATACTTTGTTGTTCATTTATTGTATGTTTTTTCGTTTTTTCTTGCATATTTTTTTGTTGCATTTAATGCTAGTATGCTGACTAGCTTGTGTGGGTTAGTGCTTTTAATTTGTTCATTTCATATTTAGTTCTGACTCGGAGATTGATTTTACATTCAGATGTCTTAGAAGATTAAACTTAATTTCTGAAACACCAGTTGAGATGGTTGACCCTAACTCCCCTACCTTGAAACCAATTATGGAGTATGTCAATGCATCTATTGAAAGAATTCCACATGAACAAAACTAGCCATCTGTAGAAGCCAAAACCTTCGAGTTGCGACATGTCATAATTCAAATGGTTCAAAACAATCAGTTTGGGGATCTTTCCACTACCATTACTTGGCCAATTTTCATGAACTATGTGCCAACTTTCGATACAATGGTGTGCCCAATGATGTCGTTAGACTGAAGCTTTTTTCTTTTTCTCTCAAGGATAAAACTAAGGTATGACTTAACTCCCTTGCCTCAGGATCAACCAAAACCTGGAATGACTTAGCACCCAAATTTATAGCCAAATACTTTTCTCCAACCAAAACAACAAAACTTAAGAATGACATTACCCTTCGGCCCGACTGACCGCTCTAGCCCGGGCGGCTGACCACTTCGGTCCGACCGGCCGCCCGACCCGTTCGACCAATCACTTTGATCCAGTCAGCCACCTTAGTCTGACTGAGGAAGCTGACTACGTTGTTCCGCGCTGACCACCCCGATCGACCCAATGGGTCGAATAACCAACTTCACTTACATAGTGTGTTGTTTGAATTGCATGATTGTTGACTTGGTCGATTGAATGCCATCGGTTTGATCATAATAATCGACTACTTTTCATTGACTTGGTCGATCGGCCTATATCGGTCCAATCGATTTGATCAGCTACCTTCATTTGATATGTTGAATTTGTTAAATGCTTTTCACATTGCATGCATCACCACATCTACACTTGCACCTGTTGTGCACTTGTGAGCATATGCTTATAACGAGTGTTCGTGCCTCTCATAGGTAAATCACTTGACAAACTTGCTCTACGAAATTTTCGCATCATGGCGCCCTATGTCACTAGTGTTTGCACTCACACTAGCATTCCCTCTGCTGTTTGCTTTGCATGATATTTTTTCATAGTCATTATCACATGCTTGAGTTGCATTTTGAGTGTTCATTCATACACTCACCCTACTTGTATGATTCTATCCAATGAGAATGATCGTTCTCAAAAGTCATTGTTCTTTGTGGTACACTTGCTCACTCGAGCCAATGCCTCCAAGGTATGTCCACACCTTCCAAGCTAATGCCTCCCCATTACACTCTAACCCTTTCGGGTCATTGCCTCCATGGTACACCCATCCTTTGGGTTGCTACCACCAAGGCACGCTCAGTCTTTCTGGTCACTGCCTCCATGTCGCACTTATCATTTGGGTCGTTGACTCCATGACACTCTCAACCATTTAAAATACTGTCTCCACGTCGGACCCATTCCTTTAGGCCACAATCTCCACGAAAAACCCACCCCCTTCAGGTCACTGCCTCCATGGCACGCCTACCTTTCAGGTCACTGCCTTCATTATACACCCATCCTTTTGGCCGCTGCCTCTATGGCACGCCCACTCCTTGTTGTCACTGCCTTCATGACACATTCATTCCTTTGGGTCACTATCTTCACGACACATCCACACCATTTGAATCACTGGCTCTACAACACACCCACTCTTCGGCTAATTGTCTAAATGGCACACCTATTCTTTGTATTATTGCTTCCATGGCATGCCCATCCTTTTGGGTCACTACCTCCACGACACACCCATTTTTTTGAGCCGCTACATCCACGACACACTCCTCACTACTTTATCATATGATTGCTTGCATTTGCATTTATATGCATGCATAGATAGCAAGCCAGAGTCGATAGGCAAGTTACCTCGCATTGGTCATGATGCCTTAATGAGCATTGTTTGTTGGGTCTATCCCGACAAGCAATGCCAGTTAAGGCACCAAGATTGACAGAAGTATGACTATGTTAAGGATCCAAGGGATCTAACTTGTGTCACTCTGTATTTTATGTGTTTTTCTTTAATGTCCCTTATTTTAAAACTAATAAAATATTTTTCTACTTATTACATTTGCATAATGTTAAAGTTATGCATGTAGCAAGCCAAGCCATACGTAAGGCCAAACCTTTTCAAAATCCATCCAGAGTGACATCCTTTTAGATCCCTTGGATTTTTGGGACTGGGATGGTGTGGCGACACCATTAAAGTCATAAATACCCGAAGACTTACCTAGAGCACTTAGATGTTGGTTAGGACGCCTTCTCGTTAGATTGTGTGCTAGACAAGGATTTAGGATGCTAGTTAGTCATTTTTGATGTCATGACTATAGTTCTTTGTTGATATGGTTGATCTAGCTCAGCCTCACCTTTTGCGCTTTTGGTGTGTATGCAGTTTTACTAATTTCAATATGTGTGGTAGTATATTAGGTCGGTCTTCTTGCTGGGACCCATACCTAAAATACACACCACACTTGTAACAGGGAGGAGCAATGTAATGATTTAAATAATAACTCTTTTCTACAGCGCTGCTTGGTCCCCCTGTCAGGCAAGACTCATATGTGTTGCATGTTTGTTAGCTTTATCACTAACGTTGTTTTCATGTGGTCAAGTCTTTTTTTTTTAAACTTTCTTATAGACTTTTTAGAGTCTTTAGATGAGTCTGTACTATAAATAAGGTACGAGCACGAGATATGAGGTGTCAGGTAGGTGGAACCATGTGACGAGGACTAGGAGCTGTTTACTAGTGTCTCGTATCTTAATTCTAAATCTCCTTGATGTATAGAATTAGGACTAGGTGTGTACTTATGTGGTGTCTGACTGCCCTTTTCTTTTTTGGGGTATGCCATCGACCCGGCCTCATCACCCTTTTATTATTCTATATGTGGTTTGTTTTGTTATTTTTCTTGCATGCTTATATGCTAGAATTAACTTCGATTTTTTTAGATTATGTTTTGTTTAAGAACCAATCGTTATAACTTAGACTCTCTAAGGAACATAATTTTATAAAATTTTTCTACAAGATCATAATTAAAAAATTAAATTAATTAAAATTTTGGATTAAAAGATTCAAAATTTTTAAAATCTGCACTTTTTATTTTCCTGCATGACGAGGCCAGATTTTAAACGGGTTGCAAAGCATGACCTTCAACCAAGTCATTCTAATAGGGCATCGACGCTTAGGACTTGAATAGATAAGCATACCAATTGCATGTCATAAGGAGAAGCCCCTGTGCTTCTCTAATATGATTGACCCAACATAAATTTCTATTTAGGTGATTGTCTAATGCGCTTAAACTGCTAGTGGCTTCCCGACCTAGATGGTCTGTATGTCCTTTGTTAGGAATGTTTCTAGATTTGTAGTTGAACCTCCTTTTCTCTTCCTTTTTAGTGACATCCTTGTTATTTAGATGGGTATAAGTCTCACCTCTTGGAGCTCTACCTGATAGTCATAGGATAAAACTTTGTTCCTTTGAACTTAAGCCACGGAGATTCCCACGGATGATGTAATTTACAAATTACTGATCAGAGATCTCTAGATAGGTTAGGTCGACTACATTCACGACTGTGTAGACTTAGAGTCCAAGTAGCTTGGAATAACGAGTCCATGGTGCCCCGACTTGGCTACCTCTACATGTTAGGGATTACTCCTCCCTTCTTTTGACTAACTACTTTGAACCATGTCGCTCCACTTGCTTTTGTTGATATCATCTTGACGACCTGATTACCGATGAGTTGCCTTCCATTTGTGATACAATAATTTATTTTCTGTCCTAATGAACCGAAAGTGCTTTAACCTATCGGGATACCCCATCAAGATGATCTAGTTATTTTGTAGGCTCTATGTGCCAATGAGTCCGTTACCCATGTGGGACCATGAGAGACTCACTTTCCACCCCATGACTTAGCGAGAGCTTTGAAAGCATTGGAGCATTCCCCTACGAAATAACTATTCTTTGATAGCTCTGTGCTAGTTGTCACTTTAAATGTAAGCAAAATTCTCTAGATCAAGAGTATTTTTGGGCAACCTACAAGATGTAATTAACCAAGTGGGACACATCCCATTCGAAGCACTCTGGACCCTAGAATAGGCAAACACCCATGAATCAATGGTTGTGGGTAGCTTTCATAGGCATTCTTTCGCCAATATTTGGCACAACTATTTCGGTTTGATCTTGTTCGGACATATATGCTTGGCCTATTTTTGTGAGGTTTGTTATACGAAAGTTCTCCACATTTTTTCACTTGTTTGTGCATCTTTGCGATATGTCCTGCTTTTCTGGTTCCTATCTTTTTCTGATCATTCACAAGATTTGGAAAAGAGATTATTCGGAAAAAAATATATATATATATACGATGATTGACAAGTTGGAGACTCCCTTAAAAATAAAAAGAGAAAAGAACGAAAATAATTTCCATTGATATAAATTTTATATTTTTCTATTTAATTTTTTAAAGTAAATGTTTCTATATAACTTTAACAGAACATTATTAAATATTTTAAAAAATAATTTATTCGTATAAAAAATGATTATGAATAATCACATGCACATAGTCCTTTGAATTCATGCACAATTAGATCATAAGATGGTGCATTTGGATCTCTAACCAAAGTACTTAATGGATTAATAAAAATGCAAGGAGGCACAACTTTCTTTTTCAAATGAAATAGGCATTAACATATAATACTTATAAACTATAAATTTCTTTCTCCTTAAATTGGTATTTCAAAATAAATAAATTGTCATAAGGAAGTGTAATAACAATTCAAAAAATATTGTAACTTCTATTTTTTTTTTTCAAAAAATTCAATAACTTTTAATTTCTTATAAGAGAATGAAGGCATGTCTGAGATGAAAAATATTATAGACAATTCGAAACTTGCTATTTACAGATCAACTACCCTCTTTCATCCATTTTTCAAATTCTCAATCAAATATCAAAATTCATGGTAGAACTCCAACTCATATTTTTCAATTTTTTTTTTTCAAATTCTCAATAGTTTGACTGTAGCAAACATAAATACATCAGTTCGATAGTTTAAAAAAATCAACTGGTTAATTTGTAAATATCAATGTTTCGGCTAGTCCATATAATTATCCCAAATTATTTTTGATCGAACCCAACTCATCCAAATTGATTTGATTCAAGTTTTTGAACTTCTTAACTTGTCAAGCCTAATTAATCTTTAAATTATTGGATTCAAATGTGAACAAACTAGTTTGATCATTTAATTTTTTGAGGCAATTACAAGTTAAGTAGACCAATTCAAATTTATTTATTCATTAATTTAAAAGTCAAACTTAATAGAAATAGCTATTGGCTCCATCTCCCTCAAGTCATTGAGGCATGTAATTTACTTTAAAAATTGTGCTCCAAGTTAGGATTTTTAAGAATCCAAACCACAAGAAAATATTCCCATACTATTTTATTCTTTTATATTCAAAATAAATCTCTTCTCTTTGAGTGATTTGTTTTTATAATAAAGATACATTTTTTAATAAAGAATAGAACTGATATTTTCTTGAGACCTCACCAATTTTTGTAGAAAATTCCTTCAAAGCATTTTTGTTCTGATAAAGTTCCTTCTTTTACCACCATTTCTCGCTTCCTCTGCTCCGCAGATCTCTCCCCACTCTCTCACGCCTCTTTAAAGAGGGGATGAAGTGAAACCAAAAGCTGACGGAGCAGTAATCTTTTCCTCCCGGCAGGTCATCAGCCGCCGCAGCGCGGAGATCTCACTCGATATTGAGCTGGCGAATTCGCCGGAGAGTATCGGCTTCATTTTTGGCGGCGATTAGGGATCAGGATGTACAAGAACCAGTTGCAGGAGCTTGCTCAAAGGAGCTGCTTTTGCCTTCCGTCTTATACTTGCATACGAGAAGGTCCGGATCACGCACCTAGGTTTAAAGCTACTGTCAACTTTAATGGCGAGATCTTCGAGAGCCCTAGCTTCTGCACCACTCTCCGCCAGGCAGAGCACGCAGCCGCTGAGATCGCTCTCAATGCCCTCTCTTCACGCGGTCCTTCTCACTCTCTAGCCGCCAGGATCCTGGTATGCAAGTCCTGTGGATGGAATATCTGTTCCTGGTTTTGTTTTTTAAAATTTTGCCCTAATTTTACGTCTTAGATGGTTAATATTAAGGAAAGTTCGCTCTTTTATATCGATTCTTTCATATTTCTGTGGTAGTTGTATTTGGTTATTTAGGGTTATGACTTGAGAAGTAAACATTCAAAATATGTGATTTTGGGGGAAACAATAGGAATCAGGCTTGAATTAATTGAATCAAGGGGTTGGGATTGTGCTTAGCATACCTATAGCATCAGATATAGTGGCATTATTAGTTACTATTATTAGGTTTGATGATAGAGATGCATGCTTCCTTTTTATTAGTTGATGAGTTTATTTCTTTGAAGTTAGGGTGTCTTTATCCCTTTATTTATTCTTATTTTGACTTTAGGACTCCCATGATTTCTTAGTTTATGTTTGCTGATGAAATGGTGGCAACTTTTGATTTGGGGACATAGATGTATACCTAACCAACTTTGATGTTATCAAGCTAGTTGACTTGATAAATGGAATATTGTTTTCTTACAACTTTTTTTAAGGAAGATTTACATACTTACCACTCTATTCTTATTTATTTACATATCTAACATCTAAAGTTTAATGTTTACGTGCATCCACTTTACTTATGAATGAAAAGGAAATGGTGTTATTTTTTATTTGATATGAAAGATTTTGGTGGTATTAGCATAAAAAAGTAAGTTTGGGAGTTTGATATGTAAATAGATAGGAATTGTGTGATATGTATGTAAATGCCCCTTTTTAAATATTATATATATATATATATATTGAAATGATGTTTTCTATATTCTAAGGCACAAATTTGATGTAGGCGGTATTTGAATCCTAGAACTTGTTAATTTTTCCGATGATCTTTATCAACTAAGTTAGCTGATGCCCATTGTGATGCTTGCCACACCTCAAAGTATGCACATAAATTGATTATTTAATATGTTTTTCTTTTATCAAAAGGAGGTTGCCGGCGAACATGGCAACCCTAATGACATTGAGTTTTGAGATTGTGTTGAAAATGTGTTGACTTGTGGGACATCGACACCACCCTTTAATTTTTATAACAAGGTGCTCTTTGGATTTTAGGCGGTTTTATGCTTTTGAAGTTTTATAACATTTTGGTGTTTTTCTTGTAGTTTGCTTCAGTTTTACTAAAACTTAGTACATGGATTCTAATAATGGCATGACCCTAGTAGATTATAGCTTTTCTATGTATGTTTAAACTTGGCATTTTAGAATGGTTTCATATACCAATCATTGAAATTACTATGAATTGATGAATTTTCTCTTGCTTTTTGTTTGATAAAAGTTTTAAGTGTAATTCACATTTGAATCTTGCAAAAATATCCAAAGAAACAACCCAGACTAGACATTGTTGGATGGCTCTTAATCGCTCGCACTTTATATCTTTCTTCTGGAATACTTAGAACAAAAAAATTGATTCTTTTCTTGATTCAATATCTGCTCCAATCTAACAAACTATTATTAAACCTGAATCCCTAATCTGTATTTGACTATCACCCCCCTTCGTTCTATTTGAATCATACTCTGGTACACCTCATTGTTGCCACTGCCGTATGATCACCAACCTTTTTCTTCGCCCTATAATCCACAGCCTATGTTCTTTACTCACACAGTAGGGCTAGAGCCAGCTACCAATTTCGACCGAAAATAGAGACCAGCTCGTCTTGTATACTCAGCTCCTTCGGTTTGATTCCAAATCTACTTCTATGATTCTTGGAGCTAGTAGCTTTCGTGTACATTTTGCTTATGGGTGGAACCAGTTGCAGCAATCAAAGGACAATATTTTATGAGTCAATTTGGATTGAAGAGTAAAATTGCTACTCATGTATAGCTTGTTAAAGGAAAGCTAGAATTTCAATAGCTTCTATTTAATTGAATTATGTTGATAATATAGGCAAGAGAAAGGACTATTAAAGGAAAATAAAATAATAGAGAATATTTTCAGTAATGAAGATATATTATAATAATAAATACCATCCAGTCCTACTTTAACTATTAACTATATGATATAATATTGATATGAAAAAACATAATAACTCTAATAACTCTTAACACAACTTTCGGTCCATTATTAGTGAGGACATCTAGAGACCAATGACATATTTAAGAACCATAAATAACTTTGTCACTCCAACTTCCATTTTTCACATGTATTCCGATTTTAATTTTCAGATTAACGTTTGCATTTGCATGAGGAGTTCTTGAATCTGGCTAAGGGTCTGTTTGGAATTTCTGCAACTTTTTGTAAAGGTGCTTGTAAAGCTGTTGTGAGAAAAACAACTTTTAAGAAAGATGCAGAGTGAATTTATATATATATATGTATATATATATAATAAACCAGTGAAAAAACAGTTTCTTAAACATAACTATGATGATAACCTGAAACGCAAAGCAAACATAAAGCTGTTTCAAACAGAAACTAAATCAAACATAGCACTTTGATGTCTGATGTCATGGTGTTCTTGCATAGTTAGAACTTTCACAGCCTTAAGTTTTTTTTTTTTTTTTTTTTTGAGAAGATTCTGAAATCTTTGTATTGTGTGGGCCTATTTGGAAATCAGTGCTTAGCAAGTTTTCTTGCTAGCCCCTTGTTTTTAATTGTATGGCCTTCAAAAGCGCTTCTGCAAGGATCTCAATCTGTAAGTGCGCCTTAATTTGAGCAGGATGAGACTGGTGTGTACAAGAACTTACTGCAAGAAGTTGCACAGAGGGTGGGGGCACCATTACCATCTTATAGAACTGTTCGCTGCGGTCATGGGCACCATACTTCGTTCACATGCGCTGTCGAGCTTGCTGAGATATTGTTCACGGGCGAACCAGCTAAGAGCAAGAAGCAAGCCGAAAAAAATGCAGCCATGGCGGCATGGAATTCCTTGAAACAATGTTAGTTTTACATGTTTTTGCGTTATAGCTTGATTTTGATGCTAAAGCTTTCATCTATTATATGAAACTAGTTCACATTAGCTGAGTTTAAAAAATGGAAGATTTACATACTGAACACTCAATTTCTATTTATTTACATATTTATCACTTAAATTCAATTTTTACATGCATTCCCCCTCACGTGCTTGAAAAGGTATATTTCACTTCTTCATAGTTAAAATGGTGGTATTTTTTCGTGTGATATGAAAGAGTTGGGTGCTATAAGTGTAAATAGCGAAGTTTAGATGTTTAGATATTCAAATACATATGAATCGGTGGTACGTATGTAAATACCCCCTCGAAAATATCACTTTATCTGCATTGCATTGAAATTATTAAGAGGCCATTTGGGATCACTTTTTTTTATTTTTTATTCTATTTATTCTCTTGCTTTAAAACAAAACCTATTTGGCTATTTGATTTAGTTTGGCATCACCTTTGTTTTTTGTTTTTTTTTTGTTTTTTTTGCTTTTATTTTTTAAAATATTAAAATATGTTTGGATAGTATAATTTTTATATGTTTTTATTATTTATTTTTCAAAAATAGTGGCGCGCCAAGAAATGAGTTCACTATCCGAACCCGAGAACAACGACGAACTTGAGCAAATCACCGTCGCCAGAGTACTCCTGAACTACCGCTTGAGAGAGAAAATAGCTACGGCAAATAACCCCAATGCTCCCTCATTCCCTAAGAAATTTCTGGTTCATCCTGATAAGAAGCCAATCTCGTTGCCGACTTCGTCTTCCGGATCGAAGATACTGCCTATGATTCGTACCAGATCTTCTCCCAAAACTCGTCCCATCTCCCCGAGACCGATTGATGAATACAGCTTTCAACCACTCAAGTTTCATGGGGCAGGAGCTGCTGCACCTTACATGCCTTTCCAGCATTTCAGAATGTCCTCCGCCGGAGTGGCTGCGCCGGTGACTATAAGAACTTCGGTTCCAGTATTCTCAGCTCCTCCGCTGCCGCCTCCAGCGGTTTATTCGCATTTACCTCCCGTTATGAACTCGCCGTGGCGAGTGGCGCCGCCGGTTCATATCCGTCCTGCTGTTCCTGTTTTCGCAGCTCCGCCAGCGTTATTCCCTGGACCGGTCCAGGTTAGCCAGATTCAAGCGAAGGAACCAGCTTCTAGAGTTGGTGGAACCCAGGTTAAGGTGTGCCCAGGTCAAGTAACTATTGCTGAAGAAGGGAAGAAAGAAGCTTCTCTTGTGACTGCAGTTACAGTAAAGGAAGAAACCCCTGTTGAAATCAAGGTGGAGGCTGCTGTGTTGAGTTCAGTACAGGTGAAGGAAGAAGATTGTGAAGTTGTTTCAGCTCCAGGGAAGGAAATTGTTAAGGCTGATGAAGAAGCTTCTGCTGAAGATTCAGAAAGAAGTGTGATTAAATCTGAGCCTGCTGCAAAAGATGATTTTCAGGAGCTTGAAGTGCTTGAGAACTTGAGAACACTTGAGCTCTGATGGTGTATTGAAAAACCTCTTTTTTTTTTTTGTGGTTTTTTAGGTGGTATGCATTCTGTGCTAGTATTTGGAGATTGTAGTTGGTGGATTTTAGTCCATCATGCATAAATATTAGTTAGTTATTAATGCCGGTGAGATTTTAAATTGAGATTTTAAATTCATTAAAAGTGTTACGCTTGATTAATTAGTTAATTAATTAATTAATTAATTACTATTATATGGCTTGTGGAGGCTAATCCACAATGGACTTCGAAGTGTGATTAGAGGATTGGAAGCATCGTTTTCAATTGAAATTTTGACTATGCATACCACTCAATGCCTGTATTTACATATTAAAAGAATATTTATTTCACTTTTTAAAAGTTATAATGGTAAAAAATAGGAGAGGTATAAATATAATATAGTAAAATTTAGGTGTTCGATGTGTAAAGATATGACAATTGGGTGGCATCTATGTGAAAGCCCCTTCTCAATTTTAATTGGGGTGGGCAGAAACGTCGGGGCAGATTTCTGACGCAGAATCTGCTAGTTGGATTGGTTTTGCAGCACATAATTATGTGAGATTAATATGTTAATATGATTATCTTAAAAAAATATAAAAATATATAATAATCTTGACTATTATAGTTTTTTTTTTTTTTTTTTTTTTTTTTTTTTTTTTTTTTTTTTTTTTTTCCTATCATCTTCACGTGACGTGATTTTATTGGACTTCACATGTAACAACACGTGCAGAAGCCAATATTTTTTCGGAGGTGTAGGAGACATTTTACACCACATAAATTGATGCGGTCATGCATTAAATGTCGCCATTTCTGCCTAAACATTACAATTTCACGTTGAAGAATCATGTCAGCATCAAGATCAATTAGATGGTCCTCATCATAAATAATTAATTAATTAAAAAAAAAAGATGGATCTCATCAAGCATAGAAGATTTTCTTACATTGCCAAGGTTTGGGTTTCCAAATATTTAAAAAAGCAAGGACCCAATTGAGGTTAACTTTTTCATTAAAATAGAAAAACAATTCGGCTCATACCACCTAATTCCTATGTATTTACATATCTAACTCCTAAATTTCACCCTTTTTTTTTTTTACATTTATACCACCAAAATCTTTTACATCATTAAAATTTGAAAAGTAAAAAATACACCAACCCAACATAATTATGTTGGCGGATATGTAAAGACTAAAGTTTTAGGTGTTACAAATGCAAATACATGGGAATTGAATGGTATTTATGTAAATCTCATAATAAATAAAAAGAGAACACATTCAGTTGCTTGATTCTGCCATTTCTCAGCATTTTCTATGCATAAAAAATAAGAATTTGGAAGCCATACAACCCCAGACATAAAGTCAAATATACACAAATATTAAATACAATTATTTTCGATGTATTATTAAAGAAGTATATATGCATTGACAATATTTTTAATGAAACCAAAAATACAAAATAAAATGAATAAACCCTTCACCGTTAAATTAACCAAAAAAAAAAAAAAAAGGAAAATATGAACAAAAAAGTATAATGAAATTCACATAAATCTCATGAATTTATAAAAACCAAAAAAATATAATAATAAGAAAAGGATATATATATATATATCTGTGTGTGTGTGTGTGTGCCGCATTCCTTGTCTAATTGGTAGGCAGAGTCACTGTAAGTTCCCTATGGCAAAAGTTCGATCCCTACCGTGGTGCATGAGAAGTCGAATTATAGGCACATGGCGTGGGCTCTCATCATGGGGCCGGATTGCGCATGAGAATCTATATTTGGGCCTCTGCCAAATATTGATTTCCTTTATATATAATATCTAAATATATATTTTTGAGCACACTCTCTTATTTTTTAAAGTGCTAGAAATACACGAATTCTATCCGTTCGCATCAAGACTGAATAGTCTCCCAATGTTTTTCCCATAACAATGCTTTATAAATATGGATTAGAAAGAAAAAAAGCAATTTAAAAAATAGCAGCTACATTTTCAATCATTTTTTTCTGTATTTCGATATTTTTTCAAGTGCTTGTCAACAGAGCATACATGCAAAAAAAAAAAAAAAAAAAAAAAAAAAAAAAAAAGAAAAAAAAACAAATGAAAACAACAGAAGACTTTCCTATTTCAAAACCATACAGAATAGAGGAGAAAAGTAAAATACATTACAGATAATGACACAAGGTTTTTTTTTTTTGTTGAAGGTTTAGTTTCAAAAGTGAGAGCCGGTGAAGAAGACTGAGTGCCACTAAGGAATCAATTCACACGTTGTACAAGGAATCATCAATTCACACTTTTGAGGGCGTGGGATGCGCATATCTACAGATGATGCCCCCCTCTTCACAAACATCAAATTCAACTTGCAGCAAAAATTATGGTCGCAAGGTCCTTCTTACATGAATAATCACCGGGATAAAACTGTAAACAATATGTAAGGATTGGAGTTGATGAGTCTCACAATTTTTAAATAAATGTTTAAATTATGAATATAAGAATTTACAGGTTCAAATCATTTAATCCAATCCTACTTGCGAGGAGTGCAGTCTACATGACAAATTTCTAAAGATAATAAAATTGATGAATTAAAAATGAATAAATTCCCCGATAATGGCCGTGTTAACTGAAAATCTCAACCGAAAGAGGCAACATTAAAATAAACTTTTCAAATTAAATTTTCAAAGTAACAAAATTAAAATTAATCACTTAAACATTTAAAGAAAATCTCATCCACCGTCCGCAACAGTTTGTCGAGGACGATATACTTTTGATTGACATCAACTTATAAGTAGTGAATGTCATATCAAGTGTATCACAATACTAGTAATTAAAACAATTGTATGTTAGAACGTGGCCCAATTCCTCTATTCGCGTGGTTTTGCCGTCAAATATAACTACAAAACAACGATTACAACCATAGTTCTCTAACCGGGTGATTGCTGCCAAATTAAACCATTATATTACGAGTTTTCTAATAATTTTCTATCATAAGAGTACAATTGATAGTCACAGAAATATCTTCTGTCAACTAAGGTCAACTTAAATATGACCCCTTAAATAAACATCCACCTAGATCTGCAAGGGTCCCTTGGACGACGCAACCCGTGGTTTGTAAAAATGATTTTTCAGTTAGGTTAGGTCGAATAGCTACTCTGATTAATTAGATCAGGAACCACAATGATCCAGGGTGACATAACTATGAGATTTTAATCATGTTAATTGTCATTTCCCCCACTTAAGCTTCAAAGTGATAAATTTTACAACTTAAACCCCGTCTGCTGCTACTATATGTTAAATATTCAACTCTAAATGACCAGCCTTAATCGAAAGTGTTCTCCTGTTATCATGAGGGGTAATTAACCATAATGGGTTTGCTCATATAGAAAACCTCAAACCCCAAATCAAAAAGTCTCGCAAAATAAGAGCAAAATCTCAAAGTAGTGTCTTATCTACATTATCTCATCCGTCTTCTGAAAATGAGACACTCAAAACTCTCAACAACAAAAACAAAATAGATTCCGCAACATTCGGAATTTTCAGAGCCCACATGGGGGGCCTAACAATTTTAGGTAAATCATGCGTCATAAGTCTGTGGTAGTGCATGACAAATATGGCATGAATTTTTAGGTAAAAAGTCCACAACTTCTCAAAGTGTGGCATGAATTATTCAAGAACAAGAAATTTGGTTAGAAACTAATGTAGAAGTTGTGGTAGTGCAGGACGAATGCACCACTATTTTATTTAACTGGACCAATGCAACGTTGTTTTATTTAACAAAAAAAATGCACAATTGTTTATTTAACATTGTCTTCGAATATGGGATGCAAGCCGCATAGCTCCAATAATCACGGGAAACTGTGAGATGGGTGGGTCGAATCAATCTTCATTTCCTTTATGCTTTCTTATATAGCACATTTTGTTTTAGTTATTTCCTATATAAATGTTGTATTAGAGTTTGGAAGTCATTTTTCATGTGTTTTGTATCGGGACAGTCGTCGATCGTCTCTTCTTCCCTTTGAGGGTTGTATCCTAGAATTCAAGATGGTGCTTCAACAATATCTTGGTCTCCACGTGATGATTATTTTCACCATCCCTTTCTACATCCTGCCATGTCACTCACGAACTCCCTCCCTTGCTGCAACAGCTCTCGTACAACCGCATATTGTTGTTTTTCCTATAGTTTTTGAACTCCAACCACCTGTCCTCATTGCCACCACCAAGGGCAGCCATCCTCTTGTTATCCTGCAATCCCTCTCATTTCCCATCGCAGTCTCCGACATTCCCACTCATTGCAATTGCCTAAAAACAATCATTTTTTGTTGTTTTCTAGCTCCAACCACCTAGCCATGTGTTCCTATCATTCCAACTTGCTTCCATTGTTGCAACTCCCCTTTGATGTCGTCATCCTCCTCCCTTGTTGTCGCAATCTAGAATAGCACTTTGGTTGTTTGGTCATTGTCAAGCCCCTTACCCTTGCTGCCACAGCCTAGGACAACCCGCCTTCTCGTTGTTCCAGTAGTTTCTTACCTCCCCTTTGTTGTCATCATCGCCCCCTTGCTGTCACCCTACCTTTCAATTTATCCACCGTCCTTTGCTACCTCTCCAGAGGGCTGAACTCTCGCCGATCACCATTACCACCCTCGAGATCCACCCTAGTTAGAGTTAGTATTGATTTTTTGATATTTCATATTATCGTGTAATGTGTTTTTGGTATTTCCTATTTCAGTTGGTTTATAACTTCCCATTTTAATTTCAACAATAACATTATTGTTCCGTTGTTTGGGTTAACTCCGATATCATAGAGATCTAGATCAAACCCAGCTCACTCATAATTTATACCAACTCAAAAGAAACATCAATCTTTGATTAATATCTTAAGGTAGAAAAAAATTGAATGTGCCCACTTCATTTGTTAGAAAAAGAAAAATATTTTGAAATGCCATATTTATAAGGTAGATGCAGTGTCTAATGTAACAGCCCAAACTCTCACCCATCGAGATAATGTCTGCTTTGGTCTAATGACATCACGATTTTGTCACATTCGCATAACTTCCCAGGAGGTTACTCATCCCACAAGTGCTCCCGTACTGTCATGCTTAAATTTAGAGTTTCTGATGGAACTTCAACCATTGCACCAAAAGGCAACTTGATGTTTAAGACTTCGACAACATTCTACTTGAGTGATTTCACAATCTCCTCCTCATCATTAATTGATTTCACATCAGTGTTAGTACTCAGAATCATCCACCAGCATATTTGATTCTAGAGGTGATCCCTACAAACTCAAAAAGTAGCTCCCACCATGTATGACTTTGTTCAATCTAGAATTTAAGAGCCGACTCCCATAAGTAGCATTTTATTCTGTCTAACACTTAGTTTGCATATTTTATTGTCTAACACTTGATTTGCATCTTCAAGCTGATTTAACTTTGTGATACCATTTGTCACAGCACAAAGTTTCACTATCAACATATTGCTTTTTGGCTTAATTCCCTGTAACTTCGAGAAATATGAAAGTTGCAATATAATTGAAATGTAAAATAACTAGTAGAGTTGTAGTTGAGAGCGATTTTAGTTTGTTAAAACTTTTAAAAACTTATTTTAGGAATTTCACTTGATGTTAATAAGGAATGTTATATTATTGGAGAACGGTTAATTAATTTAGAATTTAGTACATTAAGTATTCAATTTTACTCAAGATATTAAAATTAGTAAATCATTGATTAAAGGTTGAGGTGGGGTAGAAGAGAGTGTAAGATGTTGAAAACGTCAAGTCAATCTATTGAAGATCAAGATTTAAAAGAGATAAGCAATGGGTAATATATTTTCAAGTCAAAGTAATTTTTCTTGTTTCTTAACCTACTTCATTTAACAAGTATGTTTCGAATTCAAGTTCTTCATTATTATGATTTATGTTGATAAATTTTTTGTTGCAATTGATCCATTATTATTAGAAAAAAAAAAACACTTAAAAGTTAGTTTTATTTTAATTTTATAAATGCTTATACAATAGTTTAAACACTAGTTTCGTACAAACATGATACATTGACTCTTACACCATAACAATTTATTTATTAAAATATAAAAATAATATCAATAAAATGATAATATATGTTATGACAAATGGAAATGAGAACACAAAACGTCTAAATACTTGCATGTGCATGTTTGAAAGGTGTTCATCCCTTCTAGTATCAACTTAGGATACTAATGTACTGATCTACGTTGATGTTTTCATGCCACCTCCAATAATAGTAAGCTTTAGACCACGCTACCTTGAGCCGACAAGGGATGTATCGGCTAAGATGAGTAGATGTCATTTCACCTCAAACAAAAATATATTTATTCAACGACCTGCTATGCTGACAAACTATGCATCAATCATGAGCGAGTTAAGTTATGTTCAGATAATACTCCTAATACAGATATCAAAATTCAGATATATAATATTAATTAAAAGTTAAAAATTAGATCATGAAAAATAAAGTAGAAGTTAATGCATTGAACGTTTATGAATTTTAGATAACATTCATGGTAATAGATAATATTAATAGGTTCAGATTGTGATATAATTTTTCTATAACTTGATAAGAATAACCAGCATGCTTATTTCTTTCTTTCCATTGTAGTAATTTCTTTCTTTCCATTGTAGTAATGTAATTAAATAATATAATTATTTCAAATGGTTATTTTAGATAAATTATTATTATTTTATTTAAATCATATAAGGTTCAATGAGTGAGAAAAAAAAATGTATGCGGTAGAACCAAAGCAATGTATGTTATTTTATCATTAATTTTGATTTTATAATTTTATGGCTCTTTCAAAGGAATTTAGAAATAATAGTTATAATTTAAATCACCATCTGACCGTTTGTTCCTGTCTTGATAATTCTAAGCACCTGAGCGAGGTTGTGACAACCAAATGCTAAAATGTCACTTAAAAAAAAAAAAAACTGTAAACAAAAAAAATGCCAAAATGTGAAAATGAGCATCACTTCAACAACCTAGATTGATCATTGGCCAACATTATTATCATCCTTAATTATAGAATATAAGTAAGCTCTTGAATAATAGCACAACTGTGAAGTGATCAATTGAACATAATTAGAGAGAAAACAAGGAACTTTAGAGTTGACTCCAAAAAAAAAAATAAATAAATAAAATAAAGTTTGGTGATTCTTACCTCATCTCGACGCCAATGACCAGAAATTCAGGAGGAATGATGGTGAAACAGCAAACCAACTGATGAAAGCCATGGCAGTTGCAGTTTCAAAAGTTGTACAATGATTCATTGAACATATGTTGAGATCATTTCCAATCAAAACTGTTATGCCTGCCGATGCACAAGCTGCTGCAAATGTGAGCGTAGAAGTGATCTGCAGTAGGAAGAGAAATAAAATAATAATTTGCAAGAAAGGACAATATTAATGGTAGTTTACCAAGCTAAATAAAAGTGCTCATTTTACTGCAGAAAAAATAAGACCTATATGAAAGCCATAACGCACAAGTTAAAATGATTTTTGCTGTAATCATATGCTTTAGTCCGTAGACCATAGTTATTTATAATACGGGAGTCTCAGACATCAAATGAAGTCTAAACAATTAACGGTTTCCAATAAAAATTGATTAGTAACCTGTGCAAACCTAAGTAAAAGAAATAATAACATCAGTAGATTAATACGCTTATCTTGTATGCAAAATGCCTACATCAAGTAAAGATCATTAATTCCCCATTATGTCAAAGATTAGTTTCTCACCCCATCTCCAATCGCAAATAATAAGGTGACCAATGGATTTCCCAAGCTGCGCTTAACTAGGAGTGCATATACATCAAGAAAAGCTAAGGAAAGGCTCCATAAGCTTTGCAAGATGGCTGCAGCGACCAGATAGCTGTAAAAAAAAAACTTAGGAGCTATAATTTGCAATTCTCAAATTCACAACCATGGTTGTGTAGTAGATTAAAAAAAAGTAACTTCAAAAGCAGGTATTTAAACAGCAGCAGCAAAGCGAATTTATCAATACAATAAAAGGTATAAATTCAAGTTTTCAAAGAACGACAAGACATTGATCAAGATTCATATTCAAGCATGATAAGCAATAAAGAAAAACTCTGGATACTTGGAAAGGGGCATAAAATGGGATGGCAACATGCAATTTGAGAATTTTCTAACAAAATAACCGAACAGATCCAGGATCTGTGAGAAGCCTGTGATATAACTCATCAGAAAGCCACTAATAGAAGCAAGCACAAGGCTCAAAGCATTACCAAATTCTGCAAGACAACAAACAAATCTGAAATATTTCCTGTGATGATCTAAATTCTTATGAACTTGCACAATCAAGTGCCCAAAAGGAAAAAGTCAATAGTTGAGGCGATCAAAATAAACGAAATGAAAATCACTTCAAATATGCATTAAATTAGAATGGATCTATTAACTTTATTCAAGCTTAGCACTATTCAGGCTTATAGCCGAAACAGCACTTCCAAAACTATCTGATCAAAAATCCCACCCAATATAACAGACGAAAGACTAATCAAGAGTATCCTCATTGTCTAATAAAACCTATAAAGTTTGCAGCTGCATTTTCAAACAGATAAAGTTGAAGCTGAGTGATGTTCACTTGCTTGCAAATCCTGATTATACTACTAGCATATGAATTTCAGAAATGAAAACAATAAAATTAAACATCTTGGTGAATGCTATTATCAAAGGTAATCAATCACAAGAGAGTGTGTTGAATAGTGATAAATGGAAGATCTTATTCTCCTCTGATAACTGAATTCTACAGATAAAAGAGTATCTATGTTAATGTTTTTCTATAATGCTTCAAGAGAGCACCTCTTAATCATGCATTACAGCAAAATTTAGAAGAGTAAAAGACATGAAAAAGGAATTGCAATAAACAATGAGTTTGGAAAGCGAAGCACTTTCAAACTTTGTTTCTTTGAAGACTAAAAATACCTAACCATTGACTGATTTCGAAACCTGGGCATGACCACTTTTGGTTTCCCGAAGTAAGTCGGTTATCTTATTGTAAAAGCTCCATAAAAAATGCAAGACATCTGAATATCTGATGCTCAAAAGATTTTACTCCATTCCCAATACAGTAAAAAAGCATGATCCCGTACTTAAAGAATTAAGCATTTAGGACATGATTTTAATCCTGACTAGACTGAAACATGAACCAAAACAAAGTTAAATATGGACTTGTGTACGCATACAAACTCTACATTCATATTCCAGTCAATTCCAATATTAGAAAAACCATAATCTTTAGGCAAAGTCTAATAAACCTTATGTGAGAGACAATAAGTTGGAGCCCTGGCTTGAAAGGATCGAGATATACAGCACAGTTGAAATTGTCTTGAACATCAGCCGACATAGTTCAAACACGGTTTGTTTATAATAGGCTAATAACGAGTCAAATTAGGAAACAAAAAGTACAATTGGTCCATTTTTTATGTTTTTTTTTCTGGCTCCCAAATGGCCATTTATTTATTTATTATTGTTTGAATTACTTTGAATGCAGTAGGCATGAGATTATTTCACTCTTAATTAAAGTTTTTATTTCCTCGATATATAAGACCATATGTATAGACTTGGATGATTAATTCCTTCTATGATGATAGAAAATAAAATAAAATAAACTACACCATTGTTGGCTTCCTAGTTTTTGCTATAACTTAAAATAAAATCCAACAAATTGATGAGGAGAAGATACTGCCCAAAAATTTCAGCCCCAATTTGCGTTGACTTTATGACCTGGGGTTTGAGGTTTCATATAGGCGTAAGCTCCTATAATTAATTACCCCTCATGATAGAATGAGAGCAATTTCGATTAAGACTAGTCATTGAAAATTGAAGATTCGACATATAGTAGAAGCAAACATATAGTTTAATTTGTAAAATTTCTCACTTGGGAGTTTAAAGAGGATAGTGGGGAAACGATGATGAGCCCGATCAAGATCACATGCTTACGTCATCTCGGGTCATCATGATCTGTGATCTACTTAGTCAGAGGAGATAGTCAACCTAACCTGACTGAAAAATCTTTATCAACAACTATGAGTTGCGTCGTCCAAGAGATCCCTGTGGATATGGGGTGGATATGTCTAAGGGAAAAAATTTAAGGGTGTGTTTAGGTGGCGATGTGGTGTGCACTGTTTGTTGTTTGACACGCTTTTTCAAAAAGCCACAGTGGAAAATTGCATTTTGCAACCAGACCTAGCCAAGTGCGGTGGTTGCTAGAAAATTATGGTTTGACTTTTTAAAAATAAAAAAATTACAAATGTCACAACAACTTTTTGAACAACACTTTCTTTTGTAGCATTTCTGTGATGTGTCTTCAACTAGCTACAGCTGTAGCTGCCCCAAACAAACCATAAGTCGACTTTAGCCAATAGAAGACTTTATGTCAATCTGATGTATCATTATGTTCACAAGTTAAAAAACAGAAGGTCATCAGGGAACATAGAAGTGGCAGTCATAATCGTAATATAATGGTGTCATTTGAAAGCAACTACCCGATTGAATGATTTTAATAGTAATCACTATTTTGTGAAGTATGTATCAAAACACGCAGACAAATGACTCGATCACGTCCTCACGGCATGAAATTACTTTGAGTGTGAATATAGTGATACATTTGATGTGACCTTAGCTCTTTTGTGAGTCGAAGTCAATAAAAAAATTTATCACTCTCGACAAACTGTTACATGATGATGAATGTGATGTGCTTTAAATTTTTAAGTGATAAATTTTACTTAATAATTAATTTCTTACTTTGAAATTTTGATTTGTAAAACTTAATTAAAAAAAAAAAAGATGACCTCTCCAATTGAGATTTTCAGTCAGTATGGTCATCATCCGGGATTTGACATTTAAAACTTTTATTCTTAATTCATTTAAAATTTGTCAATTTTGATATATTTAACATATTACTCATATCTTCTCGAGTCCTAACAAAAAGGAGAATCAGATTTGATGATTTGAACTTGCAAATTTTACATATGTGTTTTGAACATTATTGTAACTTACGAGACTCGTTAACTACAGTCCTAAAGAGGAGAAGAATCAGACTAATCGAGTTGGACTTACAACCCTACGCTATCGACAAAGCGGTCTGTTTGATTGTTTGATTGTTCGATTTAAAATATAAATTATTTGAGTACAAGTTTAGCCTTAACCCATGTAGTATTCTCAAACCAATAGAGTTTAGGCATTAATCAATTTGTAGAGCCCAAGCAAATGAATATGGTGAATTACATAAATTTTGAGGAAGTATATTTTTAAAAAAATTTGCACATTACAATTAAATGTATCAAAATTAGAAGGTGTCTTAAAATGTAAATGCAAGCTTTGATATTATTAAACTTTATTGATTGCAAAAACACTGTTACTAAATGCATGCATATAGCTTTACAGCATGCATCTTGATAGGATTGCACAATTCTTGGGGGTAATTATATTCAAATTAAATACTATTGTACAACTAATAAAGTCATAAAATCATTTAAACAACTTCAAAATTTGTGAGAATGTTAGAGAAGGTCTACTGTTCATTGAAGAAAAGGAAAGCTGCTTTGGAGCGTGGAACGACAATAAAGTTGCGGTGAAGGAGATAAGGGCTTCAGCTCTATCGCGCGGTTTTTGAATTGGAGAAAGAGGACAAAGCGAAGGGGGAATAGTGTAGTCTCAGAGGTCCTTGTATGCAACAATTTTTTGCGCTCTACCAAGCAAAGGAAGGAGAAGAGGGGTCGCTATGAGTTTCGAAGCCTTTGCACGCGATGATCCCGTCGTTGCTGTGAAACTAAAGAAGAGAGAAGGCGAGGCTTGTACAGCTTCAATGGAAAGACCATGAGTGCTAGTTCTAAAATAGGAGGACAACCCATGGGGTTTCTATGCTCAAACAGCGAGGAGAAGAACAATAGGGAGAGAAAAGTGAAGACGTGCGAGCGTTTCGGTTTGGAGAGGAGAAGTGGGATTGCTTGTGAGTTTTGCAGTTTCTGAAAGGAAGAAGAGAGAAGTGGGAAAAGGAAAACAAAGAGAGCCTTCACTTTCTTTTTTATATACATTTTAGACTCATTTTTTATAACATTGCACTTTAATAGAATGTATTTTATATTTTTTTGGTTTCAGGTACAAGAGGACTTTTGGAAAAAAATGAGCGAAAATGGAGTAAAAAAGGGTCAAATTGAGCAAATGAGCAAAAAGTGAACTTGACGCATAGACGTGAAACTCTGTAGGTGAAAACAGAGAGTCTGCCGCCATAGCGCCAGGATCCGACGCCAGACAGTTAACCAGAGCTTCTAGAAGGTTGGCGCCACAGTTGGGCACATAGACGCTAGAATCGATTTTTCTAAAAGTTCAATGTATGTGGACGAATTTTGAAGGAGCATTTGAAGAAACTCTGGGAGATTTCAAAGGTTATATTAAATGAGGCTTGGTGTCTCTTAAAAGGAGGAAGGAGTGTGAGAGAGGAAGGAGAGTGTGCGAGAGTGTGCATGTGTGCGTATGTGTAAGGAGGGAAGTGTCTTTCGGAGACTTGATGACTTTTGGGAATTTGGAGAGAAGTGTATGGGATTGTTATTTGTTGTGCAAGGATGATTTGAATCTTATGTAAAAATAGGTTTTAGACTATTTTTTTATTTGTTTAAATTATTGCAATATAATTGTATGAATTCAATGTCATTTGCAACGAAGAATCCAAGTGTTTTCTCCATGCTCAGTGAGTAGTTTTCTTTACTCTTTATCCTTATAATAAGAATTAATCATGTGTAGAATTATAATTGTTTAAAACTTATCTTATTTCATACTTGTGATGCTTTATTACTTCGTACTTAATTTACATATTCAATCTGGTCAATTGGCGCGTTAAAACTTGTTGTGAAGCCATGACCCAGAAGCGCTATGTATTCCTCGACTAGTAAGAATCACATTAATCTGGTGGGTGATAAAATAATCCATTGGTTAGTGTAAATAGATAGGAAGATAAAGATTTAATGGGTGTAAATTGGTGTTTCTAGGGTGACAGACTATATTTTTACCAATTTGATATAAAGTTTGGAACTTAAAGGACCAGTTAATCCTAAAGAGAACGCACAGTGGATAATCTAGAAGTGAGAGACTAGAAGCTACCTAACCTTAAAATTAAGAACTTAACTCTATGTTAACCAATGTTCTTTATGCACTCGGAAAATGATAAAGAATATGATTGCTCATATTTGTCACAAAACTTCATTTAAACCTCTAAACATTTGATTTATACACTGATTATGATCTCATTGCAAAGAAAAAAGAGATTTTGATTATATAAGAACTTTTCAAAATTTAACCATCTTACGTAGATTAGGTTTTAATTTAATTTATTTAATTTTAATTTTCGAGTAAAGTAGTAAATTTAGGAAAATCAAACATTTCGAAAATTCAAAACTAAAACATGATAGTAGTATACTAGAACTTAACCTAAGAGATTTCTTACCTTGCTTCTCTGGAGATCGATACTCTGGAGCTTAAAGAAAATTCTATATTATTTGCACGACACGTGCACTTGCATAGAACCCCTAGTGTGTTAACTATAAATCAAATTATAAACTCTATAACATATTTATTTTACACACTAGCCGCTTAAAAGAAATCGAGTCAAGTTTTTTGTCATTAAACTTAAATAACTGCGTAAAAGAGGGTCGGGTCAGAAAGGCTCGAAAAAATAGGACCGAAGCCCTGCGGAAACTCAAGAAGCCACACAAGGTCTCGTGGTCTTGCAAAGACAGGAGAACACGTCGCGGAGAGAAATTACAAAATTATCCCAATCAAATGTGGCTATCCGCACCAGATCTTTTGTGGAAAGTAATTTTTGAATTCCTCTTGACTTTACACATATCCCTTTTGTGTAGAAGTTTCTCTTAAGTCAATAAATAGTTGTCTTTGTGTGTGTGGAAGTCAAAGTTGAGTTGTGTTTGACTTTAGCTTCAGATCTCCTTTGTGGAGTCCATTTTCCCTTTGTAGGGATGCATCCGAGGAAGTGGTGATGCTCTAGTTGTATCTTCTCCAGATGGTGGTTGTATCCCCCCTTTCTACCCTTTCCAAACATTCTCCTCTCCACTCCTCTATCGCCAAACTCACCCACCGTCATCCCGACATCCAACTGTTTCCCTTTCCTGCAAATCATTATTGTTGCCCCACCTACCTAACTCTTTCCAAACCCCTCTCAAATACCACACCACCGTTGTCGACCACCTACAACCCACCCTACCACTTGTTGTTCCTATAGTTCCACACCACCGTTGTTCCTGTATGCAACCTAATCATCGACAGTGGGAGCAGCAAGAATGTAGCATTGACGCAGATGTCTGAGAAATTGAAATTGACAACCTAGAGACATTCCTAGTCCTATTCACTGGCATAACTAAAGAAGAAGAATCAGGTCAGCATCGCCCAAAGATGCTTGATAGAATTTTGGATCGGAGGCCAGCTGCAAGACTAGGTGTGGTGTGACGTGGCCCCTAAGGATGTCTGTCACCTTTAGTTGGGACGACGTTGGCAATATGGTCGAAGGACTCAGCACGACAGATATAAAAACATGTATTCCTTCATCAAAGAAGGAAAACACATCAATCTCCTTCCTTCGATGGAGTTCGAGGTCACGAGATCCCTTTTCAACAGAACGACATCAGTGGAACTAGTTTTAAGGATAACAACAGATGGAAGACAGAGACACCCGTCCTCAATATAGGAAAGATACAACACAAGTTACGTTAGGACGACAGTGTACCAACAACACCACCGTCGTGGGAGAAGGGTCCGACTACTCTCACTATACGCGCAATTGAACCGATCATAGGAGACTTTGGAAAGATTCACTAGTATAAGCGTGGTGCACGGCCTCAGAAGAACAGATTGATATAGACATTTACTCGCAAGATAGGGAAGATCCTCAGATATTGCCAATGGGATCCAGGGTGTCTGACAACGAAATGGAAGCTTCGACCAATAAAATCGAAGCTCCCCAAACCCCTAGAGGCTGACGCAGAGCGTCTGAATGGTGCCCGGATACAGGCTTGGAACAATGCCCCTAAGGGGGGTGCTCGAAACCGCGGGGTTGAAGCCCAGCAAAACCTCGTGAAGCCGTGTAATGTCTTGAGACCCCGCTAAGACGTGAGAACCCGCGATCGGGAGAAATCACGAATTCTCTCGATCCAACCAAGCTATTCACACTAGATCTTTTATGGAAAGTAATTTCTAGATTCCTCTTGGCTTTCCACCTATTTGTTTTGTGTAAGAGTTTCCCCTAAGCCTATAAATAGTTGTCTTCGTGTATGTGGGAGTCAGATTTGAGTTGTGTTTGAGTTTAGCTTGAAATCTCCGGTGTGGAGTTCCTTTTCTCTTTGTGGGGTTATATCCGAGAAGGTGGTAGTGCTCTAACTGTATCCTCTCTGAGGTGGTGGTTGTATCCCCCATTTCTACCCTTTTCATACCTTCTTCTCTCTGCTCCTCTACCGTCGAACTCACCCACCGTCATCTCGACATCCAATTGTTTCCCCTTACTGCAAATTATTATTGTTGCCACGCCTACGTAACTCTTTTCAACCCCTCCCAAATATCACACTACCCCTGCCAACCACCTACAACCCTTCCACATGTTGTTCCTGTAGTTTCGCACCTTTCCTTCGCTACCAAGCACTTTCGTTACATTTGAGGGCGTTGTTTGTGTCGTCTTATGTCTTTTTTGTTATTTTTGTTTGAGTCATGTTGTAATCTTATTTTAATATAAATGAAATATTACTTTTTGAGTTTTCCCTATTTTCCCTACTAGTTTCGGTATCACACCTGCTTCATCATCCTTATTTGTTGATAACATAGATGAAAGTTTAGAATGGAAACTGACATTCATAAAAAAAAAGCTGCTTGGAAAGGTTCAGGCTCGAAAGTTAAAACAAGAATAGATTCCAAAGCTTGAGTACAATCCAAGGGCCAAATCAAGGGAAACATCATATAGTACGTTAGTATATTAAATTCGATCATTTGTATTTACAACACAAACCTTAAAAACCCCATATCATGATCATTAGCAAATTCTTAAACCATAACATCTTGAGAGAATGATTATCTTAATTCAGAATAAGCCTTGAAGCAATCAGAATATTCACGTCCAAATATCTTACAAGACTGATAATAAGAGGGTAAACTCTCTAATTCCACCTTTTGCAAATAACAACATAATGAAGTGCCACAAATCATCATTATTTTACTCCTTTTTTTTCTTTTTCTTTCGTTTCTTTTTTTTATTTTTTTTTTTTTGGTACAGAAACAAGCACCCAAACGCACGCATCCGCATATGCAAGGCATTGAACCTAGGGCTTATTGGTTAAAAGAGAAAGCTCTCAACCACTAGGTCAAGGTGGCTTATGTACAAATCATCCTTTTCAAAAGAAAGAGAACATAAAATTCAAAAATAACTCCAGCTGCAGACTTGAAGAGTCTAGTGGTAACAACATCCACTCGAATTAATTTGCAAAACTGAACTTAATATAAAAGAGTTAATAAAGTGAACAAATAGGATAAAAGAAAATTAAACATATCGGGGTAATAGGAGGCTTCTCAGAATTATCAAAATACGGAGATCAATGGAAAATGCCGATCGAAAGAACATTCATATAATATAATCAATTATATGCAAATATGTTTGGTTATCTTTATCATTTCATTATAGCCTGCATAAACAAGTAACTATGGATATTGGCTCTGCCATGATGAGAAGAACCAAATTCACTTGAAAGAGGCTTCGTAAATTATAACTACTTGAAGTTTTCAAACCGTTAATACATTTTGCTATTGAGCAGAATTTTTAAGCTTAATTCATACAATTTCTAAAAGAGAAAGTACTCAATAAAGCTAATATCAAAACATACACTTGATATTCTTAAAACGTTTGCTGAAATGCATACTTAAGCACTTAATGAGCGTTACATTTGCAGTAATACTAAATAATATGTGAGAACACTTTCGGAATTAAATGAAGCTTTTAGAGATGATTTTACAAGTTAAGTGCACCAGTGGCATGAATATTAAACGCTAGCGACCTATAGTTTTGTGAAGTGGTGATGATCTATCATATCCAAGGGAAAAGATGGGAAATCAGAATAATGCCGACTAAAATATTAAAAAAAAACTACCAACAGATAAACAAGATACAAACTAAACCAAATGTTGGTTTTACAGAAACAAAAACTATCTCAATTAGATTAATTTATACTACATTTTACAACTCAATCTCCTCTTTTATCCCTAATTTATCTTATAACTACAAAGTAGTGTTGCATTCCCAAATAGAATACAACAACAGCAACAACAAGCCTTTATCCCACTAAGTGGGGTCGACTACATGAATCTTTTTTCTCCATGGCGCCTATTGAGTGTCATATTTTTCATTTAATTCTAATGCATTACGATTATTTTTTATAAAATATGCCCAAAACTTTTTAGGTCGACCTCTGTCTTTCTTAACATCTACTCTCCTAATCGGATCATCAGATGATTGACGTTTAATGAACCAAACTATCTAAGACGGCTCTCTCTAATCTAGTCCGACACTGAAGCTGCACCAACCCTATCGCGGTTATATTCATTTCGCATTTTGTCTCTAAGTGTCAGGCCACTCATCAACCTAAGCATTCTCGTCGTGGCAACACTTAACTTTGTTTTATAGTTCTCTTTTAAAAGCCAACACTGTGTGCCATAAAACATTGCAAGTCTCACAAACACCTTATAAAGTGGTATTTTTCTATCACTCAATAGGCCAATCATTCCTTCACTTCAACCAACCAACTCGAAATCTAACAAGAACAACCCCATCCATATCACCATTACGTTGAACAATAAGCCCGAGATATTTAAAACGTTCACATCTTTTAATGAAATTAATACTAGGATTTTCTAACTTTAAAATCACATGACAGGCACTACTGAACATTTTGTTAGAGGTAAGGCCATTGCAGTGACTAAACGTAGAAATTTATGGCAAGCCTAAGAGAAGATGTAGCAAGTACGGTTTTAAAATGTAGGACTTGGCAGCCAACTTAGGGTAAAAAATAGAATGTGGGATGCATACAACTTCACAATTTTTTTATAAACACTAATAAGACATTAATTAGTTTTGACACATATATTGAGAAAATATAATTCTATTTTAAATTGGCGGATTATTTAAAATGATGCATTTAAAATCATGTTTCAAAATTGTTAATGCATCTCAGCTTAATCTAAATGGAACCTTGATAAAGTAGTTAAATGTAATGATTTAACAAACAAATATATTTTGTAACGCCGGTGCCTAGTCCAAGGGTAATTTTGTCTTTTATGTGCCTAAAGACAATTGAGACTTTTATTACTTATTATTTTCTGTTATAAATATACCCTAATAGACTTAGAGTTAGGGTATGCATGAGATTGTTGTCTTGAGTGTGAGGGTTAGGATTTTGGAGAGATTTCCTGCCCATTGAATTCTATGAAGCACAGACACATGAACACGGACACGACAATATAAGGAAACCGACATAATTGAAAAAAAAAAGACGCGACACAACACTTCAAGAACATGTTTTTATTTTTAAATAATTATTAATATAAAAAATATATTTTTTCATTATTCTTTATTAAATATATCACAGCACAAATAATGTAAGAATAAAATTTAACTTCATAAATTAAATTTATATTATAAAACCTAATGCTTATGAAAATTAGTTTTTAAAATTATATAATATATTTCAAAAGAGCTCGTCCAATTTATCTACTATAATTTAAAAAATTATATGGTTACAAAGAGTGAATTACTCATGCTCGACTTCATCGAATATTAGAAGCACCTTCGATGCTCGATTTTGACGAATGTTAAAGTGAGCTTTTGCTTGACAAGAGATAGGGAGGTTTCAGCTATGAGGTATAATTAAGGATGTATATATATTTATAATTTTCTAATTCTCACATCCCATTTTCTTGAAATAGTACTAAGCTCACATCTGATGTGGTATTGATATGTGGCTTGATTGGGTTCCCACCTAAAAAAAAAAATTCAAACACATATCTTATAGTGTCGGAGAGATGTCGGGTGTGTCAGATAAGTGTTGATGTCCGATACGTGTCTGACACGGGTACGACGCATTTTTAGAAGTGTCAGTGCTACATAGGTCGAATTGTAGGATTTGGAAGAAATCGCCAACCTCTCCAATTGTAGGTTTTTATCATTGTGTATTCGTGTTGTATTGCTTTGATTTGGGTGTTCGTGAAATAAAATGTGTTTACCCTGATTTCTGCGAGAAATCTATTCTAGATCATATCAAATTGGTATTAGAACATTTCAATTTGGAAAGAAGAAATCGCCTCCATCAATTTTCCAAGCCGCACTCACTGAAAAATGATGGGATCGCGAAGTACAGCAGAAGTATCCTTGCGGTTTGCGCTTACTGGGAAGGGAAGCAACGAGGGGATCGTGAATCCCTCCATATAGTCACGATATCTGGGGAGCATCGATGGGATCGCAACTTATAGAGCCTTCGTGGAAGCCATACAACTTTTGCGACGACAGGATCACAGCTGTTGTACAAAGCCTCTATAGACGCGGTCTTTCTCCTCCTTCGATTAGAATGTGATAGAGTCGCAGTTACTGAAATTTGCGGAGAAGACAACATCGGGATCACGGCTTACAGAGAACCGAAACTTTCTTTTTTTGTCTCCTATTTTGTTTTGAAGATCATGGTGCACAGAGACCCGAAACTTGCATGCATGTTGGGAAGGCGATTGTGGATCTCCCATCTGCTGTGCAGATTGACAAGTTAAGCTATGCTAGGAAGCATTGAGATTCAAGCCGATCTTTCCACAAGGTGAAAAGATTGTGGCTTTCCCTAATCATAGAAAAGCTGCAATTCAAGCCAGCTGACTGTAATCAAATAAAAAAAATAGTCCTGATTCAAATGAACTATGGGATTGCTGCATGCATGCTTCAAAAAAAAAACATGCAGTAATGACTGCCAAAAAAACATATGATTTGGAGGAGAAATTGGAGGGGCATGTGAGCCAAATTAGAGCTTAAATGGAGGAATGTTTCTTGTCGATGGAGGGGCGATTTACGTCCATAGAAGGGCAATTTTTTTCCATGAAGAGCAGATTTATCACCCTAGAAGAAATAAACAAGAAACTGGTCGAGTTTCACGCAAACTCGAAATCGCCTAAAGTAGAATCGAGAGGCATCGTTAGAAGAGAACTTGAGTGCGACATCCGGACAGTTGGAAAGAGCATCAGCAATCAAAATGGGACAACATGTGATTCGAGGCTGTAGAAGATCGATTTAAAGGATTTCGGCCTACAATGGGGAACAACAATGGCTGGGACATTGAAAGAGGGCTGCATTCAACTGTGTCAGCACCTTTTGATGCAGCAGCCTTGCAGGCAGAAGGTGAGGCAGGAGTCTATGGGGATAGGTGGCCTGACTATGGGGCAAGTCACGCTTATGAAAGGAGGGTATTCAATGTGGGTCATGAAAAGAGCTCAACCGCTAATTCATAGGCGGAATGAACATCGGACGAGAGAATTGGGGAGGAAACTCACATATAAAAAAGTTGAAGAAATCGATCTTCGAGGGGGAAGATGCACATGGTTGGGTGTACTAAGTGGAGTAATATTTTTGTGTTAAATGGGCTAAATGGAGAGTAAAAACTCATGGCGGCAAAGTTATGTTTGGAGGGGAAAACCCTAGCATGGTTTCAATCGAGGGAGGCTAAATACCCAATCCGCTAGTTGGAAGAATTTAAGGATTGCTTGTTGGAATGTTTTCGAGTCATTTAAGAAGAAAAGTTACATGAGCAATTCTTCGAATTTACTCGGGAAGAGACTTACATGGACTATAGGCTACTTCATGGGTGGAATGAACTTCAGTCGAGAGAATTGGGAAGGAGACTCACGCATAAAAAAGTTGAAGATGTCGATCTTCAAGGGGCAAGATGTATATGGCTAGGTATATTGAGTGGAGCAATATTTTTGCGTTAAATGAGATAAATGGAGAGAAGCTCATGGAGGCAAAGTTATGTTAAGAGGAGAAAACTCTAGCATGATTTCAGTGGAAGCTAAATACCTGATCCGCTCGTGGGACGAATTTAAGGATTGTTTTTCGGAATGTATTCGAGTCATTTAGGAAGAAAAATTACACAAGCAATTCTTTGCATTGACTCGGGAAGAAACCACCATGGACTACAGAGAGAGATTCAAGCTCTAGTCGAGATGGCTGAGAAGAATTTCTGAAGCAATATTAGAGGGATTTCATGAAGGTCTAAAGACAGACATATCTGTGGCACTCTAACTATTGAGACAGATTAGAGGAGATAATAGAGCTAGCCTAGGTGATGGATGAAAAGAACCAGATAGAAAAGACCAACAGAAATAGCGTCATGGTAGAATTCCACAAGAGTACTTTGATGACTATGACACCCATACAATGTAATATTAAGGGGAGGTGGCGCCGAAGGAGGTTCAAGGATCAACTTTAAGCACCTTATAGAGACAAATATTAAGAAGAAGCGAGCAAAAGAGTTATGTTTTATATGTGAAGATAAGTTTACCCCTGGACACCAAAGCAAAAAACAAACATCACAAGTTCTCACAGTGTGTGATGAGAAAGTAGAGGATGAGGAAATATAGAATGTTGTGGTGGAAGAGAAGGAACGCCTTCATTTTTTCCCATCTTGAGGAAAATGTGTCTTTTGGGAGGGGAGTATTATTACGTTGATGCCTAGCCTAAAGACAATTTTGTCATTTAAGTACCTAAGGACAATTTAGTCTTTTATTATTTATTATTGTTTGTTATAAATAAGCCCTAATAGGCTTAGGGTTGGAGTATGCATGAGATTGTTGTTTTGAGTGCTAAGTTTAGGGTTTGAGAGAAATTTACTAACTCTCGAATTGTAGGACTATGAAGAGATCACTCACTTCTTTAATCGTAGGTGCTTATCTTTATGTATTCGTGGGCTTTGATATTAGTTGTGAAATAAAATGTGTTTTAGAAATAAAATATGTGTTTGCCCTAGTTTTTGTGAGAAAACTATTCTGGATCATATTATATTTTTGATCTATTTTAAAACAAAAAATTTAGAGAAGTAATAAGCAAAATGTGTATTAGGACCCTTTTTGAACTAAAACAACTTCGTTTAATAGGATTTCTAAACAAATAAGCTCTATAGTTGCATAATGAAGAGCAAGGTATTAAGCTTCTACGCTAAATAATAATACACATTTTGCTTATTACTTCTCTAAATTATCAAACTATTAGCAGCAAATGATGCATAGCTTGACTTAGACTTCATGTCCAGCTGGAAATGACAAAGTCAAAATATGCATAACAACAATGCCGAGTTATCCATTGAATTTATATAGGACAAGATACTATTCACAACATTCATGTGTTGTTAACTTGGATTGTGCATTAATTCACTCATAACACTAACTACATAAGATAAGTCAAATCTAGTGTGAGTTAAACAAATCAATTTCCCATCACTCTCTAATCTTTCCTTGATCATTGCAATATTATCCGGATAGAATGTATGGGCATGATTTACCTCAATTGGATAAGGTTCACATGCAGTATTCCCAATTTTAGCTAAGAGATATAATGTACACTCTTATTGACAGAAAAATATTCATAGCTTCAACTAAGCTATTATAATACCTAAGAAAATTATAGAGCTCTCAAGTCTTTTATTTAAAATTCCTTGCCAAGATAGTTCCAAATCACCGCAATCGCATAAATTAATTGCTATAGCAATAATATCACTGATATAGATAGTAAGTGGAGTAAAATCATG
Source organism: Phalaenopsis equestris (assembly GCF_001263595.1). Lineage (NCBI taxonomy): Eukaryota > Viridiplantae > Streptophyta > Magnoliopsida > Asparagales > Orchidaceae > Phalaenopsis > Phalaenopsis equestris. The sequence goes on along the minus strand of NW_018164444.1, from coordinate 71,941,272 downwards.
ATCATTGCTTTTATAAAACTAAGTGTGATTGGCCGAAGTTTGCTTAAAACCACGTGCCTTTGGTGGTTGTTTTAGCTCTTTCATAGCCTTCTTCATTTTGCATACTTTAGCTCCTCCTAATGTAAAACCTACTGAAGGATCCAAATTCAGCTCTTACAACAAACTACAATGCAGGAATCACATCAATTCTAGATAAGTTAAACTGGATATTATGACAATAATATTCATCTTGGCCACAAAAACAAAGGTCTCCCAGTAACTAATTCTATAAATCGAAGTGTAACCCTTGGCAACCAATCAACAACAGCAATATGTAATCATCACCAAATCTATTACAAAATAGAGTGTGATTTGCTAATGCTTGCTAAAATTCATATCCATTCATTGATTAGCCTAATCCGTTGAACTACAATTGATGCAGGAGGGCTGCATAGGGTGGGAGCGGGCTGCGGTGTTGGAGTGTTGGCTAGCTGCGGGGGATGAGCAAGAGGGGCTACGGTGGCTGGAATGATGGAACGGCAGTAAGAAAACGGAGGTACTGTCAGATAAATGCCTCCTTGGGATCGACCTACAGCCGGCACACTACTCGGACCCTTAGAGAACCTAGGACGAGGGACAGCCTGAGCACTTCATCGGCTTCGTATACAACCCTCAAAGGAGAAAACAGGATGTTGGTGGCTGTCCAAACAGAACGTTGAAATCTTAAGCAACAAAAGACCTTCTCCCTTAAGAAAAACAGCCTCTATATATAAGAGGGATTAGGACTTGTGATGCTTTTAATTAAGAAATAGCATATAATCGGCGAAAATTTATAATAAGCAATGTTTTAAAATAAGGAAGATAGTAAAAATAATAATAATTCATGATTTAGGCGATATTTATAATAGGAAGAATTCAAAATAGCCAAAGACTACTAAAAATAATAGAAATTCAAAATTGGCAAGTACTAGGAAGGAAAGAGGGAATAGGAGGAAAGGAAATCGGGGAAAGGAAGAAGGGGAAAGGAAGAAGGGGAAAGACCAATAAAAATAATAGAAATTCAAAATTGGCAAGGGCTATGAAGGAAAAAGGGAATAGGAGGAAAGGGAATAGGCCAAAGGAAGAAGAGCAAAGGCCAAAGCCCCACATCAGTTTCCTAGGGTTGAGGGAACTTCGACATCATTTGTCGAAGCTTTTGGATCCTCAAGTACGGTGTCAGGTCTGCGACATTGAACGTGACTGAAATGTTGAAGTCCATTGGTGGATCAATCTTGTAGGTAATGTCATTCCAAAGCACATTTTGGTATGATAGATATTCGTCCACCTTTAGCACGCCCTGAGCTGGCACTGTAGGTAGACGAGTATTCTCACCACTCAGATATCAAGCCATTCCAGGAATAACCTGCTTCTTCCATTCCTCACAATCGGTTGAGTGCTGATGAGGAACTGGTATAGGAGGAGAGCTCAATGCTGGGGTAAAATTTGTGGCAGGTTGCACCCCACTCTCTAGCACCTCCTTAGGAGAGACCTCTTTAGTAAGAGGACCTAAATCTCATTGAAGAATTTTCATCCTCATTAAGCTCCTAGGACCCATTACAAAGTTAGTATTCACCTCTTCTGTCAGGACATCATGCGATGGATGTCATGTTGGACTGAAAATAACCTCTAAATAATCCCCCGTAATATTTCTGACATGGCACAAAATGAGCTCACTTCTACCAAGTTGGACCTCCCTTCATAAGGGTAACTTAAGGAGGGGTCTATACATCTGAAAAATTTGTAATGCTCTGATCTGTGTTCCTGTATCAGTGGTCTGCTCCTCAAAGTCATGTCCTATTAGGATAACCCAAATTAGTCATGTTGATGTTCCTCTCACCGTTTGTGAAACAGTAACTCGAGGTACCACCACTTCATCCTCTGCATGAATGCCTATTACATCAAGGTCACTACCTTCCCGAATGGCTATTATTAACTTAGATGGATTCTTTATTTCGGGGTCAACTGAAATTGGTGGTCTCTTCCTTGTTAGCTGACAATTGTGGATCCTCTTTGAAGTCTGCATCTCTTTTCGGATCATCGTTTCTCTCTTCAACTGGAAGTTGATTCTCCTCGTTTATGTCCTCGCCGACTTCAGTGTCTGCGGTGTCGTTATCCAACTTTTCGATGACACCCTGATCGGTGAAGTAGATCACTCCCCTGGTTGTGCATTCTGCTTCAACATGTCCAAAGCCATGGCACTTGTAACATTTTCTGGCTGCGACAATTTTGAGAATTTGTTTCGCTAGATAGTAGCAAGGGAGTCGTTTGGTGATGCGGTCTCTCCACTTCGGAGGCTAGAGTCTGCGACTTTTAGCGGCAGTAAGTTGGTAGGAACCAGCACTATGTTTCCTGCTTCATCTTTATAACTTCTTGTTCCCCCCTTCGACCTTTTGAATCATGATTGAAGGTAGTCTTCCAATGGATTTCATCTTCTATGTCTGTAATCCACCGCCGAAGTATCTCTCGTCGTATCTCCTCTCGGGAAGGCTCGGGCATGTATTTCAATAGTGGCATGGTTAGGGTTTAGGAATAAGAGATAAAAAATTTTTAGTAGAGGTGAAAGAGGGTAAAAAATAATTGGGTTAAGGTTTGCTAATTTTAAAAATCAATGAGGGAAGCTTACAAACATGTGGCAGTGGAACAGGTATTGGGTGGTAGGAAGAAAAATTTTGTGAGTTATGGCGGACACTAGGAAACCCTATGATAAAACTAGAGTTGGCCTAGCTCTAAAACGAAATGATACCAAGGGAGGAAACCCAAATCACAAAAGAAACACAATAGTATTGTTGAACTGAAAGAACTTATAAACACGACACTTGGAAAGCAAGAAATAACAACAAAAAAATACAAAAAATATAAAAATAAAAGATATCCGCAGGAGACTATGAGGATGGAGACTAGGAGGCCGTCGTATGAGAGGGTTGTGGTAACAACAATAGCAAGAGAGTGTTGCGATGGTTGGAGGAGTGTCGGACAGCTACAGGGAAGAGCAAAAGGGCCGCGATGGGTGAGCGAAGTGTTGTACAGCTGCGGGGGAAGAGCAGGCAGGTTGCGGTGGTTCGATGAGTGTTGGACAACTACAAGAGAAGAGCAGGCCGGCTACGGTGGTTCGAGGAGTGTTGGACAGCTATGGGGGAAGAGCAGGTGGGCTGCGGTGGTTCAAGGAGTAATGGACAGCTACAGGGGAAGAGCAAGTGGGTTGCGGTGGTTCAAGGAGTGCTCGACAGCTGCAGAGGAAGAGCAAGAGGTGTTGTGGTGGATGGGTGAGGGTAGGTTGGTGATTGGCAGCGGAAAGGAAGGAGCACCACTCAGGCCCTTGGAACCGTCACAACCTAGGACGAGGGACAGTCGGAGCACTTCCTTGCCTTCGGATACAACCCTCAAAGGGAAAAACAAGATGTTGGTGGTTGTTCAAACAGGACGTTGAATTCTTAAGCAACAAAATACCTCATCCCCTAAGCAAAAAAGCCCCTATATACAAGAGGGATAATGACTTATATTAGGCAACGCATTTAATTAAGAATAGAACATAATATGCAACGTTGGAAGAGAATAAAAACAATAAGAATTCATAATTTACACAATGCTTATAACAAGAAGAATTCGAAATCGGCGGAGACTAATAAAAATACAGAATTGGCAAGTGCTATGAAGGAAAGATGGGAAAAGGAAATAAGGAATAGGAGGAAAGGAAAGGAGGAAAAGAAAGAAGAGAAAAAGGGGTGTCGGCAGCCCTCCCCCCTTGAGGACCGGTCGGTTCCTCTCCAAAACCCCGCGTTAGCCCATACAATTGCCTTGACCTTACTAGAAGATCCACATACACCTCTTCCAACATATTACAATATAGAAATGCATTCTTCAATTTTTCTTAATAGCCGGTCTAAATGAAATGCAAGATATAGTATAACTCTAATAACATTCATCTTTGCCACAGAATCAAAGGTTTCAAGATAATTAATTCCATAAGTAGGATATAAACCTTGGCAACCAATCTTGTCTTCTACATGTCAATAGTTCTACCAACATTGTATTTCACCAAAAACAGACATATACCCTACTGCTTTCATTTGCAGAGCTAATTTGACCAAGTCTCAATTAGAGTTCTTCTGCATAGCCTTGATCCCATCTACCATAGCACACCTCCACTTATGATATTCATAAGCAATTAAAATGAATAAACACAGAAGGCAACCCAAGGGAAAATGCTGGGTGAGATTTAGGCATGTAATGATAAGAGACATAAATAATGATCAATAAATACCCAACTTTATTGAACACTTTTATCTGGAAGAAGATATCTTCTACCTCATAGTGGATTCAAGGTTAGGGATGCCAAAAATTGTTCCAACACGACAATCCGACCGAAACAAGACTAGAAAAGGTCCAAGTTCAGGTTAGACCCTATTAAAATTCAGGTCGGGTTCGAGTCTAAAATCATAATTCATTTATTTTTTTCAGGACGGTTTTAAATTGACTTGACAACCCATAATTGACCCATTTTTTGGTCTAAATCATTGTTACACTTTATGTCAATTGAGCTGACAATTAATCGGATTTTAATGAGAATATTTTATGCAATTAATAAATAAGTCATGCTCAAATCAAGCATAGTTGCATTGATTCAAAATTCAGTTCAGAACCAAACGCGACTGTTAATCCAAAATGACACCCCTATTCAAGATTATAGAATCAATTCTTGATGTTGAGATTTAGGTGAGGAACACATACGTTGGGATTAAACTCAGAAGAGACATTTGATGGTGAGCTTTTCATCAAGATGAATATTGAAGTTTGGAGGGGACATGGTAATGGCATCCTTATTTCTCCTTATAGCATTTCCAAGCAGAGTTATCACCTGCATCATTCCTATCTTTAGATTGAAATTCAACATTAATAGGCTATTCAAGCTTAGCCCTTCTTTTCAAGTTATACAAATCCTCCCCCCACCCGAAATTCAAAATCTCTTCTCTTCTGGCCATAATTTTTTATCTTCCCTACAATCACTTGTTAAAAAGATATCAAAATACATCTTTAGAAAAATATGTCTCCTATTTCTAGAATCAAACATTTAAGGGTATATAATATTTATCTATAGAAGATTGGAAAAATTTTTAAACATCTTGAGAATTAGAGTAACCAAAGAAGGCACATTTAAGGGCATAGAATCAAGCTTATGCCTAAGATGAGAGTACACTTGAAAATAACACACATAACACAAGAACACAAACACAACACGACAAACTTGTAAAAAAGTATACACTATAGACATATATATTTAATAAATTATTAATATGTAATATATAATTTTTAACTATATGCTATTGAAGGCATTATGCCATAAAGTATAATATAATTAAAAAATTAATAATAATAAAAGAAAAGCAAAAAAAATGATTAATAATTTAAAAAAACACTTTATGATAAAAGCAAACTCAATTTTTAAATTTGAAAATCAACCGTCATTTATATAATGAAAGCCTAATTTTTAACTTGCAATGAAACTTCTATAACACATGGATTCAACTAACACAATGCATAACTCCTTCGGTAGCGATAGTTACCTGACTAACATCCCATATAATACAGATAAATTGTATTTAATAAGATTTTAGCACAAATGAAACTTTGATACTATTTCATGTAAGAATTAAAATTAAAAGAAAATAAAACTTTTAAATTACATCCATAAAAGATCATTCATGCAATAAATTTCATAAATGCAAAATAAACTAATTTGGTTAAGCAAGAAGAGATTTTATTATGCCAGATTCATGGAAGTTGGCTCAAATGAGCTCCATTATTTACCTTATTATTAAGGATAAGGAACATATTCTATGCCCAAAGGAGCCCAGCCAAAAAACTGTATGCCTTTGGCTTTAAAGCAAAAGGGTGAACATGTGGCTATGTCAAAGCTTTCAATGAGACAAAGTGGTCATTGACTCTTTGTTCTTCGACTTCTTCTTGGTATCCCATAGCAAATCAAAGTTTTGTATAACTAGTCTTCAGCATCATCATTTTCAGCAACATATGGCATTAGTGTCTCGGGGTGAGGAGAGACAAAATGTATCGATTAGGGAAGGCTGAGTCAATTTTCTTAGTTCTTTCAACCTTGTTATTTTAGTCCAAATCATGTCCTATTATCGTGTCATTGACACGACAATGTTGTGTCCCATAAGCATTGGAGCCCAAATTCACAATAAAGACATCTTTTAGAAGTATCAAACACATGGCGTGGTGTGTTGGAGCCATATTCGTGTCCAACTCAAACGCAGTTCAAAAGAGTATACTTTAAAGCATAAATGTGTGGTTCAAATAAGAATATTCAAAACATTAAGAAAAAAAGCATTCTAATTAAGAGAAAAAAAAAACTAACTAATAATACCAAAAAAAAAAATTCTCACAATCTAACATCTCTATCACTTCTTGAAACCCATACCCATGCTCAAAGTTTATCTCCTTTTTCCCCACCAAAAATCTAAGACCTCCGCTTTTCTTACCAATGTCAATAGCCTTATTTGCAAGATTGTCTTGAAACACGAACATAATGAAAACAATTAAAAAGTATAGTGACCTTGCTAAGGGGTAGGAGAATATTAAAAAGACAAGGGACAAATCAAACAAAAAAGCATGACTGATGGAGAAAGTCAGACATTCCTTGCCGCTGAGATCAGAATTGGGTCTCATTAACTTGAATAGACTTAGCCTGTGATAGGTATTAGAAGATACTCGAGATACAATAGAAGCAAAAAATGGATAGGCATAACCTCAAAAAATTTTCTTATTTTTCTTTTCAACTTGCTTAAGTTTGAACCACACTAAATAACCATGTTTTTCACAGCAAACGCCCATAGTATGTCTGTTGTTGTTATAGTAAGTGCAAAAACATGAAGAACAGTCGAAAGCTGCAAAAGATAATGGTTGAGAGTTGTTCCTTTGAACCATAAGGGCTAATGCCTTAGAATAATCTTTAATTCCCGTGATAAATTGCCTCTACACTTCATGATAAATGATTAAAAAGGTTTCTTCCAAGCTCAATAAAGGAAAAGTAGCCAAAACATGACTACTAACTTGATATAAACTATTTGATCAAGGCTAACAAGAAACATAAACATATGGACATGATCCTCAGCAATTTCTTTCTCGTGTCAAAATATTTATTTCATTTCAATGGGCTTACAATAGTCAAGCTCCAAAAACATCATCATTAACTATTTGCAGTATTCTGCAATGAGCCAACAAATCTTGATGTAACTGAAAAGACGTCCAAATAATTTCTCCAAATAGCCTCCCAAACATTCTTAGTCATTCCACACTGCACAAAGTGAGGCATGAGTTTGAAAGTCATGAATTTATAACCCACGACATTACAAGATCATCTTCAACCTCTCATTCATCATAGCTTGGATTATTATTTGCAGTTTTTGCTTTCAAAGATTTCAATTTCAGCATTGCAGCAGAGAAAATTCTAAACTAGTGCCTCTAATCTCAAATTAATTTGGTAGTAGAATGCTTTATTCCCAGATCTTAATTGACATTTGTATAGATTATAAAATATTACCTTATGCCGGTCAATTTTATTTTAATACATTAATTCCTATATAAATGAGAAAATCTAAATAAAGAAACAACCATATAGATTAAGGGCCCGTTTGGGGCAGCTTATTGGGGTCAAAACGCAGCCGCAGTGTTTTAATATTGCGTCTGTCCAGCGTTTTGTAACCGCACCCAAATGACGTTCGCTATTTGTTAAGAGACGGGGACGCGGGATCGACCCGCGTCCCGCGTCTCCATTCTCGCATATTCCTCTTGTGCCCTTCTCACCTGTCGCCCTTGCCCTCGCCCTCGCCTCTCTCGATCAATCGCGTCCCTCGTCTCTCTCGATCACGTCTCTCAACATCCTCGCACCTCCCTCTTGTTCGAAATCCTCGCAGACTCGGTAACTCCCGGCTTCGGCGATTTATTTTACCTCAAAATTCTCCATGTCTGGCGATGCGATGCCGTGCTTTGAGTGGTTGTGGCGGTGAATCGAGTCCGACATATCACCTGACATCGTCTTCCTCTACGGGATCTCTTATTCCGCTCTCAATTTTGGTTCTGCCGCCGTTATTCAGGTCTTTGCTTTCTCACCACGGATTGTTTTCTCTTTCTAATTAGAGTCTAGTTTTGCTTCCACTTCAGAACTTGCTTCTACATTCAAAATTTCTTTTGTATGATTGAACAAATGGAATTTTACTGATTTCAATATGAAAAGAACCGGTAGAGGCAATTTATTTTTCATTTATAATGATTTTTTGAGGAAATTTCTCAATACCGTGCATGTCTTGTTAACCTAGACAACATTTAGAATTTTAAGGGTGATCCTTGCTTCGGCATTCAACTTTGAATATCACTCAATTCTTATGAATTTACATATCTAACACCTACATTTTGTTTTTCACATTCTTACCACCCAAATCTTGCAAATCACATAAAAAATGCAACCATTTAACTTTAAAAAAATAAAATACACCTTTTCAAGCATAACTAAGACAATATACAATAACATCAAAAAGCCTTTATCCCACCACATGGGGTCGGCTACATGAATACTTTTTCTCCATTGTGTCATATTGAGTGTCATATTTTCATTTAATTTTAATAAATTAAGATCATTTTTTATACAACATGCCTAGGTCTTTTTAGGTCTACCTCTATCTTTGTTAACATAAGTTAAATTTTATTTGCATTATGTAGAAAATTAATGCAATCCTTGAAAAGTTTTAATAGGAAACTTACAAAATCGAGGACTACATGTGATGAATAGTATGAGTACTCTATGTTATCTTTTTGAACTGATCTGTAATGATTTGTGAGTTCTGTTTTATCTATTTCCGTACTCATAAAATTCTGTTAAAAACAACTTAACCAAACAGGGGTAGAGTAGTCATTTATCCAACAACAGCTGTCAGTAAGCTGTTCTAAATAAGCTGTCTTAAACAACAAGTCAGCTTATTCTGATAATCTGCAGATTATCAGATTATTAGAATAATCTATTTATCAACAGATTATAAATAATCAACATCTGTCCAAGACAGGTCATAAGTATAACAATAGAAAATGTTAATTATTGTAATTGTGCACGTTAATTCTTGTAGCTAACCCATCAATTCCTGTTATCCACCATAACTAATCCTCTACCAACTTTATCTACTAGCCTGAAATATGAGGATTCTATAAACAGTGATATGAGACAAATAATTTAAAACACTTAGCATGCATAAAATTATTCTTCTAGTTTTCAATATTGTGAATGCAAATTAAGCACAGAAGGAATGCGACTACCTAATTATGGGAAATTAATATCTTTGTGCCAACATAAGGCATGAATTTTTGTTTAGTATCTTTGTTCCTTATCTATTTCTTTTATATAATCAGTTATTGGTTAGTTCAGTACTCTTGATTTTGGTCAAAGTTTGATATGTCATAAAACTATTTTTGAGGAAATTAATTCATTTTCATGCAAGTTTTAATAGTTCCAAATATTTAATAAAATTCTTGGATTTATGATTATTTAATTATCAATTAGGTTTAAAGACTACTATTTATTATTTCCATTTTAAAAAGTGAGTTAATTGGTAACAAGTAATATACGAATCCTCAATTTTTCTTTGCAAAAATATTTTCCACACCATATTAGTTGCATCAACTTGCTTTCAATATTTCCTTAGTGATCTCCCAGCTTACACTCCATCTCAATTAAAGTATAAACTCTTGATAGACCTATACAATTTTGGAAAGGGCATAATGTTGTTAGTTTAACACAATGATTTTCTCACCTAAAGGTCTATCATTGACGCTAAATCATCCATCATTTCTTGGATTCATCCAATTTCTCATATCTAAAAGTATCTCTTGATCAAGACTTCCTATGTGCAAGAAACAAGATGCCTTCTAAATATACAAAATAAAAAATCACATACTTTTATGGCATTCAGAAGAATCCATTAACCTTTTAGACTTTATATCACAACAAAAACAACAACAACAAGCCTTTATCCCACTAAGTGGAGGGCTACATGAATCCTTTTGCTCCATTATGTACTATTGATTGTCTTATTTTCATTTAATTTTAAAAAATTAAGATCATTTTTATACAACATGCCCAATCTTTTTAGATCTACCTCTACCTTTCGTAATAAAGTCAAATCTAAACATGTACTCTCCAAATAGGATCATCAAATGGTTGATGATTAACATGACCAAGCCTTTTAGACTTATATAAAGGAACTAAATATCACAAGAACAAGATTAATAATTCAATACTTGATTAAGTTTGCATCAAATGTTGAGGCAACACAAGCAGATTTAGCAAATGGATAACAATAAAATTAACAAATAAATGCATTGTCAATTCCCACAAATAAGAAAGATTAATGGTTTATATTTAAGTCCACAATCAATCATAAATATATACTGAAACAAATGAAATAAATTCAAATTTAAAATTTAACAATTCAACGGGTACTTAACATGATTGAATGAAAAAATAAGGATTCATAGAACCAATTCCAAATAATTAACACAAGTCTAATGATAATGATAATTATGAAGATTATGATGACAAATATTACAAATGTTATTCAAAATGAACTAACAAAGGCATAATAAGCACAACACTATGATATAAAAAATATAAACAATAATTTAAGATCTTTTATATATTCACTATCATTATCAAATAAAAAATTCTATAGAATCCATAAATATAAAAGCATACCACTAGTATTGGTCAGACAAATTACATAGCTAAATTAAATGTATCATAGGGTTGACAATACTTAAACAACTTCATTCCTACTTCACATTATTCTTCAACTTTAAGCCTTGTTCCAGCAAGAAGGACATCTACAAGTGATTAGCATGCTCCACTCATATAGTGTAAGAATCTCAGCAGAGCTCACATCAAGAGAAGGGAGATATTATAGGTATCAAAGGCAAGCAAATAAATCTTTTACGATCCAATTAGCCAACATTTTCATAATAATAAATAATAAATAATAATTATAATTTATAAGAGATGAAATTCCAAGTGAAACATAATTATACCTTCCAAACTGGCTAACTATAAGTCTCTTGTAATCAATTAATTTATGAATTTGTACTCATAACTAGACTACCACACTGAAAATCATAACCCCTTCATTTTCTAAAATAAACTAAATTATATATTTGAATCCAATTATTCCAATAAAATCCGTATGAAAATTAAACATACTTAAATCATTTATTTGCAGTGCACAGCAAATAACTGAAATAATTATGTCTATAAAAATCATCATTTACTTTTATCAAACAAATTAACCTGATTAAATTCTTCTCTTCTAAAGATCTTTCTCAACTTCTGTGTGACCATCTAATAACAACTTATAACCGGAAAGTCCAGGAGCCTAGAAACAAAAGAAAACGGAATAAGAGAATAACCAACGAACTAAGTTACCGGAAAGAAGTGACAGAGCCGAAATCATTGGTGGAGGCCATCACACCCAAAGCTGCCCCAGCAAAGATAAATTGAAATAAACGAAGGGCAAGACCCCCGGACGTCCCCGGCATGCCCTGAATGTCCTTCATCCTAACCCTAGGCGGGCGATTCTCAGTTGCATCAGTGAGAGGTGGTGCCTCCACCGGATGCACTAAAGGCCGGCTCGAGAACATTCTTACAGCAAAGATCCCTCTATCATGCCCTTATTCAACCAAATCAATAAACTCAGCAGGCCAAATCCCCCTTTTCCACCAAAACACTCACCTGAAATCGTCCCAAAGAAAGAATGCGAGTCCAGCAATCAGAGCCCCGATCACATAAGCCCTAGCAGTGAATAAAAGCAATTTCTGATCCAAGAACTTCACCTTAACACCGCTGAATAAAAGCGGCTAAATCCCCTCAAAAGTTGGAAGATTAAACAAAACTCATCCCCGGCCGATCATCAAACAAAAACACATCGGCGACTTCGACAGCCGCAATGGCTGACCCTCGAGTAAAGGCTCGATGATGAACGATGAAATCAGGCGGAGATATTCTGAGACAAATATGGCTGCTTGAAGCCGAGAACCTCAATGCGCGAGACGACGAAAGCTTTGCTAAATTTAAGTCAATAAATAAATAAATAAACAAACCAGAGCAAAAGAAGATGATTAGTCACTGATTCCGGCGTGCTTTAGACGTGAATAGGGATTAGAAAATTTTAAATAGAATTGGGGCCAATTTTATGAAAATATATTATTACGTGCGGAGTCCAATGAAATTACACGTGTGGAGGTGACCCGAAAATATAAGATAATATTTCCCTCTTATTATTCAAATGTTATTGTGTGTTATTCAAGTGTTTTTGTATGTTATTCAGGTGTTATTATGTTCTGGGCATATTCTCGATTTTATAATAACACAATAACACATCAATAAAACTTGAATAACACACAATAACACATAAATAACACGAGGAGAATATTCTTTTGTGTTATCAGGTCAATCACCTCACTGCGTAATTTCATTAAACTCCGCACGTAACTCTACGTGCGGAGTCTAATGTAATATTTCCAATTTTATGCCACCGAAAAATCTTAAAAATTTCTAAGACAACAGCTTTAAATTATTAAAAAATGATATTTTATATTTTATATTTTATATTTTATATCAATTAACTTTTTACTGTTTATCATCTAATTACTTATTCAAATTATCTTTTTTTTTATTATAAGACTAATTTTAATCAACATTACTTGCTCTCATTCATAACGGGAAACCCGGCTTGTGAGTGTGAGAGGGCTCAAATTCACATAATTAAGTTTGAGCTTGAGTTCAAACCCACCGCTTAATTAATCAAGCTCTAGTTTAAATAGAGAGCCACTCGAGCTCAAATCGACTCATTCACACCCCTGGTCACTAACCTTTAAATAATTTTTATATTGTAAAACAATTGCACTTTAGCTCAATACACAATTGAGACCTGGTTTTAAGTCTTCTTTTATGTATTGTTAGTTAGACATATTTTATATTATTAAAGTTATGTGTGTGTGTGTGTGTGTGTGTGAAGGAATTGCTTGAGGTTATCATACGAGCCCCGATCATGCGGGTAAAAATTTGAGTACGACACCTTCCAACGAGGGAAATCGAACCCCCAAACCAGAGGGGACTTACAACTGAGAAGCAAATATCTGACCATATAGAGAGAGAGAGAGAGAGAGAGAGAGAGAGAGCTATTCTAAAGCTCGTACTTAAATCTTAGATAGTACAATTAACATAATTATTAACTCGACTAGTTTGCACGCCTAGACTCACACAAATTTCTATAGTTTTCATATTGCAAAGCAATTCTACTTTAGTTGAGCACAAATTTAGGACCTTACTTTAAGCCTATAATACTATTATGTTAAATTTATTCGCATTTTTATAATTAGGGTCATATATATGTTAATCCTAAAGCTTATACTAGAATGTTAGACATCACTTTTAATATTATATTGGAATATAAAACCACCAACCATTTATAATTATAACACCTTCGGCTAGTCTTATCATAGGCACCCATCTGTCAAGCAATTTGAATTGAGATTCCATTAACTTACAAGTATAGCAATTAGATTTCAATCATAGCCTAAGTGGGATTGGCCTAGTGTTAGCACAAAATGAACTACACTACAAAAGAATGATCACTTCAAGCCTCTTTTATTTAATCAAAATATATAATACTTAAGAGATGATTTGATGATTTCAAAATAACTTCATCCCACCACAATATCAATCAAATAATTTAGGACCTATTGATCAATCTTATTTAGCTCATTTGCTTGGAGTGTTTCTCCAAATTTATTGGGTTCATGTCTTAGACTCTAATAAATTCTTCTTTTATGCCATCATGCGTAATGATTATCATCTAGTATATAAAGTGATAAAGATGCCAAAACTAATTTATATAAGATTGCAAGATCTTTACAATAAGTTTCAATCACTCTCAAGGTTCAAATTACTTACTTATCGCATGATCGTGAGATGTTTGCCACTTGGTATTTGATTGCCTTTAAGTGTGCCATGTAGGGACACCATTTATTACTACTAGCTTTTATCATTTATGGCGTATATGTCACTGTCCATTTTATAATTTTCTCAAGTTAGGATGCGTCATCAAACGACCTTCTTAATCTTCTCATTGGACCTTTTACACACATTATTGAGATGAATACAATCATTATTATAATATAAACCAAGAGAGTGAGATTTTACAAATGCAAAAAGAATTACATTATCTATATAAAAAGAAACAAACATAATAGTTAATAATTTAGAGTGGTTTGATCAAAATGACCTATGCATATTACAACTATATAATCATAACTATTATATTATAATAGTGAGAGTTTTATGAGTAGTAAGCATAGCAAAAAGAATTAGGAGATCGAGAGTTTTCAAATCTTCTTAAGAATTATTAATTGGACTATATAGTTTTGATTTGATTATTAAAATTATAAAAACATATTGGACTATGAAAGATCGGTCTAGGGCAAGTGATTTAATTATTTAGTTATAATGAAGAAGGTTACCATGATTGGTAAGTTTGTAGATCATGGTAACTATGCATTAAATGATGAGTTAAAAATGTAACACGATTCCTTAAATCATTGTTTTCTAAGGAAAAGTTCTTGTGATAAGGTAAAGTTATCTTCCCAAGATGAAGAATCATTATGTTTAAGCTAATGTAGACTTTAATCAATATGTTTCTTGAGATAAAGGGTATTTGCCATGCCATCTTAAGCTAGTAAGACACATGTAGGGTTGTGGGGCAGTGACCTGACGCGCAATTGTGCAGATATTTATATTCCAAAAGATTGCCAAAAACTTGGCTCAAATTACATTTAGCGTCTAGTGTGAATAAATAAAATGATTTAGAAAATAAATAATAAGTTTTCACAGTAGGGGTACTACTCAATTATACATATCGTTTCAAGTAATATAGAGTTTTCCTTAAAAACCCCAGTATCGATCCCACGGAGAAGCTGTAACTTTTTATAATAACATGAAAAAATTTATATCTAAATTGCAGATAAAAGTGATAGGAGAATAATGTCGAAATATTTGTAAAGGATTAAAACTAAATTTATATGCAACCTAATTTTAAGCATAAAGTAAGTGCAAATTTTCTAAACTCATAAGGTTTAAAAAAGTTCGAATATTATCAAAAGATCTTTCTCTTTGTAAAGAGATCTTAACCAGTGTAGGATTTGAATGTTTTAAAAATATAAAATAACATATTGTGACAAATAGGAACATACTCGTTCCTTACCCCCTCTGGGTGCATGCAAAGAACATTGACTAATCTTAAGTTCGTTCCAGCCTGTGTAATAGTTTTGAGTATATTCTAGCCTCACTTCTATATTACTCACTGTGTCCTCTCTATAAGATCTACGAGAGACCCTCAGATCCAAACTCAAGACCAAATTGATAAAAGAGTCTAGCTTGTCACCCTGGAAACTGTCTAATGTTGTCAGATCTTCCACGGAAGCAAAATATCAGGTTCTTCCAACCTCTACAACTAACATCATTTAGAATCAACAACTTCTACATGACTTTGATATATATTCGCTTCTTCTACCCCTCTTTACTGTACTAATAATGTCTCTACTATATAAATAAATAAAAATTGTATTAGAAGAGGGTAATGAAAATACAGCTTTCAGTCTACAATTCTTCCTACATATCTATGCTTGTCTCTAACTTTCTATTATTTTTATGCAATTAAATCATCACAAAGATTCAAAGTTTCAAATTCATCCTCAATATTTATTTATATTTTTCTCTGTATAAAATAAATAAATAAATAAATAAATTGAAGAAGATTATGATTTTATCCAAGTTATCAACTATGACCCAAAGATTACTTCTTTTCCAAAAATAGTAAGTTTTTTCACATCTTTTGCATCTTTTTTCAGACATAGATAATTAAAAATGAAATAAAATAAAATAAAAATGATATTTTATTTCTCTAATTTCGTAGGCTTTGATAGATGCGAGCATTAGTGGGGGTCAGAAGGGAACAAGAGATGATGATGGCAGGTGGAAGCAAAGGGCAATGGTGATCGATATTATACAACAACAATTAACTTACATCAGCTCTAACAACCTCTAAGATATTCTAATGCTTTATACCGCTAATACTGCAACAATAATAATTGTTATTTAGTACCAATATAACTAGGGCTGTCAAAACTGCTTCTTATTCGCGAACAACTCGTGTTCGGCTCGTTCGCTAAGTTAACGAGCCGAACACGAACACATAAATAAATATTTGTTTGTTCATGTTATGCTCGTTTTAACTTGAAATACTACTAATCAATTATATATATATTTAATGAGCAGTATTTTTAAAAAGATTAATTGACTACAATGCTACAAAGATTAATAATCAATTAATATTATTAATTAAGAAAATAGAATAAAAATTATTAAATTAGATTCAAATGATGTTTTAAATCTTGCCCCAATCATTAATCTTATGACTACGTGATTATGGTTGTCAAAATGACTCTTTATTAGTGAACGGCTCGTGTTTGGCTCGTTAAGCAAACGAGTCGGCTCGTTTACACCCCTAAATATAACTAAACGTTAAATGTTATAATTAGCATCAATTTTAAAACCATTGTGAGGTACATTAATAAACACTTTTAGTATAGTATAGGATAAGCTATATTTCACTTGGGGTATATTGTGAGGGTATATTGTAATAGGACAAACTCTAACTGTTTGAGGATTGTGGTGTATGGACTGTTGAGCATACAAGTGGTTGTGAATAAGTTTAAACACTGATTTGTTTGTTTAATTATGTCTTGTACTTCTTTGTTGTTTAGCAAGCAACTCACCAAGAACTCAATGAAATATTCATTTAATGATGGCTTAATTCCTTAGTTGAAAACTCATCATGCGCGCTTCTATCATTTATATTTTATTCATTCTTTTATATGTAATAATATAAAAATTACAAAAATTGAGGTCATCCTTGTAGCGGCAATAAGAGTATCCTCATTGATTTGACGAGATGCGACATCTCCTAATTAAAAAAAAAAATACAGAATCACATCGAAAGAGATGCTTAGCTCATTACTCACTATAACGATTCAAATGCAGATGAAATGTTAGTCTGGTGGTTGAGCATTTCCTTCCCCACCAAAAGGTCACATGTTCGAAACTCATCAACCTCAAAAAAAGAAAATCATGATTATAATCTTCATTGAGTTGGGGCGAATGGAATAGAGCCCATTAGCATCTTTGGTGATTATTGAAAATAAAATACAAAAAATGTTTAATTTAGATTAACTAAATATTTGAAATTAAATTCTTACCCACCTTGTATTTTTTTGAACCACCTTTCATTAGTAAATATTATACTTTGAAGTAAGAAATCATATTGAATTAGCTAAACTCTAAAGAAGTATTGACCAAAGCCTAAACTTATTCGCCCAT
Source organism: Phalaenopsis equestris (assembly GCF_001263595.1). Classification (NCBI taxonomy): domain Eukaryota; kingdom Viridiplantae; phylum Streptophyta; class Magnoliopsida; order Asparagales; family Orchidaceae; genus Phalaenopsis; species Phalaenopsis equestris. Next base: position 71,923,769 of record NW_018164444.1, on the reverse strand, counting down.
GATTCGACTAAGAAACATCAACGACTTCTTTCTCAGAAAGTCAGCTTAAGTTTAGCTACTGACTTATAATAAAAAGAGGTTGTGTCATATGTATTTTACAATAAATATATATATATATATATATATATATATATATATATATTAAAATGAGAGGTCGAAATCATGGATACTATACATTATTTGCACCAAATAAATGTTGTAAGCAATTTCTCCAAGTAATTGTAGATAAATAAATTTAAGAAAAAAACTATCTTTTATTGAAATTATGAATACAATGTGTTGTTGCATGCCTCATAATTAGTGATGGGGTTTTAAATAATATATTTAATTTCAAAAAGATTTAAATGTAATATTTTATATTGATCATAATTACATAAAATATTTTCAATTCCAAGAAAATAGAGGCATCATTAGTTGACATTATTCATCGAGTGTGGTGGGAAAAAGATGTTGGGATGTTGAGGTCTTAACGTCGAAGGTAGTATTGCTTATGAGTGGTGCAATAATTAGAAGGATTTTTCTTAATTTAATTTCGTATTAATTAATAAATACACCTCATTTGAATAGCGGTGATGGATATTTAGGAGCATTTAAGTATCATAAGTGATGGTAATAAAGTGATTATTTGGTGACTTAGTAATGCATAAAAATTTAACAATCATTCATGTAATTAAAATTATAGGTAAAGCCACAAAAAATTCTTATCTAAGAAATTTTGGAAAGGAGAAAAAATTAATGGGCTTAACCTAGTTGAAATAATTCACTATATAATTGTCAATACGTAGGCTCGCTGTTCTCATGACTTGGAAAAGATGGAATTACACAGTTTTGTGGACAATGGTGTTTCGACAATAATAGGCTTAACGAACCGTGAAGGACGTAGTTGATTGCTATGGAGGCAATAGTTTATCTTAAGTTTTATAGATGGTGGTTGTAGCGTCAGTTTGTCGTAGATGTCATAGTTGAAAGTCATGATAGTTGGTGGTCGTGTGGGTAGTAAATGATTGTTTTAGGAGCGTCACTTGGTCACAAAAATCTATAGTAGAGAGTTGCAATAATGCCCCCAGACCTCAGAGGCCAAAGTTGGTAGCTACTTGAGTTGTGAGCCACATACGTCGTAGTTGGTCATATAAGTCGTAACAAGGACCTATAATCATGTCCATAGGCCTTAGAGGCTAGAGTTAAGAGCTACAAGAATTGAGATAATGTTCATTGGCTACACAGGATAAAGTTGGGAGCTGCACAAGCTGTGATAACGTCAGTAAGCCGCAAAGACCCTAGTTGGGAGTTGTATGAGTTGTGGACCACGTAGACTCGAGTTAGTCACATAGACTGCAGCGGTACATTGTAAGGAGAGAGTTTCAGGAGTCCAGATATTGTCATTGTATCCAAAATACCACTGTTGTAAGCAGTTATATAGAATGTATTGTTACATCATCTTCACGAGGCATCATTCCACCATATGTGTGGGCGTCGTTTCATTGTATTTGGTGTGCATTGTTACATCAATTTCGGGGTACATCATCACATCATCTTCATAATGCGTTGCTATACTGTTTGTGGGGTGCATGTTGCACCATCTTCGGGGCATTATTACATCATCTTCAGTGAGTGTTGTTACACTGTATTAGAAGTGTGTTGTTCTGTAAAATGCTTCATAACTCCATATGATTGGTTTTTACTTTGCAACGTTTGTCATGACTCCATAAGGTGCTTCATTTGCAACGAAAAAGGGGAGTTCGATGATGGTCGAGCGATGGTTAATGATGCCCGATGAAGGCTCGCAAGTGGAGGTCAATGGTGTTTGACAGCCACGAGAGTGATGGTCGATGGTGGTTGGTGATTGCAAGAGTGGGTGGAATTTATTGTACCAGTGGTGTAGAATACTGGACCTCAACTCCTACTCCTCCAAGCTCCAGTCTTCCTCTCAATCACAATCATCATCCTTTTTTCATGAAAGGGTTTAAGGCTCTATTTTTAAAGTTTAGGATATGAGACTTACAAATAAGGAATGAATGAGGTTCACTCCATCGGATGGCCTAAAGAGTTTCCCTCGATCAAACAACATTTTATAAATATAAGAGTGCATTAGTAATGTCGAAATTGAGTGATCTTGGGCTCGTTGGATTCGTCTCATCTGGATGTTTAATTCGATTATAATTTTATCAGATTTGAAATCCATTTGACTTCTAATTGGGCACTAAAAGGTTTAAAAAATGGCTTAACTACTCAATTTGGGCTTGATTTAACTTGGGTTAGATGAACTTTGGTATCATCGTGTTTGTGTCATTGAGTCGGTCAGGTTTAGTATAAGTTTGCTAAAATTAGACTTTTGGATGATTTTTAATTGAACTTTAAACATTTATTACTAAAAAAATTGCCTCAAGATTTGTGTCACACCTCGAGATCTATGCCAGATGATGAATATTTTTTCAATAGTGCATCAGTTGCCCCCTATTTTCGGGCAATGTTAGTATTGTTTTTCAAAACTAACAAAAAATTTGATTTTTTTTTTCTTTTTCTCATCTTATATAAAGAAATTTTAGATCGGTTGTCATGACACTAACTCCCTCTCGCTGTGACCTAAGTTTGATTCACCTGGCCTTCATATATAAAGAAATTATTTTGCCTGTGATGAAGCGGGAAGAGTTGACACCGGTGGCCGATGACAGAAACTGCAAAGGTGGCACTAGGCCGAGGCAGATGTGATGGCTAGAAGCAAGGCTGGTGGCACAGTAGAAGCATATGGAAACACGGCGAAGGCGGACTACCATCTAGCGGGAGCATGTGAGAGCTAGAGCAGACTCAGATGCATGGCGGATTGGCGATGGATCATTGAGCCACTGAGAGGGTCAAAAGCTCGAGTCATAGCAGGCGCATGGCCTAGCTAGTCACACTAACCATCATGATTCTTTGTCGGTCACGTGTCACGTTGGACCGACCTGAGATCTAGATCAAATGACAGTGGTTGCTTTTGTGTGAAATTGTTCTAGCTGATGGCAGCATGCCACATTATTGATTGGGACCCGAGGGACATGTTGCCCACTGTTTAGTGCATCACGTTGCATTTATTTATTTGTGCGGATTGAAGCCCGATTAGATGGTGGGCATGGGTCTCACATGCCAAAGTCAAAATTTTGCATTTTTTGGGCCAAAATTTGGTTTTTTTTGGCCAATTTAAGCCTATAAAAGTGGCCAAAAAGTGACAAAAATTTGATGTTTCCAAGATGTGCTTTCCTGAGAGGATCTTTCATGAAGAAAAATTTGGAGTTTCCCCATCGCACATTTGGAGTGGATTTTTCTTGAAAAAAAAACTGGAATCTCCTTGTCGTGCATTATGGAGGGGATTTTTCAAGAAGAAAAATATAGAGTTTCTCTGTAGTGCATTTTGGAGAGGATTTTCTTTAAAAAAAATTGGAGACTCCCCGCCATGCATTTTGGAGGGAAATTTTCTGTGAAGAAAATTTTGGAGTTTTCAAGTCACACATTCCAAAGGGAATTCTTTATGGAGAAAAATTGGAGTTTCCCAGCGATGCATTTTGAAGGGGATTCTTCATGGATAAAAATTGGAGTCTCCCAACCACACATTCAGAGGAGATTCTTCATTTATGTTGTAGCATTTTATAGTGAAAGTTTACATTTCGCTTCGAGATATCAATGTCTGGGGAATCTTGACCACATAAAAATTGGTGGAGGTACAAGACTTTTAAGAGGGTGATGTTGACACCCTTCAAAGATGAGCTCCCATTTTTGAGATCATCGAAAACCAATCTCGCAAAGATGATCACATCCTTAACAAACACAAAAAGGCAAAAAACTCCTTGATTGGAATGCATAGAATTTGCAGGCTTTTCAAATGAAAATGTTGGCTCTTAAATAAGAGAAAATGAGGTTGAGGACCAAATGTGCATAAAGAGAAGTTCATCAATGCCTTTGATAAACGGTTCATCGATCATACTAGTCGAAAGGTGATCTCAAGGGCACATCTGTTAACCAGACTTCTAAAGATCCCTCCTCGGGCTCAAAAATGTAATTTAATTGAAATTGATATGTAGGATTGTACTGATGCTAAGGAGGATATTGTAGTATATTAAAACTTTTTATTTGCATCTTTGTATCAAAGGTTTTTTCCTTATTACTTCTGTGATAGGATGTTGGAGTGTAGGTTTAGGTAAATTTTCAATTATTTGATATGACATTAGTACCCGGTGATAATGTTCTTGTATGTATGTTTTTCTTTTGTTTGATGTTGAAAAAAAATTGACTTTGCTTTTGAGAACTTTTTCATTTCTTTATTAGCTGCTTTTTCCCAATTTTTAGGATGGCGTCGCTCCACTTTGCAGGTGTTGTTGATGGATTAATATCCACATTAAGATCATAGCACCATCAAACTCTTCTGAGGCTCAAGCCATCTGAGATTCTTTGGTTTCTTAAATATGTATAAGCGTGAAAAAAAAGTTAGCGCATGTGCTTTGTATATAAAAAAAATCTTATATCTTCAGAGGTGCGTGCCTTCTGAGGCTTTTGATGTACTTATACCATCTAAGGCTTTAAAATTATGAAATTTGTTCTTTCTGAGGCTTTTGATTTACTTGAGTCATTTGAGGTTTGTAGCCTTCTAAGATTTTTTAGTGGAGACTCTATCAATCACTTGTTATCATGAAGTCATTTTAGTGAGGAATGTATCCACTATTATCTTTCATCGAGACTTGCCTCCTGGGCTCATCTTCAGGGGTATGATTGGAGACTTGTCGACCACTTACCCTTAAGAGGTCTTTTCAAGCGAGAAGTGTATCCACCACTAGTTTCCCATTGAGACTTGCCTCCTAAGATTGTCTTCTAGGGTATGGGTGGAGACCTTATCTACCACTGAGAATACTCAGACATTTTTTAATTTATTTGATTAGTGTGCATCTGCTCAAAGATCGTAGCCTATAGTGAAAGAAGTCGATTGTGATCCATGAATGATGTAAGACCCCTCATATGACGTATAGACAAAGAATCTCAACAACATTAACCTATCATGAACAAAGTCATATGAAATCCATCAAGGATATTTGACCTATCCTACATTGTTATTTGAAGCTTCCGCTTGACAATTGTAGCCTATGTTGGAAGAGATTGAATTGAGTCCCTCTAGGACCTATTAAACCCAGAATGAGGTGTCAGAAAATGTTATGCATTTCTTATGACCAAACATAAGTCAAAATAAACTGTACTTTTTTAAAAAAATAGGATTGTATTCATACTTAAAAAAGATGTTTGACAACTTGCTAGTTGTTATTTTTTTAATTTGTTGTCATCCTGTGGGAGTCTTTTCCATACCAAATTGTAAAGCATCTCAAGTGCTAAATCTTGAAGAGATCAGCTTCTTAATTCGGTTGAAGAAGTACTCCAGTACGATGAAGGGGCACTTAAAAAGTGCTCTTTATTATGAAGGTTGCCCCTAATCTAGACGTGGTTCTTAAAGACTTGATGTATGAATGAGACATAAGATGGATACCTTGTTGCAATCATGCCCATGACGTTAACGTGAACAAGCTTTGAGATTGCAGAAAGAGTTGACCCCAAGATGGGAGTAGTTTTCATAAACTTGCTTTCTGAATGGGAAGCAAAAATTATACCCTATTACAATGGTACTCGGGATGTTTTCAAAAATGATTTTCAAGAGGTACAAAGTAAGTTCTTTCACTAGTTATATGATGTATATCTTTTAGAAACGAAACAGAGGCTTGACATCTCAGACTTGAGGATTGTGTTGAAAGTGACTTTATTTTACAAATATAACACAAAACTATGCACGTCAGATGATTCATGCAGTAGAGTGATTATTTAATGTCTTATTGTTGCATGAAAATTCATCACAATCACATAATTAAAGTGATAAGTACATACATAAAAAAGTTTTTATGTGAAAAATCTTTAAAAAAATGAGAAAAATGCAGGGTTTGACCAAGTTGAAGTAATCCTCTATATAATTGTGAAAACATAGACTTCTCCTGAGAAAGGGAAGATGAAATTACAAAGTTGATGTACAATAGTATGTCAATAATAATGGTTGTAACAAACTACAAAGGCCATAGTCAATTGTTATAGAGGCAATATTCCACTGAGAATGTTATAAAAGGTCAATGTAGCACTAGCTTTTCTTAGACACCATAGGTAAAAGTCATGATAGTGTGGCCATGCGCGCCATACATAATTGTTTTAGGATCGTTGTTTGGTCATAAATATTGTAGTAGGGAGCTGTGATAATGTCTGCATGCCTCAGAGGTTAGAGTTGGGTTCTTTTAAGTTGTGAGCCATGTAGGTTGTAATTAGGTACATACGACATTGTAAGGAGATGTAATAAGTGTATATGTCATAGAGGTCGGATTTGATAGTTTCATGAAGAGTGATAATGTTTGCATGTCATCGATGTTGGAGTTAGGATCTGCATAAGTTGTGATAGCATTTGTAGGCCACAAAGGCTGGAGTTGGAAGCTGCATGCTCTGTGGACCTAGTAGGTAATGGTTGTTCACATAGTTCTTAGTGGTAGGATGTGATGAGAGAGCTTTAAGAGTCCTAATAAATTCACCATATTCTAAGTAGGGTGGTTGTAAGCAGTTATTTTAGAGTGCATTGTTACACCATCTTCAGGAGGTCATTGTACTGTATGTGAGGGCATCATTGCACTGTATTTGGGGTACATTGTTATACCTTCTTTGAAGTGTTCCATTACACCATCTTTGGGCTGTGTTGTTACACTGTATGCAGGGTGAGCATTGAACCATCTTTAAGGTTTTTGGGCTGCATTATTACATTGTCTTTAGGGTGCCTTACTCTGTAAGTTGCTTCGTCATTCCACAAGACTGGTCGTCACTCTACACAGTGTTTCATTACTTCATAGTGTGCGTCATGGCTCTGTAAGGGTCTTTGTTACAATGAGCAATGGGTAGATGACCATGGTCAGTGGATGTGAAGGTGTATTGATCAAGAATGGTCGATAGTTGCAGGAGCAGTGATTGACGATTGTCGACAGCTGCGGGAGCGGTAGTCAAAAATGGTCATCAACTACAGGAGCGGGTTGTGTACATTGGTTCTTTAGTGTAGAAACTTAGACCTCAACTACTTCTCTTTCAAGCTCCGATCATCCTTTGGTTCTTTAGTGTAGAACATTAGACCTCAACTACATTGGTTCTTGCGTAAAATATTTATTTTTCCTTTCTCTTTGTTTGACTAGTTTATACATATAACTTTCACCTTCTTTAATATATAATCTAATATAAAGATCACTAAAAATAAAATTCTTAGCACCACAAATAATTCTCTTAGGCTCCATACAAGCCACCTCATATTTTTCCCAGTTCTCTAGACTTTTACATTTAAATAAGTTTTTATAACAAAACCTTTTATATTTTATCTTATCTTTCACATTATTATTTCACAACTAGATGTTTTTATTTATTAAAAATTTTCTTTTTGATTCTCCAAGTACATCATTTGCCACTTATTTAAATGTGTTTATTACCTTATGCCACATATTATTATTTTCTTCATAAACATCCTAAATCTTAAAGATCTTAAAGTTTGCTTATAAAAATAATTTTATTTGCGTCTTTTAAATGTCTTCATTTAATTCTATGATAATGTTTATTGTAACTTTTATCTTCCAACTCTTAATTTTAAAATCCAAAACTAATAAACAATGTTTATTACTTAATTTTGCTTACTTGTAATGATCTTACGACCTTTATATTTTCAACAATCTCTTTTTCCCATAAGAAAATAATGTGTTTTATTAGATCCATTCTTATAAGCAATAATATGTTCATCTCTTTTCTTAAATAAAATATTAGCAAAAATAAAATTATAAGCTTAAGCAAGATCCAATAGATTCTACATTCTTCATTATTCACCTCAATAGTCACCATGAATATTTCTAAAATCTTCTACTACTCTATCAACAATGTCTTCAAATCTCATACAATTATAAGCTTAAGCAAGATCATACAATGCGTCGCTTCCAGGCGATTCCCTTGTATATACAAAATAATTTAAAGCGTTCATGTCATGATTTTTTTGATAAAAAATTTAAGCTGACTATCGACTACCTATCACAACCTTTCAGGCTTTCACTTTTCGCATCTGAGTCTTGGGACTCGACAATGACGGTATTAAAGAAAATAAAATAAACATGTTCATGGACAAGAAACACGACATATCCATATAAAAATTAAAGTGTTGTTAACTATTTAAAATATAATATATCTTTTTTGCACATGTCTCACACCAAAGTGTTATAAATGTACATATTTTGATGCTAGATATATAAATACAAAAAAAATACACATGTATGTGAATTTCCTTAAATACGCTTTTAAATGAAAATTTGAGCACTTTTAGAATAGATATAAAACAAGGGCATAAAGAAGTTTTGTCGACAATGCAAGTCATCTTGGCCTAGTGGTTGAGAGTCTTATCTCTCGACCAAAAGATCCTAGATTTTCGAGGTATTGCACATGTGGTGTGCACGTGTTTGTTCATTTGCGAAAATAAAGGGGCATTTATATACTTTCTACCTTTTGTATTTACACATCTAACACCAAAACATATAATTACATGAATAACCTCCAAATCTTTTTAGCTGTTTAGTTATGTAATGCACTGGATACATGTGGCATGCATATAAATCTTTCTATTATAAATGTCTAAAAAGAAAATATGTGATTAAAAGCATAATACGTTCATTATTTAACAATTAGAGAAGAATTTTATGCTATTAAATAATACTTAATATAATTAATTAATAGTTTATATTTAAAATTAAATACTTTTATCCGTTCAAATCCAACAGCAAATTTTTTTTTTTTTTTTAACTTTATAAAAAACCAAATTTTTTCATATCAATTAAAAATTATACTTTGGGTGTTACATATCTAAATACATAGGAATTGAGGGATGTGCATAGGGCTGTAAAATAGCTCGTGTTCGAAATCGGCTCGTGTTCGAAATCGGCTCGTGAACAGTGTGTTCGTGTTTGGCTCGATTTAAATATTTGTGTTCGTGTTCGGCTCGTGCTCGGCTCGAAATTGGCTCGTTAAACTAAAATTGAGAAAAATATATGTAAAGTGCGAGATTCGAACCTGGATCAAATCTATACGAAAGAAGACACTAACCACATTGTCACATGGGTGTTATGATTTAAATTTAGACATAAATATATATAATATATTATAATATAAATAATATGTGTAATATATTGTTATATAAAAAGTTATGTAATTTTTTTTTTCGAGTCATTTCGAGCCTAACACGAGCAAA
>NW_018164444.1:71909479-71914437 GCF_001263595.1 Phalaenopsis equestris | reverse complement strand
CATTTTGAGCTTAAAAATTTGTTCGTGTTCGGCTCGTTAGGCTTAACGAACGAGCTGAACACGAGCTGCTTAACGAGCCGAACATGAACTGTTCACGAACGATCCAAATTGACAGCCCTAAATATATATGTAAAACTTCCCAAGAAAATATGTACCACCGGCCTTTTCTTTTTCTTACCGGCCTATGGGTACGAACCCAATTGGGCTTCTGCAGTATTGACAATTGGGCCTCTATACGGTCCGATGTATGGGCCAAATTCAAAACACTACTATTTTCTGCACTTTTAGAAATTTTTTTTCTGCGTAGAGTTACGTGCAGAATCGAATGAAATCACACCATGTAGAAAAAAAATTATGCTCGGTAACACAAGAGAGTATTATTCCCGTGTTATTCATGTGTTATTGTGTGTTATTCAGGTGTTATTGTGTGTTATTCGGATATTATTGATGTGTTATTGTGTTATTATAACACCGGAAATTTCCCAGAACACAATAACACATGAATAACACGGAGTAACACGAGGGGAATATTCCCTCATGTTACCGGACTGATCACCTTCATGACGTATTTTCATTGGACTCCGCATTTAACTCTAGGTGCAAAGTCATGATGTAATATTTTTTCCATAAATTGGGGACATTTGCATGCATAATATCTAACACAAATTGTATTATTATTATTTTTAATTCATTTAAATGAATTAAAAATTTTTAATTTTGATGATAAATATGGGTTAGAATTTTTTTTCTATAAATAAATTAAACAATTGAGTCGAACTTAGGCAACATTAGCTCAATTTCTTCTGATCTATGTCTTAAGCCAACGATTCTGCCTGTTCAAATAAGGAAATTATAAAGAATAAAGTCTTGGTTAGGATAACTATTTATGGATTAGGGTTCAATTGTCGTATTTAATTATAAAATAAATATTTAGTATAATTAGTTTATTTTATAGGTTTTTAATATGAAATAATTTTAATAATTAGAATTAATATATGTTGAAGTCATGAACTAGCCTGCTTTGGCAGGGTAAATAATTATTAAATGATAACTATGATAAAATAATAATAAGCATATATTAATTAATTAGCAAAACTAATTATTACTCTCCTATTATTGCGGCGTCCATGCCCTTCTCTCATGACGATGTGGCCTAATCTTATTTGTTACTTGCTAGAAAATTTGTAATGATTGAATCATAATTTTAGCGTTATATAAGGTATCAAACATATAATCTGACTACGACGATCATAAGATGTAGTCGCTTGTGGCCGATGGCCGGCAGCGACAGATGTTAAAAATTTCGGTAGCTATGGAGCAAAGAATAACGTCGTGTCTCTAATACGAGTGTTGCATGTTACAATTAAGTTTGAGATACAATGTTTATGAGTAGAGGTCGTCAGAGGCAGGAGAAGGATAGTGACAAGCGAGGACGACTGATGGCGATGATGCTGGCAAACAGACGATGGTTAATGACGACGTCTGATGGTGTTGGGTGCCTGGGATGACACCTAGACAGATTTTGGGTCAGGTGGTCATATGACGCTAGTTTGAGAGAATGCCCGAGTGGGCCACTTCTTGGGCGGATATGGCCAATGGGTGAACTGGGAGGCTCTAGCCAACAACTTTAGATCCAGACGGTTTTCACCTAGCTTGGTTAAAGAATGCCGACATATTCATCTTTATGAGCTTTTCTCGAGTAGACCTTAAGGGAAACCTTGAGGGAGGCGATTGAATTTTGTTTGTCCTTGGATTATTTTTCTCGCAGCTTACAGTTGCAGGGCGAATAGTGATGGGCCCTTGAACTGCTTATGGTGGGTTCCGATTTGCCACATCATCATTTATGTATGCCGTCAAACCTATTTAAGATTCATGATGACATATTTTTTACGTACAAACGGTAATTAAAAATTATCGTCAGATCTAGGGCTGCCAAAAAAGCTCTTCACTTTTAAAGAGCACGCGTTCAACTCGTTAAAGAACTCGTGTTCGATTCGTTCGTTAAGCATGCAAGTTGAACACAAATAATTTTTTTGAGCTCTATTTTTAAACAAGGCAAACACGAGCAAACATTTGTTCATTTGTGTTCGGGTCGTTTAAGCTCTAAATAACTAAATAAATAAAAAAAATTATTTATATCACTTTTATATTAGTTTTTAAATGTTTCCAAAAATAGTAAATATTATTTTTTAAAATTATTTTATTGTTATAATTATAGAAAGTACAAGTTTAGCTGTTAGGCTTAAATATGTAAGTACAAAGAATTTTGATGGTATGCTTGTAAATGTACCTAAGAAAATTTAAATCAAATGTAGTATTTGCGTGGTATGTATGTAAATGTCCCTTAAAAAGTTAAATCCGCAACTTCCGCTCTTAGATACTTAAATAAATTTGCTTTTGCCGCAGGACAAGAAATGACAAGTCCAAGTCCTGCAACATGGACGAGGTATTTATGGTCCGTTTGGGGTTTCACTGGTGTTTGATTTTGTTTTGGTAACTTTTTCATAAAACAGTCGTTGAAATTTGTGTTTTTTCACTAGTTTTGGCCAGGTGTGGTTTTCCCACCGATTCTGGCTAGATGCGGGGCAGCTTTCTAGCTACGATTTGACTTTTTAAGAAGGAATTTTTGTAATAGTCATCGCTTATGTTTTTGTGAATGTCCCTTCAAAAGTTAAATCCGCAACTTCCGCTCTTAGATACTTAAATAAATTTACTTTTGCCGCAGGACAAGAAATGACAAGTCCAAGTCCTGCAACATGGACGAGGTATTCATGGTCCGTTTGGGGTGGCGTTGGTGTTTGATTTTATTTTGGTAATTTTTTTTAAAAAGTAATTGTTGAAATCTGTGTTTTTTTATCAGTTTTGGGCAGGTGTGATTTTCCGTCCGATTCTGACTAGATGCGAGGGCAGCTTTCTAGCTACAGTTTGACTCACCGCCGTTTTTTTAATATCAATTTATGTCTCAGCAGTTTTACAAGTGATTTTTAATAAACTGCAGTCGGCCCAAACAGACTCTCAGTCTCACATCTAGTATGAAAGTAATTTAGTTTTGTGAAAAACTATATATATGTAAGTACTTTTTTTGAGAGGTGAGAAAATAAAACATACGGACCAATGCTAAGTAAAAGTAATTATTTCTTTAATAATAAAAATTTAATTAATTACTTTCAAGTTGAGTATGAGCTTAGTTCGAAAAAATGAGTTTGAAATGAGCCAAACACTAACAAGTTATTTCTAACACGAGCTTAAAACAAAAATAATTTCAAATGAGTCGAGCACGAACATGAGCTCAGATCTCTCATGTTAGACTCACTTACACCCCTAGTCAAATCCTTAGTCTAAAGTGGGCTCTGCAATTTTTCTTCTTCTGATTTTCACTTAAGTGAAGAGAGAGGGTCTATTTATAACATTCAGGAAGAAGCATTTTATTATTTTGTCAAATATTTCCCCATTCTACTAATCAGAAAGTCCAAATTGACCCCATTGATTATAAAAACTTTTATTTAACGATTTGAATGTCTTAATTATCTCAAAATTGAGTGATATTAAATTAGTTGGATTCCTTCTGCCGAGATGCCGATTTGACTATAAATATATCAAATTTGGAGTTCATTTGATCATGCAAACTAATATGAGTTTGATTAAACTCAAATTGAACCAATTTTCGCATCACTGGGTTCATCTAGCAGAAATAGTCAATTTGACTATAAATTTGTTGAAACTAGTGTTTCTGATAATTTTGAATTTGAATCAAGAAAATCTATTTTTTTTTTTAAATATAAACATATTGGTGTTGGATGATAAAAATTCCTTCACAAGTTCTTCACTTGAGACGAAAGCTAATATAATGATAATCAAATAAATATGTATGATATAACTGTTGTATGTATATATATGTATATATATCTTTATTTATTTATATAATAAAATTTTAGTATTATGCATTTAAATCCCTTTAAAATTTTAACCTTTAAAATAAAAGATAAGATAATGCAACTTACTTGTCAAGCAAGCACATGTGACATGGAATCCCCTTAAATGGTGCTCACATCACAAACAATTACTTAGTTTTATCATCATAATGTGAAGCCCTCAACAAAACACATAACAAATTTAAAATAAAATATAAAATTCATGTCAAAATTTCTTAACCAAATAAATATCAAAACTATTAAATTTATTCTAGATAAATATATTATTCAATAATCAATTAAAAAATGTACATTTACCCGTGACATAGTAGTTGAGGGTATAATTTTCGAACGGGATCAAAAGTTTTAATTACACATATTGTCCTTTATCTTATATATATATATGTTAATTGATATTCATTGTATAAGACTTTTTAGGTCGGTAGTTCGAATCCTCTCTAGCACAATTAATCTTAAGAAAGTGATACTCGAATTGTTAGACATGTTAAGGATGATTGAAGTCTCGTATAACAGGCTATATCGACAAAAAATTGTTATGGGCCCCATAAGTGCTTACATATTTTTTGAGGTGGGCCCACGAAGGTACTTGTCACGTTGGGAGATGCATTTCATGCTCCCAACTTTTATAAGAACATGATCTAATATTCACTTAATCTACAACATTAATAAATAGTTAAATTAATTAAACCCCTTCTGCTCTACCTTTAGTCCAGCGTTAAGCGTCAACGATCCGGATTCCAGTGCCCAATACTAATCCGATTCTATATCCGAACCGACGGCCTGCCGAACCCGTCGGTGCCCACCCGGCCCAATGTGGCACCGGCAACCGCCGTCCGGCTTGTTTTCACCGGTTATTGCCGGTCACTTATTCTGTGGCCGTCGCCTGTCGGTGGTGTCAATATCCCGGTTTGGAATGGGCCTTCAAAGGCTCCGTACCCTTTGGGCCCGAATGTTAATTTGTATTATATCTGTCGTGATTCATGAATTGAATCCATTAAACTTAATTCCCTATATATATATATATAT
>NW_018164444.1:71902310-71909415 GCF_001263595.1 Phalaenopsis equestris | reverse complement strand
TATATATATAATCATATTATAAAGCATACTAAAGCTTATCATAAAATAAAGATGTGGTAGTTGCAACACTTAATTATATTAAATATGCATTAAGGATTAAAAAAAAGGAAAATATCATGTGAAGTTGTTGGTCAATTATACATGAATTGATCGAATTTTAGCGAGTAACTATGCTAAAAATTTAATTTGGTTTAATTTGCTCAATAAGAACATGTTATCGATTAGGTTGGAAAGTTGTCGCTCCCCTACACTATATGAACACGCCTAGAGCATTGATATTATTGTTACACCAAAAATATTTGTGTTCCTTAAAAAACATGATGTGTTATAAGATTGGTTTCAAAATTTACTCAATGTAGAGATAACATTTACTGCCTCTTCACAATTTAATTCATGAATAGAAATTCATAAATTTCTTACATCATTTAATACTTTTTAATTAATACATATAAATTCTTAGAAAATAAAATAAAGTTATTAAAATATATAAATATTTAACTTAAGAGTAGCTAATAAAATTACATTTTTCAAATACTTTTAAATTTAAATGTTTGGTTGCCATGAGCAAAATAGCTTTTTTTAAAATATTTACCATAAAGAAAATACAAAATTCTAACATGTTTTTTTTTTTTTTTGTAAAACCTAAATTGTCAAATTGTTGGAATTCACAAATGTTGTACAAATCACAACACTAAAAACACATTAAGTTTCATGCTTACAAAAATCATAAGGATATAATTGTTGACCTCATTTTAATTGGGAAGAGTAAAATCAAATCTTCAATCTCAACTCATAGACCAAGGAACCCGTCTTAGTGATTTCTAGGAGCTCCTATGAGACTTAGTGATTGATTACCTCAAATCAAACAATTAGAGATTCTAAATGACTAAATAAAAAAAAAACTATGACTTGATTAGTCTTCTAAACGAGCAAATATTAAAATCAATCAAATAAACGATTTATAACCTACATGCTGACAAATACTCTTTTATCTCAAGAATCATATTGATTAAAGTCCACATTAGCTTAGACAACAATACTTCATGTTGGGAAGATGAATTTACCCTGTTACAAGAATTTTGCCTTAGGAAACACATAATAAAAGGAGTCATGTTACATTTTCAACTCATCATTTAATGTATGGTTACCATGATCTGCAAACTTACCAATCATGATAACCTTCTTCATTATAACACAGTAATTAATTCACTTATTCTAGATTGATCTTTCAGAGTTCAATATGTTTAATAATATTAATAATTAAATAAAAATATATAGTTCAATTCTTAATTCTTAAGATGATTTGTAAATTCTCGCTCAATAAAAAGTTCATGCTGAAATCAAGGAAAACCAATCTCAACGTAAACTCAAATATGTTCCTATCACCTCTTAGACACCTGATAGGACCCTTAAGCCTAATGATCCAAAAAATCAAGTTTAATGCCCTAAAACTCATCCTATTTACTATAGACCATACACAGACCTTGCTTGGAGCATAGATGGTTTGGCCATCCTTGTTTGACCGAGTTAATTCAACTTACTTTATAAGTCCTTCTAAAAGTCATATCTAATCTTCCCAAAATTTTGACTCTCAATGATTGAAGTCATATTTGTGTGAGATTTTAAGTAGTGATGTATTATTTGAAAGTTTCCTCATCAATTTTCTCATGCCTCATACTTTTATTCTAGTTATATTTGTAGTATAGTTCTAGTATCGGCTATGTATACGTGAAGCCAACTAATATTTTTCTTTTCTAGGATTGATCACTAATATATTTTTATTATATGAATTAAATTTCCTTAATTAGGCTACACACACACACAAAGAGAGAGAGAGAGAGAGAGAGAGAGAGAGAGAGAGAGAGAGCCTAACAAAACAAATTATTTTGACTAAAAATACAATAAATAATAATTCTATCATAAACTTAGCATTATATGATATTCAAACATCCATTTTGATCATTCAACAACTACTCATTTTACTATGATATTAATTTCTCATCAAATAATTTCACCCTTGAACATCACTCTTTGCACTAGCTTGCTTGTCCCAACTTCTATTAACTTTATTGAAGGCTACAACGGAAAGGGAATATTATCATGCGATTTGGAATACCAAATGGGCTTTTACAGACGTTTAGTCACGTGATGTTGCATGTAAATTTCCCTTCTAATTATTACATTGATAAATTGCATGGTGTTAATTTCTAATTTTTTTTTTTTAATTTTGTGTTTAGAAAAAAAACCATTATAATTAATCTCATAATAAAAAAGTAAGGCCATGTAGCTTACTTTTAAATAAGCACATATGGCATCCTATCCCATCAAATGGGACCTAAATCACCAATATTTAATCACTTTAATATTTGTGATATGAAACTAACATGATTGTCAATTTATAAATAAAAAATAATACTCGAGTCATGGAATAAATCTTGAGATAATTATTTGAATAGAAGATGTTCAAACTTCTATTAAAAATCATTCAGAACTCTAAATTCAGCAAACTTACGTCGAAGCGATTGACCTGATGAAACAAACCTAATGATATCAAAAATGGTCTGATCTGAGTACAATTAAGTTTAGATCAAATTGATAAATTATTTTTGGAAGCTTTTAATGCATAATTGAAATGCATATATGTTAGTATGTGGCTTGCTGATCTTTTGGCTCGGTCGGTTGAGCTCAGCAGACTTCAATTCGGTAAGACTTGCTCGGTTGGTTATGCTGAGTTAGTGTAACCGGTTGGTTGATCTTATTTGACTTTGAGTCGACAAAACAGCTTTGGTCAGCCAAATGTTGCCAATCGGCTAAGCTAGTTGGACTATCGCCATTGATCCATGGATGAGGAGCTCTTGTTGGTAGAACATGAGTTACGATATCGAATAAATGGTGAATCATCTCAGGAGCATCCGAAAGATGATTGGTGATATGGAATTCTTTTTTCTGAGTCGAAGTGCAAGGAAAGGCGTGTCGATGCCTTTGCTCGGGCCGATTAGCCTTAATTTTTGGTTCGGGCGGTCTCAACCCTGTTGACCTCCAATCCTGATTCAGCGGGTTGCATATGGTCAAATAAACAAGTCATTTGGTCTTCCATCGGTGGACCCTCCTCCATTGTACTTCTTTTTCCTAGGCCGCCGAATCTCTTTTGGGATTGATGTTGATACATTTCTGATGTACAAATGTCAATATTAAACTTTGGGTTTATATTTATAAATAAATATTGTGTGGTATGCATGTAAATTTTTCTAATAATAATATACTCCATAACATAAAGGATCAAAATTAATAAGTTAAATATAAATAAATAATTGAAAATTATTCTATTGATTTTATTATATTATAATTTGATTTTACAGATCTATCCATTTCAGAATTTGTTAGGGCGTCACAATAAGAACTGCCAATTTATATTTTCCACATGGCCCACAGAGAAACTCACATGGGTTTGGAGCATGTCATGCTACTAACTCTCTTCTTCCCAATTATATATATATATATATATATATATATATATATATGGGAAGCATAAGTGATTCTCTATTAATTTGTCATCTTTTAATTTTGTCATAATTATATTACACTTCAATTAATTTACAATTTTACACTCCTACCTAGGGCTGTCAAAAAAGCTTGTTGTTCGCGAACAGTTCGTGTTCGGTTCACCAATGAGTTCGTGTTCGATTCATTTGATAAGTAAACGAGACGAACGTGAATAAATTTTTTTCGTTTGGTGAGTTAAACGAACCAAACACGAACAGTGATGCGTTCGTCAAACACAAATTTATTTCAAACAAATTAAATTTCAAACGAATTCATTTACACCCCTACTCTTATCTCCGTTTTACTGTCCTGGTTGCACCGGTTGCCACAACATTTTGACCGACTATTACCGGTCATATTGTCGGCGCTGTCACTGGCCGACGATCCTCCCCTTCAGCGAAAAAGCGCGTTAAAATTGGAGGACAGAGATCCCGTCTCAATCATCAGCCCTTCAATAGCTAGCTATGACTGAGCATAGCAGTCAGGGTGTGGTTCAAATTTTTTAAAATAGTATATTTAATAAAATATTTAATCATTCCATTATTTTAAGTTTTTGATAAAAAAAAATATTAAGATTTTTAAATTTATTGGGGAGCAAGTAATGATATTAATTAAACATGAATTTTATTCCATATGAAATAAATCTAAAAATTTTTAAATTTATTTCGATCAATTTTTCGTGAAAATATTTTATTACAGTTGAATTCATAATTCTCTTTGCAAGGGGTGTAAATGAGTCGAACGAGAGCGAGTCGAGGATCAGCTTTCGGTTCATTAAAAAATTTCACTGTACAAATCAAGTATGGTCACTTGAACAACAACGCTCAATGATTCCCTCTTTTTTTTCCTATAATCATACAAGTCTCAATTTAATATTGAAATTTAATTTAGATTATTTTAAAACACATTAAAAAATACAATAAAATTACTTTAAGAAATTATTAAGTTTGATAAATTTAAAAAAATAATCATATATAATTGATTTGATATTTGGCCGAGCCTAAAATGCTTTCATTTCATTTTGATAGTATTATTATATATTAGACACTTCGTCCTATTGGATGAACCTTTACTTACCAAATTCTCTCAATGATGGCTTACTACGTGCGTGAGAAAGATATATATATATATATATAGCGAGTAACTATGCTAATGGTGGAACTAAACATTTACACATGAATCTATACGAGTCGTCAATTTTGAATTTTGACTTGGATAAAACTCAAAATGAACTTGATGGGTAATAGTTGGTTCTCAAATCAAAATAGAAATAAAGTGCAAGCCACCAATTAGCTATACATGTAACAAGTGGAAAGTGAATTGCATTGATTATTTGACTGGCAAGTGAAGTGAAAGTGATTTCCTCCCCCAATTTGTATGCTTCAAAAGTCTCACTTCCAGAAGTCATTAAAAATAGTATTCTATAATTCCTAAAAAATTAGTACAATGTATAGCGCGCTCACATATGTTCATGCATATGCCTAAACAACTAAATTTATAATCATATATAATAGATAATATTATAGTTAAATATTTTGATGAGAATATCTCCTATTTGAGTAAAGAACATAATTTAGATGGGCTTGTCCATTTTCATTTTTTTTTTCTGAGATGAAATATCAATTTACCTCAATATACATGGTGGACATGGATTTTTGCAATTATGATGACAACCATGTTGTCACAATATATTTTTAAAATTCTTTTCACTTGAAAGATTAGTTTTTCTAGCAATTATATAAATTACATTTTTGCAAATACTAAGTGTTAGTAATCTATATTTAGCTTCAACACTATTTCTTGAGGCCATAAATTATTTATTGTTCCCTGGTGTAAATAAGTTCTACAAGCATATATAAAATAACCGAAGTTAGATCTTCCATTTGATGAATTTTTAACCCACTCAATATATGTAAAAAAATAAAATTTATAATTGAATGACATTTTATATGGCGGAATTTTTTTAGCTGTCATTTAGAGGAAACTTAAAATGAAGTTAACTTCCATGTAGTCTTCAGTAGGGTCGTTTAGGTAATGGCTTACAACTCTAACAAGGAACCCTGTTAGGATGAATAAGATAGAGATAGATGAGTTTTCCCATGGGGTGCAATGCGTACTTTTATCAATGGGAATGCTATTAATGGTGATGATACTCTTTTTTTTTTATTTATTGGATTCATTAGAGTTTTTATAAGCTTATATTTAAGCATTTCTATTTCTTGAAGTAGCTCAGAATTATACTTCTTCATTTGGAAAATAGAAATACCATATTTTGATAATGCCAATTTCATAGCGAGTATTTTAGATTTTCAAAATCACCACATATTCTCGTTGTAAGACTGTCGAATATGATCAGAATGTTCTCAAAGTTACTTGTCTATATATATATATATAAATCATTTTGAAGGTCCAAATGATTTACTAATCTATGATGTTCATAGTTAAATAGATGGTCTAGATGAGAAGAATCTAAAGAGTCTAAGATCACTTAATTCCAATATGATTAAGTCATTCAACTGCTCATAATATTATATCCAATCAAGAAAATCACTATGGTCTGTCTATATGATGATCCTGATTCATACAATATTTTAAGGAGGGTATCACTCTCAAAATTTATAAATAGTGATCTAATCTCTTCATGAAGGGGACTTGAATCTGGAGGAGAAAGCTGAAGGGAGCTCAAAGCTCTTGTGGATTCCCAAGCTCTATCACTGTCAGGCAGCCGTTTTCGAGTAGTTGTCGTTGTCAGATGGTTGTTGTCTGGCTACTGTCGCTACCACTTTCTTTGAGTCATGGACGTTGCAGGACGACCATTATCTGACCACCACCAATCACTATTGCCGACTATTACCACAATAAGACCATCATCACCCGACCAACATTGAGTCATTGTCATATGATTGTCTCCACTATCAGGTCACCATCATATGTAATTACTTTTCTAACGTCTAAAATTTCTCACTTAAATTTATAATACTTTGATATCATAAATTTATGCATTAAAATGTTCTTTTTTATTTTTTTAAAAAAACTAGTGAAATAATATTAATAATAATATTTGTAATATGATGTTAAATATCAGATTTTAGATATTAGGTATGTAAGTACATAAGAATAATGTGATATAAGAGGAGACGTCTCAAAATAAAAATATGATTTTTTTTTTTTTCAAAAAACCAAATTTTAATTTTTATAAAAATATTTTTAAATTTAAATTGTCTTTTATTTTTTTTTATTCCAAGCATAATTTTTTTGAATGTTCAGATTATACTCACGTGCCGGCGGATCCGTGCATGATTGCCGTGGTTACGGAATTCGCACCGACTCCATCACATCATCTAGGCCGTCCATTCTCATTCTTGTGTTTTCAAAATGAACGGCGTAGATCTTTTGTAGCTGAAATCCGATAGCTGTCCTTGTCTTATTGAGTGGACGCTTTATTTATTTTTTGAACGGCTGAGATGTAAACCACTTTAAATTTGCGGGATGCATGACATGTGATGCATGTTCTCGTTCACAAGTCCAAATAACAAACACAATATATATATATATATATATA
>NW_018164444.1:71899036-71902295 GCF_001263595.1 Phalaenopsis equestris | reverse complement strand
ATATATATATAGAGTGTATCAACTTATGTAGTTAACAAATTAACCAAATCTATTAATAAGAGAGTCAACCTCAGAATATGGGATGCAAAGCCTCTTAGGAATATCATTTCATACTTAATAAAGTTCTAATCTTTTTTTTTTTTTTTTTCTATTTGTTCTTTGTTTCCCAGCTTTCTTCCCTCCCTATGGTTCTTTCTTAGGTGGTGTGAGCACACCAATAATTTATGATCTAATTATGATGCACAAACTCTCATGATTAAGCGGTTATCAGCGTCGGGCAATCCTCAAACACGGACACATGCCTCACACGCACTCGACACGCCCCAGACATACCGAATCGATCGACCACCTCATATCTCCAGATCGATGACCCTATAATGTGCCTGTCGTCTCTTCTTAACCACTCTGAGGGAATAAGCCCTTTGGTGGTTCAATAGTCTGCCAACCGAAACCATCCTAAGTTACAACGATTTTAAGTAGGGTTGTAAATGAGCCGAGCTTGAGCAAGCTTAGGCTGGGCTCGTGTTCGGCTCGTTCGAAATAACTCGTGTTCGAAATTGGCTCGTAAACAGTGTGTTCGTGTTCGACTCGATTTAAATATTCGTGTTCGTATTCGGCTCGTGTTTGGGTTGAAATTGGCTCGTAAAAATTAAATTGAAAAAATAGATGTAAAGTGTGCGATTCAAACTTGGACCAAATGTATATAAAAGAATGTATTAACCACATTAGCACATGAGATGTTATGATTTAAATTTAGATATAAATATACAAAATATATTATTATATAAATAATTATATAAATATTTTTTTATTTCGAGCTAAAACGAACCGAACACGAGCGAACAAAGAGTTGTTTGTGTTCTGCTCGTTTACAATTCGAGCTTTAAAATCTTGTTCGTGTTCGACTCGTTTACTTAACGAACGAGCTGAACACGAGCTACATAACAAGTCGAACACGAACTGTTCGCGAACAACGAGCTTTTTTGATAGCCCTAATTTTAAGACTCATTGTTTCACACTTCTCAAACGTGTAAAAGCTGAGGAAAGTCTCAGACACCCTGCTTGACCTCAAGCAGGGACTCAAGTAGGGAGAAAATGAGAGCTTGCGAGCCTATATCACCCACTTCCAGAACGAGATGCTTGAAGTTAGAGATCTAAAACCTGATATATCCGGAACAACCTTAAAATGAAGAGTTCGAAGTGAGTGGTTCATGTATGACCTAAATCTATTCAAATTTGTTACTTTTGCAGAAGTATTGGAGATGGAAAACGAGCACATACTTGAAGAAGTTCTCCAGGACTCTCTGAAGGGTAAGTCGGAGTCATTCATCATCCCTTGAAGAAGCAAAAAGAACAGGGGAAGCCACAGAAATCAAAGGATGATCGGTTTTGTGTAAGTCACCAAAACAATAACTCTCAGTCTTAGGTTCAACGAAAAATTGACTAAGGGAATCTTGACCGGAAACGACATTCTGATCAACGACCAATCTAGTATTATGAGTGGCCACATGTCTTCCTAGAAATGCAAGATTTGAGACCGCTCAAGTTGTCAATGGTCGAAATAGTTTATACCATCTAGAATAAGGACTATTTCAAATCGGTCCCACCATTGAAGGCGGCCCCAACCTTAGGAGATCTGAAGAGGAACTGTCAGTACCATCGTGACCATGGCCACGACACGGAGGAATGTCATCATCTCCAAAACCTGGTTGAGGAGCTCATCCGCACCGAGAAGCTCAAAGACTTTGTCGCAGTCGGTGCACATACACAGAGACAGGGCAAGGTTGCGGCAGGAGAAGCTTCAAACAAACTTGTCCGAGCCAACAAGGTCCATATATCAGGGATAATCACGACCATATTTGGGAGAGGATCCCGACCCTCAGACAGAAAGAGAGCATTTGGGAGAGGTATGCTCAGTCATGCCATATACACATAACCATTTGTCAATTGTCTTTACAGATGTGGTTCTCTTACTGAAGGGGAACTCCTATAATGAAGCGATCGTCATTACAACACTAATCAACAACTACCAGGTGGGTAGTATTCTTGTTGATACCAGGTGTTCAATCAACAATTTGTTCAAAATAGTGTTTGACAATATCCGCCTAAGGAATTACTGGTTGATAACACCGGTCGACCCATTGTTCTGATTTTTTGGGGAAAGGAATGTGACACTGTGCCTCATCTCCCTAACCATCTCTTGGGGAGAACCCAGAAAGTAGTACAATAGTACAAAGGACTTTCTATTGGTGGAAACCGACCACTTCTGAGTATTATCGAGCGGTGACTTCCACTTACCATTTGGTCGTAAAGTTCCAAGGCGACAGAAAAGTGATCACAGTTCGGGGAAACTTGGAGCAATCTAGAAGCTGTTATTTGTTAGTGGTGTCTAATGTCGACCTTGAATCACTCGACATCCAGATCCAGAGGGAAGGGTCCTTGAGACCAACGAGACCATCCTCGAAGAACCTATCTTCGACAAAGAACCCCTTAAGGATCTCGTAATTAGTGAACATTTTGACACAGGGTTTAAAGACCAGTTGATACAAACACTTCGGGAGCACTGATAGGTGTTCGCTTGGACCGCAACAGAGATGCCTGATGTTTCAATTGACACAACAAGCCACAGATTGAATATCTGTCCTTACTCTCAACTTGTCCAGTAGAAGATCTGGTTGGCTACCAGGACTTTGGCTGAATCAATAGCAACAGAGGTGCAAAAGCTGTTGGATGCCGGCTACATCTGTGAAGTCCAACACCCAATCTGATTCTCAAACGCCATCATGTTGAAGAAAGCCAACAACACGTGGTGGATGTTTGTCAACTTCACCAACCTCAACCCCGCTTCCCT
Organism: Phalaenopsis equestris; assembly: GCF_001263595.1. Classification (NCBI taxonomy): domain Eukaryota; kingdom Viridiplantae; phylum Streptophyta; class Magnoliopsida; order Asparagales; family Orchidaceae; genus Phalaenopsis; species Phalaenopsis equestris. The sequence continues at coordinate 71,899,444 of NW_018164444.1, read as the reverse complement.
AAAAAAACACTGTCGGCACTATTTTTTGTGTGGGGTTTGCCCGTAAGAAGCTGTCGGTCATCAAAATTGAAATCCCGTTGCCCGCTTCGGAAGGACGTTTTTTTTTTTAAAATTTTATTTTTGAAAAAGATGAAGTCCAACTGACCCCATAATTTTCATAGTTTAAATGAAAGAGCGCTTTATCTCAAATTCTGTATCTATCCCGAAGGATGAACACAAGAATTGAGGGTGAGGTTCGATCAAATAAACTAGAGAAAGTTATGACATCCGTTTGGTCTGCGAAACCAATATATTGGCCGACAAATTCCCCTATTTAATATAAGGAATTAAATAAGGTTTATATTATGTTGGGTTCGGGAAAAGCTTCCTATAAGGGCAAGCCCCTATAGTTAATTACATCTTAGATAA
>NW_018164444.1:71835495-71892583 GCF_001263595.1 Phalaenopsis equestris | reverse complement strand
CAAGTAATCCTATAGGGATTCTTCTTGAATTCTCTTATAATGATCTTACCTACTAAATGCTAGAGGTTGAGATCAATATGTGGAATTTCAAATTGAGGAGAAAGAAGAGTTTTGAATTTCTAATGGTGGGGGTACCTCTTCTAATTTTCTAAGACTAGTCAATAGGAAAGTCCTATGGCTAGACCTAGGCTACTAAAGAAGTTTTCTAGACCTCAACCAAAAGTGAGGTCAACAAACACCTACCCCTTACCGAATATTGACTCCTTGGTGGACGCAGTGGTTAGATACTCGATCTTGACTTTCCTCAGCGCTTACTGCGGCTACCACTAGATAAAAATACTTCTGAAGAACACAAAATAAAAAAGCCTTTATTACTGCACAAGACATACTTTGTTTTAATGTAATGCATTTCTGGCCTAAGAATGCTGGGGCGACCTATCAGTGCCTCATGGATGTAATTTTAGCTAATAAAAAAGAAAAAATGTTGAAGTGTATGTTGACGATGTTCTAGTTAAGAGTTAGTCACCTAAATAGCACAACAAAGATCTAAAAGAGAGCTTCGAAACACTAAAAAAAATTCAATATGAGATTGCACTCTTCCAGTTGCACCTTCGAGGCAACAACCGAGAAGTTCCTCAGCTTCTTATTAACTCCCATTATATTAAATGCCAATCGAGAGAAAGTACAAACAATACTAGACATGTCGCCTCCACAGAGCACCAAGGAAATTTTGAGGCTTCGAATAGTCGAGCTCAGTTGTTTTATCCCAAAGTCGGGCAGCAAGTGTGCTGCATTCTCTAAGGCGCTGAGTAAAAATTAACATTCCGAATGGATGACCAAATGTGAGGAAGAATTCAAGAAATTGAAAGATTCCTTAGCATTACCATCACTAATCTAGAGCTTGAAGCTAGCCGAAGAACTATCATTTTATCTAGGAGTCAAATGAGGGGTTATAAGCTCAGTTCTGTTTCTATAAGATGCAAGAAAACAATATATAGTTACTACACGAGCCAAGTGCTTCATGGCACCAAAACAAGGTGCCTGATTATGGAAAAACTAACTTTCGCTTTGATTATTTCTGCTCGCAGGCTTCAACCATATTTCCAGATGCATTTGATCTGAGTCATCACAGACCGTCCATTGAGGTCTGAGCTCACTCAACCAGAGCACTCTGGACGACTGCTAAAGTGGGAGGTAGAGCTCAATAAATTTAACATCACATATGTTTCACGGACGACAGTCAAAGCGAAATCAATCCCTGATTTGCTAGCCGATTTCTTCATAACAGAAGAGCAGGATGAAGGAATTGTCACCGATGATAGGACGTGGATCCTATATGTTGATGGAGCCTTCAAGCAGACAACAACGGGGCTGGGGCTGGCTCTGAGATGACTGGCTGGAGAACATCTCTACCAGTCGATCTCGATAAAGTTTGACATCACAAATAACCAGGTGGGGTATGAAGCACTGATCTCCTGACTCCTCCTAGCCAATGAAATAGATGCCCGGGACCTTCTGGTGAGGCCAGACCCCTTGCTGATAATGAATTAGGTTAATGAGAGGTTTGACGCTAGAGATGAGCAAATGGCTATATACCTTGCCAAGATGAAGAAGGAAATCAATAAATTAAAGGGCTTCCACATCGAGCACATCGATCGGGAGAATAATCGAGCCGCAGACTTCCTCTCCAAACACATTCATTTGGGAGGAAGGCCCAAAAAACTTATCGGGCCAACGATCAACGAACCAGAGGCCATGGAGGTAGTGATCAACGGGATCAAAAGCTGGGTGGATCCATACATTTACTACTTGGAGATTGAAGAAATAGAGTAGAGAATCAAAGATCTGAGACACTTTAATATTAAGGCCACCCTATACATGTTACTCAACAGAAAGTTATTCAGGAGGCCTGTTACCTCATTATAGCCGAGGCGCTTGAAATAGGACGAGGTCCAACATGTGCTTTAGGAGGCACATTCTGAGACTTATCATGTCTGATATTTTAAATAATAGAACTATACCAAGCCAGTATCTTCCCGTGTTCGTATCAGTGGAACAAGAGTTCTATCAATACCACCGTGATGTGTATTAAACTTATTTGATTTAACAAATATAATACACACAAAACAAATTAAACTTTATTTCATACACATTTGAATCAAAATATTTACATGTTTTGTTCTTATCCCATCTAATACTCTATAATGAAAGAAAAATAAACATTCATTTTGATATTATTTATAATAAATAATAGGGGGGGGAGTAAATGGTCTTAATTATAAAACGTGAGGACATGAATGGCCCCCCCTCAAATTTTCAAACCCAAGTGAGCTTGCAAACACATGGGGCAACTGCAATTTTAGTGATAATTAAACTTTCCTTGTTTTGCACATGTCCCCCTCTCAACAAAACCAAATTAAGCATCACATTACTAATAAATACATTCAATAAATTAAAGCTTTATTCCATTAAATCTCCCTTTTTAAGGAAATATAGATCCGAAAACTCTAATTTATAATTAGAACTATTGGAATTATTATCATTATTATTTCTAAATTTGACATGTGAAAAAGAGAAATAAAAGAAAACCAAGGGTTTTATTTTAAAAAAAAAAAAACAAGGTGATAATATTGACAATAAGTGCTTGGCAATTATGGAGGGTTGTAGGCGGACAAGCATGGATTTAATTAATTAGATCCGAGATTAGGGATGTATTAGAGGAACATGGAAATGAAGGAATAATAATTAAGGGAGCCACGTTTAGTTGAGTTTTTTGCTTTGTTTTATTGATTCATTGTTCCAAGGCTTTTTTTACATATTTACATATCTACATATTCTCCCCTGTTCGTGCACATGTTATTGCTATTCCAAGTTGGCTTTTCATTTATTTATTCATTTATGTTCACTGATATTTTATAGGTGAAAAGGTGTAAAGTGGCACAAAAGTGGTAAAATAGTCTCTAAACTCTTTAAATTATGGCTAAAATGATGTTAATGGAAGACTGCTGTAGCTCAATTTTAAAATAATTGAGGATTATTTTGACACTTCTACAAACTATGTGGTGGTTAAAACGATTGAATGTAAATAGCTGGGAAACTTTTTCAGCACTCTATACTCATTTGAAAAGGAAAGCGGGATAATGTTTTCAATAATAAGTTAATTGAATGATGCAGTTGTGTGGCAATTTTTTAAACTGTGATGAAGAATACAAGTTCTTAGAAAATTATGGTGAAAATTATAAATATATAATTTTTTTCTCAAAAAAATAAGATAAACAATTTCTTAAAGTCACAATATTTTATTATGTTAGGTTGAAAAAAGTAATTTGCAATCACACAACACAAATTGATAGAAAGTAGTAAAAAAAAATATTTCCCCAAAAAAAAAAAAAAAAAAAAAAAAAAAAAAACCAAAAAAAAAAATGCAAAACAAACAGAAAACTGTCCTGAATAAACTCATAATATGTGCTAGTTAATTAGTTTTGCACATTATATTTTCTTAGCAAACCTTAATTTTAATTTCATTGCTCCAAAATTCAATTGATGGCTTGATGATCTTATGAAGAGTGACACTTAACTACTCCATTAACATAACTATGTTTAATGGAACAAAATGTGTTAAAACACATTATAAAAATCAACAAAATGTTTTTAATAATGCTTAAAATCAAATATGAAGGGCTTATTTCAAGATTTTAAAAAGTCAACGAAATTGTTGAAATTACAATTATGTATTTTGTAAAAATATGAAACAACCCTTAGAACTAAAAAAAATAAAAAAATTAAATTTAAAAAACTTGGTGGCACCTCCTTGTTATCATAGGAGGAGGTGCCAAACTTCTACTTTAGGAGATTCTCATATTTACAAAAAAAACTACTAAAAACCCTTTTAAGCCAACAAAAATATTAAATATTTTTATTAAAAATAGTGAAAATTAAAAGAGGGTTTCTCATCCACATGTAATAATGAGGAATTTTCATTAGTTTAGAAACTAACAAATGATAAACAAAAAATATAATTAAATAATTTTATTTTATGCATTTAATGTAAACTTATCTTTTTTTTACACTAAAATAAATAGTCATAATAATGCCTAAATTTTCCCTTAAAAAAGAGTTACAAATAATTGTGAAAAAATATATAATATTAAAAAAATATATATTGAAGGCCATCTTAAAGGTGAAGTTGACACTATCAATGTTTTAATTGTTATTAATTTAAATACTCAATTGAGGATTTAGAATTATTTAACTTTATAATTGATTAGGTGATGTAATCTAAGTGAAATAATCAAATTTAAGCTATTTAAAAAATTCTATATAGCCTAATTTCTTAAATAAGTCTACCTATGATTCTTCTCTAGTGAATATCAGCTAATATGATACTCCAACCAACTCAATTATGTTAACATAGAGCTCATCCTACCCCTCTTTATCTAATAAAGCCTATTAATATTTTGGCTTCAACCAATTATAATCCGACCTTCTCTAAAACTATGTCTATTGCTAAAGGAGTTTGTCATCTTGTAAGTGTTTCTCTCGATTCAATCCCTAATGGACCGTCTATCGCCATCTCAACTCGATTAATAATGGTTACATTCGTTTGTTATGATAGATGTAATCAATGATCTTTATAATCAGAGGAGAACTTAAAACTTATACCCATGTTTTAGCTCTAAATATCTTAAATAAAGACAACCATACCTTTATACAATTTGTACTTCTAAAACTAATAATAACTAAAAGTAACTCCAAAATTATATTCTACTAGCTCCAAATATAAAGCCATCCATCTTTCCTAATTATGGGTGCATTCAAAGTAAATAATAGTAAGTGAGAGCCCTAACACTTCTATCAAATCTCTGTCGACTAAGCCAGCTATCAATATGAATGATTGGCACAATTAGTGTACATTCTAACAAATGAAAAAAAAAAATTGTAAATCCTAAATCTATATTTTAAATAACCTGTTAACTACACCATCAATAGTCATAAATGTTTGAGACTAGAGGCTAGCAAAGTCAAATAACAACCTGGTAAGCAGCCTAAAGTGCCAAGAAAATAATGAAGCTCTAGCCAATCTAAGTGTGGAGATGAAAGAGTACAAATATGCAAGTATATGATTGGACAAGTTCAATGGTTAGAGCCACTTCTTCATATTAACTTCTACTTACCTAATATGACATCTCTCTGGGTTGTGAAAAAGACTTATTTTTAACATAAGGAATACTCTTCTTACTGAAGAGTTGCTTTATACTTCACATATGAAACCAAATATTTTTGAAAAAATAAATCCCTTTAAAGTTCATATGCATTGAACCTAATTTTTATAAGAAAACTAATCTAATTAAATTATTAATATATTTTAAGACGAGTTTTTTTTATTCATTGTTACAATTGTTATAAAGTGCTAGATTTAATACTAATATTTGAAGATTCTATTGAAAGTTAATGCTAAAGAATTTCCTTCTACCAAATTATCTTATTTCAAAGTCATCACCTTTTAGTTTTCAACATAATATCATCACCAGAAGACCACTAAAATCCTCTTAAACGCTATTTTGTATCATGTAGAAGGAAGAGTCACTCTTAGATTATGTTTTTTACTTTGACTAAGCAACCCAATAGAGTACTGATATTTTACCTAAAATAGGAGTTGTTCCAGCAGCTCCGTGAGAGACACTTGGCCAGTCAGGCCTAAGATTGATGCCAGCAGTAGTGATACTCATTCTATCATTGCACAGTCCGAGTACGATCTTTGGACCTAGGTGGCATGAAGGAAGAAGGGGAAGGTTTATAGCCTAGGAGTGAAGAGCATAGACTTAAGGCCGTTCTTAGTTCCCCGAGCTCCTCATAGCCGGACCAGGGGGCTCTTGGCAGGCGGATGGATGCAATGAATGGAGAGATCCGCCAGTTGCACGAGCAGATGCTACAAGACCAACATAGAGTGGAGTTCTCTATAGCACGCATGGCAGAGACCTTAGGAGATAGTCGAAGCAAGTAATCGATGACATCCTTGTAGGAGGAGGAGGAGGATGGAGATGATACTTACTTTTTTTCCTTCTATTTTCTTTTAATTGTAAGTAGTGTGTTAAACATTTGTTGCGAATTTTTTTTATTAAGTTTATTATTTTTATTTGAGACGATTTGTGGCAGTGTCTTTCTTTTATTAATGATATTGTTTAGAGATTCGATCTGTGATATGACTATGCTTAATGTGGTATGTGATATAGAACATGTTTTTGTGCAGTTCGTGAAAATGTAATTGATGTTATAATTTTTTTTTTCTATGTTACAGGTTTGCGTCGGATTTGCGTCCATTTTCGGGTGCAAAATATGATGCTACAACTCCAATAATTTTTCATCATTCTATGATATTTTCTGACGTAAATGAGACGTTAATTCAAAGCTAATATTCATTATTGAATTTTTTTCAGATGCAAATTTTGACACATGTTACGTAAAAACAAATCCGACGCTAATACAACGCAACAACCGACACAAATAATTTGTGTCGGAATATTTCGACGTAAATTCGATGAAAATAAAATTGCCGACCCCCATTTAATATCTGAAAAAATCAGACGCAAATCTGACGCCAGCCTTTAAATATCGTCAGATTTGCTTCCGATTTACATCTGATCTTTCCGACACAAATATGTTAAATTCCTGTAGCGTGACAGACAAACATTTGTATAATCATTCAAGTCAAATGGAATTCAAATGATTATTATATAGACATTATTATTAGAGGACCTAATGTTGAAGATGATATCTAAAGGTACCTAAAAAATCTTAGTTCCGTAAGATAAGTCTCTCATTTATTCTATCCATTATGAAATCTTTAGTGATTATCTCTTGATCTACTAAATGCTTATGGTATTGAAAGTATTATTAAAAAATATGATAAACCAATATGAAGTCTTAAGGATTCTATTTGAGAAAGGTGGATGCTACTACATTTAGCTAGCTTGAAATATAAGTCTCAACTTAGAGAACTTCAAATTAATTGATTACTATCTTGCCAAGTTATTTAAGGAAAGATGTACTCTCATTGGATTCTAACTCTAGAAATAGTTTTGGATTGATTTTATGTTTCATTATATATATAAAAAAGTACTATAAAAATCAAAGTACATTTATTTCACCTTTGCTCACCTATTACAAGACAATTTATAGTTCTTTCAACCATTCATTTAGCCATTGAATATAAATCTTTGTATGATCTTTGTTAATGATTGGCATCTGATTTCTATTAGTTATTGACATTTTGTGCCAATCTTCTTGATCAACTAGGTTCCGGCCTTATAGAGAGCATGATCGAGCAAATGAACTATTATTATTGAAAAAAAAGAAAAATAAAGAGGTCAGTGTCTATTTAAAGAAATTGAAAATAACTTTTTTTATAAATATAACCAAAACATCAAACACTCCATCAAATGATCCAAGTGATGTCCTTTATCATATAACATTTTTTAGTGCTTAACGTTTTTAAAATAATATAATTAAATGACTTAGAATAATAAGATTCATCTCATTGAGACACTCAGTTTAACTTTAAGCACACAATATTTGAAAATCATTGATCCTTCAACTATTGTATTAAAGTTGTCAGCTATGCTCCCAAGTACTTGATACAGACTCATTTTGACATGAATCAAATCAAATTCGATGTTGTGAGTTTGTCGTATTGAGATATAAATTTGTTATTACTATTATTATTATTATTATTATTTGTAAGTTGAACGAATTTGTATGTAGCCACCACCATGAAACTCAATACCAAACCATGGTGCTACAATGTCATTAGCAAAACATAATCATGTTCAACTTCAAATAGCAAATTAAGCCCCCTAGCACTTTTAGCTTGAGTGAACCTCTTAAACTAGTTTGCTTAGCAAAGAAGTAGTTTTGATTTGTATGGCCTAAATTTGCCTTCTTTAACTACAATAGAGAATGTTAAATAGTAGCTTTCACACCACTGGATTGCTTACCTAGAAGTACTTTTCATATCAGCTGAGAATGGCTTTTAAACCCCATTTAGCAAGTAATTAGTCACTGATTAAAATATTTAATATTCAGACGAAATTATATTAGCTATTTGAACTCTGCTGTAGAATCTAAGTATATGTTTTTTTTTTTATTTACTTTTTATTAGCTATTTGAAATTCATATCTAAACCTTTTTATTTATTTTTAATTAAACTGAGAAAATAAATAATTATTGTTACAACTGTATAGTGAACCGTCATTTTTTCCAACTAAGGGTCCGTTTGGGGCAGAAGTTCGGGCGGCGTTTTCTAAAGGCCGCAATACCGTTTAATTCGCGCGTTTCGCCAGCTTATCCGAAACTGTGTTTGGGTTTTTACACTAAACTCAGGCCACGGGTCGACCCCTGCGGCTGGCCCGCAGGCCGCGTTTCAGGATAAGCAGCTTAGCCTGAAACGCACAAGCTGCCCCAAATGGACCCTAAATTAGAAGTCCATACGTTTGGAATCACGTTTACTTGCTCATGTATGGGATAATATGATCAATTCTACGTTCAATGATGCTCAACTGGTCATAAAAAAATTTTGAAATCTTCCATGCAGCCACAATGACATTAGTTGGCCACAAAGGCCATAGTGGTTGTTACAAAGAAAATAGTGGGCATAAATATTTTATTCGGTGGCTACAATGACGTCAGTTGGCCACAGAGGTAATAGTTGGAAGATGTAACAATAATAGAAGTTGATCACAAAGATCGTAGCTGGTGGTTACAAATTTTCACCGAAAATTACACTGGTCTTTACGCATTGCAAAAAAAAAAAAAGATGTTAAAAAAACATTCATATTTTGACAGCAATGTTTGCTAGTAATGTTACGGGAAAAAGCACTAAAATTGACGGAAAAGCCAATGGCTTTTTACACGACGGTTTGGCGATGATTTTTTATATTGGTTATTTACGACGGCACAATTACAAAATAAATCGTTGCTTATCAGCATTATTTCATTTTTCATCTGTTATTAATTATAACTAACGGAATAGCTCACAGTTATAAGCAAATATTAATCGACGACTATAATGCGTCGGTTTTCTTCAAACCCGTCATTTTACGAGATTTTAACCGACGTATTATTTTATTAAACGACGTGAGCGGCTGTCGATAATAGTTTAATAACCGACACAATTAAAGTCATTGATAGACCATCAGAACTAATAATATCTCTCGTCCAATATCACCTCCCTCTGGTCTTGCCCTAATTTTTCTCGTGACCCTCGTCTTCTCTACCCGAAACCCTCGCCTTTGCTTGAAATTCTTTGGCTGAAGCCCTTATCCTCTCCTTGAAACCATTGCTTTCATCCCCGAATCTCCCGCGATATAGTCGGAATAGGAGCTAGCTGGGAACACAACAGCGGGATTGCGACTTACATTAAATAGAAACTCCCATTTTCTCCTCCTTTTGTTCCTTTCCTACCTGAAAAGACCGAGGAATGTAACTTGTTATCTTCATTTTTATTTTTATTTTTATTTTCATTTGCTTTGAAGGAAGCGTTTAGGGTTTAGAGTTTAACAACTTAGAGGCTTGTAAAATATTTTCCTATTTCGATTGAGTTACATATAGAGCTGTAAGTTTAGCTCGAACATCATTATTCAATTGAAGATTGATTGGAATTTTGGCTTGGATTGAGATCTGATCGAAATAAAATGAGCAGAGATGTGAGTCGAAATTTTGGATCAAATTATTTTCAAGCCGATTTTGAGCCGATCTCAGCTTGGCTCGAAATCTGATCATTAACAACATATGACTATAAATTTAACGAATTTAGCTCTAAGATCGTTAATACATCAAAATATTGATTCAAATTTTGGATCGAATCAAGACCGGATTTAAATAAACATGTCGTGCTGCGAGTTAAAATTTTGGATTGAATTTTTTTGAGCCGATTTTGAGCGATCCCAGCTCGGCTCAAAATTAGATCGTTGACAACCCTAATTACATCAAGGATTGGATTAAACACATATGTTTTTCTTTTATTTGTGGATTCTCTTACTAAACATTTACAGGAGGATGCACCTTGGTGTATGTTTTTTGCTGGCGATATCCTTCTTGTGGATATGACTAGAGATAGTTTAGGAAAAACTTAAATTATGAAGGATAATATTGGAGTCTAAATTCATTTGTTTGAGTAGATCTAGATTTGAATGTGATTTTAGTAGTATTAGCACTAGTGGTAGAATTGTAACTACGGATAATCAAATCATTTAAAAGGTGTGAACTTTCTAGATATCTCGGGTCTCTTATTCAAAGTGATGGTGATATAGATGAGGATCTGATTAATTAGTAGATTTCAAATTATTTGGTTGGAACTCGAATCACCTCAACTCAAAGTTGAATCTTTTAACATCTTAGTATGTTAGTTTTGTCGAAGATCATTAAATAATCAAACAATGACTCATGATTGATTAAGCGTCTCCATCTAATAGTATATGTCACTGTAGTTACACCAGCCCACTCACATATATTTTTGTTTTATATTTTGTCTCCAAGTGAAAATCCAATCGCAAACCCCATACAGATCACTGGCTTTACACTTGTAGATAAAATGTGAATGAAATATACTTGTGATTGAGTTGTTGTAACTATGATGAAAAATAAGACTATAGATAAAATATTGATAAATGATTACAATCTTATTCGTAGACAAAACTGACGGCTAGCCGATGGACTTTTTTACCGTCACCTAACCAACACACAACCAACGTTGAAGGCGCGTCACATAAAAACAACGAGCGCGACACTTTTCTGACAGTTAAGACATAAGTCATAAAAAATGACACTTAATAAACGGTTTTTACCTGCGTAAAAAACAGACGTGTGTGATACTATTTTGACATGTCTGTCGTCTTTCTTATCTATGGACGAAGCATCATTAATACGAACCGACGATTACCGACGACTCGATTTTTCTTGAAAAAAAACTATGTTATTAAATTGTCGGATACCCGTCGGTAAATTTATACTGTCGGAATATTAGTCGATTTTTGGAATTACCAACAAGTATTTTACCTACGAGCTTAAAACCCTCAATAAAATTAAAAATGCAGTTTTGCTTATCACAATCGATAGATTGTGGTTGTTGGATAAAGCCTAAATTCATGCAGTGTAAGGGTCACGATGATCTGTGGTAGTCAGCTGCAGGTGATGACGACCGAGGATGATCGATGGCGGCCGACATTGGTAGTGGTTGACAGTGGTCGGCGATTGCGGAGGCCAATGATTAATTGTCTGGTTTTCTATTCAAAACATGCTATGGATATCCACTTCTTCTTCTCCTCCTCTTCTCTTAAATGAAGTGAGGAGCACTATTTACAGCCTTTTGGAGAGAAACATTTTGGTTTTTTTATCACAGAACTTCCCTAGCCCCTTGACTAGAAAGTTGACTATAATCACCCCCCTTGATCATGGATGATTTTTAATTTAAGTGTCCTAATGACCTCATACTTTAATAATCTTAGACTTGTTGGATTTCGCTCGTCTAGACGCTCTAGTTGACTATAAGTATATTATATTTTGAGTTCATTTTATCATTTAATTGATGAACCGATGCCTAAAAATGTGCTTTAATGGCTTGATATAGGCTTGCTTGGACTCGAATTAAACCAATTTTAGTATCATTGGATTTTTCTTACCGAGATGATCAATTTGGATATAAACTTGCTAGAATCGGGGTCTCAATGATCATAAATTTGAATTTAGAAGATTCTTTTATTAAAAATTCATCAAGATTATATCTCACACACACACACACACACATATATATATATATATATATATATATAGGAGAGAGAGAGAGAGAGAGAGATTGCAAGGAGTGCAACGCAAGGTAAGAAGAGAGAGGGGCCATCATATCACATGAACAACCTCAAACAACCTTCAGTTGTGCGGTCTCTTTTCCTTTTTTTAAATTTCTTCTCCTTTTCCTGCCTCTCTTTCGTTGCAACACTTACTATCACCATATTTATAATTCATAGCTTAATTTTTGGACCATTCCGCAGCCAATAAAATCCTTGAAAGGTAAGCAGTTCGTTTATTTTAGTAGGTTTAATGCGCAAATGGGCGAGATGCAGCTTAAATAATCTCCATTTGGTGGGTTGGTGCTAAGCCACTACCATTCCACTAGATGAATATATGTGCTGATTTGAGACTAATCTTCATTATGAGACCTCAACTCTTCCACATTTTCTCATTCTACCTAACCAAACATAAAGAAATTCAGATATTATCTTAGGCTCTGTTTTTAACTTAGTTTATTCTTGAAGATACTGAATTTGAACAAATTGGAGAGTCAAGACCTCTCTCATCATGAGACATGCATGGTTATGGTTGTTGATGATTCTATTGAATGTGGGAGAAAGTCTTCTATGGTGAAGGAATGATGGAGGTCCTTGCATTCTTTAATGGAAAGGAATAAAAAGTTCTTTATATTATTTATGTCGAAGAGAATTTCTCGAAAACTTCAATCTTTTTGGTATGAGATGATGGATTGTGTGTGTGTGTGTGTGTGTGTGTGTGTGTGTGTGTGTGTGTATTAGAGATTATCATTCTTAGTGAAGCTCAAAAAGAAAATCTTAAGCAGAAGATGTTGAAGGCCATGTGACTCTATAAGACTAAGGATGTCTAAAGAAAATCTAAAGTACTTGTTCATGTATAAGATTTACAATTATAGATATTAGTATTATCTAAATCTTGTAAAAGTTAAAAATATTATTAGAATTTTTTTCCTTTTTTATATTTCAACAATAATGAGTCCACCTTTAGAGAACTACATAGAGTGAGTAATTATGACATCATAAAAAAATGTTAGCCTCAAACTTAGATCTATGATGTAGGCTTAACAGATTAGGTACAATCATTTACATAAATCAAATTTGAATGATGATAATGAGGTGACGGGGAGTGGTGGATGATAAAATTTATTTTTATTAAATGTATGGCCTTTCACAAATGAAGTCATTTCAAATAATTTATATTCAATTCTATTTATTTCGAAATGCATGCATAGTTATATTGATGTGCATTGAAAATGTTTGGTCATGTGATGTGTTTTATTACATTTTTGTGTTAGTTTTATGCCTGTGAATGGTGTATTTGTTGTTTTATGCATAAGACAGGCTGAAAGTCAGCTTGGGGAGCAAAAGAGTGCAAAAAGTTTTGGCTGAGAATATGTATGGCGCCTTGACACCCCATCACCTAATAATGATCGTAGGTGTGTAAAAGACAGAGAAGAGAAAAAGCCAGTGCCAGATGCTCAGTGCCTAGGCTTTGGGACCTAGCACCCCCGCGCTAGCCAATTAAATGCCCAAACGCTCTAAGTGATCCCATTTCACCAAAATTTGAGAGAGCTCGACAACCCCGTGCCAACCAAGCTAGTACCCCAACGCCAAATGCTATAGATAGAGAATTAGAGAATGAAAGTATGAGCCAAAGCATAGCACCCCCACACTACCCCATTAATGCCTAGATGCCCAACACCAACTTAGTACAATTTGGACTTCTTTCGAACTACTAAGACGAGGAGAGAGTTTAAGAAGCAAATTTTCGTGTGGGAGGAGGAGAGTTGATCATTATTCCACTTTATTAGCTCCTTTTGTTATTTGCTCAGAGTGTGTATGTATGAGTAATTTTAGTATGAGAGTGAGTGTGTTTTATTGTTGCGAGTTTATCTAACAGAGAACCAAGTGGAGAGCATTGTACGAGGAAGAATTTCAATAGAGCAAGTCAATTTATCTTTCATGTTAGATTATTCTCATGTAAATGCTTTCTACTTTGGTTTTTCAATAAAATATCTTTGGTTTTCTCTAAATATGTATATGAACTAAACTTTATATTCTATTTGATTTGGATTGTGATGAGTCGTGATTTTTCCATCGGATGACTTTGAGATTATCTCAGAATTAATAACATGTTAATGTGTTATTCTTTTGATCTTACTTTACTTTCAATCTTACTAATTGGAATCTTAAAATCCTTTTCGATCTAAGACTACTAACCATAGATTAGATGAACAAGTAGGATAACACTCAGTCATATAATGAAATAGAAATATTTTCAGCATATAAGGGACTAGAGATCCCTCGGGATATTTTACATGGTTAAGAAAAACTTAGCAATAATAAGAAAATCCAAATTAGCTTCTTAATATCTAGGAATAAAGTAAAGAATATTTGTCCATGATTTTTTACATTTACTTAAAAATTAATTATAATAATATCAAAGATTCACTCAATTCAAGTCTAATGAGCATGATTATCACTATAAAAAACACAACTTTGTAGATTTAGGTTTTAATTTTTCAAAAATTAGGACTATACACTTAAAATATCCCAAAACTTTAAATTTTCTAATAAAACCTTGGATTAAAAAACTAGAACTTTCACATTCTTTGAAAATTAACAAGTTCTCTATTAACAGACTCACAAATTTATATTCTACCTGATCATCACGTATACTTGTGTGGTTAATGCGTGCTTCAGAATATCACAACATCAAGTTTTTGGTGTTGTTGCTAAGAAACGACATTAAATTTCTAATTTAGGAGAATTTTAGCTGAACTTTTGAAGTTTAGATTTGAAACCTATAGTGTTTTTTGTATTTTTTTACTTTGCTATATTGTCATTTTTGTGTAATAAAAATCCAAACATATTGTGACTTATGATTCATCTTTCTTTTATGCACACATATTTTATATATTGTTTTTTGAGTACTTTGTGATAATTTGTTTCTATTATTTATTAATTTACGATCATTAATTAGTCCTAGGATTGTATGTGTAAGACTGGATCTGTTGAACTGGTGTAGTATGACCTTGAAATTGAAAAAAATTGTTATGAAAATTAGAAAACTCTGAAAATTTAAAAAGAAGTTCGGAGATATGGTGAACCCTCGAGAAGAAAAAATTCACCTTAAATCACTTAGAGAGTATGCAAAACTTTCAGTAGAAGAGATTCACTTGAGTATCAATAACCATACTTTAGCGGCCACATTTTGAACCGAAGTCTGTCATAATCCAGATGGCCAAGAACAACTAATTTTGAAGTTTACCCACTAAAGACCCTAATATGCACTTAGTTATTTTTCTTGAATCATGTGCAACCTTTAGATATAACAATGTTTTTAATGATTTTGTTAGACTTAGGTTATTCTTTTTTTTTCACTTAGAAATATGGCTAAGATGTAGTTGAATTCTTTAGTTCTAGGGTCTATCACCATTTGGACTGATGTAGCCAAGAAATTCTTAGCAAAGTACTTCTGACTTTCTCAAATTGTCAAGCTTTTGAATGTCATAACTTATTTCACCTAGCTAGAGAGTGAATCAATCTATAAAGCTAGTGGGAGGTCTAAGAGAGTAGCCAGTATCTATGATACCAATGTGTTAACAATTCTAACCTATAAAATAACATCTATATTAAAAAAAAGCTGGACAATTTAGGTTTAAATTGAGAACCAAGATCATTAGCAGCAGAAGAGAATATTTATGGTCACTTAATGGATCACAGTAGTATTTCAATGCAGTCCGTGAATGTTATAAATAATCAACTCAAGAACCCTTATTCCAATAGTCTTAACCCATGATGTAGGAATCACCTAAATTTGAATAGGAATAGTAATCAAAATATAGAAAACAAGACTTAAGACAGCAACCAGCCTAACACCTTCAAAAACTAGAACAATAAGAGAAATAACAAACCATAATCGACTTACCCACTATTTTTTTCTTTTGTGGCCGCTATTTTTTTGTCGCCTTTGTTGTTGTTGTTGTTGTTGTTGTTGTGGAGTCACCAGCTAATTTTCCGTTATGTTGCCCTTTTCTTTAAATAATTCTCCATCTCAAGTCTTGTAGGTGAACTAAGAGGTGAGAAATTAAAGGACTAGGGTAGACAATAACGAGAAAAAAACAAAAAGTTATAAGGGTAGCCTTGATAAAGTGAATTTTCTCATTGAAAGCTCCAAAACATTAATCCAAAGTGAGATCAATTCAATATGCTTTAAAGACATAACTAAAGAGGAAAGCTAACTACCAGAGAATTCAAGCTAAAGTACCTATTCTAGAGTTTGCATCCTCATAAAAGGACGAATCTCTATAGTTAATGACATCTTAAATAGTCGATACTACTTAAAACTCCCGATTGAGGTTATAATTTGTTCTAAAAAATTTTGAATGTAATTGTTAAGGAAAGAAATATCAAAGTTTTATCCTAAAGGTAGTAGGTTCTTAAAGATTCCAAACTATCCTAAAGTTTTGTTTTGTCATTGATGGTTTAGTTGAAGTTCACCCTTTTGCTCTGAGGTTTGCAAGTTTGTCTCTACAAAATAAAGTTATTACATTTTAATAACATGTAAAGTAACTCTATGATGACATCCACCTTTTTGTCTTCAACAGTCTTGTAAAGCATGTTTTGGTTTAATTGGTTGGTTTTTGTTATTGTATCATTATTTATTTGGACAACCCAATTAAATTGTTCATGCCTTTCTATCATCCCAGGGTCGTCATGTTCCCTAATCTGCTTAGTCCTAGAGGTGGTCAAACTTGCTCGGGCCGGAAGATTCTTGTCAGCAAGCATGGGTTGTGTCGTTCAAGAGATCTTTGTAAACCCGAGTTTATGGGGTTTAAGTTACGTTTGGTGATCATTGTTCATTAGGGTTTCCTTTAAGTTTTAATATCTTTTGCAGATTTTAGGAGTTGAAAATATTATGTTTCTTAAGACTTATTAGCCGATTATTTTTTTTTTTTTTTTTTTTTTTTTTTTGTTATTTGGTATGACCTGATCAAAATCCCATGGTTTCGTCATCCCAGAGTTAATGGGGTTTGTCGTTTGATTAGTCACCAGTGACTGAAAGATATTCCATTAGCAGACATGGGTTGCCTCCTCTAAAATACCTTCTCAAACCTAGTTCCATTTTTTTTAGTTCAAGTTTAAGTTTTAATGTCTTTTAGGCTGAATTTTATGTCATTTTATTTAGGTTGTTTTGGTACCTTAGCCCAAATTGTCCTTGGCCAAGGCTAAATGTGCCTTTGTTCTCACATGAGAAGTCAAACCCTGCTTAACCTTTAGTCACTTAGGTCTAGGTTGATTTTAGATTAGTTTAAGTTAGATTGAATTAATCTAAGACGAGTCTCTAGGTAATCCGAGTTAACTTGAATTAGGCTGGTTGTCCCTTGGATTATCTTCAAAATTATTTAAATTGACCAAATTTTAGTAGGATTGACCTAGGTTGACTTAGCTCGATTGAGGTCGAACTAGTCTTGGTTCAAATTCGCTTAAGGTAAGCCAAATTAAACTAAGTGAGGTTGACTTAGGGGCAAATCAGGTTGAGATGGCCTGATCTAAGTTAAACCCCATAGGTCGAATCAAGTTTAATTTAAATTAGACTTGGGTGAAGTCCAAGTTAACTTATAATTGAGTTGTCTTCTTAGGTCTAAGTTAGGTTAGACTTAGATCAATCCTTGATTAAGTTGAGGTTAGGATTTAAGCTAAGCTTGAAGCTGAGCCTCAAGTTGGGCTGACCAGATTTTAGTCTGATTGTCCCAAAGAAAAGTTGTCTTTGGGTTATCCTAGTTTAGGTCAGGTTGTCCAAGCAGGTTGAGTTGATTTGGGTGAGCCTGAGTTAGGTCGGGCTGACCCAAGTTAAGTTGGGTTTGTTTAATGATATAATTGAGTTGGGTTAACCCGAGTTAGGTCAGGTTGACTTGATGGTTTAGTTGAATTGGGTTAACTCGAGTTAGATCAGGTTGACCTGATGATTCAGTTGAATTGGTTAACCCAAGTTAAGTTGGGTTGAGCCAATGATTTAGTTGAATTGGACCCACTCGAGTTGGATCGAGTTGCCCCGATGGTTTAGTTGAATTGGTTTAACCCGAGTTAGGTCAGGTTGACCCAGCGATTCAGTTGAATTAGCAATTTTGGCCTATCTTAAAGGGATGATAGATGAGGTGCTTATTAAGGTTGATAAGTTCGTCTTCCTTACTGATTTTATTATCTTAGGTATGGAAGAAGAAAAGAAGATCCTTATTATCCGAAGTAGACCTTTTGGGAAGCCTTTTGGTGGAATATTGTAGATATTAAGGGAGTAAAACCTTTCTTATGTCTGCATAAAATATTAATAGAGGAAGATTATGAACCTGAGGATGATCCTCAGAGGATGCTAATCCCAAGGATGAAGGAGGTAAGTAGTAAGGAGATCCTGAAGTGGTTAGATGTAAGAGTTATCGACCATATTTTTTATATAACATGGGTTAGCCTAAATTTTTATGTATTCAATAAAAGTGGAGTGACAATAGTGGAGAATGATATGAACAAACTTATACACACTAAGAGTGTCGCTGGTTGTGGGATCTATATATATTATAAAAATTTGAATAAAGCAACTAGAAATGATCATTTTATCTTGCCTTTTCTTGACCAAATATTTTATAGATTGACAGGTCACTCTTGTGTCTGCTTCTTGTATGGTTATTTTGGCTATCCCCAAATTTTTATAGCTCCAAAAGACAAGAAAAATATCACTTTCACTAGTCCTTATGAAAAATTTACATTTAGGAGGATGCCCTTCAAACTTTGTAATGCCCATGCCACTTTTCAAAGGTACATGATGTTAATCTTTTTTGTTTTGATAAATAAATGAATTGAAGTTTTCATTCATGACTTCTTTTGTATTTATCACATCCTTTAATTCATGTCTTGAACATCTTGTTAAAGTATTATAAAGATGTGAAGAGACTAATTTAGTGTTGAATTAGAAAAAAATATTAGTTCATGATGACTTAAGGGATAATTTTAAAACATAGGCCATCTAGGAAGGGGATGAAGGTAAAAAACACTAAAATTTAGGTTATAGAGGAACTACCCTCACTTACTTCTATAAGAAGAATTAGGAGCCCTTTAGGGCAAGCATGATTCTACAATTGGTGCATAAGAGATTTCTTTAAAATTTTCCAGCCTTTGTGTCATTTATTAAAGAAGGGTGTGCCTTTTACTTTTCATGCCCTACACAAATTCATCATATTTTTTAAAGCTATCAAGTTGCATGATAATTTAATTCTACATTATTAATTTAATCTTATTCAACAAAGGATCTTTTAGAATCTCTAACATAAAAGATGACGAGCTGGTCCATAATCAATAGACTAATAGTAACAATAAGCTTTCTTCATGGGGTGCTTATCTTACTAATTAATAATTAGTGAGGCATGAATGGCAACAACAACAAAACTGTTAATGTTGTTTGGAGATGATATCACACAAGTCTCAATACCAACATTTTAAGGTGGAGTTGTTGGTGTACTGAGCAAAAAAACCCTAGTGAGAGTAAATTTATAAAGATTAAGAATTATTTGAAATTGAATGTTCATATTCTTTAAGAGATCTAGAAACTATTACACAAAGACAACAAAATTTTCATTAACTAAGAAAAAAATTCATTATCATTGTCGATAAAAAGGAGTAGAGGAAGAAGATGCTGGAAGGTCTTTGTTGAAAGTAAAATGTTCCTTCTTCCCATTATTTAGACCACTTAAGGACATTTAAATAAAAGCCAAATATGTAAATTATAGAACGTAATGAGAAAAGAAGCATATGAAATTGGAGCATTGTTCCTTTTGGTTCATTAAAGGAGAAGTAGAAAAGTTAATGATCTCTAAGTTGGTTTAGCCCTTAATGAAGGGTGGAGTTTGACATGCAAGTTAATAAGGAAAAGTAAAGGTAGAGAGATTAATGAGTTGACAACACACGAAAGACAATTCATTTGGATTGTCAACTTATGTCTAATTTTAAGATGGGAAGAATTTATTATTATGAGAAAAGAGAAGACATTGGTTCTTTGATATGTCTATCTGCTAATCTATCTATATTATAAAAGTTTTAGAGTTCAGTCTCAATAAGCTCAAGCAATGAATTCCAAAGGCCTTTTAAGGAATGAAGAGGGTGTTTATACTTGAAGTACGAATAAAATTTATTGTCGAGGTTGAGAGTGATATATAGGTTACGAGTAATCAATTTTTTAGTGTTCGACTATGCAATAAATTGTTATTTGTACTTATTATTCAAATAATAGTTTTATTTAATGTTAAGTATAAGGGAGATATTTAGGATATGAGCAATTAATTAAAATGGTAATAATTTATGTGGTCTATATGACAAATATAGAAAATATTAAATATAAAATGGAAGTTATTGACTAGTTGAATGATTCGTTAAAGATTGTTTATATTAGATAATTGGAGAAATTGAAGAGAGTTGTTATTGGGTGGTAGAGGATATCTTTGGGAAAGGGCTCTGTGGCATCTTTGGAATACAAAGACTGAATAGAGATGCTTGAAAGCAAATCAAGGCTAAAAGGAAGAATTTGTTGGGGTTTGAAGAGAATGCACAATCAAGATAGAAGGATAA
Source organism: Phalaenopsis equestris (assembly GCF_001263595.1). NCBI lineage: Eukaryota > Viridiplantae > Streptophyta > Magnoliopsida > Asparagales > Orchidaceae > Phalaenopsis > Phalaenopsis equestris. The sequence goes on along the minus strand of NW_018164444.1, from coordinate 71,872,151 downwards.
ATTTAAGTGGATGTGTTGGGGGGGATATTCCTATCACTAGCTCCATAATGATCCAATTAACTTGGAAGGTGTAAAATAAGTGGAAAACCTCAGACAATGAACCTTGAGCAATGAACATGCATTGATATAATTCTTGTCCCTCTCATAATTTGACTAATTAATAAAGATTAAATTTATTGATATTTTGTAAGGCGAGATATGCCAAACTTTAAAAAACAAACTTGCTACTTTGAACCCTAGTCTTAACCAAATAAACAAATTAATCAAAGTTGAATTCAAATATATTGCGACCCATTGATGACCTTGTTGAAATGTGCAAAATGAGCTCTTACATGCAAATTCTTATTTAGAATTATCTTTAAATAATTGTCCCTCCTACAAGTAAAGGGTAAAGATTCGTGTCATCAACTAATCAAAATGTGGTTAGATAGTCTCATTCTGGTTAGCCTGATTGACTTGCTCTAGCCACAATTAGGCTAGGTGGTTGAGTAGCAGTCAACGATTGTGTCTTGATGACCATGCAATGGAAGTCATCATCATTTAGTTCTTTACTGAATAAACGAGGAGTAACTTTGTGAATATATGGATGTGATGAGCATAATAGAATTAACAGATAAAAAAAATATAATATTCATATAATCCAAAATAAGATTTGGGACGTGAATTACACTCAATCATTAACAAATATGATGATGATTAATGAAGAATTTTTTGTAGGAATTTGTTAATATCCCAACTCCTCCAAACAATTTGACTATGAAGGTGCTCTTAAATCTCCAAGGAGCCCTTGCAATCCATCACATTTCTTCTACATTCAAACTTTAATTTTTACAAGTGTTTAACTAATATTATTTTTTAAGCTAGGCAATATGTTTAATTTTTTTGTAAAATTTGGGAAAAAGAAAATTCAAAAAAGGCAAAATTACTAAATTACCGAAACTACATAAGAAAAAAGACATTAAAATTTATTATTTTTATAGAGAAAAATCAAAATTTAGGGGAAACAATTTCCCACCCTCTACTTAATCTTACTCATGCAAATAAACAAAAACAATATTTCATTTGTTTTTTTAAGTTAACATAATGACATTGTTAATGCAATATAAAAAAAGTTTGAGGGATTAAATATAAAAATACGTACAAATTAGATGGGACGAATGTAAATCCCCAATTAATACAACCGTGAATTAAAACAAAATTGACATTCTGAGCCGTACGTCGACGCGCAGTAGAAAATCATCGGCCGCTCTCGCGGCGAACTCCGCGGCTTCCTGCCGACATTTCCCCAATCCCACGTCTTCGGCTCCAACGACGCATTTCCGCTCCGGACGAGACCGAGAGAGAGAGAAAGAAAGAGAGAGAACATGGTGGGGGCCTACGAACCAGTAGAGATAGAAAAATAGTATGCGAGATCATTTTAGAGATAGAAAGAGAGTAGAGAGAGAGAGAGAGAGAGGGAGACTTCAACGTCACGACAGTTACAGCTGGCCATGACAGCTAGCAGTGAGAGAAGCAACCTCACCTACCGTAGCAACTTATAACAAATTGCATCAAACATCACCACCACCATCCCCTCATTTACTCCTTCTGGCTTTTCCTCCCCCTTCTCTTCCGTTTCACCTCCCATCTCTCTCTCTCTCTCTCCTTCCGCTCACGTTCTCTCTTCACGTTCTCTCTCTCTCTTTACAGTGTACTCTCACTCCCTTTTAAGGGTTCGCCGTTCCTCCGCCCACTGCCTATTTCTTTCATTTGAGCACGCATCCTTCGGATTTATTTCTCTTTCTCTCTCATTCTGTATCTCTCCCGTAGTTGATACTGCAAACGGTTTCTCAGTGGTCAGCTGGATTTCGCTTCTGTTTGCAGGTTGGTTCCCGCGCCTCTACCAACCCACTCGATCTTTTCCCATGCTCGGAAATTGATCAGTGCGCTTGAGTTGCAGAGCTCTGCTTGCCTTCTGAATGTCATTGGATTTTGGCGTTTTGGAGCATTTCGTAATCTGTTCATGTTTGTTTTTCTTATTAAAGATTGGGGGTTTTTTTAATTCGAGGATATATATATATATATATATATTTTTTGACGTTTGGGTGTCATTTGCTCAATTAATTAGTTTTTTGTGAAGGATAAATCATTTGATTTAAGTATTAGATTGTTCAGCTTCATTTGATTCTGTTTTTCTTATGGAAAAAATGAATTTAGCTTGTTTGAAAAGACATTTTATGAGTTTATTTATTTGAGAGGAAGAAGAAGTTGAGTTGCAGAGCTCTGTTTCGCTTTCGGAGCTCCAATTTTCTATTTCCCAACACATTTTAGTTTTTGAATTTTTAAAATTTTCAATTCGTGTTTATGTTACTTTTCTTCGTAATTAGTTGGTTCAATTTGAAGAACTTCCACTTCTGAAATTTGCTGAAATTTTTGGTGATAGATATGCAAATACATAAGAATTGTGTACGACGTATGTAAATTTTCCCATAAAAAATAGACTAAACCTATTCTGTGCTTACAGGGCTTTGATTCTTGAGAGACAATGGCCATGAAAGGCTTCATGGAGCCGATGGGAGCCGACTTAGTTTGCGAAGATCCTTTCGACTCCATTGATGATCTGCTCGATTTTCCCAATGATGACGATGGGCTCCCAATGGTGGATTCTTGGGGCAACTGTGCTCCTCTAGCCCCGCCGGAGCCAGCTCCGGCGATCATCGCCTCCAAAAACAGCGGTGAAATTAGTGTCGGCAGTGCTGCTGGAGTGGCTGACGGCCGCACCGCCGCCAACGCTGCCGCCGGTTCCGGCGATGGTATTAGCTCCGATAATGATGCACTGGGTCTGGTAAGCTGTTTAGAAATCTTTCATTGTTGTTTGAAATTTGAGAAAGTCATTAAAAAAAAAAAAAAAAAAAATATTTTTACCGTTGATCAGATTAAAGTTGTATTTCGATAAGTTTAATTTTTTTATCTGATCAACGATAAAGATCGGACGATATATGCATGTATTTCTGCATATGCCGTCCCTATGAAATATTTTTTCCATTTTTTACAAAAAAAAAAAATAATAAATTTAAAAAGTTTTTTTAATAATAAAATATAAAATTGTTTTATTTGTTTTATATTCATAAATTATATTTTCTTAATCTACTTTAGAAAAAGAGTACCCAATCAAAGTAGCTTTCAGCCTCCTCTTTTTTGGAATTACAGCGCCATAACGACTTTTAAAAATATTTTATCACACAAATTCATCTCTTTTTTTTTTGTATTTTTAATTAAGTTAAAAATTGATATAAAAAATATAAATTTATTTTTAATATTTACTTTTTTAAAAGAAAATATCTAATTTTAGTATTTTAAACATCGAAATAAATAGATGATAAAAATCTTTAAAAAAAAAAAAAACTCATATTTATTTGAGCGGTGCAGTACAGATTGAAAGAGACTTGAAATAAAAGCTTATGCCGAACCGTTTTCATTTATTATTGTACTTTTCATCATTAATTACTTAAATAAGGAATTGGATCAAATATTCTAATTAAATATTTCATCAATTTTTTTTAAAAAAAATATTAAATTTAACAAAAAAAATTAATCAGTCATATCGTACTTCATTTAAACTAGATGAATTAACTTTCAGGGGCAAAGGTTTTTCCAAACGTAACAACCCCATTTGAAAAATTCTACCTGTTCTTCCTAACTGCCTCACTCCAACAAACCCTAAAATCAATGAATTAAAGTCTTCTTCTAACAAAAAATCATGGCTTTCTTGTTGCAGTACAACGATATGGACATTGCGAACCTGGAATGGCTCTCCAATTTCTTCGAAGACTCCGAATTATTCAACTTCGATTGCATCCCTAACTCTACTCCTTCCACACCAGACCTCAAACCAGAACACAAATCCCCTTCTCTTTCCCGTTCGTCGAGCCCGATCTCCGTCCTCCTCCCCACCTCCTCCTCCTCATCCTCGTCGTCCTCTTCCTCCTCCTCCTCCAACTTCATCACCGACACCAGCCCGCCGCCACCTCCTCCTCCCCCTCCCACCTCCGTCCCCGCTCGAGCCCGAACCAAACGCCCTCGTCTCCCATCCTTCTCCGCTCTCACATTCATTCCCCCTTCGTCCAGCATCAACACTTTTTCCCCTGTTTTGATCAAGAGGATGAAGAAGGAAGACGAATATGTTCCATCGGTCAGGAAATGCACACACTGCGATATACAGAAGACGCCTCAATGGCGGGCGGGCCCAATGGGACCAAAGACTCTCTGTAACGCCTGCGGTGTCCGGTATAAATCTGGCCGATTGTTTCCCGAGTATCGGCCGGCGGCGAGCCCCACTTTTGTGCCGGCGGTTCACTCGAATTCGCATAAGAAGGTGGTGGAGATGCGGTTGAGAGGCTTGGAGATGGTGGGGAACAATGGTGGAAAGGAGGTTACCGTGGCAGCGAAAAATTGTGACCTACTTCAGTATATTAGGAGGCGAGAATGATGCTCTACTCAAATTGTGGTTAATAGATCACGGGTTGAATTGGGTCAGAGCTTGGAAAAAATATTATGTGCCATAAAGATATGATCGAATTTGATGGTATTGTGATGATATTATGGTGAAATATCATCCAATATCATCAGATACCATCAATTCATATGTGCAGATTCCGCATGTAATACTCGCTTCTCGGCCTGATTGGTCGGAGAAACACGAATCTTGGTGGTTTTGGGAAAAAAAAAATTGTTTACGAATATTCCGATCAAAAATAAATTTGATGGGTCTCAAAGTATTTTAAATTTATTTTAAGATTAATATCATATTAATCTCAAAACAGATTTAAAATAACTGAGATTCTTCCTCATCAATTTTTTTATTTGATTAAATACTCGGATCCAATTTTTTTGTTCTTCTCTATATTATTGAGTGCTTTATTATAGTTTACTTTAGTTCCTGAAGTTTTGTACAGAGAGAAGAAGTACAAGGGAGAAAATAGAGGGCAATAGTTAGAAGGAGAAAGGGTGGAGAAATAGAACATAGACTTTGAAGGGGGAAAAAATGGCTCTTAGAATTAAAATTAAATTTAATTAAGGATATAACTGATTTTTTAAGCTGAAAAGCAATTATTTTTCATCATTAATGAAATATCCTGCAGCTTAAAAAATCATGATATATTTCTGAGTTAAATTTAAATGGGCATATCAAAATATGTTAGGGCTTAAAGATTAGGTTGAAATGAAGCTTTGTATTCTTTTTGCAGATTGATTGATTTCTAGAAATGAAATGAACCATTTGTTTAATTATGTGTGCCTTCTTTTTCACATGTCTCATGAATAAATTACCAAATTATTAAGATAATTTCATTAATAGTTTTATGGCACCCGTCTAAATAAGATTTATGTTAAACGTTAAAACGATAATTTTTTTTTTCCTTTACGTTTGATGAAGCTTCGAAATGAAATTATTTATAGGCTTATTGTCCCAAAAGAGCTCTTCGGAGTTGTGGGCAGCATAGGATTTAAATACTGTTTTTCGGTCCTACACTTAGCCGATGTGAGACTTTTTATCCGTGACATTCTCCTCCACCCAATCACGTGACGCCCTCGTCACGGATCGGCTCCACCGAGGGTCCCGCTGGACCATGGAGAGTCCACACACTTGGCAGACAGTAATCTGCTCTGATACCATTTGTCACATCCTAAAAGTGTTTTTCGGGGTGGTGGGCAGCCCAAGGCTTAAATACTGTTTTTCGACTCTACACCTAGTCGATATGAGACTTTTTGTCTGTGACATTATGCTTGCAATACGAGCCTTTTACTATTTACGCAAACTCTAAGATTTATTTTAGAGGAGTTCAGAGAGATTGTGGAGTGTTTTCATGAATTGATGAGTTCAGACACTTTGACAAATGGTCTTAATTCAACTACTTTGGCGGATGTGTTTGATTCAGTCATTTCGATGGATAGGCTCAAGAAAACACATAAAATATCAGATACAATCTTATTTGTGCATGCAACTACTATTGAAATTTTGATCTTTTTATTTTTCACTCTATGAGAATATCATGCCACCTTACTATAATGTCATTTGTAATTATTCTTACAACCATTATGTGATTTACATCAGAAAGGCAGACCAGATATACAATCAAGTAGATACACAAAACAATATAAAATTGATTGTTATGATACATCAATAAATTCATAATAATAAAAAACATCACATCATTCGTCTAAGAAATATTCAAAGAAAAACCAACAAAGAATTTAGGATTTGACATGAATCCCGAGACATTACATGTATCTTGAGATAATTTTTTAGTAAGAAATATTCAATATTCTTAAATTAAAAATCATCAAAAACTCCAATTTCAACAAACTTACAGTCAAATTGACTGACTCAACAAACAAAAACAATGACACCAAATCGGCTCAATTTGAGTCAAATCAAGTCTGTATCAACCAGTTAAACCACTTCTGGAAGCTTGGATGGCTAATTGGAAATTCAAATAAGTTCTAAATCTGACAATCATATAATCAAATCAAGCATCCTGATGAGACAAATTTAAAAAACCCAAGATCACTCAATTCTAACATCATGAAGACACTTAAATATCTACAAAAAACTATCCGACCGTGAGAATCTCTATGTTTCGTACGATGGAGTGGTTTAAATTTCTTCTTTATTTGTAGGGGTGACACGCCTATACTCTTTAAATAGAGCCCTAGCCCCTTTATGGAAGGGGGACCCAGAGCCAAAGCCAGATTGAGAGGAATTGAATTCCAGTATTATTATTGATCGAAGACCAGACGAACATTTCCTGCTCCCTCAGCAGCCGAGCATCATTAACTGCTGCTAACCAACCATTTTCATGCACCTCTGACTGCCTCTGCTTGTTCAAGTTGATTAATTTTATGGTGTAATGATGCATTTTGAAGACGGCGTAATGTTACACTCTGAATATTTTATGACAATGCATCACAAATATGGTGTAATGATGCACTATGAAGATAATATAATAATGCACTTTAAAATGCACCCCAAAGATGGTGTATGGGCATGAGCTCTGAGATGTACGACCCATCAAGCCAGGTGATGAGGGTAAGAAGCAAAAAGCTCGTGTCTCGTACCTTAAGTCTAAATCTATATTCTTGTATAAAATTAGGACCAAGTATGCTTCTGTGGTGCACGACCACTTTTTTTCTATTTTTCCTCGAATAATTAAAACTTGGGCTTAAAACATTTTGGATTTTTTATACCCCGCTCTTTATCTTTCTGCATGGCCTTTGAGCCTGTTTTAAAATGGTTCGCATGCATGACATTATACCCAAACATGTTTAATAGGGTCTTCATTTCATAGAATTGTGGTAGATAACAACATCACATGCATATGCCCAAGGGGAAGTTTTCGTGCTTCTTCATATCAAACTTGGTCGAGCATAAATTTTTATCTATATGGCTGTCTAGTGCGCTTAGGGTATTAGAGATATCTTCGACCCATATGGGATTTAAGACCTTTGTGTTGAGTGTTAACAGCTTTATAGCTGAACCTTCTTTTCTCTTCTTTCCAGTAGCATCCTCACGACTTCAATGGGTATAAGTCCACCCCTTGAAGCTCCATCTAATAGTCATAGGATAGATTTTTGTTCCTCTAACCTTACCACTATCGAGAATTCCTTAGACGATGTAATTCATGGATTGCTGACAAAGGATATCTAGTCTTGTAAACTACCTCCACGATCGGTAGACTTAGGGTCATAGTAGCTTAGGATGATGGGTCTGTGGTACTCTGACCTATGTACCTCTACCTATTTAGGGATTACTCCTCCCATATTGATTCCTTTAACAAATCATTGATATCACCTCGTGGACTCAACATGCTTAAACGTCGTCGCCCGTAGTGGTTACGGTGATCCACCCTCTGCCCTATGACCAGGTATAGATGTCGAAAGCATCGAGATTTCTCTAAGATGATTTAAATTCATGGTTTCTCAAATAATCAAATTTCATTAATTATTTAAACAAGACCCTTTATATTGAGAGTTTTCTTGGGTATCCCTAAGATGTGATTAACCAAATGAATACATTCTTTTGAGAGGTGCTCTTGACCCCAGAAAAAGCTTTTATACTTGGTTCTCTACTTGTAGGTTGCAATCATAAGGTCCTCTTCGCTGATATGTCTTCAAGTTTTTTTTTATTCGTTGTCATTTCGAATGTACGCTTTGGGGCTATCCATGCGAAGTTCACTTTATGAAAGGGTTCTTTCTCTCATTTATCTATTGCTCATAATATATCCCCCCATTTCAGTTCCTCTCCTCTTCAGATTATTAGGGGGACATAACTCCCAAAACATCAATATCTTTAAGCACATAAAATCTCCTCTGAAAAATGCAACACCTGCGTAGAAATTTTTCTTCAAAAAGCACTCCAGCAGTGCATAAAATCTCTTATGTGGCTGCATAACAACAACACAAAAGAGTTCTTTGTTGATGACATTGTCGTAGGCTCAGAGACTCCAGTTAGCTGAACAAGAGAACTCCTTTGATCACACAAAAATAGGTTGACAACAATGACGCAAATGAAAGCTACATTGATCACACAAAAATAAACTGAAAGACTTAAAGGTGGGTAATGACAATGCAAAATGAGAGCTCTGTTAATAGAATATGAGACTCTGAGGTAGGCAATAACAATACAAAAGAAAGCTTTAATAGGTTGGAAGACTCCTAGGTGGGTAAAAACAATGCAAAATATAGCTCTATTGATCGAACAACATTAAACTGGGAGAATCCAATCTTTTTATGTTCTTATTAGCCAATATATAGGCTCAAAATTATCAAAAACTAGCCACTTTTTTGAAAAAAAAATCATGGATCATGTGGATCACTAATGTAGTCGCCAGTCGTTCACATGATCATTCTCGCCTCTCGTTAGTCGATCCCACAGTCTCTGATCGCTGATGTGATCACCTACAGTCAACATCTTTAGATTGCTAACATGGTCGTTCTCCATATGTTGGATCACTCCCACCTGTTGTGATCGTACCCAAAGCCAACCAGACCAACCAGCGACCCATCAGTCGCTACTTGACCAGCGACCCATCACTATCCTACTCAATCGTGGGTACCACCGACCTACGCCTCCAGCCATCCCTCTGTCGGGATCCTCCTTTGGCTACCAACACCATGGACTACTGCTTACAATAGTTGTCACTACAGGCTACTACCTCCAGTAGTCACCATCATTGACCCTTACCATTGTTGCCGACCTTTTCCGCCTCTGATCACCGCTAGCCTCCACCTCCTTTTGTCTCTACTTCCTTCAACTATTGTTGCCTCCAGCTTCCACCACTCCCACTTCCAGCCTTCACCATCGGCGCCTCTGGCTATTGCATCTGGGCTAAGCACAAATTTTTTCTAAGGTTTTCAAAGTGTTTTTTAGCTATTTTGATAATTTTCGGACAGACAAGCAAAATAACCTGAATATCGGGGGGTAAATGATATACAATTAATTTTTTTTTTCATTTGACATGAATCTTAAAACATGACACAAATCTTAAGGTATTTCTTAGAAAGAATTATCTAAACTCAAAATAAAAATAATCAAGAACTCCGATTTCAAAAAATTTACCGTCAAACTGACAAGGTTGACAAGATGGATCCAATGACACCATAATTGACCTAATCCGAGTAAAATAAAGCATAGATCAAGGTATTAAACCACATTTAAAATACTTGGGAAGCTAATTGGAAGGTCAAATGGATTCCAAATCTGATAAGCTTGTAAGCAAATCAAACATCTTGGTGAGACAAATCCACATAGCTCAAGATTACTCAATTATGATATCAGAGGCACTTAAATGTCCACAAAATGTTGTCTCATTATGGAAATCTCTTTTAGTCATCCAATGGAGTGGTTCATATTTAATATTTATTTGTAGATGAGACACTCCTAGACTCTATAAATAGAACCAAACTCCCTTCATTAAATGGGTGAAGGCCTAGAGCTAATGATTTGTTGGGAAAAGAATGAGCCAAATTCTAGTAATATTTTAGACCAAAGACCTAACAAATACTTCCTTCTCTTATAACCACCAACCATCATTGACTTTATCATCCACTATCAACCATTGCCAACTACCTCCTACTCGCTGACATTGATGAATCTTATGGTGTAATTACTTAACCTGAAGAAAGTGTAATTCCACACTAAGAATATAGTGCAATGACACACCCAAAAAATGGTATAATGATGCACTCTGAAGATAGAGTAACAATGCACCCTGAAGATGGTGTAACAATGCACCCTGAAGATGGTGCAATGATACATCTTAAAGTCAGTGTGACAATGCACACCGAAAACGGTGTAACAAATGACCTCGCATACAATGTAACTCCCCGCAATAGCTACATACAATTGATGTACTCATAATATAGTCACCTCTTTCTAAATTCCTGAAGTCTCTCCTCTCAACTCCCGACTACGTCCAATGAATTATGTGGTTCACTATAACTGCAGCCCCTTATTCTAACCATTGAGGTTAATCAACACTACTATAACTCCTCATTATGACTTGTTTAACAAACTACGATCTATGTGACTTATACATCATGCAACTCCCAAGTTCAACTTTTATGGCCTACATAAGTTTTTGCAACTCACCACTACAGCCTATGTTATCAACTACAACCTACGCTATCCACAACTCTTGTAACTCCCAACTCTGACCTCTACGACCTATAGATGTTATTGCAGCTCACCAATATGACCTATAAAATGAATTATGGCCTACGTGGTCACAACTCATGTAGCTCCCAGCATCGAACTCTTTAGCCTATGGATTTTCTTACTACTCACCATTATGTCCTATGCGAGCAACTACAGTCTACATAGCTCACAACTCACCCATCTCCCAACTCCAGCATATACAACTATGTATGTTATTATAGCTCTCCGCTACGATTAAATTACAACCAACATAGTTCATAGTTCATACAACTTTCAACTCCGGCTTCTGTAGTCTACGAACTTCATCACAGCTCATGTTATGGTTTATGTGACCAACTACAACTTATGTGGCCACAACTCGTGCAACTTCCAACTTCGACCTTTGTGAGCTACGAGCATTATTACAACTCTCAGTTGCAGCTTATCTAACCAACTATGACCTACATGGCTCATAACTCACAAAACTTTGTTCAACTCCAACCTCAATTGGATATGTATAATATTGCAGCTCACTTTTATGACATATGTGACCAGCTACGGTCTATATAACCTACAACTCATGTAGCTCTCAACTCCATCCTCTTTGGCCTATGGATATTATCACAACTCTTTACTATGACCTATGTGACTAACTACGACCTATATGACTTACCACTCACACACCTCTCAATTCCAACATCTACGACTGTAGATGTTATTATGGCTCTACGTTATGACTTATATGACCAACTACGATCTATGTGTCTTACACAGTTTATACAGCTTCCAACTCGGACCTCTGCATTCTACAAATGTTATATTACGACTCCCTGCTAGAAGCTACCAACTTTGGCCTCTATGGCCTATATACATTATTACAACTCACCACTACAGCTTTTGTGGTTCACAGCTCATGCAGCTCCTAACTCTATCCTCTGTAGTTTATGGATGTCCTTACAACTCCTCACTGCGGCCTTCTGTGACTAACTACAACATACATGACTCAAAACTCAAGCAGCACCCAACTCCTTCGCCTGTGTGGTCTACGGTTGTTATTACAGTTCGCAATTATGACATACATGACGGACTACGATATGCGTGGCTCACAGCTTTTGCACCTTCTAACTCCAATCTCTATGGTTTACGAGTGTTATTACAACTCATTACTATGACCTTTATGATTAATTATGGCCTACGTGACTCAAAATTCATGTAGCTCCCAATTCTAGCCTATATGGTCTATGCAGCTCCCTATTATGGCCGATGAGGCCAATCAACGCTCATGAAACTACCGCCTATGGCGTACATGACAAACTAATATCATGGGTTTCAACAAAGACCTCCACGACAATCTTACGCTACAGGCATCATCTACAACATCCACAGCGAACTACTGCATCTATAACAATCGATTACGACCTTCATTACCCATTACAACTATTATTATTAAACTACTATTGTACATCAACTTTGTAATTCCATCTTCTTTAATTCAAAAGAAAGTGAGTCTATGTTCTTACAAACACTTAGTGAATTGCTCCAACTCGGTTAGACCCCGTGATTTTTGCTCTTTACAGGATTTTCCACATAAAAAAAACATAATGTTTTCTCCCATTTTTTTCTTTTATTCGTGTGTCTGTTGGACCTATTACTATGCTAAGACGTTAATTTATTACTCTATCGTTGCAGATCTTTCATCACACAACAGTGACAAAAATAAATCTTGAATTGCATTCGAAACCCTCTTGATGTTTTCATATGAAGGCGATCATCCATCCAATAAAAATAGTGAAATCCAAAGTTTTATTTGATGCACCCATTTCATTAGACCACGATAGTCCTACATCACAATCATAAGTATTCCAACGTATAAACAAAGACAATTGAAAATTTGCTTAAATATTCGCATGACTTCTATTTACTAGTGAACAATGTGAACAACAATTTTTCATTTAGAACATGTTCACACAATTATTTTATAATGCCATAAAATAGATTGCTAAACAACTACCATTAGAGGTATGACTTTGCTAGAGCTTCACATAATTAATAAAATAGACTATACCTAATATTGAGAACTTGGGAAAGTTGACCATTGATGGAGCCATACTTATATTTTTTTAGTAGATAATTACATATAAATCATTTCAAAATATTGATATTTATAAATTAACAATTTAGCTGGTTTTTTTGATGCATGCCACAATCAAACTATTAAGAATTTATGAAAATTGAAAAATATGGGTTGTGGTTTTACAATTTTGAAATTTGAGTGAGTTCTTGATAAATGGATGAAAGAGGGTAGTTTTGTAATTAGCAAATTTTTTAGTGGTCTGCATGTAATTGCCCCATTTTTTTAATGCGTTTTGATTGGTATCAAAGATGGCGTCATCAATTGTTGATTCGATTGTACCCTAAAGTTCTCAAATTCAATGCATAATTTAGAAAAATTATGAAGGCTGAGGCAATTAGGGGTGAAAATTAGGCTCAGCTCGTGTTCGGCTCGTTTATATTTCGAGCTCAAAAAGTGTGTTCGTGTTCTGCTCATTTGCTTAGCGAGCCGAACACGAGTCGTTCACGAACAAAAAGTCGTTTTGACAACTCTAATTAGGTAACCATAAGATGTTAATGATTGGGGCAAGATTTAAAAATTATTATTTATATTAAAACATCATTTGAATCTAATTTAATAATTTTTATTCTATTTTTTTAATCAATACTTATAAGTGATTGTAAATTTTTATAGCCTTGTAGTCAATTAAGGTTTTAAAAAATACTACTCATCATATATCACATATATACATATATATAATTGATTAGTAGTATTTCGAGCCAAAATGAGCCGAACACGAACAAACAAATATTTCTTTGTGTTGTTCCTATTCGGCTCGTTATCTTAGTAAACGAGCCAAGCACGAGCTTCTTAGTGAGCCGAATACAAGCTGTTCGCGAACAACAAGCCATTTTGACAGCCCTAAAAGTAATTCATGATTGAGTAAAAGAAAGAGAAAAAAGGGGTCCATTTTTCTAAATTTTCACCATAATATCACAATGCATGATAAAACCCGAGCTCATATATAAATACACTCAAAATGTATGTAAATTTGAAGTTTTTGTGCTACATATGTAAACACATAGGAATTGGGTGGTATGTATGTAAATCTTCAATTTCAATTATTTAATTCATAGTAAAACTACATGATCGCTAGTTTTATGTATGTAATTATTCTAAAAGATGCAGTGGAATTATAAAATTAGTTTTAGGCGCATTTACTATGTATAACATAATTCTTATGCATTTTCATATTTAACACCTAAATATTCATATTTAAATGCATATCATTTAAATTTTTAATATTATAATAAAAATATCATCATTATTATCTTTTTTTTTTTAATAAAAATATACTTTTACATGCATAATTTATGACATCATTGTCTGATTAATATAAATATTAAACTTTGGGTGTGAATTTAAATGCATAAAATTTGTGTGGTATTTATGTAAATTTCTCTTTATTTTAATATAATAGTGTGCGATCTCCACCGCCGCAATAAAAAAAATTTTGAAAGTGAGGCCCACTGAAATATAACTTTACGGTGATCGACAGTGGAGATCGGACACCGCATATCACACTGCTATGGGTGTAAACGAACTGAACACGAACGAACAAAACTTGTGTTCGTCTTCGTTTCGTTTGAAATTTAGTTTTTTTGAAATAAGCTCGTGTTTGAAATTGTTCGTGAAGTCACTGTCGTGTTTGTTTCTTAACGAACGAGCCGAACACGAGCTATTTGTGAGTCAATTCCTAAACCCTAATATTAATATATATAAATAATATATTATATTAATTATATAACTTATATTATATAAATTTATAATATCTATATTAGTATATTACTTATATATTATATTAATATATTATTATTATTATTAATTTATTATATATTATAATTTATAAAATTTAATTTTTTAAAATATCATAAATTTTTTTTATATAATTATTTTAAATTATTTTATAACGATTCAAACGCGAACGAACACATTACTATTCGTGTTTGGTTCATTTAACTAACCGAACGAAATAAATTTATTCACATTCGACTCGTTTATTTATCGAATGAATCGAATACGAACACATTGACAAATTGAACACGAATTGTTCGAGCTTTTTTTACAGCCCTGATCACTGCATGCGGTGGCGTCCGTATAGAATAATTTTTCTAGAAATATGGCCCTACCCCATGAGTGCCGTGTAAGAAACATCAATCAATTCCGAGGAAATGAAATCAGAGGTGGAAAGGCGGCGAAAATTTTGCCAAAACAAATAGATAGCGAAAGATCCGAGCCGTTGAATGTGGAATACTACCATAATTTTATTACGCGTTATTTGCTCATAGTTATTATGCTTTTCAGAATTTTCCCCATGAAATTAATTAAATGATCATGATGCAGATATCATGTAACATCATAAATAACAATTGACTAAAATACTATAAGGTAATGTTGTTCTTTTTATAGCGATTCGTTTGCTTCGGACTGACTCAACTACTTCAAAAGATGGGCTTAGTTTGACCATTTCGACAAATTGACTTAACTCGACCACTTTGACAGATGGGCTTAGTTCGACATATTGCCTAGTCCTTAAATACAATACTAAATTTATTAATATTAATGTTCAAAAACTAAGATCTTCATTCATATTATTTTGTTAATGATATAAAAAATAATAATTGTATTACATCAAGATAAATTTAACTAAATAAAAAATAATTTTATTTTATTTTAATTAACTTGTATAAGTTTAAATTTTATTAAAAAAATTAAATTCATTAACTTATGACGTGTTATTTAAATTATATACTCTTAACAAGAGAAACATAAATCTTTGTAATCTTTAACATGTATAAATAAAAGGGGTATTTACATGCATACCCAGAACTTTACTTAAGACATTCACATTTGCATGCATATCACACAATATTTAATAGCATAGCATAAAAAATATCACTATTTTTATTTATTTTTTAAAGTAAAAGATACATTTATGAATTATTACACCAATATGTTATAAATGTAAATATCAAATTATGGGTGTTAGATATATAAATACATAAGAATTATGTGGTATGAATGTAAAATTTTAGAGAACAAAATTATATACAGCTAACAATTATTGGATTAGTTTATGTATTTAGCATAATTTATATACTAATTAGTTCATTCCAAATTATTACATCAGCTAATATAAAATGATGTTCTAAATAGCAATCTCAGTATATTATGATATATCAAATATGTTTTATTTTCAATAAAAAATATAAATAAAGTAAAATAAAATCAAAACAAAAATATATATATAAAAAAAAAGAGATCCCAAAAAGCCCTTTAAATTTCAAACACCTTCAGGCAGAAAAATAGGGGCATTAACATACATACCACTCAATTTCTATGTATTTACATATCTAACAGTTAAATTAGTTTTTTTTGTTTACATTTCTACCACCCAAGTTTTACATATCGCATAAGAACACATCACTATTTAAACCTTTAAAAGTTGAAATACACCTTTTTTCATTCAAAGAATGATTTGAGATATAATTGGAAATGTGGTTATCTACAGAGTTTAGTGCAGCAGCTGCAGCTGCACTAAATATACATTATTTCTAATATAAACTATATTTTCATGTGACAATGATAATGAATAGGATGAGGTGTATAAATCTGCAGAAATCCAAAACCATTCTGTAGCCATTTTTAAGCTTTAAGTACCTCTTTAATGCTTCCATGGGGTTATTGAAACTGCTTTAGAAGCATCCAGATGATTCAAGCGGCAGGTCCCCAGCAGGAACTCTGGCAGCTCCTCTTCAGTATTACCCTGTCAAAATGTTTTATTATAAATAAATAAATAAATAAATAAGAGCTTATGGTAAAGTAATTCAATATTTCTAAATTATTTTCTGAAACATATTTCAGTCTCCAAGCAATCATTGTATCTTCCTTTAGTTAAATTTCTGAAGGGGCAGCTTGTGCTTATCCAGATAAGCCGCTTATCTGGAAATGTGAACCGTAGGGTTCGACCTGTGTTCCGCGTTTAGTGTAAAAAAATCAACTGCGTTTTCGGATAAACTGCTCGATCGCAGTTTCCAAACTGTGAGCCGTTTTGAAAACGTTGTCAAAGCGGATAAGCTGCCCCAAACGGAGCCCTAGTAAAAAAGAGTGGCATTTACATACATATCATGCAATTCTTATGTATTTAAATATCAAACACCTAAATATTCATATTTAAATACATACCACTCAAATTTTTATCTTTGCATAAAAAAATACTATCTTTTTAAAAATGAAATGTACCTTTTCATGCATGAGTTTATGACACCGAGGTGTTATAAGCGTAAATATGAAACTTTGGGAGTAAGATATGTAAATACATAAGAATTGTGTGGTATGAATGTAAATTTCCCTAAGAAGCATCTGAAACAAATGCAGAATAAACAGAATATACGTAATGAATTAAATTTATGAAGCATTGAGCACATAGAGTTATAGTTGCAACTTACTTGTATTAGGAATGCCATCTCTATGACAAGATTGGTCAGGTAACCGAGAACAAGACTAACTACGCCGCGGGCTACTGTTGATGAACCAATATCAATGCAAATCTGAAAAACAACATTAATTCAAGACACCGGTCACGAAGTATAAGATTTCATTAGTAATTAAGAGAAAAGATCACATGGGTTTATGGATGGCATGCGCATAAGCTAAATTAGAAAAGGATGATTTAGTTACATACCCCTCAATTCCTATGTATTTATATATCCAACACCAAAACATCAATTTCTAGCACCTTACTAATGCGTGAGAAGGTGCATTTCTCACATTTTAAAAATTAAAATAGTGTTATTTTTATGTGATATGAAAGATGTGGGTGATATAAATGAAAAAAGTGAAGTTTAGATTATGTAGTTGATCAATTGAATCATGAATTGGGTGTGAAAGATTTTTGAAACCAACAGGAATTATGTTGAAGGAATTAAGATTTTCTCTACTCATTTTCCTTAGAAAATAAAAAGCAAGCTGCTGTCTCAGCCCTATGTTCAGAAAATCTATAATAAAGTTTGTGATTATATGTGTGTTTGCACATTAAAGTATTTTTTTAAAGAACTTTTCTTTAATAATATATCAGAATAGCATTCTTGTAGTTTTTAAAATATCATCAACTTGAATTAAAATGAGATTATGACCATTCCAAAACAACTTACATGATTAAAATTGAAACCCTCCTTATTTGCCTCAATTATATTATACCTATTTTTCTCCTTCCTACCCAGTCCACTGAACAAATAACTTCATTTGTATCTTTGACTGTATACAAATCACGAAGTTTGTATCTTCAGATTTATTAAAGACATTTACAAAACTTTTAGATTCCTTATCCTTGCTGTACTTTCACAATGTTTGCTCACAAAATCACCTATCTTTTTACTTATTTATAATATAATTTTAGGCTCTCCAGAAACTTTTTTACTTCATACTTCATACTCCAATAGTCGATTATTACAGTATAATTAAGAGGATATTAAGAGGATAGAAGCTTTGGAAAAATTATTACAAATTATCAACTTCTTAAACATTTGCATGCATGGATGTGAGGTCGCATTCATATGAGCATATTTGTGCACTCTACGCCAATTTAGCATAAAACCTTCAAAACTTCATATCCACACCTTTCCTTCGCTATCACCCGCCTTCTGTGACTACCGTCATCCCTCCTAATCATTCCTATCCAAAAGTCGATCTGTCATTTTGGGGCGGTGTACCACGCCTATGCTGGTGAATCTTCCCAAAGTAACATATGATCGGTTCAATCGAGCATGCAGTGATAGTAATTGGACCCTTCCCGCACAATGGTGGGGTTGTTGGTACGACGTTGACTAGACATAACCTCAACCGAATCTGTCCTGTTCTGGGGCGAGTGTCTCGATTCACTCATCTGGCATTATCACTAAAACTGGCTTTACTGAGGCTACACCCGTTATCACTAATTTCTCTACTATTTATATCGACACTATGTTTTTGCTGTTGTTGTCGTCGATGATGAGACTGCATAAATTTTTATTTACTGTGCAACGGGTGTAGAATATATTGTGGCGAAGCCACTATGAATACCTAGTGTCCTCAATCTGTAAGATTTGTTGAATCACAAGCGTCTCTCCTTCATCTGGGGGAAGTTGATACACATCACCCTATTCCTCGACTTTCTCTTCATCTCTTATCTCTTCCACGACGCCCTGATCAGTAAGTTAGACTACTCTACTCGTGGGGCAGCTAGAGGCTATGTGGTCGTAACTGTGTACTTGAAACATTTCCTGGCTGGCATAGTGTTGGAGGCGCTACCTTTCTCCTACTTCTTCCAGCTCTGATTCAAGTTGTCTTTCTCGTGTCTGGGCTTGCTAGTCTCTCTCAGAATGCCCTTGTCGATTGTGGTAAATGTAGGTGAATGTTTGCTTGGAGGTTGCTACGTGGAGGATGACTATCGCCGACTCTGCTTTTGTTGCCATTCTACCTTCAAGACCAATGTATAGACATCCCCTAGCGTCCAGTATGGCTACAACTGTACGAAATTGCAGATGGTGGGTTTCAGACCCCGAGATATCTATCTATCGTATGTTCCTGTGGCTCCGTCGGCTCGCATTTCATCTGCAAGTGATCGATTTGGGCAGTGAACTTTTCAACTGAAAAATCCATCTGCTGCAAGTTGTGGAGTTTTAGAAACACATCCAGACGATAGTAAGATAGGATGTATTTTTTCTGCATTACTTTCTTCGTCTTCTCCCATCTAGCGATCTTTTCACTGCCTTCCCTCTTCCTCTTCCTCTGCACATTTTCCCACCATAAAGAAGTGCTCTTCTTCAACTTCATGGCGACTAACTTGACCAATTTGTCTTCTGGGACATCTTCATATTTGAAAATCCGTTCAACAGATTACAGCCAGTCGATAAACTCATCGGAATCCATACCTCATTCAAATTCTGGAAGGTTCATCTTGATGTCAAAGCCCCGCTGACCTCCACAAGGAATCTCTTCTATCCACCACCTATGATATTGGATAAAAAATCGGCGTAATCGATATTCCTCAACACTGTGATCTTTTATGTGGAACCGATTCATTTCCTCGTCCTTGTCCTCCCTTTGACTTTCTCGATCACGGACGCAAGTAACCTCTTCTTGGGTTCCATCATCCAATTCTGCTGGTCTCAATTGTAGACTACGATTACTCATCGAAACTTTTCTCGGGTCGAGCCCGGTGTACCTCTTCGTGGTGGCATGACTAAAGTTGGGAATTGGAAGAAAAAAATTGACTGAAGTAAATTGGCCATGGACAGATGCTGGGGAACCCTAAGATAGGACTAGGGTTGAGCTAGCTCTGATATTAAATGATACTGGAACTAACAAGGAAAATAGTGGAAACACAAAAACAAGCTTTCCCAACTTTACAGCATGGCTCAAACAGAAATAATAACACAAGACATAAAACAACACAAAAAACACTCCTAAATATAACCCATTGGGTGATGGTCGGCTAGAGAGATAGGAATGATTAGGAGAGATGACAGCATTCACGGAAGGTGGGTGATTGTGAAGGAAATGTGCGGAACTATACGGATAACATGTGGGAAGGGATAGGAATAATTAGGATGGATGACAGCAGTCACGGAAGGTGGGTGGTTGTAAAGGAAATATGCGGAACTATACAAACAACATGTGGGAAGGGTTATCTACAGAAAGGGGGATGGTTGGGTGTCGGCGTGATAGAGAGAGAGTCGGCGACAAAGGAGTGGGGGAGGAGAAGATTCGGTGAAGATAGAAAAGAATGATACAATCACCACCTCGAAGAGAATACAGCCGAAGCACGATCATTTCTCAGATACAACCCACAAACAGGAGATCTGAAGCTAAACACACCAAGGCCTGACTCTTCACACACCATGGACAGCTATTTATAGCCTCCGAAGAAACGTCTACACAAAAGAGGCGAAAATGATCCAGAAACGCCTTCCCAAATTCCTACAGGCATTTCCCTCCCCTCGGTTCGCGAAGGATTGCGGTCGTCTACAGTACCGGCAAAGAGTCGCGGGCCTCCTGTCCAGCAGAAACAAGCGCCCGCAATGAGCCGCTAGTGCAGTGCGCGCCTCATTTATAGTTCCATGGTTAACTCTTCAACAATTTAGTATTGAATTTATAACTTCATAGTCGGCTCTTCATCAATTTAGTATTAAAGAATATTCTTGCTATTCTCACACCAGTATCATAATTTTTTTGCTGCTTTGCCCTAAATTACAATAATTTCTAGCACTATTCATCACCTCTCACAAAGAAAAATTCAACTTTCCAAGCAAAATCCCTCTCAATAATGTCGATCCCACTCTCCCCTTGTGAACAAAGAATAAAAATCCCAAATCCTTATGGCTTCTACATCTCCATATGCCCCACATTTTTTCTCTTCCATCCATTTCCTCAATTCCCTTAAATCATCCTCGAAATTTCAAATTTATAAACCAGTTCATCCTCTAAAATCTCTCAATCATCTGCTAAAATTTCTGAACAAACCCTTCAAAAAAAATTTCCATTAAATACAAATCCTTGACCACATCATAAAATCTCTCTACTAAATTACACACCTAATTCTATTTAAATTTATCCTCACCATATTGTAAATTAGTCTCTCCCTATTCCTCCCTCCTCAATGCAAGCCAAGCACCTTCTAGTTTCTACTAAACAAAAGGTTTGCTTGTAAAAAGGTAAGTACAGAAAGAAAAATAAAAAAGAATAAAAGAAAGAAGAGAGATAAAATAAAATAAAATAAAAAAAGAAAACATTCTTTGATCTTTAATATTGTTGATATTTCTCTAAGGATCTATTTTGCCCCTGAACATTGCCAGAAAACTAGAATTTGGCCATACTCAACGATAAAGTGTAATTTAGGTTAGTTAGAGAGTGTTTCTATTTTTTTCTCAATGTATTGATTAGTAACAACTAAAAAATGCTAAAATATAAAGATTTCATCTACTTCCAAGAAATTATAGACCTTTTATGATAAATAAATTTTTGGTCCTACAAATAATCTACCACTCTTACTCTCTAAATGAGAATTTTTTCGCCCCATGGGACAAAAATTGATGCAGTAACATTTCTAGCATTTTATTGATAATGATCAATGCAAATAAGATTTCTTTATGTATTTATCTTTTAGAGTTATTAGGAATTAGCCTATTTTCATATTATTTCTTATGCAATGACTATTATTATGACATAAACTGTAGTGTTAATCAGCCTTTCAGTTGTGAAGCTATTTCTATAAATAGTACCATATTCTCTACTAAATAAATTAATCTCAAAGAGTATGATGAAAATTCCTGCAGCTCATATTTTAGCTGCCTACTTTCTACTTTGAGGATTGAACAATTCAAATAGTTAGAGAATTCAATATCACCCTAATTATATGTTTTGACCCGCATCACATAAAAATCCTAGCAAATCCATTAGTTTTATATTCTTCTTTTGAGGATATCTCATTGCAGAAGACACTTTCCTTCAATGTAGCTTTCGACACGAGTAAGCCTAATGATCAGGCTTTCGACTTCACTCTTAATGCACTTTTTTTTTTTTTTTTTTTCTGCTTTGATAAAATTCGATAACAGATAGGTAATATATACTCATACAATTCTATTTATTTTAAATAATTTCATATAAAATCTAAGACTTTCTTGTCCAAGCTTTCTTTGGATCTTTTCCAACCCTTCCATAGCCCAAATCAATGCATAAGATCATTACTCAACAAACATGCACAATCTAAACTTCTAACGGCATTAAGCATCTTATGAAATAAAAATATTTTCTTACCTCCAAGTAATTTTTACCACCAAAATAATTTACATCCAATGCTTGACCAATCAAGCATGCTTTTTTTCCCACGCTTTGCTTCACTATCCAAGATCCCTATAAGCACAATAGATAAGAAACAGACCATATGTTAAATAAAAGATTAACCAAAAAAAACAAAACAAAACAAAACAAAACAAAAAAAAGGATATATTTACACCTTTGATATATATGGGATGAGCTTAAACCTTGAATGCCTAAAAGCATCATCCCCTTTAACAAAGCGCTCGAGAAGTGGCACCCTTTCAATAGGGATATCAATCATATAATACAAAGCAAGAGAGTATGTTATTGAACCTGGAACCTGCATGCAAATTTCATAAGAGAAAATAACAAATACAAGAGATAATATTGCACAATTAGGCACCTATTAAGGCGAGAGATGAACATCAATGCACCTGAATGTTGACAATGATAAAAAATTCATTGCCACCTTGATCAGCGTATTTCTGCAAAAACCAAAATTCAACTTAACTTGCAAGTCTTAACACTTTTGGCAAGGAAGAATATATTAGCATGTTGAGCAGGATATACCTGCACAATGCCCCCAGGTCTGCCACCAAGATCATCTTCACGCTTATCAGATTTTAGCCAATCGGCAGCTACCATTTGCATCAAGGAACCATTGGCTTTCACCTTTGGATATAACAGTAAATAATAAAAATATCAATATATTTTCCAAAGTAAAATGACATTCGCTAACCAATCATTTATTTGAATTGCTCAATGCTTGGTATTTAACCTCTAAATTTTAACTGTTAAGGTTTGTTATTTTTGCAGAAATCAAGATAATAATCAAAAGATAATTTTGTGTTGAGGGAACTACACTATAGAAACAAACCAAGAGAAGAAAAAAAATCAGAGATTTGGATGCAGCAGCAATATAAATATTACCTTATGACGATCAATAAGGTAGCTTTCACTACGAATCAAAAATGTTGAAGGATCCGTCTCTGCCCAACTACATAAGGCAGTAAAGGTAGCATCCTTCTTGAGAGTAGTCCCATAACAGCATGGTATTGTATCTCCTATTAAGGCGTCTTGTAAATCAATATAGCCTTTCTTTTGAACTACAGAAGTAAGAAAAAATATTTAATTCAATTAAATTAAAAAAGAAAACTTAACCGGTACATTGAAATTGAGTAATAATATATTAACAAATCAAGACACGCTCACCTGCAAGATCATGCAACCTTTTTACAAAGCCTGCCGCTGTTGACAACTTAGGCTGGCGTTGTTCCTGCAGCAATAAGCACAAGGACATGAAAAACATTTTCTTTTCAGATAATATAAACAGTAGTAAGATTTAAAGCAGTATAATTATTTTTAATCTGTTTTCATTGGTTAAAAATAGAATGACAAGAATAAAGCCACATGTACATGGCAAGTATAAGAAATTTGCCAGACAAAGTTCAAGAAAGAAAAAAGATTTACAAAGATCATCACATACATTCATCTCTTTGCAACGTTGCAATGTTGATGCAATGCAGGATTCAAAAAGGTCAAATCATTCCATTAAAGTCCAAGAAGCCATAGATAAATTACAAAAAGTCAAATCAAATCCTAATATTAGTGAAACGAGCTTATTTCTTAATCCCATTTATATTTATGGTCGATATTCCCTTTAATATTTAAATTATCCTGCTTATTGCTAATATGATCTTAAACTCATTGTAAATATATTTGATTTTCTAAAGGAAGAAAATTAAATATTTTGTAAAAACATCTGCTAATAACAACTTCAAGTGAATACATTAGCGATCATTTAGACATCATGTCAAATTGATTTTTATACTCTATCTTTACTATTTGAATGTATGATACTCATTCCAAAGAATATGACCATTTTGCACCCCCAAAGAAAAAGAAAAAATAAAAGATTATGAAGCAAATCACCCATACTCTGTTTGGTAATGATAAAAGAGTCTAACTTTTAAAAATGAATTTGGGCAAAAAATCAAGAGGCCATAAAGACTGAAAAAGCCACATCTATTAAGATAGACCAACTGAAATACCACAAAATCATACACTTAGCACTATAGCTGATTCTAGAAATCCTAACAAACAATTTAAGGATTTGGACCCGCCTACCCTACCTTGGCCAAGAGGCCAATTTTTACTTCAATGTCGTGCTCAACATTCCTCACCAAAACTATCCTCGCAATGGGCATGATCAATATAGGCTTCCCCCTCTTTGAGCACCTAATATCAATTAAACAATATCATCATAATTCAACGCAAAGGATCAAGGTTAATGGTTTGAAGGTTCTGATACTTGTATAAATTGGGAGTCTGAAATGGAAGACTTTCTACTTTGCATAAGATGATGACATGAAGTGTGCCAAATTTGTCAAGAAAAAGTTGTCAAAGTCAACTAAACGATATTGAAAAGCATGATATTGACTTACAAGGAGTTGTCCCCATCTCTCACTGTTTGGGTTGAGATGAAAGAAATTTAAGGCAGGAGAATTTGCCACTATGCCATAAGAAACATCTTACTGGGGCCCTCTTGAATTACAAAGCAGGCTGTCAATCAATTTTTAAATAACTTCATTAGTTTTGGGAACAAATAACAAGAAATGAGATATTCGAAGATTAATGGTTTTGGATTACCAAATTCATCAATGGACTTTATCTTGACAAAAAATTAGAAGTTTATAAATTCGATCTTGACAATATGGAAGATGCCTACCACAAAGCTACATGGTTCAAAAAAATATTGTTGGCTTCCATTACAGTCATTTATTCTACAGACTAGTTCTAATAGCTGATCAATCACTTCCACTTGGATTGGAAACTCTAGATTACATCCTAAGTAAACCATTAATCAAGAACATTCGAATGGAAAAGGCTTGGTTTCCAATTCTCAATATACACAACAACAAGAAAATGGGTCAACATGTCGCTAATCACTTCAAGTGTTGCCAGAAGGGTCGAGACATCAAATGATGCCCTCGATTAATCTTTTAATGAATCAAGAGAATCAGATTAAAATGAATTAGAAGAAAGTCAATTTGAAAATATGGTTGATGATGAGCCTCTTACATATGAGGAAGCTCAGTATTCAATGAAAACTCTGTTGTGAGATAAACTTTCATGCCCCTTTAATGTCTAAAATTGGAAACAAATTAGTATCATCTTAGTTTTGTCATTTTGAATAAAAACTACCATTATAAATTGTTCCAAAGTGAAGTAATTCCGATGAAAAGGACAGATATTTTGAGTTATGGTTCAATTAGACTTCATCCCCATATGAATGCGTGCATAGTCTCATGTTTTCCACTTCGAGGATTTAACACCATGCCTTGAATATTTAGCAACCTGATTTTTTGAGATATCAACAACAACAACATTTTGCTTCAAATAAATTTCTTTTCCATTGCCTTTTCTCTTTTTCTCCAAAATCATTAGTTTTCAACAATTCATCTAACTAACCTACATCAAAAGGTAAATTGATCAATTCCATTTCAAGCAGACCGAAATAGGAATATTCAGTCCTTACTAATAGTTCACTTTGATAAGTTTGACTCTGATTTGTAAGTCATGTCATTACTCCAAGTGTTGGACTAGAGGTTGTAACATTCAAAATTGGACAGTTGTTAGATGCCAAACTTAGTGTTGACAGTAGCTTAGATACTTGTATATGTTTTCAACTTATTCTTAGTTTCATGTAGTTTAGGTCGCATTTTAACTCAAAATTCTTTTGGAGATTTCTTTGAACAAAAATAGAAAAAAAAACGAATTTCAACAATGGAAATTGGTCTTTCAAGCTATATTTTCTCTGGCTAAAATAAACAAACAAAAATATATCGTATACAGTTAAATGTTCACATATATGAATTGATTATCCAATTAAAGTTTAAGCCTAACAACCAAAAAATAAAGAAACATAATTCTTTATCTCCTAAACTATGAAGTCGGTTTGAAGGACTACATCCTAAAAAGAAAGTTCTCAAGTAATAGGAAAAAAATATTTAAAAATATAAGCAGGCTTTATATAATAGGCTATGATGAATTTCCAGTAACCATTACTGCTCTGACAATACACGTCAAAGACAAGATTAAATTCAGATAAAGTTTTGCCTACAGTTAACCAAAAACAGAAAATTCAATTCTAGAGGGATAAGGTCAGAGTTCACCATACCAGATATAAAAAGATGCAAAGAATAATAGATCTGAAAATTTTAATATTTAACTAACTATTATCGATTGG
Source organism: Phalaenopsis equestris (assembly GCF_001263595.1). Taxonomy (NCBI): domain Eukaryota; kingdom Viridiplantae; phylum Streptophyta; class Magnoliopsida; order Asparagales; family Orchidaceae; genus Phalaenopsis; species Phalaenopsis equestris. The sequence goes on along the minus strand of NW_018164444.1, from coordinate 71,845,319 downwards.
AAATTCCAATTTAAAATATAAATATGCAAAAAGCTTTAACCAAATAAAAAGGTGAAGTCAAGCTTGCCTCAGATAACCACGTGGCTTCCGGCTGATCATACTCTGATTCATCCAGAACATCAAAGAATTCATCTGCAGCGTCATTTAGTTGAATGACTGATCCACTCACGGTTGGAGTTGAAGGAGATTGAATAGTCTCTCCAGAGATCCCTCCATTGTTGCAATTTCCACCTCCAGACAGCACTTCTACCTTAATTTCTTCTTGTACAGCATGCGGCATGGTTGCAATCCTAGTTAGTTCGCCTGATGAGAAATCAGAGCATTGGTGGTTTCCAGTTTTCGCTCGAAACAATTCCCTCAAAGCTGAAATAAATCAATAAATTGTGCAAATCAGTTATGCAATAAGAAATGAATTTATTTAGGGATAGATAAGTGAAGATCTATCACCTGCAATTCTTCCAAGCATCCGAATTGTAATGCTTTTCGCCGAAGAGCTAAATAGATAAGACTTCCAAAACTTCCAATCAATTGCAAGCATGTGCTTAACAACAGATTGCTTTCCTCGATTTATTGGGGATATTACATATCCTCCACCTATAGAAAGATAAGCAATTGGCATAATTGCATTATACCCCATCCATTTTATGAATCAGCAAGGCATCATAGCATGACTAAGAAGCATCAACAGCTATATCCTAAGCATACATTACTTTTAAGGCAGGCTCTAATATAGCCTCTTTGCGGCGGACATTTTTGGTGGAACACAGAGTGGTATAAAATAACTGTTAAAAAAAAATTAATGTATTAGTACATATAATATGTCCCACAAGCAAATATGAAGTTATAACATCGATTCTAGAAAGAAATTTCCAAATAATTTACCATAAGTTCCGTCTTCTTCCCTCCTCCAATAACGCCTTAATAGCAGGTCCCTTTTTTTCATTCCCCTGAAATAAAACAAAAGCCATTACGACAAATAAATATAGAAGAAAATTGTAGTTTTTATTAATAAGCTGAGAGTGAAATAAATTTGTTAGGATATCTATCTGACCAAGGCAACCAATCACACTTTAGTACTTCGTGGATAATATCATTATGCCCATCCAAATATTCAACAACACTGCCTTTGGAAAAGCAGAAGTCCCATCTGCAAAAAGAAAGCTATACTTATAGAACAGGGGCATTCTGTTAATAAAAAAAAAATGCAAGTGAAATTTAATTTTCTCTCTCTCTAATTTTCCGTACCAATGAAAATGTATCAACTCCCAAACCCTTTCTATGTAGCAAATGATGCCAAAATTTCACTATTTCACCATCAATCAAGCTAACCTAGATATCCAAACTATCAAATATGATATATTTCTGTCATTATTTCAAGAAAACCCATTTACTTCCAATGCTGATTTAAAGACATGCTGGAGAACAAACAAGCTTAAAATAATGCACATAGAACCGTTCTTACTCTGATCTTGATGGACCAAGAGAAAAAAGTGTCTGAAAAATATCCTCAGATGGTGCATCAACAACACCTACTGCCATTATGGCTGGGTGATCATCCCAATACTAAGAAAAAAAGCATATTCAGTACCGATTCATGCGCTTCATAGGCTGTCTTATAGTGATCAAATTAACACGATACCTTCTCATAAAAGTCACTATCCTTAGCCTCCTTAAAAAGCCGAAGACCTAAATAAAATGTGCATAAAACTTATATGGAACTTGAACAATCAAAGAAAAAAGAGCAATATGAAAAAATAGTACCATTGTTACATCCAAAAATAGTCCATGGAGAAGGTGCGATAACATCAGACGTCATTAAATCTGAGTGGATGGATGAGAAGGAGGTCCAATCTAGCAGCAAGATTATGATAACAATTTCAGTATGCAAAAAATAATTATAATAATAAAAAAAATAAAATACGAGCAAACTTCTGTACTGCTGAAGTACTATTCTCTGAGATCCAAAGCTTTCATCAATAAGGTACAAGGGCAATGTCTCCTTAATACACAAATGCATAAAAATAAAAAACAAACAAGCATGAGCAAATGCGTGAAATTACGTAGCAGTCTTGAAAACCAATAAAATGTAAAACACAAATATGGCTACCAAAAATAAATCACTCAAAAATGCTCAAAATCGGTGAAATTTGAATACTTATACTCATTAGAAATGTAATATATAAGCATTGGGAAGACTGACATTTTGAGTTTTGGCAATGATATTTGCTGTTATATAGTAATTTCCTAGTTTACTTTGTTGTAAGACATGCCTACTATGATGATCCATTCAAAATGGGATGTGTTCCAAAATTATGTGATTACTTTGTTAAGGTTGGTTTAGTGATGTATTTCTATTCACCATCTAATCAACTTGTCTAATATGTCTTTCTCCACTGTTTCAACACACCTATAGTTTGCTATTTCTAGCTATAGCAAGAAAATCCACTATTTTTCCTTTGTTGATTTCAATTTCTAGCTATAGTAGCTATGGCACTAACTTCCTAACTGATTTATAGGTTCTCGCCACAAAAATTTGTCAAGTGATACTGCTGTGAGACGGTTCAAAATTAGAATTTCTAATGCAACTAATATTATGGTTAGCATGGACACGTGAAAGAATATTAATGATTCACATATTACAAACCATCAAATAATTCAAACACTTGTTTTATATTAATTTTCTTTCATCAAAATTGATTTGTGATTGGTTTGTGTGATTATATTTCTTAAGTTTGATACACACTGATTTGCATTTTCATGGTGTGAATCATTAAATTTTATATTTGTTCTTAAATTTTTATAGAAACTTAGTTTAAAATTGCCTAATACAAGCTGTGCCGGAGAACTTTTTACGGAAAAATCATAACAAGGCTTACATCTCATTTTCTTAACATGAGGCGTATGGCATTCAATAATTTTTTTAACAAATACTACAAAATAAATAAATAAATAAAATTATATATATATCCCACCTATTAATCCTCATGTCTCATCTACTAGAGAACACGACATAAACAAAGATGTATCCTTAGAAATTTTAGTTAAAGTTTAGCCATCAAGGCGGATATTATTTTAAATTTTAATTAAGATTTTTAATGAGTCTTATTAGTTAAGAAAGAGGAAGACGTCTGAGATTGAAAACGAAGAATGGAAGAACATTGATAGAACTGAAGATAAAGTGGGGAGAAAGCAATTCTTGTTGTCGATAATTCTAATGAAGATTGATCAAGTGATGAGAGTAATGAGAACCTTTGCATTTAAAAATTCTTATATTGATGTTTGTTATATTCTTAATTAAGATAGAGCAATATCAGCGGAAAAAAGAGACTTATATTGGTTATGTTATTATACTTTAGAATTTTGCTTTGATATCACAACTTATCTTTAATAACTTGATGCTTGAATCACCTATCTTATTTCATGATTGGATATTAATATATTATTTCTTATTTTGAGTAATTTGTTATGTCATACTTTGCTAGCATGTTGATGTGTTACTTTTTAAAGTGTTAATACGTTAGGATATTGATATGCTAGTTTTTAATAAGTTAATATGTTAGAATATTAATATATTACTTCTTAGTTCACACATTGAAATTTATATAATACTTTTTTCTTTACATATTTTTTTTTATATAAGGCTCAAAGTCTTAAATGTTAAAATGCTTAGAGACTTGCACCTCACCTCAAGGACCAAAAACGCCTCAATAGCCAATTGCACAATTTTAAACTTAGTATGATCAACTTCTAAACTATAATTTGGAGGTAATTTAATATGCTTTCTGATTGCACTAAATGATACTAATCGTTGCCTAAATTAAAAGTCAGAAAATAATACATGTTTTTTGTTTGAATGTTTCTTTGAACATGTCATCTTAGGTTTGTATCAAAATGATTTTAAACCCTAAACATCTTACTTAGATTAACTCAACTCAAGATTGTTATATCATAATTATTAGGGTTGTTAGCATAAATATGAAACTTCTTTATTTGGTAAAGCTTTAGATATAATTATCCAGAATAAGCATTTGTTGCATCGTCAATAATAAGCCTAATTATAAAAGATAACATATAAATATATCGGGAAATTTACATACCTGACACAATGTTATGTATTTACATATCTCACACCTAAACTTTCATATTTACATATGTAGCACTTTCTTGCTTTAAACCTATGCATAAAAGGTGTAATTCACTTTTAAATAGTAGTAATAGTGCTATTTTTATGTGACATTACATATTTGAGTGCTATGTGTAAATATGAAAGTTTAGGTGTGAGAAATGCAAATACATAAGATTTGTGTGCCTTGTATGAAAATGCCCCAAATATATTTTGTTGGTTTTTTAAGGGGGGGGAGGAAAGAGATTAAGGAGCTGGGAAGATCCATAATACTAAGAGTTATGCACAACTTGTAAGGTTGGGATGACTTTGTTAAAGATCCTTCTCTCATGATTTATACTTGGTTCACTTCTCGGTATTATACATAAGTGTTGTTGAGGTTTTATCTATTAGTATTAAGGAATTATGTCCTTGTTATGTGACCCAGATCGCCAACCATATAGGCCCCACAGGTTCAACTTATGGAAGCTATTGGAGGGAGTTTCTTATTTCAACTTTTTCATTTTTGTTATTTTCTTATTATGGAGTATTTCTTTCCTTCGTCGTTTGTTTTGTATTTGGTAAGCTGTAATAATCTTAATTATGTCTGCCCCCTACCTACCTTCATGATATCAGAGAACCAAGCTTGGTTTTGATGAGATCCTTCGTTTGTCTGCATCGATCGGTGTTGTTGAATGCTTCGACTGGATCGTTTGTCCGCTCAACTGGGTCATTGAACTTTGAATACACGTAGTTTGTCATCTTGCCTACTTAGGACAAAGGAGACAATTTCGTCGGCCCCTTCCACGCAAGTAAATTTTGTCGGCCTCATTGGTTGTTATCGGCTTGGGTGCCTCTGCTACATCGTTCGATGGTCTTGTTTCCTGCAGGCCCTCAACTGCTCACTCCTATAACCGTTGGTGCCTCTCCAATAGCTATCCAGTAGTTGGAATCCCTCCAAACAACCTACTTGCTCCTTATCATAGTCGTCGAACTCCTCCTAAAGCAAGCCAACTCCCTTATTCAACCTTAAGCGTGTATAGGGGTTATGACCAAAGACTTCTAGTTCTACTTCAGAGGTTAATTTTGAATCAGAGACTATGAATTCCGTCCAAATAACCCATAAACTTTTTCCTTTTATCACAAACCATAAACTCAATTGTCATAACTTTATTCAGTGGTCGTAATCCGTATTTATGTACATTTGCGGAAAAGGAAAAGAGGAACATCTAACAGCATAGGGGACATTTCCTGAGCTCATTCATGTAACAGTAGCTCATGGAAGACCCGAAAACATATGAAAATGTTTTGGTTGATCAATTCTATTACAACAGAAGTTTGAAAACATTTCTTGCATTACATGACAACACATTGATAACAACCCGTGAGACTTATTCTAATACTGAAAAAAATGCAGAATTGTTTGAGATTGAGATAAAACTGCATGAACTATGATAAAAAGAGTCGAGTGTTACCCAATACTTCAACACACCATCAAGATACTGGTTATAGTCAGATATGTATGATACATATGTATGGAAGTGCCCACAAGATGCTATGATGTATAAAACACTAGTGGGAAAGAAGTTGATGATCAAGTTCTTATTGAGTCAAAATAAGAACTTAGAAAAGGTCAGAGGGAGAATCGTAGGGATGAAGCCTCTCCCTGTAATTAGGGAAGCCTTTATTGAAATTAAAAGAGAAGAAAGTAGGAAATAACTCATGATAACAGGAAGTGTGGATTCATCTAGCACTGAAAGCTCAGCCTTGTACACACAACTCTCACGATTCAAAGCAAAAGAAAAATCATCCTTTATGTGAATATTATAAAAAATTTGGTCATATAAAGGACAAGTGTTAGAAACTACATGGAAAACATGTAGACTGGGAAAGAAAAACCAAGACAGCAAGACCCATGTTGATGCCTCTTTTGAATAGTTTGTTGACCCTAGTAAAGCTATGAATTTATGGATATCTCAGACTTTTACTGACTTGATTTCAAGAAGCTCTTTTTAAATGTTGCCACAAAGCAATTTCTCACCACCATTTTTGGCATCTTCTCATATAACTAACAAAAAAAAAAATGCAAATGTAGCTGTTCATATAGAAAATCAAGAGAAAATTTGAATCAAACTACCTTAAATGCATGTATCCATCATGTATCCTAAATATGATTGATTATGTTCAATTTCCAATACCGTTATATATTGAGGCCATCAGAAGATGTGCTTTAATTTGGATAATGGTAGCAAACTGCACCGATGAGTGTGGAGAGCAAGATGGATTAACTCCATTTGTGAGTTCATGAACCTATAATAATGATGTTTTAGTTGTACTTTCTTAGTTAGCATATGCATGTTTTGTTTCTTGAGTGTAGGGATGATTTGACTATGATTGCTAATTCTGGATATTGAGACCAAGATTGGTAAGCAATCAAACATGATAGAGTTGATTCTATGTAATTTCATGGTGGGAATGTATTTCTAATGTGAGCTCATTTACCTATCCCAAGCTTTCTTGTTACTTAGAGTTGTATGGTTATGCTAAATAGAGTCATCATATAGTAATAATGACAGCAACAATGGTTTTTTTTTTTAGCATATTAAACCTTAATGGGTTTCATTTGTAGGTGCATGCCATTTTAGCATCTTGTCGATAGATTTGTTATCTAGACTTTATATTTGAAAGATGTAGCAATGTATCTTTAATGCAAGTCAATTATTCTTTTTTTCACACACACCCAAATGCACGCACACCACATATGTAAGGCCTTAAACTCGAGATCTTTTGGTTTAAAGACAAAGCTGCTCTCATCCACCAAGTCAAGGTGGCTTGAAATAACCAATGCATGTTAATTAATAGTGAAGATGCAGCAAAAAAGCAACTTGGGAACTTGTCATTGGCCTTAGTTGTTCAAGGTGGAATATTTCATACTAATTTGTAGTGACACGAGGCTCGGCATAAAGACCAACCGGTCCTCAAGGAAGGGGGGCCGCCGCCCCCCCTTCCTCTTCCCTCCCTTCCTTTTTCCCTCTTCTCTTTTTTCTTTCCTTTCCTTCTTTTCTTACTTTCCTCCCTAAGCCCTTTCTTATTTAAACAATTTCCTAAATTTTGATATCTAATTTTATTCTCATTTCTTATTTTAAAAAAGTTTTTCCTAAAATCTAAAATCTTATTTTATTCTATTTCTTATTTTAAGTGTTCCTAAAATAAGTCAAGTCTCTTTATAAATAGGAGGTAATGTGCTTATTGTTAGGGGTTTTATTGTAGATATCTGAATTCAGGCTCTAGTCTTAATATTTTTCCTTTGAGAGTTGTATCCAATGTCGAGAAAGTGTTTCGGTTGTCCCTCGTTCAAGGTGGTGATCGTCTCCACAGGTCCCGGTGGTTGGTTGGGATCCGTTGATTCTCAAACTTGATCTGTGCTCTGGTTGTAGCTCGACCCGCAAAGATATTTATCTATCATTCCACCCTTTTCACTGCTCTCAACCTACCTCCCAGCGAGCGCATATTCTGTCAGGACTCCTAACGTAGAGAATCATTCAGAATCCAATGAAATCACGCCACGTGGCGTTGACAAAATAAAAATAAAAAACGACCCAGTAACACGGGAATATTCCCCCCTGTGTTATTCTGTATTATTCAGGTGTTATTGTGTTTTGGGAATATTCCCGGTGTTATAATAACAAAATAACACATTTATAACACTTGAATAACACACAATAACACCTGAATAACACGGGAGGAATATTCCCTTGTGCTATAGGGCAGATTTTATTTTTTTTTCTGTCACCGTCACGTGGCGTGATTTCATTGGACTCCGAATGGTTTTCTACGTTAGGAGTCCTGACAGAATAATTTTTCAAGACCCAGCAGGCCTCTACCTTGTTGACATCCAGCAGGACTCCACTCTCGTTGTTCTCCTTCGCGTCGACATCCTTCCAGCGCACCATCTAGCTCTTCCAACAGTCATACGATTTTTTTCCAGTAGTCGCCTACCACCAGTAGGCCACCACCTTGCTACCCTCCAACAGGACTCCTCTACCGTCGCTGTCCTTCGCATCGACATCCTTCCAGCGCACCATCCAGCTCCGGAGCAGCCACACGGTTCTGTCCAGCAATCGTCTGACTCTTCCCAGCAATCACCTGTCACCCAGCAGACCACCTAATACCGGAGGTTACCCAAACAACAACAAAAATACAAATATTATTTCTGAATTTCAAACATATTACAAACATGATACAGAAAAAATAGTAAATAAATGATAAACAAACAAAACAACACAAACAATAAAGCCATCCGTGGGGGGCGACGAGGACGGAGACAGCTGGATAGTTGTTGGTGGTTGAGGAAAGAAGGTTGCGGCTGTAGAGAGGTGACAAGAGGGATGGGCAGGCGCTGGAATAGCAAGACATCTTGGGGTGGAAGTCCAAACAGCAGTAGGTTGTTGTTTGGGGCTACTGCATAGCAAGAAAACAACAAAGCGAAGTCGTGTGCTGCAAAAACAAAGACGAGGGAGGATAAGGCGATGGGGGCGGCAGAAACTACTAAAAACAGTAGATCCTAGCTGTTTTGGGCAGTGGCAGCAAGGGTAGAGGCTTGAAACTGTTGGAATACAACAATCCCTTGTTGTTCTGGATGAAGTCAGCAAGATTAGAAGATGGGAAGCGATGTGGGAAGCACGGGGAATGGTAGAGAAAGGATAATCACCATCTCAGGAGAGAGATACAGCCGGAGCACCACTCAATCCCTAGGATATAGCCTTTGAAGAAGGAAAAAACTCTAAGATAAACCTTATTTTAAATATCAAAACAATGCCCCTCGCTCTAAGCACATCATCCCCTATTTATAAAAAGGCTAAATTATTTTAGGTAACGAAAATAAGAAAGGAGAATAAAATATAATCAATTTTTCAGATTTTAGAAAAGTATTTAAAATAAGAAAGGATTTAAAGTAAGAAAGAAAAAAATATATGATCGGGATTTCATATTTTTAGGAAAAGATTTAAAATAAGGAAAATAAAATATCATCAGAATTTCAGTTTTTAGGAAATGATTTAAAATAGGAAAGTGCTAGGAAGGAAGGAAAGAAACGAAAGGGGGGGAAATGAGAGGAAAGAGAGGAAAAGGAGAGGAGGGAATAGAAAGGAGGAAAAGGAAGGGAAGGGGAAGCATGGACAGCAGGCCCACCTCCATAGTGACAGAACCTAGATCCCATTGAAGAATTTTCATCCCCCTCAAGCTCCTAAAACACATTTCAAAGCTGAGGTTCATCTCTCATGTCTGGTCATCCGACGAGGGGTACCAAGCGGAACAAGAAATAACATCTGAATAACTCCACGTGATATTCCTGACATGGCCCAAAATGAATCCTCTTCAGATATGTCGGATCTTTCTCTGTATGGGTGATTCATGATGGAGTTTAAATCTGAAATATATGCATTTCCCTTATCTGTGGTGACCATGTATGTGATGTCGGTACCACAAACTCATAGCCCTTGTAGACATCCAAGGTTGGTCATGTCAATGTTTCTCTCAAAGTCTACAAAATGCTGGCTTGAGGCACATTAATCTCAGGTTCTGATGGGTTGCCTATTACCTCAGAGTTACTAGTTACTACCTTCTAAAGCAGCATTTGTTACCTCAACTGAAATCTCTATCTTGGGGCCAACTGGATTTAATGGGGTCTTGTCGGCGTTTAAAAAGGGGGGAGTTGCGTTTG